>NC_140517.1:16628380-17828380 GCF_964339955.1 Pipistrellus hanaki
CCCAGTAAAATCAATAAAAAGAAAAACAAAAAGATATATGTATCAAATGATGCCTCACTTCTAATATGCTCTGACAGTCAAGGAAATGCAATTGATTTCTAAATTTTAATAAACTCAAAATAACATAAAAAAAGATTGGCTAAGTGTGCCATCCATGACCGCTCCTTCCCCCAGGAGCCTTACCTTTGCTTTCTCTCTCCTGAGCTACAAGGGCCCTTCTTTTCCTTCTGTAACTTGTTTCCTGAGCTACGCAGCCCAGCTGGCTCACTTCTCCTACCTCTGTCATTTTCTAAATAAACTTTCTCTTATAATTTGAAAAAAAATTGGCTAGTGGTGAATACTTTCCGAAGGCAGTCAAAAGAAGTGACAGAAAATGGAAGCAATAAAGGCTAAACAAGCAGAAGCTCTCAGTGAGAGACAAGAGGAAAGAAACAAAGCTTTTATTCCACCTAAAGAAAAACCAGAGGAAGCTTCTACCGAAACTAAAATTGATATGGCTGCCATGAAGAAAAAGATCAAGGAAGCAAAAAAATAAGAAACTGGAAGCTCTTACAGCTGGAGAAGTTAAACTTAAAATGGAAGCAGATGAAAAGAAAAAGAAGAAATAAAAGTAACACACACACACACACACCGGCAAAACCCTGAGTTAGAACTTGGTAAGCTATCTCCTTTTGTAAAAAATTTAAAGATACTAGGGCATTACTATCCTTATGTGTAAGGAGTAATACTTTGGTTACTTTTATCCTGAATTTCTTTTGTTCTTTATAACAGTGTTTATACAGCGGTTCTTTATAAATATAAATTGTTACACTCTCCATGTATTTTTTTGAAAAATTTTGTACTGAAGAGTGGTATATATGCGTTTCTATACATTGCACCTAACCTGTGTCTTGGCAGGCTTTGTCTAGCATGATTTTAGGAGTAATTCTTGAGGTTGTTTATGTAAATAGTTTTGAAATGTGGCTATGGTAATTATCCATCAAACGGAATGTCTGATGCCATTGACTAGTCTTTAAATACAACTATGTCCCAGCATTTAGTTTTGAGGAAAATAAATGCAGATTTTTTTTTCAGTGTTTTCTCTGCTGATAACAAACAGACAAAGAAATAATATATTTGGTCTTAGTTTTGGCACACAAGTCCGTTTGGTTGAGCTCCACTTTATTCCTATAAAGATTATTGTGCAATTTTTACTTCAGCGTAAAATTTATAAAGCTATTTTGCCTAAAATACTACATGCCATAGATGGAAGTGATTTATTATATTCTCCTAACTAGGACCCTATAGTGGAAATAATACACTTGTTAGAAAAATTTTTCTACTTCTAAACAGATTTTAGTGTATTTATGGGGGAGGGCACTGATTAACATTCATTCATGTCTGGTATGTAAGACTCACACAGAGAAGAATGATAATCTGTGCTCTCCTGTCCTTGTGGGAGACACAGATGTGGACCCCAATGACAGCACAAGCACGTGCTTTGTAACTCTTGGGGGAGTCTGGGGGAGCTTCACAAAGTAGGTGACCATCCATCAGGGTAGAAATTTTCCACTGTGAAAGGGGCCAATTATCAGTCTATACCCAACAGGGCTAAGCTCATATAGGAGATAGATACTCAAAATATCGTAACAAGATCAGGGAAGACTGGTTGAGTCTTCCTCTATGGGTACCAGGAATGAGAGGAGTGGCAGGAAACAAAGATAAGAAAGAGGTCGGATCCCGGCTGGTGTGGCTCAATGGTTAAACAGCAACCCTGTACCAAGAGGTTGCTGGTCAGATTCCTGGTCAGGGCACATGCCTGGGTTTTGGGCTCAATCCCTAGCAGGGGGCATGAAAGAGGCAGCTGATCAATGTCTCATTGGTGTTTTTATCTCTCCCTTTTTCTCTCTAATAAATTAATAAAAAAATAAAAGGGTTGGGGTCACATTGCAAAGGGCCAAATTTGCCACAATAAAAATTTAGATGATACTTTGTAGCCAATGGAGATTAAGTTATAGTTTTCAATTAAGTAATTGATGTGATTAAAATGATGTTTTAGACTAAAGTCTCCAAACAATTTTGATCAAACAGCCTTATAATAAAATGCTATTCTAGTAAGTGCCCAATATATTTATATCCAGTTATTTATAAATTATATATGTAGCACTATTCAAATGTAGATTACAAAATAATACACAAAACAATGAAGTTTGTGTTAATAGAGAAATAGCTTTGACAAATATAATTTTTTTTTGCAGATTATGTCACTTCTGACTAGATCACTGTTTTATGTCTTTAAAAAAATGTATTTTATTGATTTTTTTACAGAGAGGAAGGGAGGGGAATACAGAGCCAGAAACATTGATCAGCTGCCTCCTGCACACCCCCTACTGGGGATGTGCCCACAACCAAGGTACATGCCCTTGTCAAGGTACATGCCCTTGTCAAGGTACATGCCCTTGACAAGGTACAAGGTACATGAACCTGGGACCCTTGAGTCCGAAGGCTGACACTCTATCCACTGGGCCAAACCGGTTAGGGTTGTTTTATGTTTTAATGAAGCTGATTTAAGTGGAATAGAAGACATTTTAGTCTTGGTGTTCTCTTGTTCACTTCAGGAAATGCGAACATCTCAGCGAACTTCCACTATTTCTTTAAGCCATTCGTCCTTCAAGCTAATATGCCTACTTCACTCAATATTCTGAGTTTTTCAAGTGTAGCAAGGCGTGTCACATGTTTGGCCTCACTTTGGCAGATACCTTCATTATATAAATTTATAAATTACTATTTATGAATTGCATTGACTAATTGAAAGATATTATATAAATTCAGAAGGTTTGTCTCCTAATACTAAATAGATCTCTTTAAAGTAATGGTTGTAAATAACTTACACCTAAGAGTACCATTTGCAGCTAATTTTCCCTTCGCAAATTATATTTTGACCTTGTTCATTTTTTTTTTCATGGGAAAACTGCATCCCTTTTCTTATTTCCAAGGGTGGTGGTGATTTTCAGCAGTTCAGTGGGATATTTCAGGATGCACAGTTCTTGAATCTGTCTTTCAGGCAGAGTGGAAAGTGCTCTTTTTCATTGCGAAATATCAGAACTGTGGCTGGTATTTAGGTGAATACCTTTTGAAAGCTGAAATAGGGTAGAGCTACTGTGTGTGTAAAGGCGCTCTCACTAAACCTAATGGGAGTCTTCTTAAGGCAGACCCAGTGAAACCTGACGTGAGTGGAATGTGTTTACGGGCACACTGACTTCTTACCTGGCCTTCACACCTTCGTTCCCAGAATGCTTCATGTTCCCACGGTGCTCTCAGTTTTGGAGCTTGACTGGTCTTTGTACACGTGGATGGCCTGATGAGCTGACCCCCTCTGTGCACTTTAGTGAATTGTCCTGCCCCGTCACTTCCCATCTCATTACTCAACTGTATTTTCTCCATAGCACTTACCAGTATTTGAAATGATCTTATTCTCCGAGGCCCGTGGTAGGCAAACTGCAACTCGCCAGCCACATGAGGCTCTTTGGCCCCTTGAGTGTGGGTCTCCCACAAAATACCACGGCCTGGGCGAGTCTATTTTGAAGAAGTGGTGTTAGAAGTTTAAGTTTAAAAAAATTGGCTCTCAAAAGAAATTTCAATCGTTGTACTGTTGATATTTGGCTCTGTTGACTGATGAGTTTGCCCACCACTGGCCGAGGCTATGTTTATTTCCTGCCTGCGCTCACTAAAATGTAAGACTGCATGAGGTCAGAGGTCTTGCTTTCCTTGTTCATCATCCTGTCGCCAGTACCAAGACAGGACCTGGCACAAATGGAGTAATCAACACAAAATCCTCTCTTATGTCAATAAATGAACATGAGTCACAGTGCCTGATATCACGCCCATTGCCATCCTCAGGATCACGAAGCCTTTATTCAGCAAGGCACCTAGAATGAATAATACAGTGGTGCTCAGTTTAAAATATGTTAAAAAGGTAGATCTCATATTGTATCTTACCCCAACCATTCATTCCCTCCAAGAACAGCAAAAACAAACCCCACAAAAGAAAGTAAGAAAATTTTTACAGGTAATGGATATGCTCAATACTTTGGTTGTAGTGATGGTATCATGGGCATATGCATATGTCCAAACTCATCAAGATGTATATATTAAATCTGTGCATTTTTTTTTTTTAAGGAAGTGGAAGGTAGGGGGAGAGACACAGAGAGAAACATCGTTGTGAGAGAGACACATTCATTGATTGCCTCCCATATGCTCCCTAACCAAGGCCAGGGATCAAGCCTGTAACCAAGATACATGCCCTTGACCAGAGTCAAACTTCAGTCGTTGGGCTGATGCTCTATCTACTGAGCCAAACGGGCTAAGGCTAAATGTGTGCAGTTTTAAAGAATATATGTATATTTAAAAATTAATTTCAGAGAGGAAGGGAAGGGAGAGAGATAGAAGCATTAATGATGAGAGAGAATCATCCATCGGCTGCCTCCTTCGTATTGGGGATTGAGCCCAAAACCTGGGCATGTGCCCTTACAGGGAATTGAACCTTGACCTCCTGGTTCATAGGTAGATGTCCAACCACTGAGCCACTCTGGCTGGGCTGCGGTTTTTAAAATACATAAAATATATCTCAATAAAGTTATTTTTACTTTTTTTAAAAGAAGGATTTGTTAAGCAGGACCACAGTGTTGCACAACCCCAGTGAGCTCTGTGTGTCCCAAACCAGGCCCTGCACAAAACAGACGGAAGCCAAGAGGGAAGGGATTCAATGTAAACTTGTCATCAGAATTGCTCCTGAATAACCCCTCAGGGGATGCCTGTATATTTGGAATCATCTTACAAGGAGGCTCCCTGCAGTCATTCAGAAAACAACCCCTTGGGGTGAAGATCCCAGGGAGTTCTGAGTACAAACACAGCTTTATAATCAACCGCGTTCCGGGTAAAGAGCTCAGTGGCCCTTTCATTCTCTAAGATCCATAATCCCAGCAAGAAACTTGTTTTTTTCATTGGAACAAGTATATACACAAAGCCCTCCCTACCCCTCCCCCCCTTTTTTTTTCATCAAAGTCGGATTAAGTGCATTCTAACACTAATTTAGAGAGATAGTTAAATTTAATTGACTGATTTGGGTAGGATAAAACGGTAATAATTGTCGGACATGGTATTTAAATTTCATTACCTGACTTTCTTATTGCTTCTTTCACATGAGAATTACCTTTGCAAATACGACATAATAGAAAGCTTTTCTCTCTGAGGGTCCCGGCGTCCTGTCCTAGGATTGGTGACTTACAAGGGCCTAATGAGGAGATGACTGTGCTTCAACCTTAGAAGTGCCTCCAGCTACTGACGTCTTTCTTCCCCTCAGGCTGAATGAGGGGGAATGTAGAATATCTTGCAGTGGAATAATTTGAATTGCTTTTAGGCAAGAATTTTTGTGATGTTATAAAAATTGAGATCTAAAAGGAAACTTAACCTTCAGTTCATTCTTTTGATGTATTTCGCCTGAAGCATGGTGCTGGGGCCTGTTCTCTCAAATAGGCAATATAAAAATATCTTTCTAATTCACGCCTACAGCTGAAAGATCCGCATGGACTGAAATTACTGTGATCTATGAGAATTCGCTATGTTGTGGAAATAAAGTGAAATCAAGGGATGATGACAACAATGGGTCAGCTTATTATGAAGCTTGAGACAAAAATGATTTATTGGCAACACGTTGGACTTTTGAAACATGACAACAATGGGCCAGCTTATGATGAAGCTTGAGACAAAAATGATTTATTGGCAACACGTTGGACTTTTGAAACATCAGAGAAGCCACAGTGTTGGTGTTCATTCTCATCGATGGGGCCTTGTTTGCCCATCGTAAAGGCCAAGCTTTTGAAATCAGCGGCCATATTTGACTCACCGTATTTTCCGGCGTATAAGACAACCCCCTAATTTTGCAGTTAAAACATAGGTTTAGGCCTATATTCGCTGTATAAGACTACCCCCCACTTCCGAGGCAACACCAGTTCTTTTTTTAATAGACCGCCTCTCTGAGTCTGGCCAATCTGAGCAGGCTTTTTATGCATGCAAATTATACATGTTCTGTACCCAAAGCTATAATACACTGTGTTCTAGTAAAAAGCCTGCTCAGATTGGCCAGAGTCAGAGTCTATTAAAAAAAGAACTGGTGTTGCCTCAGAAGTGGGGGGTAGTCTTATACAGCGAATATAGGCCTAAACCTATGTTTTAACTGTAAAATTAAGGGGTCGTCTTATACGCCGGAAAATACGGTAAAGGCATGTCTTTTGTTGTTGTCGTTGAGGTGTGCTTTCCACACCATAAAATGATCATTTCAAAGTGTACATTTCAGTGGTTTTGAGCACATGTATCAATCCAAAAAGATGACATCACTAATGTACTTCCTGTCTCTGTGGATTTGCCTATTTTGGCCATTTCCCATAAACTGAGTCCTATCATGTGGGCTCTTTTGTGTCTGACTACTTCCGTGTAGCAAAACTTTTCGAGATTCATCCATATGGCAGCAAGTATCATACTGCATTCGCATCTAAGGATGAATCACATTCCATTGTGTAGCTATACCACATTTCATTTATCTATTTATAAGTTGATGAGAATGTAAGAGATGGACCTCTGTGATCCATCTCCAGCACGGTTGGCTTCGGATGGAATTTGTTGAATTTCCCCAGGGCAAGCAGACTGTGGGGAGGAAGGAAGAGGATGGAGGAGCAAAGAGCTGTCCACGTGGGCCAGTATGGTGGAAACCGCCAGGCATCTGCCTCAACTAGATAGGAGGTGGAGACAGCTAGCAAGGTTTCAGCCCAATATTTAAAATGGCCCAATGGGAAACAGCAAGACTTATGATGTATTAAGAAGCAGGTGACCAAAAATACTCCAGCCAATGAGGAGCTGGAGGAGGGACAAAGTAAATAGGCTATGTTCCCCGCCCCACGTGTGAGCCCTACAATAGATGCCCACTTTGGGGAGTGTTATTAAAAGTCGCATTTCGCCATGTTTCTGTTTCCCAGTCCATCATTTGAAATTCGGACAGGTGAGCCATTTCTCACAGAATGTGTTTTGTGTCCACCTTTTGACTGTTATGAATAACGCTGCTCTGAACGTTAGTGTTCAAGTTTTTGTGTGAACATATGTTTTCATTTCTGGAGTATACGTAGTAGTGAAATTGCTGAGTCACATAGTAGCTCTGTGGAACTTTTTGAGGAATAGCCAAACTGTTTCCCACAGCAGCTGTGCAATTTTTCATCCTCATCAGCAGTGTGTGAGGATTCCAATTTCTTCACATCCTTGTCAACACTTGTTACTTTTTGCTTTTTAAGATTATAGTCATTTTAGTGGCCATGAAGTGGTATTTCATGTGGTTTTGATTTTCATTTCCCTAATGAGTGGTACTGAGCATCTTCTCATGTGCTTATTTGCATCTATCTATCTATTATCTATCTATCTATCTATCTATCTATCTATCTATCTATCTGGACAAATGTCTATTTGAACCCTTTCCCATTTTAAATTTTGTGCTATTTGTCTTTTTATTATGAAATGTAATAGTTGTTTATATATTCTGGGTACTTACTACAATAGATATGTGATTTGCAGATTCTTCTGCCTTTCTCTGTGCTGTATTTCTTTGCTCTTGCTGGCACCAGGTGTGCAGGCTGTTGGTTTCCAAGGCTACTGGTGAGATGGGCCATGGAGGATGCTACTAAAGGTAAATGGAAACGCCACAAAGCCAGCTGCTTTTATGACATTTTAGCCATCATTTTTTTGAATAAATGCTCCTTAGACTGCCACACGTCTTTGGTTAATATCTGGAGCTCTGACAAAGGTGACTGACAATTTTTGCCAGTTTTTTTTTTCTTCTCTATTTGTCAAACGAGGGGCATGTGGCCCAGTGGCCACGAATTTGACATGCTTGCATGAAGTCTTCCAACTGTAGACTAGAGCTCTAACAGAAATACTCAGTATGAATTCTTGTTTGCATTTTTCCCTAGTTTTATCATCCAGTCTTTGATGCATTATTTCCTCTTTTAGCCAGGGCATATGAGCCAGTCCCTGTGAGACTTTGAAAATGATGAGTTACCGTAAGGCCCACGCACAGCGCCACAGCTATTCTTATGGATTCGGGTTTAGCCTTGGTACGACGTGAGGATTATAAAGATCTCTACTCTCCAAGAAGCTGCCAGGAGTGTGAGTTATGTGAAAACTATAGGGTAGTAGACACATTTCTGTCTAACTTTGATCTTTACTGCATCATGCTTAGTCAAACAATCCAAGAATCGCTTTTGATAGTTAAAGAGAAAACAATGATTTCAAGATAAAAGTGTTGCACTGAAATGAAGTTATATGACTATACCTTGGAAGCACTTGTTTTTAAGCTCCTAAGGGACCATTCTCTGATTGGTGTTCGTATTAGTTTTCTCAGGCCGCCAGGCAAAATACCACAGGCTGGGCGGCTTACACAACAGAAATGAATTTTCTCACAACGCTGGAAGCTAAAAATATGAGATCAAGGTGTTGGCAGTGTTGGTTTCTTCCAAGGCTTCTCTCCTTGGCTTGTAAATGACCACCTGCTCCCTGTGTCTTCACTCTGTCTTCTCTCTGTAACTGTCTGTGTCCTAATTCCTCTTCTTATAAGGGCATCAGTTGTATTGGGTTAGGGTCCACAATAATGACCTCATTTTACCTTAATCACTTCTTTAAATACCCTGTCTCCAAATAAAGCCACACTCTGAAATACTGGGGGTTAGGACTTGCATGTCTGAACTTGAAATCTATGAATCATTCCCCATCCTCTGCAAAAAAAAAGAAAAAAAAAAAAGAATAGAACTGATGAACAAATATAGATCCATAGAAGCATGGAACAGACTGACGAATTTCAGAGGGAGGGTAGGGGTGGGTAGGGAGAGATTAACCAAATAATTTATATGCATAACCCATTGGCACAGACAATAGTGTGGTGAAGGCCTGAGGGTAGGTACAGGGTGGAGGGGGTCAATGGGGAAAAAGAGGAGGGCATCTGTAATACTTTCAACAATAAAGATAAATTTGTAAAAATGGGAAAGAATGAATAGGATACTAGCAAAGCAAACAACATGGTCTCTCTACTCATACTTGTCACAGGTCCTACCTATCAGTGTTAAATATCCAAGAAGTTTGAAAGCCTGTCGTTAAACTGATGATAGCTTGAAATGGGCCATCATTGGAGTATTTGCACATGGAAATCAGCAAAAGCTGTATTGCTGATTTGGATTTCCCACCCTCCTGCCTAAAGCTGGTTTTCAAGTATACAACTGCTTATTTGCCACATCCCTTTTTGAGAATACCCTGTTTCCCCCAAAATAAGACAGTGTCTTATATTAATTTTTTTCTCCCAAAGTTGCGCTAGGTCTTATTTTCAGGGGATGTCTTATTTTTGGGGAAACACGGTAGGTCACCTTGGGAAACAAACTTGTTTTTTTTCTGAAGGAATGAAAGCTAGGGTTGCTGTGAGTTGGTAACAAGAATATATCCATGCAAAAATTAAAAATCACTTGTGAATACTGGTTTCAGATATAAGATGTAATGAACTCAAAAGTGTTCATCCCATCCTCACCACAAGAAGCAAATCAATCACATGGAAAACTAAGGGCTCTTCTTAGGTCCACCAGAGAATTGAGATCACAGGGCAAACCCCAAACCCCAAAACTGGAGAGACAGGAATACAGAGACTCACTGCCCATATCAGCTTATAGGAAGCAGAAGCTGCTGGAGCCAGGAACTGGTGGGAACACTTAAATAGTAGTTGCCTAATGGCTTATAGAGGCTGGTTGTGGAGTAGCCTGAGAGATAAAAAATCCTGGGTGCTCAATCTCAGTGAGTCAGGCACACCTTTGTGTTTCTCACAGTGAAGACGAGAAAAATTCCCTGGCGCTTAGTGAAGGAAGAGAGTAAAAGTAATAATTTGAAACACACCCAGAGCATTTTTTTACAAGGTTCATCCTGCAGCCAAATTATTTTGTCTGTCTTGAGGGAGGATAGTTAAATAACTCCAGGCTCCTGCAGTCTTCCCATTACATAAAGTGAAAAAGATAAATAAATTAAAAGGCTAAAAATGCTTCTGTCAGTCCCAGCCCAGGAACTCAGGCCTCTAAAACACCATAAATTTATCATAAGTTTATAAAAATTTCCCCCTCCCCAGTACCACCACATCAACAGGGCTCCAGCACAACAGTGGATTATAACTGATAGAGCTTCAAGGCACACTCTCTTTAAGAAGGAGTTTTTAGGACAATCCAAAGACAAGAGGGAAGAAGGGAAAAATAGAACAAAGAAACTGAAGCCTGGGATACCTACAGCTATAGCCAACATTAAATGCAGCCCAATGCCTAAGCAAGCAGGTTAACCTAAAATCTCATGCTACAATAAAAGCCTGAATACTTCAGTTCCAATGACCAAATACATCATGTGCTGCTTTCAACAGAAAGCTACAAGACATACCAAAAGGTGAGACAAAAAGAGATCCTGAATAGAGAAAGCAAGGATCAGAACTAGCTTCATATATGACACAGATTTTGGAATTATCAGATAGAAAATTTAAAATAGCTATTGTATAATTATTATGTTAAGGGATCTGATGGAAAAAGTAGACCACACACAACAACATATGGGAAATGGAATTCCTTTGAAGAGCATGTGACAGAGGAAAGAACCAGTGAGGTTGAAGGTAAGTAACAGAAACTTCCCAAATTGAAATTCAAAAGGAAAAAAAGAAAAAAGAAAAATGGAGCAGGATATCAAAGAACCATGGGACAGTGAGAAAAGAAATAACAGTAAAAAAAGTGAGAAAGGAGCAGAAAAATATTTGAAGTAATAATGCTGAAAATTTTCCAAATTAATGACAGGCGCCATATGACAGAACTAAGAAACTTAGGTAACAAGCAGGATAAATACCAAAAAATCTACACCTACACATGTCATATTCAAACCACAGAAAAGCAAAGACAAATAGAAAGAAGTCAGGGTGGGGGACTTATCTATAGAGGAACTCATGTAAGAATTACGTTGGACTCCTTAGAAATCATTTAATAAGAAGAGAGTGTAATGAAACATTTAAAGAAGAAATAATCACCAATCTAGAATTTTGTAGTCAGAAAAATTACCCTTCAAAAGTGAAAGCGAAATAAAGACACAGTTGGACAAAATAAATAAAACAAAAAAACTGAGGAAAATTGTTGACGGTAGACCTGTCTTACAAGAAATGTTAAAAACAAGTTCTTCAGAGAAGGAAATGACGTAGATTAGAAACTCAGATATCCATAAAGAGCGGACGAGACTCAGAGAAGGAATATATGAAGGTGAAATAAGATCTTTCATTTTTCTTATTCTTTTTAAAAAAATTAATCTATTTTGTTGAACATATTACAGATATCTTCCATTTTTCTTATTCTTAATAGATTTAATAAATACCTATTTATTCAAGTAATAGTAACAACGTATTGGGTGATTATAAGTATGGATAAGTGAAATGAGTGAAAGCAATATTATAGGGAATGGGAGGGAAAAATTGGGAATACAAGGTACCTGCACTATTCACAAAGTGGAATAGTGTAATTTGAATTAGTTGTAAATGTGAATGGTCTAAATATATCAATTAAATGACTGTCAGAGTGGATAAAGAGTAAGGCTCAACCACATATCTATAATAAAAAAGTATAATATTCTAATTAGACTGAATGTTCTTTTGGACGAAGCCACAGCAGCAGGTCTGAGGCAGAGGCAGCCGCAGCAGTGGAGGGCTGAGTCCTTTGCACGAATTTTGTGCATCGGGCCTCTAGTTGTCTATAAGTAAGCCACTTCAAATATAAAGACACAGATCCATAAAGAGTAAAGGGATGTAGAAAGTTATATCATGCTAACATCAATCTTTAGTATTTACCCAAATGAGTTGAAAACTTGTATACACACACACACACACACATACACATACACACACACACACACCCCTGCACATAAATGTTTATAGCAGTTTTATTCATTATTGCCTAAACTGGAAAGAGATATTCATCTACAGGGAATAGATAAACAAACTTGCATATCCATACAATGGTGTATTATTCAGTGACAGAAATAAATTATTAAACCACAAAATGGTAGGGAGGACTCTAAAATGCATATTGCTAAGTGAAGTCATTCTGGAAAACGATAGAGACATAAAAACTACACAGGATGCCGAAACCGGTTTGGCTCAGTGGATAGAGCATCGGCCTGTGGACTGAAAGGTCCCAGGTTCGATTCCGGTCAAGGGCATATACCTTGGTTGTGGGCACATTCCCAGTGGGGGGTGTGCAAGAGGCAGCTGATCGATGATTCTCTCTCATTGATGTTTCTAACTCTCTATCTCTCCCCCTTCCTCTCTGTAAAAAAATCAATAAAATATATTAAAAACAAAACAAGACAAAAAACAAACTACACAGGCTGTAAAAAAAGGTCCCAAGGGTTCAGGGGAAAGGAGGAAGATAATAAGCACAAAGGATTTTTACGATAGCGATAGATTTATGAAATTTGTCAAAACCCATTGGTTGAACAGAAATGTATAACCTCATTGTAAACCGTGGGCTTTAGTTAATAATAATGTAATAACATGGTTTCATTAACGTTAACAAATGTTCCACACTAATGAAAGGTGTAAATTATAGAGGAAACTGTGTTGCGGAGGGGAGTATGTGAGAACTTTGTACTATCTGCTCTTTCTTTTTTTCTGTAAATCTAAAACTGCTTTAAAAGTAAATTCTATTAATTATTAAAACAAAAATATAAAAAATAACGTGTCTGATGTCAGTCTTCCTGTAACATGGTACTCAGAAATGTTTCATTGGCAGAAATTTAGGTTTGAAATAATAAGATTGTCCAAAAGAGGGTGCCAAAGACTTACAAAGATATCTCGTTTGTAATAATAATAAAATAGAATTAATAGGGTAAAAAAAGAAAAAGAAAAAAAAAAGAGAGAGAAGGCCCTAATGTAAGTAAGCATGCCTGACAGTTAGCTACACCTTGCCTACTACTCCTGCCCCTTCCTTAGGGCTCACATCCATGGCCTTTGCTCTTTGTGAGGGCTGTTCCTTTGCTGTGTATTTGGGTGTAACTTGCCCAGATCATGTATAGCAGTGACTTGGACTCTAAAGAGACCTGCAGGAGGCTGGGCCATCACACATACGTTTGGGTCCTATTTTAGGATCCTATAGACATAGGCTTTTATAAATTTGGATTTAAATGGAAGTTTTGCAAATTTTTAAGTCCCCCCCACCCCCCAATTTATACTACTTTAAGTGATACATTATAAATTTAGAGACACTTCTCTCTTACTACTGTTGGTTCGTTTAATAGCAGTAGCGTTTAAGACTCCAATCTTGAGTCCCTCTGTACTTAGGACCCTGTAATCTGTGACTAAATGTACGGACACAATTCATTCCTTAAGATAGCTTTTGTCTTGGCTGGTGTGATCCAGCGGTTAGAGCTTTGGTTCTCGCACAAAGGGTTGCGAGTTTGATTCCCAGCCAAGGTCAGGTGGGAGGCAACCAATTGATATGCATCTCTCACATCAATGTTTTCCTCCCTTCCTCCCTCCCTCCCTGAAAAGCAATGGAAAAATATCCTCAGGTGAGAATTAACAACACAAAAAAGATATCTTTTGGTGAATAATTTGTCAAGGAGAGAATCTTCTTAGGGCAACAGTATGACTAAACTAAGTTTATTTTTTGTTATATTGCTTTTTTACAATATATTTTTTAAAACATCTTTACTTTTTGTTGGTTGAAAAAGTGTAAAAAAAAAAGTGGTGTAAAATACATTTATAAAATAATCAATTCACAAAGTCCAAAGTGACTTTGTTATTTAATCTCTCTTGCAGAGATAAAACTATTAACAATTTGTTACTCAGCTTTCTAAACATTTCTATATATGTTTAGAATGCAAATGGCTTACATTAACCACATTCTCTAGTGATGTACTTTCTATGCTTAACAATGAACGCCTATTTCACATAACATCATTTCTTCTTCACAATGGATGTCTATGATTCCACTTTATGGCTATATTATGCTTTATATATTTAGTCAATACTCTATGTGTGCAATTTAGTTTCTTTTTGTTTTGTGCTATTAAGAGTATTGATTTACTAAAAAACCTTATAAATACATGTTTATGTATTTGCATTATTATCTCTATTCAATTAATTCTCAGAATTGAAATTCTAAGTTACAACATAAACCAATTTTCATTTTGATAGGTATTACCATCCATTGCCTCATAAATTTTATAAATAGAAAGACCCACACACTTAAGTCTTCCTCAAATGTGTGGGTCTTTCTATTTATAAAATTTTCTCTTCCTTCCTCTCTTTCTTCTTCTTTTTAAAAAAATACATTTTATTGATTTTTTACGGAGAGGAAAGGAGAGGGATAGAGAGCTAGAAACATCCATGAGAGAGAAACATTGATCAACTGCCTTCTGCACACCCCCTACTGGGGATGTTCTTGCAACTGAGGTACATGCCCTTGACTGGAAACAAACCTGGGACCCTTTAGTCCGCAGACATTGCCACTATCCACTGAGCCAAACCGGTTAGGGCTCTTTCTTCTTTTTAAAATATATTTTTATTAATTTCAGAGAGGAAGGGAGAGGGAGAGAGATTGAGACATCAATGGTGAGAGAGAATCATTGATCAGCTACAGAACACAGCCTGAGTCCTGAAAGAGTATAGTGCTTCTGGGTTGATCTTTGTTTCTAGATTTTTTTTTTTTAGTGGGAAACTCCTAGATTTATTTGACAATCAGCAACTAGTTTTTCATTGATTCAGCCAGTTTTTCATTGATGCCCTGGCAGTAGTGGCATATCATGCGTTATGTATTATCTTCATTGATGTCCATGCTTTATGTCAATTTATCAAAATACTAATAAGATTTACATAATGTCATTGGTCAAGAACATTATAGTTGAAGAAAGAGCATGAATAAAACTACAATCTGGCAAAGACAAGAAATCCTGCTTGGATAGAGTTGTTTGTGCAGGTAGGAGCATGGTGGATGTTAGGGCTAAGAAAGTGTGATGGGCGCTGCTGGTGTGGCTCAGTGGTTGAGCGTTGACCTATGAACCAAGAGATCATGGTTTGATTCCTGATATCTGGTCAGGGCACCTTCCCGAGTTGTGGGCTCAATCCCCATTAGGGGGTGTGCAAGTGGCAGCTGATAAATGATTCTCATCATTAAAGTTTCTATCTCTCTCTCTCCCTTCCACACTCTGAAAAAAAAGAAGTTCCTGGGGGTAAAGGAGAGAGATCAACCAAAGGACTTGTTTGCATGCATATAAGCATAACGAATGGACACAGACACCAGGAGGGTGAGGGCAAGAGCAGGGTATTGGGAGATGGAGTGGGGGGAATGGGGGGGGGAATAAGAATACATATGTAATACTTAATCAATAAAGAAAAAAAAAGACCAGGCTGGGAGGTGGGAAGAAGTGCCAAATGTTGCCAAGTAGCTGAGCATAAAGTTGCATATTTAAATTAAGCACCAAAGAACTGATGGATCCCACAGAATATAATGGGCAGGAGATAATATGATATGTTAGCATTAGAAATAGACAACTCATCTTCATGCTCAGTACTTTGGGGTTCACAGACAAGATGATCAAAGAGATAATGAGAATTTTAGAGCAAGAAGAAACCAAGACAAATCCCTCATATCACAGATGAGGATACTGAGGCCTCCAAGATTTACCATCTATGTAAGAGGATTAAAAATGAAACGCGAAAGAATTAAGTAGTAATATACAAGAGTATATGGATTGTATGTGCTATAGTAATCCAAGGAGTGGAGAGATCCATTGCAGTAGAAGTGGAGAGAAATAAGAGCCGTGGCATGTGCTAAGTACATCAAGTGTGCAAGGGGCTTTAGTCATGTGACCTTGGATCTACTATTTGCCCAGGAGATTAAAGACGAGGAGGAAAGTGGTTCATTGAACTGGGGAGATAAAAAAAAAAAAAAAAATGCTCAAAGGTCGAAATTGTAACTTGTCTGGAAGATGGTGGCAGGAGCATTGGAAAATCCATTTGGATAGAAAAGAAACAGACCAGTGAGAATGAGAATGTCATGATTATGAACCTTGATATTCAACAACGGTTAGCAATCACTGGATTGACAGGTTAAATTTGTGTTTCAGAAAGAATAGCTCAGTGATCATAAATTATACTGCAGCCACTGATAGCACCCTAGTAAAGCTTCAGATTCTGCAATATGAGGGTTAGTTATTGATTCTCTCTCTTTTTTAACCATGCTTCAATATCAGAGGACTCTTTAAAAGATTTCTATGCTTTAATATCTGTGAAATTACCTGCCATTGTGGCAGAGTAACTAAAATGTATTTTAATTAATAACTATAATGTATAGATTCACCCTCAAGAATAAGAGCAGTAGCCTAACATGTATTGAGTGCCTTCTGTGTGTGAAGCACTGTGCTAAGCGCTGTACTTCTGTTATTGCATGAAGCTCAGAGAGGGCCCATGTGGAGTCACCTAGCTATCAATAGTAAGTGCTATGGTCTGCACCTGAATAAATATCTTCCTAATCTCGAAGCCTATTGCTGCTAAATCTATGTACTAGTAATAGTTCCCCAAACCTCATTTTTATAAATGATTGGGGAACGTTATGGTTATAAGTCTTCAGATATTTTGAGAGAATCATATTACTTAATTTGCTAAGTTTCTAATTAGTACATTTACCATTTTTCTGGTATTCTTCTGAGAAAGAGTGTCAGCAGTATATTACTATTTTTATAGATTATCCACATTTCTTTAAAAACAATTATTGGCCCATTTCACATGTATTAGAAATTCACATCACTATGTAGTGTTGTATTTGTGCCAGAAATGGATGATTTCCATATTTAATAGGATAGAATATAATGCTTCTGCCACTTGTTCATCCACCTGTCCATCCATCCATCCATCCATCCATCCATCCTTGGTATCTATATTTGCTGATTGCCTTATGTGAGGTAGATACTTACTGGTACATGTGTTGTCACTTTTTTTGTGTGTGTGTGTGTTTGTCAGTATTGCTTCTACTAGCTAAAAATCCCCAAATGTCAGTAATTCCCCACTTTTACCCTATATTTATGTGACTCTTCTCTAAGCTGTGACTTTCCATCCCTGAAGACTTTTTATTTTTTATTTTATTATTTAAAAAATATATTTTATTGATTTTTTTTACAGAGAGAAAGGGAGAGGGATAGAGAGTTAGAAACATCGATCAGCTGCCTCCTGCACGCCCCCTACTGAGGATGTGCCTGCAACCAAGGTACACGTCCTTGATCTCAGTCGAACCTGGGACCCTTCAGTCCGCAGGCTGACGCTCTGTCCACTGAATCAAACCGGTTTCGGCCCTGAAGACCTTTTTAGTGTCTTCCATTATAACTTTTGTGTTCCAATGGCCATGTAGTGAAGGGTGAGAGGGTAGAGGATTGAACACTCTCTCACCCTCACCCTTAACAAACATCTGAGCCCAGAAGTGGCACACATCCAGCTCACACTCTGTCTAGCTGGGCACCTCTTTCCTCTTTCCACCAACAACTTTAGACTGTGAAAGAGAAGCATAGATTCCTGTTGGTCAGCTGATTATCTTTGTCTAGTTGCTGTCAGTGCTAAAGAATGTATATAGATGTGTTTGGTAAGCTATGAAGTGTTTTTCAATTTTTTGGTATTGCTATTTCACAAATATGAATAAATCACAGTGGAAAATAAATCTATTGGGGCTGACTTGACACATGGTAAATGAATTTTTTTGTACCTATAATACATCATCTAATCTTTCTTGAAGCTTGTTAGATTATTAGGATTATCTGGGCTCTATGTCCATGATCGAGTTCCACTGAAGGACACCATTGCAGTCATGAGGGGCAAGTGTGACCCCTGTCGAATTCCTCTTATTTACTCTATCTTGAAAGGAGTCAAAGGGTGTGAGGACAGGGGCTGTGGTATATAATTTAAATGTCCACATTTTAGACTTGCAATGCAGTGCTTTGTTTCAATGCAAATACCAGTGAGCTTCGTATGAGTCCCTCAGTTATTTTGTGAACGTGGATCAACTTTGTTTCTTTGGGACTCAGGGTTCTTATAGTTTCACTGTCATTTTTGAGAGATAAAACCAATGGTTCTTCCTAGCTTTAACATTCTCAAATTACATTAAACTAGAGGTCCGGTGCACGAAATTCATGCATTGCAGGGAGGGGTCCCTCAGCCCGCCTGCACTCTCTCTAATCTGTGACTACTCTGGGGATGTCTGGCTGCCAGTTTAGACCTGATCCCGCAGGTCTAAACCTGCAGACAGACATTCCTCTCACAATCCAGGACCACTGGCTCCTAACTGTCCGCCTGCCTGCCTGCCTGCCTGCCTGATCACTCCTAACCCTTCTGCCTGCTGGCCTGATCACCTCTATCTTGCCCCACTGCCAGCCTGATCTCCCCTAACTGCCTCTGCCTCAGCCCTCAGCCTAAGCCGCAGTCTGGCCTCCCTCTGCTGGAGGTGACCTGGCCGATCAGAGGAAGGCGCCACCCCCATAATCCCACTGCTGCTGCCACTGGTGGCCACCATGGTTGCCTGAGCATTGGGCGGGCCCTCGCAGCAGCAGCCACCATCTACACTGCAGGGGTCTTCAAACTACGGCCCGTGGGCCACATGCAGCCCCCAGGGGAGTCTGATCCTGCCCGCCAGGTTTTTTGGGCAGTGAGCGCAGCCAAGGTGTTACAGTAGGAATTAGTAGTTCATATAGTCCGGCCCTCCAGCTCTCTGAGGGACTGTGATCTGGCCCCCACTTTAAAACGTTTGAGGACCCCTGATCTACAGCTTGCCTGAGCCTCGGGCAGCTGCTGTGATTTTGACCGTAAGGACGTCCAGATGGTCGTCTGGAAGATGTCTGCCCTAATTAGCATATTACCCTTTTATTAGTATAGATTTAGGGTGTCCCTCAAAAATGTATACACATACTTTGAATAATTATAGAGGCTGTGCTTATTAAAATACATTTCGTTTTCAAAATTGAGCTACCAGCTGTTAAAAATGAATATGTTTACTACACAGAGTTTTTTTCTGCCTTAAGTAAATGGTCAATTGGAAATATAGATTTTGTGGTTGCTTAAGAAGCATTCTGGTGCTGTAACTTCTTCTGGATCAACTTCACACCCTAACCTGGAGTTTCGGTGAAAGTTGATAGGAGAAAATATTACCTTTTCTTATCTTTTCAGATTAGTGGCCTGTTCACTTCAGCTTCCATTTCAATGAACTGGTCTAATCATGTACTGGACATCGAGATGCCTGGACTGTGGGCCCTGAAGTGGTGAGGTGAGATGATGCACTGATGGAATAGAATAGCTAATGAGATTGAAAATAAACAGTTGGGTGAAGTTGACTACATGGCCTTGGAGATAATAATTCATTTATGCCTATTATAAAAAACCTAATGTTGATAATATTAACATTATCAAAGTACCATGAACAAAACCACTTAACAGATCTTGGTCTTGTCCTCAGAGAGCTTACATTTCAGAGAGCACAAAAACAGACTAATTTAACTATTAAGAGACATTCAAATAAAGTTCTGCCCTGGCCAGATAGTTCAGTTGGTTAGAGTGTCATCCATATGCCAAGACACATACAAGAATCAACCAATGAATGCATAGATAAGTGGAACAATAAATCAATGTTTCTCTCTCTCTCTCTCTCTCTCTCTCTCTCTCTCTCTATATATATATATATATATATCTATATCTCTGAAATCAATAAAAAAATAAATGTAAATGGTTATGCTATAATTAATGAGCAGGAATGTTCAGCTACTGATATTCTAATTTAAATCTCAATATAAAATTTTTTGTTCTGATATTTCCAAAAGGTAACCAGAGCCTGTAATAATTATGTGCATTAATATATTTATGGTCCTTAGAGCTTGAGGAAAACATACATACATTTTAAGAACAGTTCAGAAATATTGTATATTTTGAGAATTATTAGTGATCCTTTTAGATTGTTAGTGCCTGGTAACAGATACTCGCATGCTAATTGTTTATGGTGTTTGTCTCTCAAATACTAAGAAAATACATGACTACACATCAGTTTCAACTGTATGTAGCAATCTGTTGTGGCACACTGTTAATGTATGTTTTCCTCAAGCTCTAAGGACCATCTTATGCTCCCAGCTATGGGAGCTAGCCCATATTTCCCCTTATTTTATGAGTCCACAAGTGATGTAATGCTCTTGGCTGATGAGTACTGCTCTATACAGATGGTATTGTTAAGAGATATTTACTACACAGTGACCTTTCTTCAATTTATTGTGTGCCCTATGAACATTTAAAAAATATATTTTATTGATATTTTTACAGAGAGGAAGGGATAGGGATGAGAGAGAAACATCTATCAGCTGCCTTCTGCACACCCTGCACAGGGGATGTGCCCGCAACCAAAGGACATGCCCTTGACTAGAATCTAACCTGGGACCCTTCAGTCCGCAGGCCAACCCTCTATCCATTGAGCCAAACTGATTTCAGCTCTGTGAACATTCTTGACCCCAAAATGCTGGCAGAATTGTGCAAATGATAGAAGTAAACTTGCCCCAAAGGAACAAAAGATGTTATTATGCCCATTCAGTAGAGTATAATGACCAGCAGGCGTTAGGGACTAATGAAAATCGCCATGGAGGTCATAATAAGCATCACTGCCACCTAGAGGTATTAGGGCACAAGTTGGACAGGCACCTGGAGGAATCTATGACGAGAGACGGGGCGTAATTCCAGGTAAATTGAGTGGGTTTTTGCTAACGGTCCACCCCGTGAGTGCAGCTCCATGGGAGTAAGTACCGTGGTGGGGCTAGGACTGGAGCTGGGACAGAATTGGAAGAAGTGCTAAGCCTGTGGGAGAGAGCTTGGCACAGTCCAGGCTCATTCAAGCCTCTCGCATTCAATCTTTTTGAAGAAGGAACATGTCCCTCCCTCCAGGAGTCCTGTAATGAGTGTGTTTACAACTAAAATTGAGTGGCAACAGGCCCCCCCCCCCCCTTCTCCCCACACCCAAAACACACCAGTAAGAGGTGCTGAGAGAGATGATTTTACAGTATTTCTTCTCATCAAAGCAACACAGGCTTGTCTCTCGCTTCCTGACACAGAAAATTGCATTTTGTCACCCATTTGTCAGTTCTTAGAGATTTTAAGATAATTAAAGAACATTATAGCAGGTGACAGCTGTTGCCGAATGCCGTGTTGCTAGTTGTGCTTGTTGGATGCCCATGAATCTCAGATGATGATAGCTTGGTGCTCCAGGTTTAATTAGCTGGCTGTTTTGAATCTGTCTGGGCTTTCAGGTGTGGGGTTAGCGGGCTTGCAGCTTGTTGAATCTGAGCTGCGCTCCTCACTGCCTGGAGGACCTGGGTCTGGCTGACTCATAGGAGGTGCCCTGACCCTTGTCAGACACGAGCACCAAAGGGATGAGGATGCAGCTTTCTAGGTGAGGCTATGAAGAGAAGAAAATGTTGATGAGTTTTTTTTTAAAAAGTTGATTTTTAGAGCAAGAGAGAGAGAGAGGAAGGGAAAGGGAGAGAGAAACATCGACGGGAGAGCAACTCATTGATAGCTGCCTGCTGCCCACTGGCAGTTGAGCCTGCGACCCGAATATGTGCCAGGACTAGGCATCAAACTGGCAACATTTTGGGGCACGGGACGATGCCCAACACTGGTCAGGGTGGTTTCCTGAGGTTCTGGCACTAAGGCATGCTTTTGACTTTGACACTTATTTCCTGATTAAATTTCCTTCAAGGTCATCTCTTCTATGATACAGCATGGCAACCATAATCTATTTGGATTTATTTCTAAGTTAGTTTATCCAAAATCTCCTGACCTGCAGAAGAGAGATCTGAACGGTCTGGGCTCTGGCTTTCAATAGCATAGACTATTTCCTTCCGTTTCATGGAGGATTTGAATGCCCTTACATCACTTCCCAGAAACTATCAACCCCGCTGGAAGCTCCCTGCTTCCTTTCTCTTTTATTCTCCCTAGGTGGGAGTGCGTTGCTATGTATTTTCACAATTTGTTCATAAAAAGTATGTATATTAAAAAAAAATCCCACATGATTTTAAATGTATCTCCCCAAATCATAAATTTAAAAAACCCCAAAACGAATCTTAAAATAAAAAAGTGGTTTCAGGAACAATTTTAAGAATCACCATTAACTTATTTAAAAAATTCATACTCAACAATATACTTCGAATTATTAACACTAATAAGTAAAAGTGCATCCATTTCTACTTTAGAACCATAATGAGAGCCTTCTGCTTATGGAAACTACTTGGAGTCCCTCAGCCCAGACACATTCTTTCACACCTTTTGTTACCCGTTATGTCCTTTTCTTGAATCCTTTCTCTTTTTTGCACACAGGTTAAACTCCTGCTCATTTTTCAAGTTTTGGCACAGAGACCACATCCTATTTGAAAGCTCCTCTGAATCCACTTTGCAGATCTTGGTCCCTCTTCCTTCGGTTCTGCTTCCTCTGCTCTTTGCATGCAGCTTACCATCTACATGAACAAGATTTTATTATTCCATTGTCTTCAACATGACTCTGCTATTTCATGAGGCCCCTTCCCAGGAAAATACAAATGGTATATAACTTAGCTTTTCATTCTAAGGACTTCCAGAGAGTCCCATCAACTCATTTGTAGGAAGCATTAGTAGATAGTTTACACCAGACTCTTTGAACCCCTTGCCTCAAAATTCTTACCTTTCTGTGTCCACTAATCCTAAACCTTTATGTCATAATCCCCATCCACTAGTGATCAAGCCTTTATATTAAAAGACCTGTTTTAATCTAGACTTTGAATTCTGAGTAAATATCCCAACTTTGTCCTTCCTTCTCTAAGATTCTGTTGATCTAGTGTTCTCCGTTACCCAGGTAGGCAATTTTCTGAGCTTTGTTTTATCCACAGATGCCTTGGTGATAGTTTGGGGAGCCAGCATTTGACCATATTACAGCCCAAGCTCCTTTATCTTGTATTTGATAAGTACAAGAGTTCAGTTTACCCTGATCTCTGCTAGATAACAATTATTTCTTTAATCCATCCCCCAGTCCTGCCCATTCTGGGGTCTTAAATCTAATACAGTATGAGAAAAAAATATGCTTCTTTTGGAAAATTAGACATAGTGAATGGAGGGGAAATTAGTGTCTTGGCACACAAAAAAACGTCTTGTTTGACTGGAATTAAGCTTTCCCGGTGCTTTTCCAAGTCTCCCTCGGCCTGTTTTAATGATCTCCATGTTCTGGCCCCAGTCCATCCGGCTAACTGTATTTCCCGCACATCCTCCACTCCAATAGAGCTGTTCTCCTCACTGGTCCATGCTCTTATGCACCTGCAGGTATTCATGTATTCTGTTCCCTGTGCCAGGAATGCTTTTCTCCTTGCCTGATGCTAAACCTTGGCCAAAATTTAAGGCTGATTTAGTTCTAAATTCCCCATATAGTCTTTTCCCAACTTTTCCATGACATTCTATACTCTCTTTCCTTTCAACTTTTATAGTCTTTGTATGGTATAGTCAGCATTTCACTTTTTTTTTTTGCATGACTCCTCCATAACTGATTTTTAAAAATATATTTTACTGATTTTTTTACAGAGAGGAAGGGAGATGGATAGAGTTAGAAACATCAATAATTGCCTCTTGCACACTCCCTACTGGGGATGTGCCCACAACCAAGGCAGGCCGACGCTCTATCCACTGAGCCAAACTGGTTTTGGCATAACTGACTTTTATTCTGTTATTTTTGATATCTTGAATTCAGGCAAAAAATTCTATATTCATCCATTCACTTATTTATTCAACTAATGTTTAGAAAAACCCACTATAGCAATGTAGTGTGATAGATACTGGGGATATTTACATATTATGACATTGTGACCTTATGACTTTTTCAAATAAAAGATCAATGTGTGGCAAATTCTTTTAGTTTCTAGGTGTCCCTCCAGGGCTTCTTTACATTCGTCAAGTATTCACAGACCTGCAGAGAAGCTGGCTCAATATTTTGTACCCAGTTTTATTGCATAGTCTATCAATCTTGCTCTAAAAGAAACTTGAGACATCGGTTCTCCGCTATTACTATAATTGCTAACACATTTTGGTTACCGGGAGTAAGAAACAATGACACAAAGAAGAAATTAAGTCAACCTAAATATATATAAACTCTTCTAGGACTTTGAATGTTGGTTGGTGGGGATGCTGAGAGAACAAGGAAAGGGAAGGGGCTAGTTAGTGGACAAACTGGAGGCTGAGGCACCTTCAGATGAAGTGGCCAAGTCTCCAAAACATTGTCCGTGAGGGAAAGGAAGAAGAAAGCGGAGCTTGAGCCGGCGATGGCGTTCCACGGGGCTGCTTTGTTCAGATCGCTCAGTGGTGGAAACAAGATTTGCCAAGGTATGTCTTCTCTGGAACAGTGGCTGATGTTACAGGTGTAAACTCTGGTCCCCCAGAGAAGGGAGCGGGCCCGGGTGGGACTGAGCTGGCTGTGTGCATTGTTGGCAGTCCATCTACATGAGAGCAAGCGTGAGGAGGACTCTAGACCCTCCGGGGAGACAGACTATCAATAAGAAAAAGGAGGTAGAGCTGTGTTCTTTAGAAGAACCTGATGTGGAAGGGATGGAGGGAATGTCAGTAAGCATGCTATAGCCAAGGCTTCCTTGTATTGGGAAAGCAAGGCTATTGACAACGTCAGAAGCATGGTGTTGGTGCATGTTTCTTTCCACGTAAACAGCCAGGCCCGGCAGAAATGGCTCTCTCTCTGAGTAGGGCAGAAATAGAGTGGCTTGTCAAGGGCTGTTCGTACCAGGGGCACTGCTGACGGAATTAAGTGCAACTGGGGTCAGCTGGCACTGACATCAGTCCCTTTCTCTTCCCCCTCCGAGGACACTACAAGAATAGCTCACATTACTATGTCTTTCTTCTTTGCACTTAGAAGGTAGAGAAATTAATTAGCTGCGAAATGACTCAAGGCAGAAACAAAGATCAAACATGAAGGTAAAGCAAGGTGAATAAATACATATGGATGGCCAATTCCTGAGTGTTCAAGGCCAAAAAAAAAAAAAATCATCGGAATTATTTTAAAAACAAAATGCCTATTAATGAAAGATCAGGTGGTTTCAGCAGAATTGGGATTAGTCTTTATGTGTTTCCACCCCCACTTACAAATAGAGTATTTAATGTAAGAAAAAATGACACACAGTGAGGATCAATATACAATCATTGAAGCAGACATTATTGGAGGAATACAGTGTCAATTGAAGTATTTAGAAGAAAATCAGTATAACAATTCGCCTACCACTGCATATGAGCCTATTAAAACTCAATTTGCAATTTTCATCTACTAGAATATTGTTCCCTCTTACAAACAGGTATTGGCATCAATTCAGACACATTAACGACGTTTCAAGTAGTGTTAATTTATTTTTCTCCTATCCCCAATTACCACATTATATTCATTTTGATTTAAAAACCCAGAGCACAGCTTAATTTTAACAAATAATTTAATTTAAAAGAACTATTTATTGAATTTCACTAAATTGTGTTTTTTCCCTCTTAAAGTACTGCCATATACAGTTGAATTGTCAAACCTTGCTTCCTATTATTGTTTTGTTGGTTTTTTTTTTTAGCCTTTTCCCTCTAGGACTTTCTCATCCTTTGTTCTGAAGGAAGCAATCTCTCCTCAATTTTCTTATTACATTTATTTTACCCAAAACTGATTAAAACAGCCATCCTAGCAGCAAATTTATTTAGAGGACAGATATAGTTACTGAGAAACTAAACTGATGAGTCAGTTCTTAATCCTGATAAATTCTTTGTTTTAACATGGGTTAGCCATGTCTGTAAATTCTTGAGAGTTCATTTATATTGCCCATGTCTGCACTGTCTTGTTTCCTTTAGTGGAGACAGACTCTGGTCAGCTGAAATAGAAGGCACTCTGGACAGAATATGCTCTAGGTACAAACCAGTACACTGGCCATCAAAAGCTCTTCCTTCTATTTTTGGCAGATGGCTATGACATCTCAATAATAGTAAGAGCTATCGTGACTTGATTTCTTCTTTTATTTATATTTTAAAATATTTTTATTGATTTCAGAGAGGAAGGGAGAGGGAGAGAGAGATAGAAACATCAATGATGAGAGAGAATCTGCCTCCTGCATGCCCCCTACTGGGGATCTTTCTGCAACCTGGGCATATGCCCTTGACTGGAATTGGACCTGGGACCCTTCAGTCTGCAGGCTGATGCTCTATCCACTGAGTCAAACCAGCTAGAGCTTCAGTATGTCTCCTTTTCAGTGGTTCTCAGTCAAGGCGATGTTGCCCGCAGGCAGTGTTGGAGACATTTGGAGTTGTCACGAAGGAGGAGAGTGCTAATGGCATCTAGTGGTTAGGAGGCTAAATGTCCTCTGATGCACAGAACAGCCCTCCCACAGCAAAGCATTATTCAGCTCAAAGTGTCAGTAGTGCTGGGACTGAGAAACCCCATCCCTAAGATTTCCGAGGAAGAAATACTCTTGCCTAAAGTGCTGGACCTAGATGCTTTTACCTGGATTTCTTTACCTTTGCTTTTTGTTCACATCACTCCCAACCCGTCAAGAACATCCCATTCGCTCACTTCTTACATTTGACCTCACGGGCTTAACAAAGTAAGCAGATTAAAACAATCACATTTGCTTTCCCCTTTAGATCTTGCAAATTACCATGCACTTACTACCTCTTTTTTTTAATTAGCAAACTCTCTAATTGAATGATCCATGTTGGTTACTCATTTCCTATATACCTTTAGGCATCTGGTGCCTCTTAGCAAAGCTTTTCCCTTTTAACTTAGTAATGAGCTTATTCTGGCCAAATTTGTGGATGTTTTAAAAGCAAAATTAATGCAGTTTCCAGTCAATTTTATTTCATTTCCTATATATTCTCAAAATTATCTCTCTCACCCCTGACTAAAATCTTATGTCTAACTTCTATTCCCAATATTATAACAAATCTTCTGTAGCCAACATCTCTAAGGATTTCCAGGTTGCCAAATCCCACGGACAATGCTGTCCTCTTCCTCATCTTCTCAGCAGTATCTGCTACTTCTGACCACCCTTCCACTGAAACACTTTCTTCACTTGGGTTAGCAGAACTTCACACTCTCCTAGTTTTTTCTCCTACTACGCTCCATCTCAGCCTCCTCCGCTGGCCCCTCCTCTTCTCCTATATTTTTAATTTTGGAGATTCCCGTGACTCAGTTTTTGAACTTATTATTTTTTATCTGCAGTCCCTTCCTGATGATCATTTTTCAGTCTTAGTGCTTCAGATAGCATCTCTGTTTGATGACCCTAAATTTATAGCTGTGGACTGGACCTAGATGCTTGTCTCTGGATTCCTATATTTAACTAGAGGCTCAGTGCACGGCATTTGTGCAATGGGGCAGGGAGGGGGAAAGAGGAGTTCCTCAGCCCTGCCTGCACCCATTCACAGGCATTTGGACATCCCTCGAGGGGTCCTTAGTGCTGCTGCAGAGGGAGGAGAGGATCCTGTCACTGCCACTGGGCTTGCCAGCCTTAAGCCTGGCTTTTGGCTGAGCGGCACTCCCCCTGTGGGAGCGCACTGACCACAAGGGGGCAGCTCCTGCATTGAGTGTCTGTCCCCTGGTGGTCAGTGTGCATCATAGCAACTGGTCGTTCTGCCATTTGGTCGATTTGCACATTAGAGTTTGATTATATAGGGTTACTTTCCAAAATCCTCACTTGGCTCTTTTAAATGGAAATATCAATCTATTCCATTAAAAATGAGCTCCTGGAATTTTCTTCTAAACTTACCTCAGGAAATGTCAACTGCATCCTTCCAGTTATCCACACCCGATGCTTTGGAATAATCCTCAACAATTCTCTCTCACAAAGAATATATAATCAATCAGAAAATATTATACCATCAGTTCTGTCTTCCATTACATCCAGAACCCAACCTCATTTAATCACCTATCGAGCTGGACCACCCCATATACTCCCTGACCAATGCCCTGTTATTTCTTACCTAGATTGCTCCAGGCCCCCAACTGTGTTCCCTTTCGTGCCTGCCTAACCTCTTTAGCACTGACTAAAGGTTCTTCAGCTATACCTTTGGCCTTCTCTCCAGAGCATGCTTTCATAATGTAAGGGCAGCTTCACCCAGCCCCAGCAGCAACAAACAGGGTGTTTGCTTATCTATAACCAGCCTAGCCCCTGCTTGCTGTATCATGCAGACCCACATCCTGGAACAGTAAGGTGCAGAGGCTTTGAACTGAGACCAAGTCCCCAGGTGTTAGCAGCTGGTGTCAGCCAGGGGTCTGTTATAACCTACTTTCCAGCGAAATAGCTTTTAGAGAAACTTCACACAGACCTGGAAGCAAGAAACAGAATCTGGGGCTATACAAGACTGGGTTCAGCAGGACAGAGGCACTCAGCTGTTGGGAACTGGCGATGCTTTTGGAATAAAGGCGAATTTCTGCATCTTCCGAGTGCTTCGTGGTCTGTCTTCCTGCTTCTCGGTTACTTTGCTGTAATAATAACAGCGAATATCCTAATTTTACCATCGTTTGTAATCAGGACCGTCAGGGAGCTTCCTAAATCAAGTTCTGGCTCCTTTTTTTGCTTAATAATTATGTCCTCACGTTGTCTCGTTCCTCTAGCATAGGGGTGTCGAACTCAATCAGAGAAGGGGCCAAAATCTAAAATCCAGCCTATATCACGGGCCGAATGGTTTACTGAACAGTCATAAACTGACAATGTCATAAACTGACAGCGGAGTGCAGTGATGACAGCGCGGTGCGGGCCACATTGCAAGGCCTGGCGGGCTGGATTTGGCCCGCGGGCCTTGTGTTTGACCCATGTGCTCTAGCAGTTTAGTGTAAGTGGCAAGAAGAAGCCAGGCTGTGTCTTCAGGGCTTCCACTGGAAATCTCCTCAGCTACATGTTCACATTCATCGCTTACCAGCTCCGTTTCTCACACAGCACTTGGTCACAATTCAGCGACGCTCTCTGCCACTATGTAAGGAGGATTGCTTTTCTTCTGTTTTCCAGTAGTATGCTTCTCATTTCCTTCTGAGCCCCTGAGTAGCACCTTTAATCTTCCTATTTCTGCCAATACTCTGTTGATGACAACACCCATATTCTCTAAGATGATATAGGCTTCCTCTATTGTATGTCTCACTTCTTTCTGAACTCTTTTTTTTTTTTAAAAAATATATATTTTATTGATATTTTACAGAGAGGAAGAGAAAGGGACAGAGAGTTAGAAACATTGATGAGAGAGAATCATCGATCAGCTGCCTCCTGCACACCCGCCACCGGGGATGTGCCCTCAACCAAGGTACATGCCCTTGACCGGAATCGAACCTGGGACCTTTCAGTCCGCAGGCCGATGCTCTATCCACTGAGCCAAACCAGTCTCGGCTTTCTGAACTCTTGTCAGCATTATTTTCAGTGTTTGTATTTCTGCCAATAGTCTACTTAAAGCCATCTAGGCGTTATCTATGATATGCCTCAAAATTCTTCCAGCCTTTGTCGATTCCTAATTCCTAAGCCACCTCCACATTTTTAGTTATTTGTTACAGCAGCCTCCCCACTTCTTGATATCAAAGTCTGTATCAGTTTCCTGTGGCTGCTATAACAAATTACCAGAAACATGGAGGCTTTAAACAACAGAAAGTTATTCTCTTGCAGTTCTGGAGGCCAGAAACCAGTGTTACTGGGTCAAAATCAAGTTGTCAGCAGAGCTGTGCTCAGTTTGGAGTCTCCAGGGGAGAATACTTTTCGTGACTCCTCCAGCTTGTCGTGGATACAAGCATTCATTCCTTGACTTGTGGCTGCATCATTACATTCTTTAAGGCCAGGACATTTATATCTCTCTCTGCTTTATCTTTGCATTGCTTTCTCCTCTCTGAATGTAAAATCTCCCTTTGCTTCCATTTTCTTTTGGGTAGGGCCAATTAGGAAACAGAGAGGATCTATAATATCCCTCATCCCAGTTCTGTTGTATTTGTTGTTGTTAATTCTCATGGGAGGATATTTTTCTGTTTATTTTTAGAGAGAGTGGAAGGGAATGGGACACACACACACACACACACACACACACACACACACACAGAAACATCGTTGTGAGAGAGACAGATCGAGTGATTGCCTCCCACACAAAACCCACCCAAGACCAGGGATTGAGCCTGCAACTGAGGTACATGCCCTTGACTAGAATCAAACCCAGGACCCTTCAGTCCACAGGCTGATGCTCTATCCACTGAGCCAAGTCAGCCAGGGTCCACCCCAGCTTTTAAAAACTCTTCTGCCCATTGTTTCAGTGGAGTTCAGTTCAGTCTGGTCTTTCCTCCCTATTGCAATGGCCTTGAAAAAAATCTTCCTTACCTTTTCAACTTCGGTGCAATTTTTGCTTTGATAATGGTTTCATAGACTAACTATTACCCTTTAATCATTTCCATCAAGACTCTCCAACATGAATGTAAAAACTGTTATTACTTCTAGAGAAAATTATTAAATAAGCCTCATTTTCATCCCCCTTAGATTGTAGCATGTTTATGCTTAGAAAGACATGACAGAATATGACTTTTGAGCCCCGCTTGCAGGATGTGCTCTCTTTCATCATCTCATTTTTGTAAATTCCCTGATCAATACCCAAGTGATGCTTTCTTTTCCTCATTTGAAGCTGTTAAATGATCATTAAAAAAAGAGATAATTTTTTTGAAGTCATGAATTAATGAGGGAATTAAGCAGAGGTAGGTGTTACACAGGTTCCAAAGACAATCCTGGCTTCTCCACGGTGGAGAAGTGACTTTTTTGGACAGGGAAGATTTGTGTCTCTATAGATAAGAATTACTTTTCATTGCTATCAGTTATCTACAATTTACAGAGATGTAGCATAGCGGCCAGAGAGTCATAAACCGAGAACACGCAGGCATAGACAATGCATAGCTTCCCTTTGAAGCATACGCTTTCCCCAAAGAGCCTTGGTTCAGTTTTCACTATTGACACAGAGTTGCAGGATGAAAGGGTTAGAGACCATGAAAATTTCTCAGGGTTTGGATGGCTGTTTTATTTATAATAAGAAAGGAATGTAAGGTTAAGAGTATTTTCAATAGAAGCAATCAATGAGCCTGGGAAAGGAGGTTGTGAAAGGACTGTTACATTAAAGCATGAAGTTCAGAATCTGAAGGTGGAAGGAGTGTCAGTGCCACTTTGGTGCCACTGATAGTTGAGGATGAAGAAAATGTCAATTCGACCAGATTTTTTTCATATTTGAAATAGAAAAGGGCCTGATGGGTAACTCATGAGCCCTTTGAACCTGTGAAGTGTGATTCTGCTAAGGACAAAGATAACGGAGCCAGACATCCCTGGGTGAATCTGTAAGAGGCTGGGCAGGAGGCGTGCTCAAAAGGGAAATTCAGTGGGCCTCACACAAAAGGGTGTTAAACTGTCTGGCGGGTTCATCGTGACCCCAAAAGTCTTCAATGCCAAATTTCATCAGCCCCGAGTGATCTTTGCTCTCAGTGTGCTGAGTGGCATCCTGTGGCATAAAGTATCGCTAAATGTCCTCACATTTTAGGGACAATAGGAACAATATGCAAATTAACCACGGGTAATGTTCCTGGCAATCTACAATTATGGGCCTTTAAAATTTTTAGATGCAAATTAAACCCAAAGTTCCTTGTAAATAGTGCCCATTTGCCTCCAAATAACATGTTGCAGAGATAGGATAATTTACCATAAACGCCTGCACCGGCAACAGTAGCTGGCACATGTCTAGAAGTTATTCAGTAAGTGTGTGTGGGATTGGCTGACTGGAAAAGCATCCAAGGAGAGTTTCCATTTTTTCTATGATAAAAACCCCCGCATTTGTTGCTCAGTTATTGAAAAAGGAGGGGCTGACTTCAAGCAGAGTGATGGTGTGGCATTGTGCTACTAATGTGTTTACTAATTATGCTTTCACTTTTTTTAGTGTTCCTATGTGTAGATGATATTTATACCCTCTCCTTATCACTGAGGCACCAAAACATAGAATCCAGGAACATATTGGCAGTGTAAGAGTAAATAAACACACACATTTCATGAGAGAGAAAAAGAATCCAGCCTTGGGGAGTCCCTTTACACATTGGAGGTGGAGCGTGACCTAGCATCTCATGGTCTCCAGATGTGTGTGTAGTTGTATGTATAATGTGTCCTGTTGCTAAGTAATAGGCTTATTGAGTTGAACAACATGGGAATAAAATATGCTGAACTCCTGGATTACAGAAACTCTTTATTAACTATTTCCCTTACACACTATGAGGGTATTCTGTGCAATGGTTTCAAAGTTGGTACTCTGCAGCACCTTTTGCTCCTCCTTCTCCTCTTCCTTCTTTTGCATGTCAGTAAGCTTGTAGAAAGTTGAAAGGAGACGACACAATACATAATGCCCCCAAACCCCAAAGACAAATAAACAAACAAACAGAAACCTAACACAACGTGAAATATTGAAAAATAACAATTTAACATGCAAAAGATTATTTATCTGAAATTGAGCCAAAGTGAATAAACAATTTTTTCAGAAAATAGGAATACATTAAGGTACACTTCAAACACAAGAATGGGAAATTATATATCAAATTATACTCATGGACTTCTTTGGGTGGTAACTTTTGCTTTATTTTAAATAATTTATTCTAATTTACTTAAAAAAATTACTTTAAAAATCTTTTATCTTTGTTAAAATGGGCATTTATTATTTCTACAACGAGGAACAAAAGTTACAAAAAGCCTTTGAAATCTGTGCTGGTGTCATTTCCAATCATGTTTTTATGATACATTTACACATTATAAATATTTCATATGTGATATATATGTGAATTTTAATGCATTTTTTTAATTTATTGAATTATATACTAGTTTTTTTCATTTAGTATATTTATATTTTGCAGTGCCATAAAAAATCTTCTAATGTAGTGTTTTAGAATTATGGTTTACTTCTAAATAAATTATACATACATAGAATATATATGTAAATATAGAATATGTTTATATAATTGAAATATACATTCATACACAATCACATATGTGTATATATAATTACTACATCTGTTAATAGGCATTTAGTTATATATATATATATATATATATATATATATATATATATATATATATTAATCCTCACCTGAGGATATTTTTCCATTGATTTTTAGAGAGAGTGGGAGAGGGAAAAACAGACAGAAACATTGATGTGAGAAAAACACATTGATTGGTTACCAGGGAGGATCCTGCAACTGAGGCACATGCTCTTGATTGAATCCAGTCCCAGGATTCTTCGGTCTATAGGCTGACACTATCCACTGAGCCAAACTGGCTAGGGCTGATTTAAATATAGTTTATTAAGAATAAATATTACATAGAATGAAGAGATGTTATGTTATTATTCTTCAATATACAGAGTTACTTTTCACTTATTCAAATATATAATACTTTTCAGATAATCATCTTAATTTTTATAAAGCATTAATTAATTTTAATTAATTATTTTATTTATTTATTTTTGCTGCAAAAAGCTGTATTGTTTCCATTTGATGCAATGCATGAGAGAGGGCTCCAGAGTGGTTAAAAGAATGGTAGTGCCAAAACCGGTTTGGCTCAGTGGATAGAGAGCCGGTCTGTGGACTGGAAGGTCCTGGGTACGATTCTGGTCAAGGGCATGTGCCTTGGTTGCAGGCACATCCCCAATGGGGGGGGGGTGTGGGAAGCAGCTGATCGATGTTTCTCTCTCATCGATGTTTCTAGCTCTCTATCCCTCTCTGTAAAAAAATCAATAATATATATATATATATATATATATATATATATATATATATATATATATTAAAAAGAATGGCTAGTTGTTTCAGTGTGAGGCTCAGGCAAAAGTCAGACACCAGGGGAATGCAGAGGGACCCCTCAAAGGCCTCTGGACTCCAAAGGCTCCTAGTTGTGCTTGAGGTCAGCCTTTCGAAGAGATGCTTGCCCAGCCCAGCCTGGGGGCTGGCAGCCTGTGGAGGTGAGTCAGGTGTTGCCTGTTTCACCTGCTCACCCAGGAAGTGGTTCTCCTGGAAGTCACAGAGATGAGGGTCTGCACGGGTAGAACCAGGGCCTGCAGCACCAAAAGGGGCTGGTTCAGATTCCTCTCCAAGGCCAGAGCGGCTTCCAGGGCATCCTGAGTTTTGCCCCATTGGCCGTGGGAAGGCTTCAGCTTGTCCTGGAAGAGAATGCAGCCACTGCGTTGGTTTTGCGTCTTTGAGAGATGCTGAGTGCCCTCACGTCTTCTCCTTCTCTGCCAGCTGGCGGAAGTGGCCCTCACACTCCAGAGCCACATCCTGTCAGTTGAAATAGAAGCCCAGAGAGAGGTAGGTGTGGGCGGCCCACAGATGCAAGTTGGCCAGGCCGGTGACAGCAGCCTCCACCTCCGTGGAATAATTCTGACGAAATTGGGAGCTCCTAGTTGTTCTGCCACGAGAAGTTAAGGTAAAGAAAACAAAACGGTGGTCTCGGAGGCTGAGGGTGCTGAGATGGCGACTGGATAAAGCTGGAGGGTGGTCGGAGGCTAGAAGCAGGGGCTTCCCTGGGTCTGTTCCGTCCGAACACTGTTGAAGTAAGAGACAGATCCGGGACTGCCGAGGGCACTGTTTTAATTTATTCTTAAGAGACCAAAAATCTTTGAACATTTCCCGGGAAAGTAATCTGCTGACCTGTTGTCATCTCAACAGAAATCAGTAATACTTCTCCCACATACTCTATTATTTTCATTTAAAAAAAATTTCGTTTGTTAGTTTACTTTGCTCATTCGACTCCACATATGAGTGAAATCATATGGTGTTTGTCTTTCTCTTACTGGCTTATTTTAGTTAGCATAATGTCTCTCAGGTCCATCCATGCTGTTGCAAAGGGTATGATTTCCTTCTGTTTTATGACTAAGTAGTATTCCATGGTATGAATGTATCATAGCTGTTTTCACTCATCTACTGATAGATACGTGGGCTACTTCCAGATCTTGGCTATCCTATATAATAAAGAGCTAATGTGCTAACTAGACCGAACAGCAGAACGACTGTCCAGATGACCTTCCAGAGGAAGCCAGGGCTGTTAGGGCCGAGCTCCTTGCGTGAATTTCATGCAGCGGGCCTCTAGTTTCATGCATGGGGCCTCTATAAACAATGCTGCAATGAACAAAGGAATGCATATATTCTTTCAAGTTAGTGTTTCATGTTTCTTTGGATATATTCTCAGAAGTGGAATAGCTGGATAATAAGGGAGCTCTATTTTTCTATGTTTGTTAGCCATACCTTCATATTCTAGACCATTTGGAACTTATTTAACTGTTATTTTAAAATGAAATCCATCGCATTATTTTTCTCAAAATTTATAAGGTTGATACGTATCTCAGATATGTGCCTCTTTAGTTTCTGCTCGAAAGTATAAGAGGATGATGGCAAGGACAGTTGGTCTATTTATTACTGGACCTTTAGGAGAGCAAGGGAGGTAGAAAACATAGCAATCAGAACTCTGGTTTCTAAGCCAAATGTCATTCTGTCAGACAGAAAGCTCCTGTACACAGCAATAAATACATCTGATGAGTCATCAGTAGAGTTGAAATATGACTTATATAGATCAACTACATGAGGTAGCTCTTTATTAGCCTTCCTGTTAAGCAGTGGTAATATGAAATATCTAGCTGCTGAGAAGTCTCTAGACTTCTTTAGAATCTTCATTCCTATATCCAACAACTCATCCTAAATACAGGGTTGCCTTCCATAGTGTTGAGACAAGAAAAAAAACCCAAATCACAGAGATTCCTACAGTTGGGAAGTCTATCCTAGCGGGAAGTCTCCAGTTTCCTGAAAAATTGTAAGAAATAATATTTGGATTCATGGGGAACGTCCTCTTTTCCATACAGAACACCGAATTTAATGAGCCATTTGTGCTGTTTTGGAAATAAAGGAATATCCCCTTCTCAAGGCATCTGCAGAGACTGCTTTCCTCTATTTCCACATCTTCTGAAAGTCCAGACTTGAGATTCAGATAGGAGCGTTCCCTGGGTGCTGGGAGTTTCATGGCCTGTTATGACTCTGGAAGCTGTCTGCTTCCTTCCTGAAGACAGCACTCACGTTGGCTATTGACAGACACCATTAAAGACTTACTTGACATATTTGACAGGAATATCATATCAACCCTTTGTAGGCAGAGAGGGAAAGTCATTCTAGCAGGGAAATGACAGTTATTTTGATCAGGAGCTTGGTGTTTGATCTTGGCATATATCAGTTTGAGTCTGAAGAGGAGAAAGTGTCTGATGAGAATGATGGAAAGTCAAAGATCCCAGGATTATAGATACTCCTCTTCAATTATTAGTAAACTAATTTTTTGCTGACAATTAAAATGATGAAAGCTTAAAGAGGTAAATCACCAGATAAGACACACAACTCTTTCATCAACCACCTTTGCGTCCAGTTGAGCCACAGTTAACTCTGTGGTGTACAAGATTGAGGAATGAAGTTCTTTTTCTCTTGAAATTAGTAATATTGATACTGTATTTAAAATTTTAATGCAGTTGTGGGTTACAGGATTTGAGGAGCACAGATATTCTTCCATACGAGGGAGAGAATTTTCCAATATCCCCAAGGTATCAAACTTAATTGAGGAATTTGGAAAATGGAAAAGAATATCAATGTACATCTGAGGTCTAAACATAGGAGAACTGCATTTGTCTATCAAAGAAATTAGGTGAGGTCATCTTAAATTCTTAACATAAAGATACCTTGTGGGTGAAGCCAGAGAGAAAGCCTATTCACAGAACAAGACGACACAATACTATTTAGCTTCCTTTGTTCCGTGGAATATTTGAATTTATCCTGTGGAATTTTCTCATATCCAGTATGAAGAATAATAATAAAATATCCAAATAGGAAAACTGAGTCCATTATCATTAGGTTTAATTTACTTTTGCCCAATAACCAATAAATTATCATCATTCTTGATGCTATGTCAGTTTGAGTTTTATTTTATTCTTTATTTTTAAAATATATTTTATTGATTTTTTTACAGAGAGGAAGAGAGAGGGATAGAGAGCTAGAAACATCGATGAAAGAGAAACACCGACCAGCTGCCTCCTGCACACCCCCTACTGGGGATGTGCCCGCAACCAATGTACATGTCCTTGACCAGAATCGAACCTGGGACCCTTCAATCTGTAGACTGACGCTCTATCCACTGAACCAAACTGGTTTTGGCTAGTTTGAGTTTTAAAAAGAAACCTGAAAGTTTCTTTAATTGATGAAGTATATGCAAATGCAGTTCTTCCAATCTCTTTCACTGTGAAAAATAAAATCTTTAAGCATATTGTACAAAATCCAGAATTTCCAAATTTTTCATTAACAAGTAGTTTGCAATCATCAAAGAAGAAAAGGATATATTTTCAGTATGCCCTTCATGAAGAAAACAAGTAGTTGATTGAATTTTATTGTATTCAATTTTAAATGGTATTTAAAATTTAATATAAAAAATTAAAATGTTATTTAAGCCCTGGCTGGTTTGTTCAGTGGTTAGAATGTCAGCCCACGGCCTGAAGGGTCGAGAGTTCAATTCCCGGTCAAGGGCACATATCTTGGTTGCAGGCTTGATCTCCAGTTGGGACACATACAGGAGACAACTAATTGATGTGTATCTCTCACATCAATGTTTCTCTCTCTCCTCTCCCCTTTAACCCCTCAACTCTCTAAAAAAAGAAAAAGAAAAAAAAATCAATGGAAAAAATATCCTCAGGTGAGGATTAAATTTTTAAAAAATGGTGTTACTTTGATTATGGTGCCCTCACATGGTGGTGTTATATTGGTAGATTATAGACTTAGTATAGGGACATGTTTAATAATAAGTTACTTTTTTGATAATCATAAAATGAATAATATTGAGTTTATCCACTGGAGTCCAAAAAGTTACTTATTGATTAAAAGAAATAAATGAAATGATATGGGAACATGCTTAGAAAACATAATATAACTTGAATTGAAAGATTACTTTCTCATGTTAGACATTAATAAACCAGTTCTGTCCAATAGAACTTTATGATGATGGAAATATTCTATAATACAGTGGCTATTGAAGACTTTAAATGAAAATATAGGACTGAGGAAGTGAATTTAATTTTTTACTTTTAAAAAAATATGTATTTTATTGATTTTTTACAGAGAGAAAGGGAGAAGGATAGAGAGTTAGAAATACCAATGGGAGAGAAACATCGATCAGCTGCCTCCTGCACACCTCCCACAGAGAATGTGCCCGCAACCAAGGTACATACCCTTGACTGGAATTGAACCCGGGACCTTTCAGTCTGCAGGCCGATGCTCTATCCACCGAGCCAAACCAGTTAGGGCAATTTTTCACTTTTAACTAGTATAAATTTAAACTTAAATACCTGCCATATTAGAGAACAAAGCTGTAGATTGTGAGAATTAAGACTCTGAAAGAAGGGTGTGATCATGAGATATTTAGAGGAGTATTTACAAATTTCATTTTAAATGCAAGAGCATAAATAAGGCTGACAAATGATGACATTCTTCATTTTAAAAAACATCTTCTTAGCACAGAATCTGTATAGTATTTCATAATTATCAAATCTCAGACTATCAGCCAAGGAACATACTATGCAAACATTTTAAGCCATAGAAATTAAGAGATATGGTATTCATGTCTCTCTCAATGTCCCTTGACCAATTCTGGTTTATTGTGTTTGGACCATGTTAATGTCAGATTCCTTTTCTTGTGCTTTGAAAACTCCCTGACTGACAGACAGTCTATCACATAGTGGTGTAATTAAATGTATACTGAATAGTTTGAAGTATGTTACTTATGTGCAGTTTGCCTAGTCTATAGTTCTTAAAAGCGAACAGCTCAATACGTCTCCAGCATCCTGCACGGTGACTGGTACAACGCGGGCAGCAGTAAATGCTTGTGAACTGACTGCTAGACTTTGCATCTGTTTATTGCTCTAATTCTTAGGAAGACAAGCTGAATGGGAACTATATGTAGACTATAATTGTGTGAGCCAGAAAAATTCCATGTGAATCTCTCCCCTCTGTTGACTTCCTATCTTAAACTTCTGCATGTTAAATGCTAAATTTGTTGCTGAGAACTAGGGGCCTTATACACTTGGAAGAGAAATGAATTTTGTGGAATGAATACATAAAAAAAAAACAGTCTAAGGAAACGCATGCATTTTAAAATGTTATGTGACTTGCAAGTTGTCTTCACTTAGAAGCCAGGGCCCACTTGCCCTTTAAATGGACCACGTCTGCAGCAACAGAGAAGCCAGCATCTTGCTTGATCATCTTTTTCTTCGTACTTGGCACACTCTCATTAGAAAGGGCTTTCTTTCCTTATTACATTTTCGAGGTGGCGGCGTGGACTGGCTGAACTCTCACAAAGAGGCTGCTGGCTCAGCCTTGTGGGAAAGGGCAGCAGGAACAGCCAAGTACATTGAGATGTGCAAAGGGAGCGTTGCTTGTATCAGGGCTCTAGTTATCTGGGGGCTCTGACATTGTGTGCCAAGCAAGACCCTCTCGGGCCCTCTTGAGAGTCTCGGGGAAGATGATTAACTAGAATCTCTGAAATAATGTGACAACTTGCTTGTGAAAAGGAGGACGGTGTGTCGAGATGATGATGATCAGATTTCTTGGGGGCTGCATTTATTTTTACCAAACTGAGTGTTGGTTAGTTTTTTTCTTCATAATAATTCATTGAAGAATTTGTTGGATATGATTCTTCCGTGAGCTGAGAATGCAATCCAGTGTGGTGTGTACTAAAAAGAATATCAATAATTCATCATTTATGTGTTTCCTTGTGTTTTTTTTTTTTTTTAATATTTTATTGATTTTGTACAGAGAGGAAGGGAGAGAGATGGAGAGCTAGAAACATCAATGAGAGAGAGTCATCGATCAGCTGCCTCTTGCACTGGGGATATGCCCGCACCAAGGTACATGCCCTTGACCGGAATCGAACCTGGGTCCCTTCAGTCCCCAAGCCGACGCTCTATCCATTGAGCCAAACCGGTCTCGGCTCCTTGTGTTTTTAAATATAGATATTTTATTGATTTTTTTTACAGAGAGGAAGGGAGAGGGATAGAGAGAGAAACATCCATCAGCTGCCTCCTGCACACCCCCTACTGGATGTGCCCACAACCAAGGTACATGCCCTTGACTGGAATAGAACCTGGGACCCTTCAGTGTGTCCGATGCTCTAGCCACTGAGCCACACCGGGTAGGGCTGTTTCCTTGTGTTTTATGTGTATTGGTGGTCACAGAAAGCATAGGTAGCTTTTGGATCACTTGCTCCTCGAGAAGCCAGCTGTTGTGCCATGAAAACATTCATGCAGTCCGACAGAAACACCCAGGAGGTGAGGACCCATGACTTCCTTGTAGAACCAGTATCACCTTGCCATCCACCTTGGTGAGTTACTTTGGAATAGATTCTCCAGCCCCATAATCCTTCACATTATTACAGTCTTGGCCAACCTGTCAACTGCAACCTCATGAGAGATCATGAGTTAGAAGGACCCATTCAAGTTGTCCTGATTTTCTTACCCACTGAAGCTGTAGATTTCCCACTTCTTGTTATGTTGAAGTAACTGGTAATTAGTTTTGTTCTCTTGCTGTAAAAATTTGAAAAATTGGGGGGGGGGGGAAATGAAGCAACTGCTTTCTGAAATTTAGCAATAGATAGGGCAGGATGGTGATCCAGGGAAAAGGATAATAAATGATGTGAGCCCTACAACTGCTCTGGTTGCAATCACCTGGAGATCTTTTGTGGACCATGGCATAGAAAAGGACAACCCAGGCAGGGCACAGCATTCTTACTGAGTTGAGAAGACAAGAGATTGGAGTTGAAGGAGGATGACGCAGGTGGAACTTTCAGAGCAGAGTATTAGAAAAGAGGAAGTTATGCAAAAAAAGTGCCTCCAGAAATCAGAAAAGGGACCCTTTTGAACTTGTTGGTGAGTAGTGAACCTCATATCTGGAGGATGAAACTCCACGAGGCAACACAGAGAACAACTGGCAGTGGAGTGTAATCGATTCAATTGCTTCATGGTAGGTAAGGAAATATCTAAAACATTTTATGAAAAAAAATCCCATGTGAAACCTGCGTAGTTCAAAGCCATGTTGTTCAAGGGTCCATTGTATGTCTTTCTCCACCTGACAGACCTCACTTAGCCTAAGGCCCTGAAGAACTATGCATGTTGTCACAAGTGGTCGGAAATCTTGCTTGTGGTAGCCAGGATGATGCAGCGTCCACCGAGCTCTTTTGTGTGATGGGTCTTCATACTGTGCTCCCCTGCTTGCTGTTTGTATTTCCCCTGCCTGGTTTGGATAGGATACGTCCGTTTCTTCCAAGTATCCTTCAGAATTATTTAGTTAATACGATTAAAAAAAATCTTTTCAGAGTTGCTTAGCAACATGGAGCTCACTCAGCTCTCCACGGAGCCAGGAAAGGGAGGTGACGAGGGTAGGAATAAACCAGCCCCTATCAAAGGCCCTTTCCCACTTGATCAGCACAACTTACTAAGAGCCACTAATTTTTGAGGAAAGACGAATATAAATTAGAAATCCTGGATTAAGTATCTCTCTAGGAAGAGAAAATTCATTTTGATAAGAAGCTTGCACATGTCACTACTAAATTGAAATATTTGGTGAGAGTTCTATATGTGATACTTCCTCGGTGATTTCTAAAACCACAACAGGTATTTAATGTGTTTCAATCATTCCGGCCACTTTCCCACACGTTATGTGGAGAATACGAATCAGGCAAGGCTGCCGGGCACAGCTCTTGTTCTGGGACTGAGCTTCAGAATGAGATTGTTATTGGAAACAGAGAGGAAGAAGCGGAAAAGAGGTGCAAATGGAAATGATAGTTTCTTGAATAGGCTAATCCAAGGTGCGTGTACAGCACATAGGCAGTCAAGTGTTAAATTATTAGATTTCCCCAGGCTGTGTAAACATGAGGGAAAATCTCTTTATGTGGTAGCTAGGATGGTGCAATGCCTCATTGTGTGCAACAGTAGGCCCATTGGTCTGCATCTCTCATGGTTTCAAGCACCTCTCCGTTTGCAGGAACCTCTTCTCTCCTAGATTTCTGCTGATCAGAGACTGGCAGCCTCAGGCCGCTGGGTGGTAGCTCCTTGTCCAGCCACTGAGTTCGGACGCCCAAAACTCACCTTGTCACCTCCTCCCCCTGGCAGCAGCTCCTGCTTCCAGGTGCAGAAGTCAGAGATGTTCTTTCATCACCTCACCCCCTGCCTTTTTTTTTTTTTTTTTTTTCCCCCAATGTGTCTTAACTAAGGAACCCTTCCCATTCCTACTCCCATCCCCCTAGGGCAGTGGTCGGCAAACTCATTAGTCCACAGAGCCAAATATCAACAGTACAACGATTGAAATTTCTTTGGAGAGCCAAATTTTTTAAAACTTAAACTATGTAGGTCGGAATATAGTTTTTTTTTCTTTCTTTCTTTTTCCCTTTTTAAAAAATTGATTTATTGATTATGGTATCACATAATTGTCCTCATCCCCCCATTCCCATGCCAAACCCTTCCCCACGTATGCCCCCACTCCCCTACATTGTTATTAACTTAATTAGGGTACTCCTAAGTTGGCTTTTGTGAAAAACTCAAGGGGCCAAAGAGCCCCATGTGGCTCTCAAGCCACAGTTTGCTATCATGGCCCTAGGGAAAAGTGACTTTGCACCTTGAATATTAAAACTGGTGAGTGTGTGTGTGTTTTGTGAATAGACTCTTATCTTGAATGCCATTTGCTTTACCTGCAACTACTTACGATCAAATACACTCAAGTGAATTAAATAAACTATTATGGAAAGATGAAAACCTGTTCAAGGCAACTCAGAATATTTAAGAAAAGACCCCAAATGACAGAGATAATCACTGATAATACATATTGTAGGAAAGGTTCTCTTTGCCTATTTTGGTCCCCCCTGGATCCCCATATCCCACTTCATAATAGATAACATCCACTATCTATTTAAAAAGTATGGATGAAGTTTTTAATGCAGTATTTTATGCAGATGTTACAATAATTTTTTTTAGCATTTCTGAACCTTCTTACAATAATAACCAGTAATAATTATTACACGTAGAAAATTTACTCTGAATCTATGTGTACTCAAAAGTTAACTTGAATATTTAAAAAAAATAAATTGGCTTGCTCTAAAGTCTTTACTCATCTATAATTTGCTTCACTTGTTAGCTCAGGGAACTTTCCAGTTTGCTTGACAACAGGAAATCTTGACTCACTGTGCCTACATTAAGAGGCAGAGAGCACCCTAGCCAGTGTTGCTAGCTGGTTAGAGCATGACCCTCAAGCATGGAAGGTCCTAGGTTTGATTCCTAGTAAGGGCATGTATCTGGGTTACAGGACCGATCCCCAGCCCTAGTAGGTGTGCATGCAGGAGGTAGCCAATCAATGTGTCTTCTCACCTTTCTCTCTCTCTCTCTCTCTCTCTCTCTCTCTCTCTCTCTCTCTCTTGCTCTCTCTCTCTCCCTCTCCCATCTTTCCACTCTCTAAAAAAAAAAAAAAAAAAAAAAAAAAAAAGGGAAAAATATCCTCTGGTGAGGATTAACAACAGAAATGAGGCAGAGAGCATGGCTCAGATGGAGACTATCTCCCCCATTATGCAGCTGCCACTCTCCCTGTATCCAGCTGAAGGATCTTGCCTTTGTATCACTCTGTAGTCACAACTATGTGGGATGAATTTGGTGGAGACATTTTACTTACCTTAAATGGAGAGTTATTTTAAGCAATCACAGCCTTGGATTAGTTGAGTCACTGGGGTTAGGTGAATCACTGTGATGTTATTCACATTTTTTTTAATTGTTTGTATTGTAATAACCATCAATGATATGGTTTGGCTTTGAGAAATGTGTTTAGAGTTCTAAGTTCTTGCCTGAGACATAGGGTTTGAGGGTCAAGATTTACAGGACACAAAGCCTCTGCTCTTTATTCTTTATTTTTAGGAAAGATTTGCATACCTCTGCCTCTAAATCTTCCCCAGGTAAAGGTTTTCCCTGACTCCATCTCTGCTCATCTCTCTCTTTGTTTTTCTCTAAAGAGCAAGGTGGAGAGTCACTTAGTCTCAGTTCCTTAAAGTCAGGAAAAACATAAAATGCAGGTATTAACCTAAAGTTAAAAAAAAAAAAATCCTGAATGTCTGGCAACAAGTGCTTATTTGGGATTAAAGAGCTGCATTTGGAAACACAGATTCAGGCACAATGCCAAAGTGTGTCCTGATTACAGGGTGGAAGCAAGGAGTTATGTGCAAAAAAGGAAAGAAATAATTGCCTTGATAGATCCTCCCTTCCTCCAGTTGATGGACAGACGTAAGTCCCGGGTTTCAGCACTAGTATAAAAGATGAAATAGAGGGGGGCGGAGACCGGAATGCCAGGACACAGGCTTTATTGAAGAGAAGAGTACCACTGCTGGCTGCTTCCAGAGAGAGGGCGGAAGAGAAAGAGGGCCAGGGCACAAGCACTTTTTTCCCACTCGGAGGAACCGCTGAGCTAAAGCCAGCCCGGCACAAGCACTTTTTAAGGGGAGGGTAGGGGACCGGGCTTAGGGCACTCAGTACACACTGATTGGTGGTTTCATGTAAGGCCTATGATAGGGACCTAGAGACTTGGGAATCAGGGGCTTAGGGTATTTGACAGGTGCTGATTGGTGGTTCAGTGCTCAGGAATGTCTGGCTGCAGGTAGGGTTTATGTCTGTCCATCAGCTGGAGGAAGGGCGGATCTATCATACCTAGAAAGAAGAAAAACATTTCTATTGGTGTTGACAAGCTAGGTACTCTTGGCTATCTGTGATTGGTTACTGACTTTTCTAGTCAATAGGAGGTCACAATCATCAGTTCTTGTGATGAGGACATTTGAATTCTTGCTGATTTAACAAACCATTGTTTGTAAAACAATCCTGGTGTAGCCAGTTCTAAGGTTTGACCTAGCCACAAAGTTTCAAGGAACAATGCAGTTCCTCTGGATTGACTGCTCTGGTTCTATTGAAAAATGGCTGCACTTAGGCCATTTTTTTTTTTTTTTTTTTTTTTTTTTTTTACGCAGGAAGGAAAATATTTCCTTAGAGGTAGAGAGAATATCCTTGAAGAGTGAGGGGGTGCTGCTCTGGCTCAGTGTATCCTGGGAGACATTTTCTTCTACCAACTTTCCCCCAAATTCTCCTTATTACTTAACTGCTAACCACACATCCGTTGATGGTGGGATGGTAACTCCAGGTCTATTTTATACTCCTGCAACCTGTGCCAAGCATCGCAGACCTGGAGGTGGTCACGAATACCATTACCATATTTTAATGCTTAAACTTTAGTCAATAGGTTTCCCTGAAGGCTTATTCAAATCCTTCCCGCTAAAGCATTAAGCAGTTGTTACAGGTCATAGATTAGAGATGTGCCAACCAGCATACATATCTGTGACTGTCTATCTAATGTATCCATTTTTTTTTAGGCTGAAAAAGCCTCCTTTTTTGGCCCTCTGTTGCCATGTTCAGAAACTCCGATTAATCTGTCTTATATATAACAGATTACGCTCAACACCATGTCTTTCTTCAAGTTATCCACATAACACCCCAGTGGTTGGGCTGTGGATCAGAAGAGAGCCTGAGTCATGAACTCATTCTTAGCTTGAGCTCTCAGAGCTCCCCAGGCTTTTCCATTATATGTGTCTGAAGCCATTTCTCCTCCTCCTATGTTATATTTGTACGGCTTTTTTTCTTCTTAAAAAGATTATACCCACATCTGTTTTTATTAAACAGCATTCTGCTTATCTTTCCTTTTCCCCCCCAAATTGTCAAGGGTGCTTCTTTCTTCTTAATTCTGTGTCCTAGTTGGCATCTCTATGGAGATTTATCTAAGACCCGCACTGAGGAAATGTCTTATTAAAATGTAAATAGGGTCTCAACATTTTAAACACATTCAAATCAGGCAGATTTAGCTATTTATGTGTTGGGCTCATGTTTCTATTTCTTAAAGAAGTACTTAAAAAAAAAATCAAAGATAGCAACTTTAATTAAGTGGGGTTATGGCATGGTGGAGGGGGACATGACATTTGGGAGATTATGTATAATTGTTCTTATGGGACAGTTATCTATGCAGTAAAATGAACAATTTACTTTATGTTCTTTTTTCTTAAGTTTTAAGGGGAAAAAAACCTTTTATGTTTGTTTGAAGAAAAGAATGTTTTTCAGTTTTCCTACCTGGTTGCCAGGGCTCTTTGTCCTTTTTTATTGCATTAAAGGACCCCGAGTCCTGTTTGGACACATACAGGATGGAAGTGTGTCTCCTTTCCCCAGTCTACTCTTCTGATGCATTGACAGGGATACAATTCTGGAAGTGGGAAATTGAGCCTTGGCCCAGATTACTTCAGAAATATGACTAGTAGCCCAGCCATTGTAACTCAGTGGTTGAGTGTCAACCTATGAACCAGGAGGTCAAGGTTTGATTCCCTGTCAGGGGACATGCCCAGGGGGCGTGCAGGAAGCAGCTGATCAATATTCTCTCTCATCATTGATTCTCTCTCTTTCTCCCTCTCCCTTCCTCTCTGAAATAAATACAAAATATATATGTTTAAAAATGTGGCTAGTAAAACTCCTCATTTTGTTTAGTTGACTGTTTCCAAGATAGATGGCACAAACTAAATCAAGTGATATGGCTCAAAATATTATGGCTTTAATTACTTGACAGCTGCAAAAGTAATTTGGGGGTAAGAAGGCTATACAATGGCAAAGTATTAGTATAGCGAGGACTGCAATTAATAAAAGTTTTATAGGAACAGTTTTTATAGCTTCTTTCCCTCTCTCCAATGCTCTCCATTCCCGTTACCGATGGAGCTCATTTCAGACTTCACTTGAATCTCCAGTTATCCAGGGCGTGGCTCCCTCTGCTTTTGGAACCTGGGAAGAAGCTGGGTAGAGGCTGTGGAAGGGGTTGAATGCAACCAGGGATGAGGAGGCTGGCAGCCTGCCACCCAAGATAAGATGCAGGGAGTTGTGCAGATTAGAGCCAGGCTATAGTCAGAGGTAGAATGTGAAATTATGTATGTATATGGGTGTGTGCTCACAATCACACACAGACACAGGCACCTGCACACACAACCAGTGAGTAAAGCATAGTGTTCCCTGAAGGAAACTAGAAATAGAACATCTCAGAAGTCAACGAAGACCCACGATGGGTTCACTCATTTACCCACTCATCCCTTCATTCTTTCAATTAAATATAATAGGAATTACATAATAGGAAGAAGACATAATAGGAATTACATAATAGGAATTACATAATAGGAGTTACATAATAGGAAGAAGACATAATAGGAGTAAAATGACCAAATATCTTTAAGAAAATAGAACAAATTGGGGGCAATATTTCCATATATATAAGATTAAATCATAGAAAAGTCAAAGGCATAATGTCTTCAGGATGCTGTAGGGCAGTGTTTCCCAAACTTTTGACATATGTGTACGCCTTCTATAATTTTCGTAATGCTGAGTACCCCTCGTACTCATGAGAACGTAGAATTAGGCGCAGCTAAGCCCGGTGCAGTGCACATCCCCACCACACTCCGGTGCAATGCATACCCCCATCAAACTCTTCCCGTACCCCTGGGGGTACTCGCACCACATTTTGGGAAACACTGCTGTAGGGCATCACTGGGTCCATGGGGAAAAGCCCACTTTTTGGAGGTTCGTTTGCCTATAAAACAAAAAAAGGCAAACAGACGGAGAAAAGCTGTGGGCGGTGGTTCCTCTCAGAACCACATATGGTAAAATTCCCAGAATTGGTTCTTCTAGGATCAATTACTAGAGATACAGGGGAAGGCAGTGAAATAATGGAGTAACTTGTATGTTGCATTCCTTCTGGCTGCCAGAGAAACGCAGCAAACCAGTGTGAGTGTGATATGTAAAGGAAATGCTTAACAGCAGTAAAAGGGAAAGAAAACATTAAGTGGATTTCGCTAGCTCACAGAAAATGGACTTCTCAATTCCTGTTTACCAGCTCCACCAGTCTGTTTCCCCAACTTGCTGCATGCAGCCTTATATAGATGGTTTTCAGGCTAGCTGAGATGACCCTGATATGACAAAGGGATACACAAAGATGTGGATGTCAGCAGTGCCTGAGTGCGCATAACAGGAAAATGCTTGAGCTTCAAAGGTGGAAACACCAAACAGTGTATTAGAGTAAAATGTTTCTGCTCGTTCAGCTGGGCGAGAGTTTGATGGGTGATTTGCCCAGACTAATGACAGGCAGGATGTGTTCTTTAAGTGTTTGGGGTGGTTATACAATGAATATGATGTTCCCAAAAGGAGCATCATTTTGACCATTTTGTATTCTATTCCGTTCACACCAGGGACACTGATTTATAATTACTGGAATAGCATCCAGAATCGGGACAAACGGGTGTCCGCCTCCCATTTTCTTCATAGGCCCGGAGCATATTGGGCCCACACCACCACATCAACTACAGGGTGCAAGAGAGTTTTATTTCAGCTCGCTTGCAGTGGCTGTGCATTTCTAGGTCGCTGATTCCAGCACAGCAGTGTTCATGGCCAGCAGTGTATGAAGGGGATTTATGTGCAGGACGGTGGCATCACTGGGTGAACTCCGGCTCGGCCTGCTCAGGTGGCTGACTCTAAATGAAACCTGGGCGTCTACAGGAAGTGTCCTAGTTAATGAAAAATGCACTTGAGTTTGGACTCACTGATACTGAAGTACGTTAAACTAAAGCACACTGAATGGGCAACATGAAAAAAAAATCCCCACAAACTATTATGAACAGCAAGAGAAGTGACTAAAATATCTCCTTTAGCTCCGAATTATGGTTCCCGTTTTATTGTGAAGGAGTCTAATAGCAAAAAATGATAAGATTTCAGATCCAGATCTTGCAAGCAATGTGAAGTACCTGTCTATCAGAGTGTATCATCTGTGAGATGCTGTTAGCTGGAAGACTAAGTTCTGGGAGCATATACTTATCTTTGAAAGTTGGCTACATTGAGCCATATGATATTTACATGATTTGTAAAAGGATTTTAGTTTTTCTTAAATGGCAATATGAATTCTGAGATGGAAATCTAATCTTAAAACTGGTGCAGGGCAATTTACAAAAATGATCTTAAAACAGGAGTGTGGGGAATCTTGAAATATTGGAAAGAATAATTTCCTCGGTGTCAGGAGAAAACACTATAGGAAGAGCAGGGCCATCCATCAGTAGCTGATTTGCTGAGCCAAATGCAGGCCTCGAGACATGTTTAAGGTGATCCAAAGAGTAATATTTGCTTAAGGGTGCAAATGTCCATCTTTGTATTGAACTCTGAAGCGTGTACTGGAATATAAAATAGATATCTTATTTTTAGTCCTGGGAGGAAAAGTAGGTATTTTTAGGGATTATTGATTCTAGCCTCTATGTTGATTTTATAGAGAAATCAAGGACTGGAGGGGTTGCTGCCTGTTGTTAAAAGGTCACTCAGAGCAAGCTGGTTCTTAGGATGTTTAGGAACTAGTTATGGACACAGACATGCACACACACAGACATATGTGTGTACATATGCATGTGTGTATACACATATACAGGGGTGGGTAAAAGTAGGTTTACAGTGTGAGCACCTAAAACACAGAGTTTATTCTTTTTGTTTGTTTGGTTGGTTGGTTAATCCTCACCCAAGGATATTTCTCATTGGCTTTTTAGAGAGAGTGGAAGGGAGAGGGAGAGACAAAAACACTGATGTGAGAGAGACACATCAGTTGGTTGCATCCTGCACACACCCCGACCAGGGCTGGGGAACCTGCAACCAAAGTACAATATGTGCCCTTGACCAGAATTGAGCCCTGGACCCTTCAGTCCATGGGCTGATGCTCTATCCACTGAGCCAAACTGGCTAGGGCCAGAGTTTATTCTTGTATTACTAGTTATTGTATTTGTTTGAATCACAACTGTTAACCTACTTTTGCCCACCCCTGTATGTTATGTGCATATGTATATGCGCATACGTGTGCAGTGTTTTGAATGAATCCCAATGTAGTCTCTCTGCATTAGCCCATATACACTGTGCTGCCTTGGACAAGCTCTCTTGCTCTGAGGTATCATCTAGTCACGAGGAGCCTGTATTCAGTCTGATATCTTGCAGGCTAACATCTTCTCAATCTATGAGAAAGAGGGTTGATATTAAGTATGTTTTCTCTGGCTGTGTAGACTTTCAAACATAGAATGAAATTCTGCTATGCTCTAAACACTCTCCTGGGTGCTGGGGACACCACAGTGAAGAAAATAGACAGAAGAAGATGACATTTGAGCAGCAGTTTGAAGAAGGCAAGGGGAAGAGGAAAGACTATTCCAGAGAAAGAGAAGGGAAGGGTTGAGAATAAATGACGAAGTCAAAATGGTGTAGATCATTGAGAGGGCATGGCCTGTTATCTAAGTCACCTGGGAATCCCTTTTAGGGCCTGGGAAAGTGACATGGTCTGACCTGTTTGAAAAGAACCACCTTATCTGCTATGTTGGGCATAGATTCTAGGTGGCTGGTAAGGGAGTTGCAAGGGAGGGGCCTGCGGGGGGAAGGACGTAGGTAGAAAAGTTAAAAGGTTCTGAGAGTAATTCTGGAAAGAGATGATGGTGTTAACCCTAAGTATTAATGGAAGAGGTAGTGAGAAGGGGTCAGATTCTCTGTATTTTGAAAAATACAGCTAATTGGGTTGCTAATGGATTGCATGAGGCTGTGACAGGAGAGGAGATGAGCAGTTCACCAAGATTTATAGCACTGAAACCAGGAGGGGATATCCATTTACTAAAACGAGAAGCCTGTTGGAAGACAAGGTTTTGAAAGATCAGATGTTTGTTTGTTTGTTTGTTTGGGAGGCATGCATTCAATTTTGGACACAGAAAGCTTGATATGTTCAATCACAACCCAAGTAGAAATGCCAACTAGACAACTAGAATTTTGGGGCAGAAGTTGGACATTGTCAGTGTACCTGTGACATTGTGAAGCTGTGAGATCGCCAAGGAGTAAGTGTGCATATCGATATAGAAGATGTCCTTGGACAAAGCCTGGCAGACCTACAATGTTTGGGCATGGGGGAGATTGGGAAGAACCATAGAGGAAACCGAAATGAGTGATGAGTGAGAAAGGAGGGAAAACAGGAAGGCGGAATGACCTGAAAGGAAAGTGAAGAAAGTGTTTTTGAAGGCATGACCCACTACGTCAAATATTGCTAAGTCAATGTGGGAGAAACCAAATGAAGATAGGATTTATTTTCATCGTTCACCAGCTGGGATGAGATGCCATTGCCTCTTTTGACTTGGCAAATCCTAGAATTTTTAGACCCTTTTATTCCTTCTTACAAATGGATATTCTTTTCCCTCTTGTTAAATGCATCCAATAATAAGAAACTCATGCTGATACCACCGCAATTAACCTAGTTATTAATAACAGGGAAGGAGCAAAGGGAAGGCCATATATGACAGGCATGTCCTTCGGCAGCTTCACTGGGAAGCTAAAGCCTTGCACTCCTCAGGGAGCCACCGGTCTGTTTCCTGCAGATCGCTGTGGGAAGGGACTGAACAGGGAGGAGAATAGACGCATGCCCAGTGAAGTTGGGGTGTCCTAGGGAAGGTACTTGCCTGTCAGTCACCCCTATGAACAGGTTATTGGCCAGAATGGGTGTGCCCCTTGCAAGTGCGGGAAGATTTGGGATATTTATTCTCTTGAACAAAAAAAACTTGGTGCTCTGTGCTCTCTTGGTTCCTCTTATGCTCTTGGGATTCTTATTGCTCAGGGCATGCTCTCCTGTGTTCACCCTCATGACCCACGGCCATGTGGACCCCATGCACAATGGACTAATGGACTGTAACTAGCCTGATGCTGAACTGGACCTGGTTGCAGCATGGAACGGAAACTCTGGACACTGGCTTTGCTTTTAGCTCTACTGAATCCTCAGCTACACTTCTAGGACTGGAAGGGGACTTTTCCAACACAGAGATGTAATTCCACACCAATGAAAATCACTCATCCTCTGGTGTGAATCTCAGAAAATTCTTTTTCTCCAGATATAGTAAGGACCACACCCCCAGCACCCAGTAGGGAGGAGGACACCCCAATTTCTCTAAGAACAATGCTATTAATGTTTTGTTTTCTAATTACTTTCCCCAGAGCTACAATGTGATTAGGAACACGTCTTAGAAGTTATTGCATGATGTTACTTTGCTGCTGCATAATAAAGCTTGCCATCTTTTCAGACTGTAATGTAATTTTTCTGACTGCTTATGCTGTAAGCCAATGCTACACTAAGATTTCTATTTCAAGGTTTTTAGTGGTGATCTGAGGACCAATCAAATGCTAGGCAATCCCCAAATTCTAATGGCCTAAAAGAGCATTTATTTATTCACTTATTTATTTAATTTTTAAAAAATGCTTAAAATTGATTTTTAGAGAAAGAGGATGAAAGAGGGAAAGAGAGAGAGAAACATTAATGTGAGAGTGAAACATTGATCAGCTGCCTCCTGCACACCCCGTACTGGGGACTGAGCCCACAACCCAGGCATGTTCCCTTATTGGGCATTGAACTGACAGCCTTATTGTGTATGGGATGATATCCAACCACCTAAGCCACACTGGCCAGGGCTATCTATTTATTTTAAACATTTATTTTTTCACTCACTCAAAATCCACAGCAAGTTTGGGAGGCTCCAGGGTGACTATCTTCCATGTCATGGCTCAGCCAGGCTCCTTCACAAACCTGAGGGCAGTGCCAGCTGTGTTAGAAAGATTAGCACCAACAATTAAATTCTTCCCCTAGGAATTTACAAACAATGCTTCCAAAGCAAAAACACATGGCTGATTCCAATTGCTAGGATTTGGAGAAGAAGAAGGAGGTATCAGAGAATAGCAGTGAAGCCTGCCTCAGAAACAGTCTTTTTCTGTTATCTTTTTAATCACAGACCATTGGGGCAGAAGCTGGAAATTGTCAGTGTACCTGTGACATTGGAAAGCCATTGGATTTACTTTTTATGTTCTTGTATACTATTAACATGGTTTTCTTTAAAAAATATTTTTATTGATTTCAGAGAGGAAGGGAGAGGGAGAGAGAGAGAGAGAGAGAGAGAGAGAGAGAGAGAGAGAGAGAGAGAGAGAGAGGGAGATCAATGGTAAGAGAGAATCATTGATTGGCTGCCTCCTACACACCCCCTACTGGGGATCTAGCCCGAAACCTGGGCATGTGCCCTGACTGGGAATCAAACCATGACCTCCCGGTTCATAGGTCAACGCTTAACCACTGAGCCACGCCAGCCAGGCAACAGGATTTTCTTTAAAAATGTTTTGTCTCATTTCTGGTTCTGTCTGAGACTCTAAATATTGAATAGCTAGCATGCTATGAACAGGTAAAATGTTCAGTAAAACTCCAATCACCCTCTTAGAGGTGAAAATGTACTTGGTTCTTAAGGTGTGAACTCTGCCCTGAAATAATTCATACCAGCTGTTAGCAGAACCTGGAAGTAAAACTCACTCAAACCCCTTGTCTGTTACTGCTGCAATGTCCTTCTGTGGCCTCACCTTTACCCTGTTTCCTTGAAAATAAGACAGTGTCTTATATTAATTTTTTCTCTCAAAGTTGCACTAGGTCTTATTTTCAGGGGATGTCTTATCTTTCCATGCGCTAGGTCTTATTTAAGGAGAATGCCTTATTTTCGGGGAAACACAGTATTAATCTACCTTATTTTTCACAAACTTGCATTGCAGCAGCACCCATGTTTAGCTGCCAAAACGACCTCACCTCTCTTATCATCTCAATATTCTGTTGTCCTTTCGGTTATTCCAACAAAGACTAACTTGTGGTGTCTATAAGTACTTTAGTTACAAACCTGGATACCTTAAAGCAGCCATATCACTCTCAATGTATGTATTTATACTCTAGTATTCCCTAAAAATGAGCTATTTTGCTTTTAGCAAAATGTTTACATCCTGATGTTGGTCAAGGGAGCTCACTCTTTGCCAGAAAAGAGGAACTGGCAGGGGTGACCAACCCCATGAAAAATCTCTGTATCCTATTTGATGTTATTCCTACTTGTACATTTGTAGTACAGACAAGGAAAAATCAACACAGATAAAAGTGGCTTTGTTTTCGACAGGTCTGTGATTCTATGGAAACAACACATTTCTCATACATTAACATGCTATTTATGTTAGGGAGTGATAGGTGGTTCAGAAATTCCTTCAGATTTTGCCTCATCTTCATCTCACACAGTAAATAGGGAATATGTACATTATTCCTACTTTATAAACAACAACGTAGAGACCAAACAAAAAAAAAAATCAAAATAAATCCAGACTTGCTAACATTCACACACTTAGCTATCGACAAAGCTGGAATTAAAACCCATGTTATCTGGTTTTCTTTTGTGCTGTTTCCACAAGCAATTTCCCAGATAATACAAAGTGAAGAGTATTATTTTGTTATCTGACCTGCAGTTTATTTTATTTCATTAAATGAATAGCTGTACTGAGCACTGCACTCGAGGCTGTTCCAGTGATGCCTCTGGTTACCTGTGTGCCTCAGCCCTGTAAGGTTCCTTTTGTGTGCCTGCCCCCGGGCGGTGATTCATTTGTAGAGTCTTCAAATACACTCCCAACATTAAAGAGGGTGATTCTTTTTATAAGTAACTCTTTATGAGTTGGCAATTTTTTTTTTTGTCATTTGATCTATTTGAAGTTTGACATAAAAATCAAATTCTTTTACAACCTAATATCACTTCTCCTTTTTCTACTGAGATGTTAAATCTTCCTTCATTTTATTTTTATCTGCCTAGCATATAGAGGTACTCAGTAAATATTTCTTAAATGATTGAATGAGCAAGATAGTGTTTCTTATGGTGAAGTCAAATTTTTAATTGTTCCTAATTGGTGGGAAATGCGTTTCCACTCGAGGAGTGTTTATGTTTCAGGATTGTACTCATCTGACTTTTTACATAATTCAAAGCATGCCCTTTTATCTTTTCCTTTTACTGATCATACTTGGAATTTTGGAATGAACAATTTGGTGAAATTGGACCAAAACACGTTTACTTATCTACACTAGAAAGACTGAATTATTACTTTTTTGAGGGTTGGGGGAAGAGAAAAATGGCATTTATTATACAGGTAGGAGCCATCTGCTAAGAAGAACAGTCCTTGAAATCTGGGTCAATCTATTTTATTTTTCCACTAGATATTCTGTCCTCTTAGGCAATTACTTACCGTATTTATATTTCTTCACTAGAGGCCTGATGCACGAAATTCGTGCAAGATCAGGCCTTCCTACCCTGGCTGCCAGCACTGGCTTCCCTCTGGCACCCAGGACCCAGGCTTCCCTCTGGTCACCAGCAGGCACCCAGGACCTGGACTTCCTCGAAGCCCTGGCTTTGTCTGGAAGGACATCCGGTCTAATTAGCATATATGCTTTTATTATTATAGATTAGATTAATGGAGGGAATTACCACATGATATTTAATAATGCATAAGCAATGTGTTTAATTTTATTTCCATTTTTATGAAAAAATGTCATATGTAGGCACACCTCATTTTATTGTGCTTCCCCATATTGCACTTTGCAAATACTGTGCTTTTTATAAATTGAAACTTTGTAGTAACCCTTTATATAGCAAGCCTATCAGCATTTTTTTTTTTAAATTGGGGAAGGGGAGGGACATTTCTTGATTCTGGGTGTTCTCTATCACATTAGTCTATGCATGTGCCATTAGATATTTTAAAAAAAAAATCATTGGGTAGAATTATTTTATAATGCAGTTCCAGTTTTAAATTTTTGAGGAAACTCCATACTGTTTTCCATAGTGGCTGTACCAATCTGCATTCCCAGTAACCGTATACGAGGGTTCCCTTTTCTCCACATCCTCACCAACACTTGTCATTTGTGCCTTTATTGATGATAGCCATTCTGACAGGTGTGAGGTGGTATCTCCTTGTGGTTTTAATTTGTATTTCTCTGATGATTAGAGACGTTGAGCATCTTTTTATGGCTGTTGGCCATCTGTATGTGCTCTTCAGAAGAATGTTTATTCAGGGCCTTTTCCCATTTTTAAATTTGTGTGTGTGTGTGTGTGTGTGTGTGTGTGTGTGTGTGTGTGTTGAGTTATATAAGTTTTTAATAAATTTTTATATTAACCCCTTATCAGATGTATCCTTTAGAATGTGTTCTCCTATTCAGAGGGTTGTCTTTCAATGGGAATGCCTTATGGTCCAGCGATTCCACTTCTGGGATTATTATACTATGTCCAAAGAAGCCTGAAACACTGATTCAAAAGAATGCATGCACTCCTCTGTTCATTGCAGTGTTATTGACAAGAGCCAAGAATTGGAAGCAGCCCAAGTGCCACCTTTGTGTTTCAAAGAACTCTGGGATAACTTGAGGAACCACTGAACACGAAGAACAGTGCGCTCACACTCAGGATGCCCCTAACCGCCCCAGGCTCACGTCACCTGGCAGATCAGGCCAAATTTAGAATTCCTGTGTTGTACATTGTTCAAGCTAATTTGAACAGTAATTGCATAAACACTGCAATATAGTCAAAGAAGTGTGGTTTTTACAGACAAGTTGTAATCATTTTCTAATTAGCAATGAAAAACTCTCCATGGTTTATTAGAGAGTAAAAGTATAGAATGTTTGGTGAATTACCGTATGTGAATTAGCCCAGTTGTCCCCTGGAAGTCCTCAGGTGACAGAGATATAAATAATTCACTGTGAAACCCTGCCTCTAATTAGTATCCTGAAGCCAAGATTCATGCCCGCATGCTTTATACCTGCCCATCTTCTCTACCAGTTTATTTAAGCCAAGTTCCAGGGGAGAATGATATTGATTCTGGTGGCTCTGAGCAATTGGTTTGTTGAAACTGCCAGCGAAAGACAGACTTTTGTAAACACCAGTTATTAAAAAATGATCCATTTGCTAACAGTTCCCGAGTAGCAAGTTAAAACAGTTGCCTATATAGACAGTCTGCAACTAAGGATGGTTTCACTCAAAATTTTTTAGCTTTACGGTAGTGCGATAGCAATACCCATTCAATAGAAACTACACCTGAACTTTTGATCCCGGTGAGGCAGACGATCACAAGATTAAATAACCGATACTCTCCGGTGCACTGTGTTGCCAGTTTTTTTTGTGTGGATATTTTGTTCTAAACATGTTTAAGACAAAGCTAGGCTAAGCTATGGTGTTGTTGGAAAGTGGGAATTTTTGAGCATGCTTCCAGAGAAGCCGTGGACTATGCCCCGGACAGAGCTGTCAGTGCTGACACCAGGCCAGGCCTTGAGGTAAGCTCTCATGGCCCCTTCCCAGCAAGTAGGCCTTCTTTCATAGATCGCTGTCAGCTTTCTGAAGAATAGGATGACCCTGTGAATAACATGGTCGTCAATGGCATGACCCTGATGTTGCTTGGGAAAACCGTTTTGTCTTGGGTTGCTTGTCCTGCAAAAACAGGATGTGGTTAATGGGTTTAAAAGTGGTCCTGCACAAAGGGTCGCTGCTGTTTTCTGGACTCCCTGCGTGGAGAAAGGCAGAAGAGTCACCAGCCAGTTAGCGGGCCAGCCGGCTAGCTAATAAAGGCTCCCTAAATTTTAATTTGATCTGGACTCCAGTGGTCATTTACTTGTGTTTACTCCACAACAGTGTTTCATAGTACATTTCAAATTACAGTATTTTTAACTTACGATGATTTTAAATTATGTAACCCCAGCAGTGGTAAGTCAAGAAACATCTGTGTTTATATAATACATGAGAGCCAGGACACCTGGGTTCTAGCCTGAATCTCCTTATCACTGCAGAGGAGTGTGTGTGTATGTAGGGGGAGGCGGTGGGGCGGGGCGGGGGGGGGTACCATCAAAGACTGTCCAGCCTACTTAGCTCTATTCCAGCCTCACTCTTTGACTAAGGTTTAAAACTGGTATAAATATCCCAAACTGGTGTTTGAATTCGTTTATTTTTAGGATTGTATGGGTCTTTCAAGAAAAACGCTTTTAGTCTTTAGAAGGACCAAAATACTTTATCTGGACCAAAGTACTTTATCTGGACCAAACACGTACTGATTTGTTCAAAGCTGCACTGTTCACCATGATAGCCACATGCGGCTACTTACATTTAAATTAGTTACAATTAAATATAACTAAAAGTTCAGTTCCTTGGGCACAGTGGTCATAATTCAAGTGCCCAGAAGCTGAATGTGGCTAATGGACACCATAATGAATAGCATGATGTAGAACATATCCACCATCTTAAAAATTTCTGAACGATAAACACTGCTTTAAACAAATCACACACCTCTACATGCATAGAGTAATTTCCTTTCCCCTTTAATATTAGGATATTTAGACCATCACACATTCTGCCATAAATTTGTGAAATGTTTTCAGTCCTTTAGTCATTTAGTGATGATTTATGAAGTACCTGATATGTGCCAGGCACAGGAATAAATAAGATAAAGGACACACATGCTATTCTTATTTGAGTCAAATAATGTAAGTATTGTAGGTATTGAAAATGTCTTCCTTTGATATGATTGAGCATTCTGATTAGGAAGTAAATTAATTTATGTTGAGCCTCCTAACATGGCAAAATTGGGAAGTAACAAACACATTATAAATTATGGTTGGGAAAAGTAAAGTTTGAGAGTATACTGATCGGTGATCTCAGAGCATGCCTATCATTGCTCATTACAGATTTCCTTTCATCTTCTAAAAAACTATAATTTTAATAACATCACAACTCAAGGAGATGATTAAGGTTATAAGGACATGAACCCGAGAGTTAACTTTCAAAGGAGGTAAATAGGCAGATCCAGAAAATTTACAAGGAGAGTATTTGAGCAACACAATAATTAACAGATTATGAGCAATACAAGATGACATTTGCAAAGGCAGCAAATTATGGTTATGTAGGCTTTTGAAATTAGTGATAAAGGAATATAATTACATGCAATTACCCTTTCAGACTCTTATTTCAACCTTTATATTCAATGTATTAAAAATGCAAAACAAAACTTGACTGTATTTGGATAGTTGGTTTGATCCTGCAGTGAGAAGAGATTATGGTCCTAAAATAGCCTGTGGTATGGAGGATTTACCTAGGATTTAAAGCTAGGGTTAAGCAGCAGAATTGTTACTTAGGGAAGGTTAACCTACTTCCTGTTTCTCAAGGGCACTTGGTCTAGAATAAGAATGGAACTGGACTGAGAGTTGTTTGTAAGACGGCATAAGAAAGGAACAGAGTGGGATACGCCAGCCTCTTTCCCCTAACCTGCATCTGAGAACAACATGCCTTTGATTTAAAAAACCATTGCCATCTCTTCTCAAAGCCATGGTGTCCACGTTGTTGATTTTCCATGTGTTCTCTGGCTGGTTTCCTGAGACCCTGTCTTCTGTGAGGAGCCTTAATGTTTCTCCCTGAGGTTAGCAGGGACTTCAAGTCATTAAATGCAATGAGCCCTCTGTAGTCTACACCCTCCTCTATCTTCAGGGAACATCTGGTTCAGTCTCTTTATCCTTAAGGCAATCTCTCCTGCTGGCATCCGTGGCACCATGCCCATTTTGTTCCACAGCTATCATCCTGACTGGAGTCACCGGCAACTTGGGGTCATTGGCTCCTCTCTGCTCCCCCCTTTATCACTCTTGCTATAAATTATAAATTTACATTATAAATTGACCACATCACTCTCCACTTAAGATCTTCGATGACTTGCCATTGCATTTAGAAGGAGAGCTAAATTCCATAACCCAACCTCTGAGCCCTGGATCATCCGGCCTCTCTCCAACTCTCCAGCCTCTGCCCGTGAGTTGCCATTCATTCAGTTATTCTTTTACTTATTAATTCTTTCATTCATCTAGTAATTATGTGTTGAACACTGTTCTGAGGTCTGAGTGAACAACACAGGCTAAAGATATTGCCTTCTTGCAGCTTATATTCTATCAGTATCCCAGAGTGATAGGAAGATTATAATGCATTAAATGATGATAAGGGCGGAGGAGAAAAACAAGGCAAGGAAGGGTGTGTGCATGGAGAGGTGAAAATATAGAGAGGCCAGGGAAGGAAGGTTTCACTGACTTGACAGAAGAGAGGAGGAAAACTATACAGGTACCTGGGTGAAGAGGATTCAGGTACTAAAGGAGAGAGCAAATGCTACACCATTAAGTGTACTTGAAATTTTCTAGAAACAGTTAAGAGTACTTGAAATATTCTAGAAACAGTATGAGGACCTCAGATTGTAAAAATGAGGTAGTCATGGTGAGAAATGAGATTGTGGGAGGGGCCACCCCACACTGGGGATCGAACCCAAAACTTAGGCATGTTCCCTGACTGGGAATTGAACCATAACCTCCTGGTTCATAGGTCGACACTCCCCCCTCCCCCTCCCATGAGCTACGTTGCCAGGCAGACACTTGGGATTTTAAAAACATCTTCTACCAGTTCATTTTGCTACTATTTTCCTGCCCATTGTTTGAAATACATGATGCATTTGCTCTCTCTTTTTATATATTTTTTAAAGAAAATCTTTTCTAACAAAGGACTTTATTTAATGTAAAAACTGGAAAAAGTTAAATTTTACCTTATTAGAGAAGATCCAGTTTAGGATCAGATACTGTAGTTGTCATGTCTCTTCAGTGTTCTTGAATCAAGAAGAGTACCTCAGCCTTCTTTGAGTTTTCATGAAAAAATGCAGGCCAGGTAGTTTGTAGCATGTTCCTCAAGTTGGGGTTTCTTTTGATGTTTCCTCGTGAATGAATTGGTGTTCTGTGTTTTGGGTCTGAATACTACACAAGCGATGTTTTTGGTGAGTAATCTTGATTGCAATAAGTTATCTATTTTCTTCACTCCAGGTTTATTTTATTTTGTAATTAGCTAAAAAGGTATGGGAAAATACTTGAAGGCTATATAAATATCCTCCTTTTTTTTTTTCTTTCTTCAAACTTTCCCCCAATTGTAATTAGTGTTCAGTCATGATTCTTGTTTGTTAATGAGGATACTCCAGGCTCATCTGCTGGCTATCGCATCCTTTTTCTTTTTTAAAAAAATATATTTTTATTGATTTCAGAGAGGAAAGGAGAGAGAGATAGAAAAACCAATGATGAGAGAGAATCATTGATTGGCTGCCACCTGCATGCCCCATGCTGGGGATCGAGCCCACAACCTGGGCACGTGGCCTTGACTGAAATTGAACCTGGACCCTTCAGTCCACAGGCTGATACTCTATCCACTGAGCCAAACCAGTTAGGGCTGCCCCCTACTTTTTCCAAGGAGCACCCGAAATCTGGCTGAATGGAAGTCCTGCAAGTAGAGAATTAAAGAAGAAAGCACCTAGAAGGAGGCCCACATTCTCCACCCCTGTTTTAGAGAGAGGTAGGAAGTGGGAGAGCGGGAGAAACATCCATATGAGAGAGATACATCGATCGGTTGCCTCCTGTAGGTGCCCGGACAGGGGGTGGAACCTGTAACCTGGCTACGTGTCCTGACTGGGAATTGAACCCTTTTGGTGTACGGGGGGCCAACCAACTGAGCCACATTGCCCAGGCACCGCTCCCTCATTTTTAACCCCACCTTCAGCTCTTGTTATTTTTCACAAGAGGCCGATAGATCAAGAATTTCTTGGCTTATGTGTTGCAAGTATTCATTAGAGATTTCTAGACTACTGTCTGTGCTCACCTTCTCATGGTTGAATGGTTTAGGAATGAAGAAGAATACTTACTGAGACAAATGCTTCTGTCAGCTTGACAATGCTCTTTTCAAACGAGGTGCCTCTCAAAGCAAGTTCTGCATGGTTCATTACCCATCTGCTGCCCTTTCCTCATCTCCTAAGATTTGCTTGAGATGATGCTAGTATGCAGGGGTTTCTGTTTTCTGGCACACACAAGCTTTAGTTGTTTTAGAAGAGTTAATAAACATGTTCTTCTTGGTTTCACTGATAAATAATGTTTATTTTAATTTCGAGAGCCCTGGAAGGGTTTCTTTGGGTCAAAATCTGAGTGGCTGCTAAATGAGGCAGCAAGTCACAAATTGTAAAAATTAAAAAACAAAACAAAACCTTTTTCCAATTACAGTTTACATTCAATATTATTTTCTATTAGGTTGTGCAGTACTGTGGTTAGACAACATACTTTACAAGGTGTTTCCCCATATATATATTTTAATACACATTTTTAAATTGATTTCAGAGAGAATGGGAGGAGAGAGGGATAGAAACATCAATGATGAGAGGAATTCATTGATTGGCTGACTCCTGCACACCCCCTACTGGGGATCAAGCCCCAAACCTAGGCAAGTGTCCTGACCGGGAATCAAACTGTGACCTCCTGGTTCATAGGTTGATGCTCAATCACTGAGCCATGCTCGCTGGGTCCCCTTCACTCCCTTCTCCCCCCCGTATTTTTAGTACCCTCCTGACACCATGCATTGTCATTACCATATTATTGACTTTAAATATAAATGGCCTAAATGCTTCAATCTAAAGACACAGGGTAGCAAAATGGATAGGAAAACAAGACCCATATATATGCTGTTTATAAGAAACCCACCTCAGAAAGAATCAGAAAATCTGAATAGATGATTACAACTAATGAAATTGAAGCAATAATCTAAAAACTCCCAACAAACCCCCTGGCCTGATGGCTCGATTGGTTGGAGCACAGACCTGTACACCAAGAGGTTACAGGTTCCATTCCTGGTCAGGGCACATACGTAGGTTGTGGCTTTGATCCCTGGTCAGGGTGTGTATGGGAGGTAACCAATTGATGGTTCAATCTCACATAGGTGTTTCTCTCTTTCTCTCTCCCCCTGGCAATCACCACACTGTTGTCCACACCCATGAGTTTTTTTCTCTTTTGCTCAATCCCTCCACCCTCCTCCACACTCTCCCCACCACCAGAACTCTCTCTATATAGATCTGTATCTATTTTGTTAGTCTAATTTGTTAATTAAATTCCACATATGAGAGAAATCATATAGTACTTGTCTTTCTCTGACTGGCTTATTTCACTTAGCAAAATGCTCTCCAGGTCTATCCATGCTGTCTCAAGGGGTAATACTTCCTTCTTTTTATGGCTGAGTAGTATTCCATTGTGTAAATGTACCACAGCATTTTTACCCACTGCTCTACTGGTGGACATTTGGGCTGCTTCCAAATTTGATTGTAAATAACACTGTAATGAATATAGGAATGCATATATTCTCTCAAATTAGTGTTTTGTTTTGTTTTTTTGGAAGCAAGAGTTTCTTTGTGTTCTGCATACTGAAAATATGTTGCATATTAACTGTTGTTAATAGAATCAGTAACAATTAGATAGAATTTATACACTAACAATATGTTTTCATATTGGGATGAATTTGTCCAGTGAACATACAATTAAGGTTTAAGGACACAGAATGTGAGAGGGAGATGAGGGCTATAGTGAACTGAAATCTCAGTCTCTGAAGAAAGGGGTGTGATATCATGCTTGCTTTCACTTCCGGTGCATCAAGCTTCCTTGGTCCAGGGTGGTGGCTTCACCACGGGTATGAGCCCTTTCACTAGAGCTCTTGTCTGCACCTCTTGTTTTGCTTGTAAATTGGCTGAGTTTTTAAGCAAAATCTTCTATTTTAGGTTCTGATCTCCACACAGTTTCCATAGTAATGTACTTTCTGTGATATGAAGGCCTTTTACATTTTGGATACTTAATACACTTGGTAAATTTACTCTTCAGTTCCATATCTTTTCTCCCCTCTGTCTGTCTCATTTTTTTTGTAAATATTTCTATTTCTATTGATTTCAGAGAGGAAGGGAGAGGGAGAGAGAGAGAAACATCAGTGATGAGAGGGAATCATTGATCAGCTGCCTCCTGCATGCTTCCCATTGGGGAGCCCACAACCCAAGCATGTGCCCTGACCAGAATCAAACAGTGACCTCCTGGTTCATAGGTCAATGCTCAACCACTGAGCCATGCTGGCCAGGTTGTGTGTCTCATTTTGACCAGATGGGTGAGAAACAAGTGTTATACAGTTTATCACATACCAGCTGTCCCTTAATGTCTCCCAGCTGGACACCCCTTACATTATTTCTCTGGGCCATGAAACTATTTTAGTTTTCTTTCCCTGATTTTAGCCAGAGGTGCCAATGTAAAAATGAGGTGGGAATTGGCCTCATTCACTCATTCTTTCATTCATACAACAATGTTACTGAATGCTAACATGTGCCAGGCTCAGAGCTCAGTGGTGATACCATAGTCTAAAATAGATACTAACTTACACTTTAAATACAGGTTTACGTTTGATAGTCTTCACTGAGGCTTAAGTTGGGAATGTAGGAAATGTAATATAATCCATAAAATCATTCCTTAGCCTTTCATCCCTAGTACTGTACTTGAGTTTATTATTTATTTCATTATTTTTTTAATTAAAAAATTTAAAGTTGACATATTTGAAGGTGTCCTCCTTCCCCTGTCCAGTACTTGAGTTTAAATCTTAGAACTGAGCTCCAGTAATTGAATGATGAGTAAGTTTTTCCTTACTTTTAACTTTTACTTTCTAATAACTTTTTTATTGTTATTTACCTTAAGGCCTTTACATTAAATGTGAGTATCCGTCATAGGTAAATAATAGCCAGATTTAGAAACTAGAAATGCAGTGTGAACATATGTTAGGCAATATTTGAGAGGTATTCATATTAAAAATCATTGTTTATCTAAGATTCAAATTTAGCATGGACACCTTGTATTTTACTTAGATATCCTTCCTATTCTTAGGAGAAGGAAAACAAAGTTGAAATTGCTCTTTTTATAACTAGTGAGAAACCAGGGAGATAGTTATTCTGGCTGAGAATGTTGTGTTTTCTATTAGTTTTCTTTGTTTATGTTCTTCCTCAGACTTCTGTGAACATCTGCCTATGATAACATTTTAGATTCAGATTTCCTGAATGGATATCTGCACTGGCCCTCTGTCCAAGCCAGAGAGCAGTGTTCATTAGGAAGAAGTTCAGTGGCATCGAGGAAAGGACTGTCATAGTCTTGGCACTGCCTTTGGGAAAATGACATCAATATTGTGTCTCTTTCTTAATCTATAAAATGAGGCAATCAGACTACAATCAGTTTTTCAAGGTGTATTCTATTTTTTATTTTCCACCACAGTTTATATTCAACTAGAGGCCTGGTTCACGAAATTTGTGAATGGGGAGGGGGATCCCTCAGCCTGGCCTGCACCCTCTCACAATTTGGGATGCTTTGGGGGATGTCTGGCTGCCTGTTTAGGCAGGCAGGATTGAGCCTAAACCGGCAGTCAGACATCCCTCTCGCAATCTGGGACTGCTGGCTCCTAACTGCTCACCTGCCTGCCTGCCTGTTTGCCCCTAACCACATTGCCTGCCTGCCTGATCGCCCCTAACCACTCTGCCTGCCTGCCTGATTACCCCTAACTGATTGCCTGCCTGATTGCCCCCAACTGCCTCTGCCTTGGCGCAGTGCTTCTGAGGTTGAGAAAGCTGCCAAGTCCCTTGGTGTATTTAAACTATAACTATCTTTTAGCAACCATGGGGCAAAACAACAATAACAATAATAACAACAACAGACAATGCAGTTTGCATCCCCCAAGCTATTGGACTACACACCCTGTTCTGGTGAATCTATTGACGTTGCATGGGCCACCTGAAGGGCACTGGATTTGATGAGTGTAAGGTCTTCTCCAGCTCTAGCATGCTATGGATGCCCCTAGAAAGACCTGGATTTACTGAGATGCAACAATGGCTCCTATTTCAAAAGGCGAAAGATTTATTAGGTCTGAAGAGAAACCAGAGCATAATGGCTCCTATTTCAGGAGGGTGAGCTCCTTTGGATCAAAATGTGCAAACAATGAGAAACTCTGGAATGTCCAGAGTGCCCAGTGGACATAGGGAGGCTAATGCGCCTCCTCTTGTTTTATTCATAAACCCCATCAACAGTGAATATTAGGAAGGCTGCATTGATTGATGTATAATCTGCCCTTTCCAGTTTTATTTTGATTCCTTGATTTGGTGGAGGTGTTGTCACGGAAGTTTGTGATGTGTCGAATTGTCGCTCTGGTTTTAAGTTTTCTTAAGGTGCAGTTGGCTGGCTCCCTTTTTCATTTCTCAGCTGTGCTCTCCTTTGAGGTCTCTCTAAATGCCTAGCTGGGGCCTTGGAAATGAAAATGTCACTCTTATTTCTATTATTCTGATTCTAGTTCGGGGTATTTTTCTCAATTCACATTTATGTCACACAAGATTTGGAAAAAAACAACAACAACTGAGACCCTAAATTATTTTGTAGTTGAAATTGTTCTTTCCTAAGTCTGCTCAAATGGCTTTTGGTAGTAAATCATCAGCTTTTAAAAATATTTTTAAAAACATATTTTTATTGATTTTTAGAAAGAGAGGAAGGGAGAGAGCAGAGAGATAGAAACATTGATGTGAGAGAAACAACACAGAATGGCTGCCTCCTGCAGACCCAACCTAGTGACCTCATTTTGACTTAATTACCTCTTCAAAGGCCATATGGCCAACTACATCCCTCCCCGCCTCCCCACTTCCTGGGGAATCTAGCTCACAACCCGGTATGTGCCTTGACTGGAAATCAACTGGTGACCCCTTGGTTTATAGGTCGATGATCAACTTCTGGATCACACCAGCCTACCAGCTTCAGTGCTATGAGCTGAATTATGTTTCATCAAATTTCATATGTTGAAGTCCTAATCTCAGGTACTGCAAAATCTATTTGGCCATATGGCCTTTGAAGAGGTAATTAAGTCAAAGTGAGGTTACTAGGATGGGTCCTAATCTTATATAATAAAGAGATTATATGCAAATTTACCATCATGCCCTTGCACAAGATGGCTGCTCCCATGTGGTCACAAGATGGCTGCCACAAGATGGCCAGCAGGGGCGGGCAGTTGTAGGCCATTGGGCGGGCAGGGGAGGGTAGTTGGGGGCAATTGGGCCTGCAGGGGAGGGCAGTTGGGGGCAACTGGAACTGCATGGGAGGGAGGGCAGCTGGGGGGGCCAGGCCTGCCTGCAGAGGAAGGAAGTTGGGGGGGACCAGGCCTGCAGGGGAGGCCAGTTGGGGGCAACCAGGCTTGCAGATGAGGACAGTTAGGGGTGACCAGGCTGGCAGATGAGGACAATTAGGGGTGACTAGGCTGGCAGGGGAAGGCAGTTGGGGTGACCAGCCAGCAGGGGAGCATTTAGGCATTGATAAGGCTGGCAGGGGAGTGGTTAGGGGCAATCAGGCAGGCAGGCAAGTGGTTGGGAGCCAGCAGTCCTGGGTTGTAAGAGGGATGTCTGATAATCCCCAAGGGGTCCCAGATTGGAGAGGGTGCAGGCTAGGCTGAGGGACACCCCCTCCCCCCCCCCCCGTGCATGAATTTTGTGCACCAGGCCTGTAGTCCTGTATAACTGGTATCCTTATAAGAAGAGGAACTTAGGAAACAGGCATACACAGGGCAAGGACTGTATGAAGAAACAGAACAGAAGCTGAGGAGAGAGGCCTTAGAAGAAGCCAATCTGCCAATACTTGGATCTTGGACTTCCAGTCTCCAGAATTGAGAGAAAATAAGTTCCTGTTGTTTAAACACCCGCTGTGGTGTTTATTATGGCGGCCTAAGAAAATGAAATACACGGGTATCCCTGGAAGCAGAGTCCCGCCACCTTTCCACACACAGGTGAGACAGTCATTGCCTTATCATTGTGATCCTTTTGGCCAGAGAAGCATTTAACTGGCTTCTCAACCATTGTGTTATTATCATAATGTTGGCAGTATCTTGGGCATGATTTCAAAAGTATGATAAGTGTATCTCTATAAATAAGTAGCGTCTAATAACCTGCTTTTTATTTTCACAGAAGCCATCCATTGCCCATGGGAACAGTTCTCATCACTTTTCTGACAAAGGAATATTATAGAAACAACATTGGAAAAATATTTCACTGAGTGAAGTTGCTCTGGTTCATTGCAGAGCTAAACTCTCACCTCACTACTAAATTGAAGTTGAAGGGAATGCTTACAAATGAGAATCTGTCATTGCTGCAACAAAAGACAGGACCCTGAAACCTCCACAATTCTATTAACCAATGTTACCCCCCAAATTCAACAAAATTACAAAAAAAGGTAAACCAGAAAGCATGAGACTTAAAATGTAAAATAGATAGATAAAACAGGTATTTCTTAGTATTACTGTGTTCTAACAAGTGGTTTACATATTCAGGCTCTTGAATGCTTTCCTGTGCCTTGCTAAATTACTTTAAAAATACAAACTCTGGCTCTAGCCGCTTTGACTCAGTGGATAGAGCATCTACCCTCGGATTGAAGGGTCCCAGGTTCGATTCCCAAAAAGGGCACATGCCTGGGTTGTGGGCTTGGTCCCCAGTAGGGGGCTTGCAGAAGGCATCCGGTCAATGATTCTCTCTCATCATTGATGTTTCTATTTCTCTCTCTCTCTCCCTTCCTCTCTGAAATCAATAACAAAATTTATTAAAAAAGATAAACTCTGGGCCACTCAATGACAAACTCCTGTATATACTTTTGCCTTCTCTTCTAAACCCATTGAGTTTGCTCAGCAGATTAAAAACAAAAATTACCATTCTTTTTCCTTTTGACTAAGCATATTTAGATTTTTAATTAAGGTAACTTCATTCATATCTTTGTTTCAAGATTTAATTTGAACTCATCTCAAACCTTTAATCAAATACAGAAATCATTTGTTTCCCTTGACTTAATTACAGAGTATTTGTCTTCACACACAGGAATTGCGAACATAATTGTAGTTTTATATAGAGCTTAGTCATTGGCTCCATCCTTATTTTCATCTCTGTATCTATTCATCCAGGAACAAAGGAAATGAAAAATATAATGTGATAGCAGAGCTACAAAGGAAAACAAGATGCATATTTTTTAAAAAAATATATTTTATTGATTTTTTTACAGAGAGGAAGGGAGAGGGATAGAGAGCTAGAAACATCGATGAGAGAGGAACATCAACCAGCTGCCTCCTGCACACTCCCTACTGGGGATGTGCCCGCAACCAATGTACATGCCCTTGACCGGAATCAAACCTGGGACCTCTCAGTCCACAGGCTGACGCTCTATCCATTGAGCCAAACTGGTTTCGGCACAAGATGCATATTTACAGGTGAAAGTATCTCACAGAACTGCTAGAAGTAGGTAGAAATTCTGCCTCTGGACCTCCTAGCAACCTCAGTAAGAAAGAAAACACAGCCCGGCCGGGGTAGGTCAGTGATTGAGTGTTGACTTCGATTCCTGGGCAGGGCATTGTGCCCAGATTGCGGGCTTGATCCCCAGTGTGGGGTGTACAGGAGGCAGCTGATCAATGATTCTTTTCTTCATTGTTTTAATTTTAATTTCATTATTTTTATTGATTTCAGAGAGGAAGGGAGAGAGTTCTAGAAACATCAATGATGAGAGAGAATAATTGATTGGCTGCCCCCTGCACATACCCTACTAGGGGTTGAGCCTGCAACCCAGGCATGTGCCCTTGACCGGAATCAAACCTGGGCCAATGCTCTATCCACAGAGCCAGACCAGCTAGGGCTTCACTGGTGTTTATATATCTCTCTCTCCCTTCCTCTCTGATATCAATAAAAACATTAAAAATAACAAAAGGGAACACATTTGTTTGCAAAGAGAATGTTGTAAGTAAAAAAAGAAAGAAAGAAAATTGATACTTATGAACTGTATAACCTTGGGCAAATTTAGTAATTATTCTGTGCCTCAGTATCCTGATAAGTTGACCGTAAATGATAGAGGTAACTTCTTTATATAGGTATGTTAAGAGGATTAAGTCAAATGTGCCAGTATTAGTAAAGCAGAACAGTGGCTGGCACAAAGGTAGCACTATTTAATTGTTTTTAAAATAAAAAAATAAAGTAAGTGCTAAGGAAATAAGGAATGTAGTTTCATCCAGTTCCTAATCTTAAAGGATAATTCTCATTGGGGGCTTCACATCAGTAGGACAATGAGGCCAGGTAAAAATATTCGCTCAATGACTTTGTGACTGCAAACACATTTATGGGATTCAGGAAATGTTTTCTTGACTCATCCCTCAATAAGCACTGAGGACAGAACATTGAACTCAGGGAAAGCAATTTTGCAGCTGGCCAAGATAATATGTTCCGAACATGGAGAGTTCTGATGATCAGGCTTTAGTTCTAGATTATAACGAAATGGATGGGCTCATTTCCTTCAAATAACCCTCCGCAAATATCACTTCTCTTATCTGGGCATTTTATAATTTGTGCAGTGGGAGCATGGAATTATGGTCTCGGCTAGCTTCACATGAGAATACTGCATCCTGTGGATAAAGCCAGGGATTCAGTATAGCGTTTGCTTGTCAATAGCAGTCACACCTGCTTTCATATTACGGGCCATGCCACTGGCTGACTGTGACCTTGGGAAAGTTACTTCATGTCTCTGCCTTCTTGGTTTCCCATCCGAACCTCTGCAATTTCAAAATAGTGCTTTGAGAATGAAGGAGGTGTGATAAGCGCAGCATTAACACTGTGAGTGATTCGAGTCAGGAGTGCAGGCAAGTGGGGACTCTGACTTGTGCTCGTATGACTGTTGATCCTCAGGCTCCTCATCTGCAATGGGCATAGTGGTAGCATCTTTCCTATAAGGTTTTGCAAGAATGAAATACAAGGATTAAATACTTGGTGTTTAATAAAGCTTACCTGTTGCTAGGCTTTATTCAATTTTCCACTAAATATTGCAATAATACATTTTTAATTCAATGAGCACTTGGTAAAAATGGCATATTCAGAAGATATTTATTTATTTATTTATTTATTTATTTATTTATTTAAATATGCCTTTATTGATTTTTTAGAGAGAGGGAAAGAGAGAGAGAGAAACAGGGATCAGCTACTTCCTACTGGGATCAAGCCTGCAATCTGGGCATGTGCCCTCACCAGGAATTGAACATGTAACCTTATGGTGCATGGGACAATGCCCAACCAACTGAGCCACACTGGCCAGGGCCATATTTATTATTATAGAAGCAGTCCTTGTACATTGTACAATATTAGAAAATTCCATACAAGCAAAAATACAAAATAAAACCATAAATAAACCATACATTTCCTATTGAGGGAACACTTTGTAAAGTATGATTGTCTAACCATATGCTGTACACTTGATACTAATCCTATCTAATAAGAATAATATGCAAATTGATCATCACTCCAACACACAAGATGGCTGCCCCTATGTGGTAAAAGATGGCTGCCCCCATGTGGATACAAGATGGCTGCCACAAGATGGCCAGCAGGAGAGGGCAGTTGGGAGGGACCAGGCCTGCAAGGAAAGGTAGTTGGGGGTGATCAAGTCTGCAGGGGAGGATAGTTAAGGATGACCAAGCCTGCAGAGAAGGAAAGTTGGGGCTACTGGGCCTACAGGAAAGGGCAGTGGTGTGTGTGTGTGTGGGGGACCCAGGCCTACAGGGGAGAGTAGTTGAGGGTGACCAGGCCTTCAGGGGAGGGCAGTTAAGGATGACCAGGCCTACAGGGGAGGATAGTTAGGGGCAATTGGGTTGGCAGGGGAGCAGTTAGGCATCAATCAGGCTGGCAGTGGAGTGGTTAGGGGGTGATCATGCTGGCAGGCAGAAGCAGTTAGGGGCAATCAGGAAGGCAGGCAGGTGAGCACTTGGGAGCCAGCAGTCCTGGATCGTGAGAGGGATGTCTGACTGCTTGTTTAGGCCCAATCCTAAACAGGGGTCCCAGATTGGAGAGAATGCAGGCTGGGCTGAAGGGCCCCCATCCCCACTGTGCACGAATTTCATGATAGTGTCATGAGAGCATTTTCACTGCCCAAAAAATCCTCTGTGATATATTTTTAACAATGCAAAGTCATACTGGACACATTGTTTTGTCACTGCCTTTTCTGGTAGAATATTTTAGTCTTTACAGGTCAATAAATTTTAGATGACTTAATACTTGGAACACAATACACTATTTCCAAATGTCCCAGTTATATATATTTTTTGTAACTGGTTTGTCCAAATCAGAACCCCATAGGTGCTTGTGCTTCAGTAATTTTTTATTGGTGTTTTGATAAATTCTGTTTTGTTCTCATTTATATACAGTAAAATGCAAATACCTTAAGTTTTTAGCACATTAGTTAGTTTTCAGCACATATATAAAGAAGATATAGACTATGTCATCTCCTCCAGAGTGTCTGTGTGCCCCACCCATTTCAGTCCATTGCTCCTTCCTGCTCCCAAGGCAGCCACTCTTCTGATTCTTACCATTGTAACTTGATTTTGACTGTTCTTAAACTGCCCCCTGGTTGAATGCTCTGTTGAACTCCCGGTCAAGGGGACAATTTACATATTAGCCTTTTATTATATAGGACTTTTCCCTTAAAGTTTGGTAAGCTGAATCCTATTTATTTTTTTTACAGAATTCATATAAAAACCCACCATTTCTTCACCCATTCAATTAATCTTTTCCCAATTACTAATGCATTTAGAACAATTGTTTTAAAGTGTTTGTCTGCAGCTTTCAATATTAGAGACATAAATATGTCTGCCTTTATTGAAAATTTCTGTTGATTATGGGTCAATATACTTGCTTCTTTGCATATATTATACATTTTTATTATATACCAGTCATTCAAGAATGGTGGGAAGTGAAATATGACACTTTTTATGTCTTTTCTTTTTTCCCCCCGATGGTACAAGAACTTTCTTCCATTAGGCAGCCAATGCAGGGTCTGTTCTTTTAGATTCCACTTAACTTCGATTTGGGGCAAGGCTGGATTGTAGCTCAGTTACTTAGGCTTATGTCTGATTCCAGATACCATTTAGAAGGTCTTACTTTGTCAGCTACACTTCTCCTTTGATTTCAACTTGAGAGAGTTGATTTTCAGCTTAGTCAGTCATGATTCACTTATAAACGCAAAGTTTGCAGGGTGCTGGGATCTGAACACCACAAAATGGTTCAAATTTCTTCTGTCTTTTAGCTTCTGTCCTCATAACTATTTTTTCTACTTTCTCAGAAAAATTCCTAGAGGATGGAGATATATTGTTCTGAACAATTGATTTTTGCTTTTTTTAAAAAAATATTTTAAAAAAAATTATTTCAGAGAGAAAGGGAGAGGGAGAGAGAGATAGAAGTATCAGTAGATGAGGGAGAATTATTGATTGGCTGCCTCCTGCATAGGCCCCACTGGGGGTCAAGCCCATAACCCAGGCATGTGCCCTGACCAGGAATAAAACTGTGATCTCTTGGTTCATAAGTCAATGTTTAACTGCCAGCTGGGCTGTGAATATTTTTTTTTTGTATTTGAACTATTACAGGTTTAAAAAAATATATATTTTATTTTATTTTATTTTTAAACTTATAGAGAATTTTTATTTTTATTTATTTATTTACTTTTAAAATATATTTTATTGATTTTTTACAGAGAGGAAGAGAGAGGGATAGAGAGTTAGAAACATCGATGAGAGAGAATCATCGATCAGCTGCCTCTTGCACACCCTCCAATGGGGATGTGCCCGCAACCAAGGTATATGCCCTTGACTGGAATCGAACCTGCGACCTTTCAGTCCACAGGCCGACGCTCTATCCACTGAGCCAAACCAGTTTTGGTTAAAAAATATATTTTATTGATTTATTACAGAGAGGAAGGGAGAAAGATAGAGAGCTAGAAACATCGATGAGAGAGAAACATCGGCCAGCTGCCTCCTGCACAATTCCCCCACCGGGGATGTGCCTGCAGCCAAGGTATATGCCCTTGACCGGAATTGAACCTGGGACCTTTCAGTCTGCAGACCGACGCTCTATCCACTGAGCCAGACCGGTTTCGGCATGAACTATTACAGATTCTTTCTTTGCTGGCCCTCACTGTTAAAACCCAGCTGATCTCTCCTCACAGCTCCCTCTTTCATCCATGGCAAGTTGGCTCTCCCACACATCCACCGTCAGATTGGACTTTGCTGCTAACTGTGGAGACATCTGCAGCTCTTGGCTTGTCTCTCTCTGGATTACAGCTCATTAAAGCTTCTTAGAATTCTCTGCTCTTTGATAGCTATATAGAAGGGTGTTTTTTTTCCCCTTGTTGTTACCATGGGAATGATGGTCATTTGTGCTATTCTACATTCTAATCAGAAACAGAACTCCCAAACAACTTTAAAGCAGTTATTCTTTAAAATTTTTTTATTTATTGATGAGAGAGAGAGAGAGAGAGAGAGAGAGAGAGAGAGAGAGAGAGAGAGATATCGAGAGAGAGATCAATTTGTTATTCCATTTATTTATGCATTCATTGGTTGATTCTTATATGTGCCCTGACTGGAGATGGGACCGGCATTCTTGGCATATCAGGATGATGCTCTAACCAACTGGGCTACCCGACCAGCACTGTACTAGAACATTTATTCTTTTCTGATCATAAACTTTGGGACCAGTTCTGTGATTTCTAAGGTTTGTATTAGAGGATTCATTTCAGGGGTGGGGAACCTTTTTTCTGCCAAGGGCCATTTGGATATTTATAACATCCTTTGCAGACCATACCGAATTATCAGCTTGAAAATTAGCCTGCTGGATTTGGTCAAACATTTAATTAACTCACCCCTAATGCCTTGGCAGAGCCAGACCAAATGATATCTCGGGCCTTTTCCCCTCCGGATGTTCCCCGCCCCTGCAGAATAATAAGCAGACATCTTTGGAGATGCAATTGGAATTTCTGAAGCACCAAAATCTACCACTTATTAGTTTTGTGATTCTGTGCATGTTTTTCACAAGGGAGAAAGTGATTGACAGTGAGATATCAACAGTCACAGGCAAAGGACACAAATCCCTTTAATGTAAGCAAAGGATAAAGGATTTAACTGCATGCTGATGGCTATGCCAAGCTGGAGACTCAGCAGCATTCTTCCTTTTGGAGGAGCAATTTCCATGACCTTAAAGCACCTGGAAAAGTGCTTATCAGCCAGGAACACAGGCTGTATGCAAAGAAGCACTCCTTCGGCAGGTGTTTCAGGAAGCTCACTCTGAGTCCAAGAAGGCCATCATGCCTGTAAGACCTTTATGTTCCTGTGACTGCAGAGAGGCACCTGTCATTGTAAATCTGTGTTATGCACTTACCTGCTGCTCTGGGGAATCCAGGCAAAATAAAATTTAGCCATGTAGCTGTCCAGGGGATCCGTCCAACTTTTATCATTCTGGGTGCACTTTAGTCCTAGCTCTCTTCTGGGAACATACAATGGGTTGTTGGGAATCCAAGATTGCTTCTATCACCTGGCCGGTGTGGCTCAATGGTTGAGCACTGACTTATGAACCAGGAGGTGAGAGGACATGCCAGGGTTGCAGTCTCGATCCTAGAAGTGGGGGTGCAGGAAGCAGCCGATCAACGATTCTCTCTCATCATTGCTGTTTCTATTTCTCCCTCCCCTCCATTTCTCTCTGAAATCAATAAAAAATATTTTAAAAGAAGATTGCTTCTAAAACTCCTGGGATATGATGATCCACATAGAAATGTGCTTACGGCCTTTCTTAAGTCCTATCTTGATAGTCAAATAAGACATTTACATTCAGCATCTAATTGCATATATTAAATATGTGCAGTTTTGTGTATTAAGTATATCTTATAAAGCTGTAAAACTATAGCATAAAATTTCTACAAATAAAGTAGACAATGATAATATTTAACTCACTGCTCTTCTCATTTGTCATACTTCTGCCTCATCTATTCTTTCTGCATCTTCTAGCAAAAACATTTTAGAGTTAAATTAACTATGTCTAAATTATATTTGGTATTGACAAATGTTTGACATTGTTATTTCTTGATATTTGTACAGTTAGTACATCTATAGAAGTCACCATTTTGTGAAGTTGCATTGAAATGCATTCATTTTGAAAGATATGCAAATGACCAATAGGTATATGAAAGGGCTCAACATCACTAATCAAAATCACAATGAGCTAGCACCTCACACGTGTCAGGAGGGCCCTTACAGAAAAAACACACACACCAAAAACAAAGGATAGGAGTTGAGAGCATGTAAAAGAAAGGGAACCTTTGTGCACTGCTGGTGGGGATGCAATTTGGTACAGCCACTGTGTAAAACCCTGTGCAGTTCCTCCAAAAATTAAAAAAGAATTTACAGAAGACCAGAGAAGAACCAAGCAACGCCTAGAGAAATGGAGTTACATTTGTTATTATTATGAGAGAAAAATGTCTCTACTATTCTGGGCGAAGTCACACAGGAAGTTTCCTGTATTTATGCCTTTTTACCCTCTTTATCTCCCAAATATGGGGTTTTCTGGTTCCCTTTGCAAGTTCTTAAAGAGCCCTATGTGCTGGGGCTTTGAGACTTCAACCAAAGGCTTGGCCTGGTGCCAGCACTGATAACTTCGTCTGGGGAAGGTTTAATGGCCTATCTGAAATGGGAACCGTCTCATTTTCCTTATTATTTAAGCAAGCAAGCATTTACAAGAGCCAAAATAGCAGGGTGAACATTTCAAACAGCAGTTTTTATATAAGATGGATGCTTCAGAACTACCATATGATCAATATTGGGTATATATATATCCAAAGGAAATAAAATCATTGTCTTGAATAGATACCTACACCCCCATGTTCATTGCAGCATTATTCACAGTAGCCACAACATGAAAGCAACCTAAATGTCCATCAACAGATGACTGAAGAAAATGTGGTGCATATTATTCATCCTTTACGAAGGAGATCCCATTATTTGTGACAATATGGATGAACCTGGAGGATGTTATGCTAAGTGAAATAAGCCAGGCACAGAAGGATAAATACTACCTGATACCACTTACATGAGGAATATAAATCATAGAGGCAGTGAGTGAAATATCCCCAGGCAGGGACTGGAGGGAAACAGGGAAATATTAGTAAAAAAAACCCACCAGCTTTGATTATACAAGATGAGTAAGCCCTCGTGATCTATTGTGTCGTGTAGTGCCTGTAGTTAACAATTCTGTTAACTATAAAATTCTTAAGATTTTTACTAAGAGGGTACATCTGATGTTCAATGTTTTTTATTTTTTATCACAAACACAAAAAATTAATAAATATAGGGATGGTGCAAGAAAACTTTTGGAAGTGATGGCTATGTCTAGGGCATAGACTGTGGTTTTGATTTTATGGCTGTATAGTTATCTCTAAATTCATCAAATTGGGCGCATTAAATATGTATAGCTTTTGGTATGTCGATCAGATCTCAATAAAGTGGTTAAAAATGCATTTACTTCGCAATCTGCTTTGCAGCATTACCATAACAACCACCTGTGGAAGTATTTCAAGTGCTCCAGCTTCTAGTAAATTAAACCCTGATGTGTATGCCGAGATAAATCTAGGCATTGCAACATGGAATGGAATCCACTCTCTGCATGTTGCTTTGCATATATGAACACATGCCTCTACAGAGTGGCCGTTGTTAGATGTGGTCAGTTTTTAGATTAGTCCCAGGTGAGATGTAAGCAAGGTGAGTCACAAATGGAGCTGTTACTGGACAGAGGACCTGGCTCTGCGTGCGTCTGCCCAGGGCAGGCTGGCAGTGTGTGGATTCTTGACTTTGTGCAGGAAAGATTTCACAACTGGAGTCCACGCTGATGCTGTTGTTAACAGGAAAGGAGAGAAGGGAAGGCTAAATAATACAGGCATGCCTTTACACAGCTTTGCCATAAGCTGTATCTAACACTCTCTAAGTCTGTTCCCCGCTGATCCCTGGGAGATGGGGCCAGACAAGGGCAGTTTGGACAATGCCCAGCAAGGTCTGAGTGATGTGGAAATGTCAATCACATCGGGTAGAGAGTCAGTGAGCAGAATGGGCGTGGCCACTAGGAGCCTGTGAATCCTGAATAATTAAACTTCTAAACAAAGGAGCAGCTCCGCCGGTCTCTCTCTCTTTCTCTCTCTCTCTCTCTCTCACACATACAAAACCCCCCCCCCCCTTGCCACAAACCTGTTGCAGTGGATGTGCTACTCTCTGCCAAATGGCTCATGGCCAGTGGTACCCCACAAGTGGAGTAATGGACTTTTTAAAATATATACATTTTTCTTGATTTCAGAGAGGAAGAGAGAGGGAGAGATGTAGAAATATTAACGATGAGAGAGAATCCTTGATCAGCTGCCTCCTGCATGCCCCGCACTGGGGATTGAGCCTGCAACCTGGGCATGTGCCCTGACCAGAGGAATGGAACCGTGACCTTCTGGTTCATAGGTTGACGCTCAAACCATTGAGCCAGGCTGGAGCAATTGGGCTTTAATTAGCTCAGATCCTGAGCTACACCTGGCTACAACATGGCATGGAAGCTCTGAACACTGGCCCCTCTTTGGGCTCCACTGGAACCCCAGCTGCACCTCTTTCACGACTGGCTTTCAGGGACAGGGGACTTGACAGACCGGGGAATGTAAAACTCCATGCAATAAAGCCTTTTACCACATCTCATTTTTCCTCGGGGGATTCTGAAAGTTCTTATTTCAGTGGCACCCCAAGAATCTTGCTCTCATGAGTGACAGAGGAGTTTGGTTCTCCAGTTACAAGGTGACTATGAGGGTACGTTTATCAAAGCCGAGGATGGTGAAACAAGGAAGGCTTGACATAGAAGAAGCTACAGGGGAGCCCAGGCTGGGCTGTGTTAGCTCGCTGGGAAGCCAGAGAAAAGGGGGCCTTGGAGGCAGGTTCAGAGAGCTAGCCCGGGACACTGCTCCCCTGGTTGCAAGTCCCAGGGGGTCCCTTAGAGTTTAGGAGATGCTGCCTATGGGGCAAGGACGTGGGGAGGGGAAAGGCAGGGAGTGCACCCCTGAGGGAGAGCTCAAGCTGGCTTCTTTGTCTCATTTTTTTTTTTTTTAATTTCTTTCTTGCAGATCAAACTCTTAGGGGAGATCTCAGTGTTCTTTTAGGGTCATGAGAGGTGTCTGATTGGTGTCAGGCAAGGAAGGGTGTAGTTATTATACCTGGTCCTGGAGTCTCCCACCCTGTTTTCTGGGCCTAGAACTGAAATACAACTGAAGCCTAGATGTTATCTTCAGGGAAGTGGTCTATATCTGGCTGTAAATTGCTCGGCCAGTTTGTTCAGCTACCTGCCTCAATTTCCCTGTTCCACTTGTCCTGGCTTACTGGCCTGTTAACAGTCTCAGAACCAGGGTCTGTTAAATTTTACTGTAATCAGATCCCAGGATAGCTTCATTCTTTTTTTTTTTTTTGATTTTTTTACAGAGAGGAAGGGAGAGGGATAGAGAGCTAGAAACATCGATGAGGGAGAAACATCGACATGCCCTTGACCAGAATCGAACCTGGGATCTTTCAGGCCGCAGACCAATGCTCTATCCACTGAGCCAAACCGGTTTCGGCTAGCTTCATTCTTTTGCAAATATGTTTCAAAGCAAAAATTGGATAGGGTACAGTTGAAAGGCCGAGGAAGACCTTATTCAAAGTTGGTGCAACTAGTCAGAGAGGTCAGAACTGAAGTCTGAACTTCACTCTGCAGAAACAAAACGTGGGAGAGTTTTTTTTTTTATAGCAAGGGCATGGAGGGATCATAGGCCATCTGCTTGCTAATTGGCTTTCCCCAAAGGAAAAGTACATTTTCTCTTAGCTCCGTGACAGAGTAGTGTTACAACTGAGAGCCAAGTGCCCAAGGAAGCTAGCTTCCCACCTTCCTAGAAACTTAGGGATATAGGGGTGCCTTCTCCCTTGATGTTAACATTTCAAAGAGATGGCTCCCAGCTCCTGGATATAGACCTTCCCAGATTATAAAACAACAAGAAGCCTTTACCAGGATTTACATATCAAAGGGGCAGAGAAAGATTTTATAAGTTTTCTAAAGAGAACCCTCCATGGAAGGGGAGGTCAGGGCCCATAGTCAGGAAGAAACCTGACTAATGTTTAATCAAGTTGAGGTGAAGGAACCTTAGGCCTTGGTCATCTGCATGCTGGAAAGATTTTTAAAAATATATATATTTTATTGATTTTTTACAGAGAGGAAGAGAGAGGGATAGAGAGCCAGAAACATCTGATGAGAAAGAATTATCGATAAGCTGCCTCTTGCACACCCCCTACTGGGGATGTGCCTGCAACCAAGATACATGCCCTTGACCTGGGACCTTTCAGTCTGTAGGCCGATGCTCTATCCACTGAATCAAACCGGTTTCGGCTGAAAAGATTTTTTTTGTTTAAATGTTAGAGGACGCTTATTAAAGCTGGGGACAGCGAAGCAAGGAAGGACCTAGGTCCTACATAGTTTTTCTCCACCTTGCCTGTGTTAGTCAACTCCATTTCTTCATGACATTGATGAATGCGCAATAAGATTTTCTTTATCAGTTATATTACTTACCTTTGTTTCATTAAGTTTTTTTTTTTTCCGCCTGAGGTTTTACCTTATTATTTTGTTTGAAACACATTCCATTGTTTCTTCATTTGGCTTTACTCTGTGAGGGTTTCTATGCATTAGATCACATGTGTCAAACACAAGGCCCGCGGGCCAAATCCAGCCCGCCAGGCCTTGCAATGTGGCCCGCACCGCGCTGTCATAACTTCACTCTGCTGGCAGTTTATGACATTGTCAGTTTATGACTGTTCAGTTAACCATTCGGCCCGCGATTTAGGCTGGATTTTAGATTTTGGCCCCTTCTCTGATTGAGTTCGACACCCCTACATTAGATAAAACAGCCACCTCTCTCAGTCTTGAAAGAGTGGCCTTCTGCAGGAGACAAACTTTACTGTTTAACCATGCCTTCTCTCTTTAAACAAAACAGGAGAAGGATGAGGTGGGGAAATGAGCCTAGGCTCACTAAGAAGTCAGAGAACCACAAAAGTCAGAGAAAAGGGGGCTTGGGGACAGGTTCAGGGGTTTAGGACAAGATTCACGCTGGAAAGTTTTATGTAAACCATACTGTGGAAACATTTTATGTTAATTCAATAATAAGATGAGCCTGGCTGGCATGTCTGGGTGGTTGAGCTTCAACCTATGAACTAGGAGGTCAGTCACCTCCATTTCTCAACCAGTGAGCCGCAGAGGCCAGGAAACCTATACTTCTTATTGAAGGGAAAGCTGTGATAAATTCTTTAGAAAAACAAAGAAAAACAGTTGCTCTAACATTTTTTATTCAAGATTTTTAAAAATTTATAAGATAAACAAAACAGATAACTTAGGAAGATAAGGGAAGGGACATGTGAATTCCCCATTAAAAATGATTTTAATGAACCTATAAAAGCATTATGTAGATAAGGTAACTCATGAAATCCAATTTTTATTTGCTATAAATATCAAAAAGCTCAATAATTTCTCCGTCTCCTCATTAAACATATTTCCTGGAGTTTTTAGAGTTTCTTGCTCAAAATTTCCTATGGAATATGCCCTGAAGTCTTAGCACAGATAAAAGAAGACAGTGACTTTGAGTTCAGGCGTGCTTTAATTTCATGAGCTACTTAACAGCTCCCAAATGAAATACCTCTGTAGCCAGACTGAAATACAATGGTAGGTTTTTCTTTGCCATGGTTTCAACTTAATTTGGAAACGATTTGGATGACAAAGGGAAGGGCTGGGTTAAACACTGCTAACTAGATCCTCTGGACCTATTCCCACCAGTTTGCTGAGGGTCTCTCTGTTCATTGCAGAGTCAGGTCACAAGTGATGGTCTTGCACAGCACTCGTCCCCTTTATGTGTTGAGTATGTTTTCACTTGAGATTTTCTACCAATCATTTATGCCTCCTCCTCCTCCTCCTCATTCTTCTCTTTTGAAATCTATTGCAGTTTTGATTTCCTGCCATGGTAATAGGCTATCTTTTATGACTGCAGATGAGTGCTTTTATTTGGGGAAATGACAATATTTCTGTCTGTCTCTGGATAATAGTGCAGAAGCTGTATTCATTGAGTTTCTTAACTGTGTCAATAGTTCAGGACACCTTGTCATCTATTTTGCAGGGTCCGACAGTGTTTTCAATTCCTCCAATACAGGTTGGAATGTTATTGAGGCAAACAGCTCAGCAAGCTTTATAGTTGGGCACAGAAGATGGCACCTATAATCACAAAGGTTGGATGGAAGGAAGGATATGGCAGGCGTAGGCTCTGCAGTGTTATAGTCTGATATTATGATGATAACAATTTGGAGCTGAAAGTTATCATCTAGTGACTCGATGGCAGTGGTTCTCAACTGGGGTGATTTTTCTCTCTCCCCACAGGACATTTGACAATGTCTTCAGACATTTTGGTTGTCACACTGGAGGGGGCATTCTGGCATCTAGTGGGTAGAGGCCATGGATGCTGAAAAAACATATCCTCCTGCACAGGATTCCCCCGCCCCCCCCCCCCCCCCCCCCGCAGCAAAGAATTATCCAGTCCAGAATGTCAGGTGCCAAGGTTGAGAAACCTTGAAAATCAGCTCTGTTTTTTTTTTTTTTTTTTTAAATATATTTTATTGATTTTGTACAGAGAGGAAGGGAGAGAGATAGAGAGTTAGAAACATCGATGAGAGAGTCATCGATCAGCTGCCTCTTGCACACCCCCTACTGGGGATATGCCCGCAACCAAGGTACATGCCCTTGACCGGAATCGAACCCGGGACCTTTCAGTCCCCAAGCCGACACTCTATTCATTGAGCCAAACTGGTCTCGGCTCAGCTCTGTTTTAATAGTACTATTTTATTACACTATTACGAGTAGTACTCTTCATAGTACTTTTCAGTATCTGGTATTTTTCTTGTTTATTTCTTTTTCCTTGTGTTTTTTCCACCTTGCCTATATTAGTCACCTCCATTTCTTCATTACACTGCTGAATGCGCAATACGATTTTCTTTATCAGTTATGTTACTTACCTTTGTTTCATTAAGGGTTTTTTTTTTTTTTTTTTTCCCCACCTGAGGTTTTACCTTATTATTTTGTTTGAAACACATTCCTTTGTTTCTTCATTTGGCCTTACTCTGTGTCGGTTTCCATGTGTTAGATAAAACAACCACCTCTCTCAGTCTTGAAAGAGTGGCCTTCTGCAAGAGATGAACTTTACTGTTTAACCATGCCTTCGCTCTTGTTGTCTCTCAACCTCTGTGATGGTCCAAGAGGCCTATTTTACTTTTCAGTGGCTCCCATAGTTGGGGATGTGCCAAGACCTGTGAGTATCCCAAAAAGCGGTGGTGGTGGTGGTGGAGGATCTCAGTCAACACCTAGACTTAGGCTGATTGGAAGTGAGAGCCTTAGGTGGCAGGTTTTTGTGTGTTTTTTTCTTTTTGTTGTTTTAATTTTTATTGATGAGATATAGAGATAGAGAGATAGAGAGATTTGCTTCTCTGCCCATTATGCATTCATTGGTTGATTCTTATATGTGTCCTGACCAGGGATTGGAGCTTCCGGGCGGAGGATGCTCTAACCAACTGACCTACCTAGCCAGGGCCTCAGGGAGCAGTTTTTAAAGGACACAAATATGCACAGACCTACAGAACTGCAAATGTATAAGCCCACTGTCCCCAGAGCCGGGGACATAGAGATGGCTCCCTGCACCGGATATAAATTCATGGCCCCAAAACATAATCCAGATGTAAAACTGGGGCCCTGGACTTAAAAAACGAGGGCCTTAAACGTACAACCAGACATAAAACCGAGGCTCTGGACGTAAAACCAGACACCAGGCATAAAACTGGGGCCCTGGTCATAAAAACGAGGGCCCTGGATGTAAAACCAGACGTAAAACTGAGGCACTGGACGTGAAGTAAGATGGGGGCCCTGGACATAAAACCAGGCATCAGGCGTAAAACAGGGGCCCTGGACGTAAAACCAGGGAGCAAACGTAAAACGGGGGCCCCGGATATAAAACCAGGGAGCAGACATAAAACGGGGGCCCTGGACGTAAAGTAAGACGGGGGCCCTGGATGTAAAGTAAGACGGGGGCCCTGGACGTAAACCAGGCATCAGGCGTAAAACAGGGGCCCTGGACGTAAAACCAGGGAGCAGACGTAAAACGGGAGCCCTGGACGTAAAACCAGGAAGCAGATGTAAAACGGGGGCCCTGGACGTAAAGTAAGACGGGGGGCCCTGGACGTAAAGTAAGACGGGGGCCCTGGACGTAAACCAGGCAGCAGGCGTAAACCTGGCGCAGCCTGTGTGAAACTCCCCTCGAGGAGACCCGGCCGCGGAAGAGCCACCGGAAGAGGCCCCCGCTGGTTTCCGCTGAGGAGAACCTGCAGCTCCCAAAGGCCAGCCAGCCGGATGCCTGCCCACTCGCTCCCGGCCCGGCCTGGGAGGAGCCTCTTCACCGGAGTCCGCGTCCCTGGACGGCGCCTTCGCTGGCCGCGGGCGGTGAGTGGAGCTCGAGGCCTTGGAGCCATTTCTCAGAGGGCTCCTCTGTGGGGTTCAGAGAAAGGAGATTCGTGGGTTCAAAACCCACATGTGATGGGGACTGGTCTCTCAGGGGCAGGTGTTGGGGTGCAGCGGCGCCCCCTGTGGGTTCTAAGTCTCTACCCCTCAGGGAGAAGCTCCTGGGTCGGAGTTTCCTACAGACTGTGGGTCCGCCTCGCCTGGTGGGGGTTCTGGGGAGATTGTGTCCCAGGCTCTCATGCCTGCTGCCATGTGGGCCTTGCCTTCTCTGCCGCACCTGGGGCCGCGGAACCTCAGCCAGGTTTTAGGTTTTTTATTTTTATTTTTTCTCAGAGAAAGTTGTTCCTCACGTAGTTGGAGATTCGGTGTGTGCAAGGGAGGAGGTGGTTCTCACGATCTGGAATGGGAACCTCCTCAGTAAGGTTTTCTTGGACGTGGTCTATTCTTCTGTGTTGTATCTTTTTAAAAAAAATATATTTTATTGATTTTTTACAGAGAGGAAGAGAGAGGGATAGAGAATTAGAAACATTGATGAGAGAGAAACATCGATCAGCTGCTTCTTGCACACCCCCTACCGGGGATGTGCCCGCAACCAAAACACATGCCCTTGACCGTAATCGAACCTGGGACCGTTCACTCCTCAGACTGAGGCTCTATCCACTGAGCCAAACCGGTTTCGGCCTGCTGTTGTTTCTTTTAACAGGAGAGGAAACTGAGGCCAACATTGGGCCAAAAAATTATATACAACTTGATGGCAGTTAGTCTCAAGATACTGGGTGTCTTGACTTACCAGTGAGTGCCCCATTCTGGAAATTTCCTCCACGGGTTTGTTTTTTAACATATAGCAGTCAAGAGAAATAGGCATCTTCTCTTTTGTATTCTTAATGTTCAAGAAGTGCTCATATTTCTTAAAACTTTTTATTAAAGTATAGTTGACATACATTATATTAGTTTCAGACACGGTGATTCGCCATTTATATATCTTACGATGTGATTCCCTCCATAAGTCTAGTAACCATCTGTCATGTACAAAGTCATTACGGTATTATTGACTATATTCCCTGTGTTGTACATTATATCCCCATGGCTTATTTATTTTATAACTGGAAATTTATACCTTTTAATCCCTTTCATCTTTTTTCCACCCACCCCTGTATTTCCTCTGCTCTTTTGTTTGATTTGTTTTTTTTTAAGTGAAATCATATGGTATTTGTCCTTTGTTTATCTGACTCATTTCATGTAGCATAATACCTTCTAGATCAAGAGACCCTTTTTTAAGCAATATTTTCTTATAGCATTAAATTAAGTTCCTGGTACAAAAGAACTGTACCTACTTCTCCAGGTCATTTCTATGGAACAGGTCATATCCTTTTAGGGATAGAAAAAAATAACTTCAGAAAAATTGAGACTTCGTAACAACCATAGACTATGTAAATATTCTAAAAAACTTTAGATAAATTTCTCTAAGGAATTTGTAAAAAATTTATAAACCTTTTTATGTAGCTGGTTTATATATCTTACAATTCTTTTTGCCATTACCACTTTAATTAGGCATTTTCTATGCTGATAAATCACAGCTTGACTTTAACTTTTGGTGACTATACTTGATGGTGAATTCCTGGAATCTTACTAAAGTCTACCTTGATTACAACTCCTGGAAAACACATTTTTTTTCTTTTTTTTTTTTCTTCCAATGTGATGTATGTAATAAGTGTAGTAAGTAGTCAGTCAGCAATGGGCTACTCTTCTGGAATTAGCCAGTAAGGTACAGTATAGCATCTTCACTGTGGAATCAGCCAGTAAGATACAATTTAGCAATTTCTAAAACCAGCAGAAATATCATGGGATCTACCTACCATTTTGGATAACACTTTTCTGTTTTAATTTACACATATATTTTACATTACATTTGTTTAGTGTATTGTGAGAATAAAAGCATTTTCAGTCTTAATCTTTTTAAAAAATGTATATTTTTATTGATTTCAGAGAAGAAGGGAGAGGGGGAGAGAGAGAGAAACATCAATGATGAGAAAGAATCATGGATTGGCTGTCTCCTGCATGCTCCCTACTGGGGATCAAGCCCACAACCTGGGCATGTGACCTTGACTGGAATTGATTCCGGACCCTTCAGTCTGCAGGCTGACGCTCTATCCACTGAGCCAAACTGTTTAGGGCCATTCTTAATCTTTATAACATCCTTTTTAGGTATGTAGTGAAATATATTGCTAATACAGTATGCTTTCTTATACATCATATTAATTTAATCTCTAAATAGCCCCAACTAGACTAAACTTTTTGTTTGACTGAAGCATGTTTTATACTTCTTGCATCACATCAGTGCCCTTAATAGGGAAAAGTAAATGTGTTTTTGTTGATTTATCCATTGTAAAAATTTAATAAGCGGAACCTAAAATACCCAAACAACATGCCAGATTTGGCAAACTTTTTTAGGATTAACACATTCTAAATTTTAAGGACTCAGTTAATTAATTCCCAGTATGTCTTTAAAGATGTGAAATCCAGAGAGTTATTGTGATTTTTAAGCAGTCCATGTCTACTTAAAATTTAGCTTTGTTTCATTGTCTGAAACCTGGTCAGGTTTATAATATTAAAGGTAGACTATAGACTCATAATATTAAAGGTAGACTATAGAGCTGGAGCCGGTTTGGCTCAGTGGTAGAGCGTCGGTCTGCAGATTGAAAGGTCCTAGGTTTGATTCCTGCTAAGGGCATGCACATTGGTTGCGGGCACATCCCCGGTAGGGGGTGCGCAAGAGGCAGCTGGTTGATGTTTCTCTCTCATTGACGTTTCTAGCTCTCTATCTCTCTCCCTTCCTCTCTGTAAAAAAAATCAATAAAATATATTAAAAAAAAAAGGTAGACTATAGAGAAATCACCATGTTATCTTATATAATAAAAGGCTAATATGCAAATCGACTGAACGGTGTCACGACCAGTCTTTATGACACATACTTGCCAGAGGGCAGATGCTCAATGAAGGAGCTGCCCTCAGCCAGAAGCCAGGCTCACAGCTGGCAAGGGCAGCAGTGGTGGCAGGAACCTCTCCTGCCTTTGCTGCAGCACTAAGGATGTCCTGCTGCTGGCTTAGGTCTTTCCCCATAGGAAGCAGGCCTAAACTGTCAGTTGGACATCCCCCGAGGGCTCCCAGACTGCAAGAGGGCACAGGCCTTGCTGATGGACCCCCTCCCCCGCCAAGTGCACAAATTTCGTGCACTGGGCCTCGAGTTTACAATATAAAGAAATGCAAGAATTGGCTGCCATGTAGAAGTTGCAGGAATTGCTTTATTATTATTATTTACATTTTATAAGAACATATAAATGTATGAAGAGACAGTATATTTGGACATAATGAGCAAAAGACCAGTGGTGTCAGTTTTATTATCATATAGCATTATTGAATAGTTAACATTTTTAGCCACTTAAAACATTTCACTGCATCTGAGAATTAGCATAGTGTTGAAGGCCATGGGAATAAGATGACAGTGATCTGAGACCTAATTATGATATTAAACATTTGTCTTAGTCTCTGCAACTTAGGCTAATTACATGTTTCACATAATATTTAGAGAAATTATTTTTATTTTATTTTATTTTTTTTTTTTTTTGAAGAAAGAAAATTTGTTAATAGGTATAAGGTTACTTCAAATTTTGACATACTGTGACTTCATCATCTCTGGATCATCCATACAGAAATGATATAGTGACATGGGCTTATAGATATGGAGACTCGCTTTTATTCTGCCCTTTCATTGCTCAATCAGTATTTACTCCAAAATTGTATGTCTTTCTGCAATCCCTTTTTTTTTTTTTTTTTAAGTTATTTTTATTTATTTATTTATTTATTTATTTTTTTACCCCCTCCCTCCCTCCCACACATCCCCTCCCTCCCCAGAGTTTTGTGTCCATTGGTTGCACTTATATGCATGTATACAAGTCCTTCGGTTGATCTATTATCTCCCCCAGATCTTCCTCCCGTCCCCGCTGTAACTTGACAGTCTACTTGTTGATACACTGTCTCTATATCTATCTTATGGTTCACCAGTTTATAATGTTCTTTATTATCCACAAATGAGTGAGGTCATGTGGTGTTTCTCTTTCATTGATTGGCTTATTTCACTCAGCATGATGTTCTCCAATTCCATCCAGGATGCTGCAAATGATGAGAAATCCTTCTTTTTTATGGCAGCATAGTATTCCATTGTGTAGATGTACCATAGTTTTTGGATCCAATCATCTGCTGACGGACACTTAAGCTGTTTCCAAATTCTGGCTATTGTAGATTGTGCTGCTATGAACATAGGGGTGCATATATCCTTTCTGATTGGTGTTTCAAGTTTCTTGGGATATATTCCTAGAAGTGGGATTACTGGGTCAAATGGGAGTTCCATTTTCAGTTTTTTGAGGAAACTCCACACTGTTCTCCACAGTGGTTGCACCAGTCTACATTCCCACCAGCAGTGCACGAGGGTTCCTTTTTCTCCGCAACCTCGCCAACACTTGTCGTTTGTTGATTTGTTGATGTTGGCCATTCTGACAGGTGTGATTACACTTTGTCAATTGAAAGGCATTACAAAATGTTAACTTCTTATTTGTTGGAAGTTTGGGGAATGGTCAACTATGTTTTGCATAACAAATTATTCCAAACATAGTAGTGTGAAAAACCCATCATTTACTTGGTCATACTTTCATGACTCTGGAATTTGGAGTGGCTTGATTAGGAGCTCTTATTTGGAGTCTGTTAGGCAATTGTGATACGGTGTTGGCTGTGGCTGTAGTCATTTAAAAGCTTGCTGCCTGGATGTCCATGATGGCTCACTCCCATGACTGAGAGTTGAAGTTGGTGGTAAGCTAGGACCATAGTTGGGTTTGTGGATAAGAGCTTATTTATTCACCTTTGCTAGCACGGTGATCTCAGAGTTGTCATCCTATCTAATAAAGAGGGAATATGCTAATTAACTATCATGCTATCGCAAAGATGGCGGTGCCCACGGCCAATAAGGAGGGAATATGCTAATGACTGCCCCACTCTCAAAGATGGCAACACCCACAGCCAATAAGGAGGGAATATGCTAATTGACTGTCACACCCTCAAAGGTGGTGGCGCCCACAGCAACAAGATGGCGGTGCCCAATCCCCTCAGTCTCCCAGCTGTCCAGGGCCCCCACAGGCCAGGTAATCAGGGCTGGCCGAGGCTTGTGCTGCCAGCGGTGGCACCAGCAGAGGTGTAAGGGGGTGTTGCCTTCCCCTGATTGCCAGGTCGCCTCCTGCCACTGAGGGCTTGCGCACTGTGAGAGGGGGCAGGCCAGGCTCAAGGATCCCTCCTCCAGTGCATGAATTTTCATGCACCGGGCCTCTAGTTTATAAGTAAAGACTGAATTCCCCTAGAATGAGTGTTCCATGAGAACCAGATGGGAGCTTCATTGTCTTTCCTTTTGTAGCTTTGAAGTCATGCAGCATCCGTTGGTTACAAGCAAGTCACTAATATTTAAGGAGGGGGGATAGACTCCCATCTCTCTATGGGAGGAGTATCAATGATGTCACAGAAATGTTTTAAAAACCACCCCTCACTATTATAAAATTCAGCGTAGGAACAAAGTAAAGTAGAATATTTAAAAAAATGAGTTACAGCATATATTTACAAATCTTTTAAAGAATATTTTCCTGTTTCTAATTATGTTCTGTACCAACATAATTGTTTTAGTGGTTTGGCCGTGTTCTGGTGATAATATGGATGGGTTCCAATTTTTATAGAGATCCATTTGGCTCTCTATAAAGATTCTCTATTCCTCTTCATTGAGGGGTGACCTGTCCCTGAATATCTTCTTTTTTTAATTTATTTATAATAAATCTTTATTGTTCAGATTATTACAGGTGTTCCTCTCTGAATATCTTCTTTACCAATTAACAGGATGCACAATTTCTTTCTGTAGAATTTCATTTGATTCATTTATTTGAATGTCTGTGGCTTTGCCATCTTCAGGAATTCTCTAATAAATAGGCAAAGAGTCCAAACCTTTAGGCAGTTTAATAACATTATGGCTTGATGCTATTATTAGCATGTATCCCTTTCAGAGGCCAATTATCCCAGCAGATGATTAGGTTTTATTCAGGCATCCTATGTGGACATTTCTCCTGGCTGCTTGTGGCAATCCCCCAGGTACCTCACTCACGTCTTCTCTGCCAGGTGCCGCTTATTCTTCCAGAGAAGGATTAGTTTATTTGAATCTATATGTACTTTGTCATGTAGAAGGATTGGCAGGGAAAATTGCTGGTGGCACAATCTCCTGCCCCAGGTTAAGCCAAACCTGTCCAGTCCAGTGGGCATCTTTTCAATTGGTTGCCTGCCAAAGGGAGAGCTCTGCTGTTGCATGGTTCCCAGCAAAAAGCCAATCTTTTCTGAAAGAGACTCAGTATTTCCAGAAATGGGTTAAGGAAGTTGAAGGAAGTGATGGTTCTTGGGAGAAATTTATCAAAGTGTGCATTTCATAGAATATGGCAAGCATGTCTTCCAGTGACATGCCATCTGCGGAAGAATGTTTTTGCAATTGTTGTTTTCAGTGTTGTTGTATTAAACCAGTTTCCTTTAGTCAGCCTCCTTGTTAGAGCTTTTCTTAGTCTTGAGAGCCACTTTCACTGGTACCTATGTGGTGGTAGGTTTTCATGACATCTTGGAAACCACACATCTACTACATGAGCTGGCTGGAAAATTTCCTATAATATCAGAAGGGAGAGATTTCAGAATGTAGATGCTATCATAAAACAATGCATACTGTTGTTATCTTACTTTGATTACCCAAAATGTTCTTATTGACCACTCTCCAACACTACTTCCTAACTATGGCAAAAAAAAAAGCAAAAGAAAAAAAAGAAAAAAAAAGTGTTTACTATGGCAGAAAAGATTCAGGCATCAGATAATATCTGGTTTAACTTCAAATTCTTCTAATTCCTGGATATGGGATCTAGGACAAGTCATGAAACCATTGGTGTCCTTAACTACAAATTGAAAATAATATAATAATGATTTACAGGGTCATTGTCAACATTCAATAATGTGCATTGCTTATTGGTCAAATGGATGTTGCTGAATCAACCAACCATATGATTACATGATCCCAGATTTTGTCAGAGGATGAGGTGTGGTTGGAAATTATAATTATTATCTGACTCTGTGGAAATGTTAATTTTAAATTAAATCCTGGTTGTTTGGACTAAATAAAATGAACAGTTTCACTTTTTAAAAGTTAGTTTTTAAACATCAGAGTAACCAGTTTGAGAGTAATTTGTATTCCTTATTGGAGTAGTCAGGAGTTGGTCAGGAATAAGAAATTACTCTGGAAGGAATTTAATACAGGGGATTAGAGGCTTTCAAAATAAATGGATGGTCTGGAGGAGAAAATGTCTTTAGTAAGTTCAAAAATTTCAAGATCTCTCTCCCAATGAATCCATTTGCCTGTATCCCTGAAGTGAGTGACATGCAGAAGGATATTCTGAAAGGCTTGGCAAATTGTAACATCTGCTATTGCCTGAAACCCTCTCTCTGCCCACCATTGCTTCATGAGAATCATTGGCTATTTCGTTTTCACCTTCCAAATCTCTGAATGCCCCTAACTTTGGTTCAAAGAGCAAAGCAGTTGAATTCTTTGAAAAATTTGTGTATGTAGATTAGTATTTGCTTGAAAAATAATTGTAAATTTGATCATGCTATATATGTTTTTTTTCTTTTCTAAAAAACAGCCCTATGCACCATGAGGAAAAGCTTTTAGAATAATTCAGCAGGGAAATGGTAAACTGATTAAAATATACATAGTTGCATATAAATTCGGTTTTGACTCCCCAAATGACTACTTGGTAGTTGATACTGAGCTGCTATCCGGAACTTTGTTCCCCCTGAGGTGACTGTGGGAGCACAAAGCGCTCCCAGCGCCGGGTTGCTGGTCTCTTCTGAAGGGTGGATTCTTTGGATCTATAGCTGCTGGGCTCCGCTTTGACAGAAAAGCTGTTAGGTAATCAGCTTTGAGCTAATAACTCAAAGCCAGCAGGCAGGTGAACTGCTTCACAGTACTTGTTGATAGTTTGTTTGAGTGAGAACAATTCATTAAAAAAAAAAAAAAAATCCTACCACTTTAGATCATTTTTCCCACTTAGGAAGCATTCTTTGTGTACGGAAACCAGGGAGGCAAGGCATGGAGTGGATAGATTTTCTCCTTTTAATTCTGATGAAAAAGATTTTTCTTATGTAACTTGTGCTAAGCTTTGGGGATTAGAAAGATGAATGCTTTAAGGATAGGAGCCCTTTGCGGAAAATTCTGTACCCATGTTTAGACAAAGTGGTCTCCTTCGTAAGCAACCCAGCCCTAGCCAGTTTTTTTTTTTTTTTTAAATATATATTTTTAATTGATTTCAAAGAGGAAGGGTGAGGGAGAAAGAGAGATAGAAACATCATTGATGACAGAGAATCATCAGTTGGCTTCCTCCTGCATGCCCCCCACTGGGGATCGGCCCGCAACCTGGTCATATGCCCTTGACCAGAATCGAACCCGGGACCCTCAGTCCACTGGCTGATGCTCTATCCACTTAGCCAAACCAGGCAGGGCCAGCTCTAGCCAGGTTTTTTTCAGTGGATAGAGCATTGGCCTGTGGACCAAAGGGTCCCAAGTTCAATTTTGGTCAAGGGCTAGTACCTTGGTTGCAGGCTCCTCCCTGGACTGGGCCCCTGGTTGGGGTTCCTGCAGAAATCAGTCCATATGTTTCTGTCACATCGATGTTTCTCTTTGTCTTTCCCTCTCTTCAGCTCTCCTTAAAAATCAATAGAAAAATATGCTCAGGTGAGTTTTAACAAAAAATAAAAAGTACATTCCAGCTGTACTTTTATCTGCTCCCTTAAATATAATAATCAGACAGAGACTCCATTGTGTTCTACCTGATCCTCTGAGGACACTGCCCCTGTTTCCATTTCCTGATTGCCTTTCTGTAACTTCTTATCTATAAATTATTGACTGTATCCTTGGATTGCCCTTGAAGTGCTCCCAAACTAAAGGAAATAGGCCTTTATCATTGGAAATTGTAGTCCCATGTAATTTGGTTAGAAGTAGGTGCTATAAATGAAATCTTGAACCACTAGAAAGATGTGGAGCCCTTTTGAGTATTTGTCTTATTTTAAGACATCTGAACCTGTCTTTAAAGCTCTATTAATCAGCATTTCTTCCGATCCCAGCCCTGACTGTTGACCCTGAGCTGGCAGTAGAAGTTCATTCCTTCTGTGAAAGTGATTTAGTGTTACTTCTGCATGAATAAAGACCCAGAATTATGGATAAAGACAAAGAAATGGAAATGTGATAGTTTTCACAAAGCAGGAGTTACAATTAGTAAAAGTTTTAGTGGTAGGTAATGTTTTATGTGTATCTATTTCTAGTCCTATATGGAATAAAGGCAGCTAGAATTCTAGAAAGGTAGATTTTTATTCTTACATATGAAGAAAAAAAAAATCTACCTTTCTAGAATTCATGCTAGAGGCCTGGTGCATGAATTTGTGCACTAGTGGGGTCCCTCTGTCTGGCTGTCTAGCCCAGTCCCGATTGGGGCTGCTGGCTGGCTGGGGGAAAAGACCATGGGAGGTTGGCAGGCAGCTCCTGTGTTGAGCGTCTTCTCCCTGGTGGTCAGTGCGTGTCATAGTTACCGGCCAGTTGTCCAGTCGTAAAGGTCATTTAAGTTTTTATTTATATAGATATGTATATATATATACATTTATGTAGTTACATATATATAGCTTTATATATATGTAAATATATATATATAGCTTTATATATATATATATATAGCTTTATATAGATATTCTTCAAAAACTTCTCCATTATTAAAGAAAATAAGTTTGAAACCATACTATAGCTCTTATATATTGTGTTTTCCTTTGAAGGTTTATTGGGCAGTTACTGTATTTTTTATGTAATCTATATTTTTAATAGGACAGATTCAGATTTTGGGGTCATATCCTTCCTATTTAATAAGAGGGTAATATGCAAATTGACCCTAATGGGGGAAACAACCAGTCACTGTGATGTACACTGGCCACCAGGGCGCAGATGCTCTTTGCTAGAGCTTCTCCCTGGTGGTCAGTGCACTCCCACAGAGGGAGCTCCACTCAGCCATAAGCCGGGCTGACGGCTGAGAGTGCAGGCCAGTGGCAGGGAGCCTCTCCCGCCTCCTCGGCAGCACTAAGGATGTCCGGAGCGGGCCTACGCTGCCAGTGAGACATTTCTCAAGGGCTCCCAGGCATCCAGAGGGATGTCTGTCTGCCATCTTAGGCCTAAACTGGCAGGTGGACATCCCCCGAGGGGTTTTAGACTGCGAGAGGACGCAGGCCAGGCTGAGGGGACTCCCTCCTCCCTGAGTGCTTCTAGTAAACTTCATAATATCACACTTAGCAAAGTGTTCATAGAAGAACTAAACCAAAACATCAGCTATTATGGTGCTTGTGATACACATAAGTATTTGAGTGCTTGCTAGTAAGAGTGATATTGAGGAAGAAACAGGAAAAGGAACAGTCTTTACTCTTAATATAAAAAGCATTGTATTTTTACCTTTATTCAGTTTCCCTGAACTTGTGTACATGTTTGGTTTTCCTACTAGGTTATATCATAATGGAAAAGTTAATTCAGGCAGCTGATCGATGTTTCTCTCTCTCATCGATGTTTCTAACTCTCTATCTCTCTCTCCCTTCCTCTCTGTAAAAAAAATCAATAAAATATATTTAAAAAAAAAGAATATTCCCAGATTACCCTAGCTGGTTTGGCTCAGTGGATAGAGCCTTGGCCTGCAGAGTGAAGAGTTTCGGGTTTGATTCTGTTCAAGGGCACAGACCCAGGTTGCAGGCTTAGTTGGTCCCCAGTGGGGGATGTGCAGGAGGCAGCCATCAGTGATTCTCTTTCATCATTGATGTTTCTAGCTCTCTCTCCTTCTCCCTTCCTCTCTGAAATCAATAAAAATATATTTAAAAAAAAGAATATTCCCAGATCAGGAAAGAGATCTTTTCATGAAAAGATTCATTAACTACAAATAAAAAAGAATTCCCAAAGTGATTAAGAATAAGTTAAAACAACATTGTTTGATAAATTTTAGAGAAAGGAAAAACACTTTTACAAAAGAGAAAAACATATAATTCAGAGTAATCTTGTTGAGATAGTAGACATACATTCCTAGTTTTTAATGGCAATTTGATTTATATTGTGTGTAGAACTTATCAATGGAATAAATATTTGCTATGCAAAATAAAGGAGATCACGTTCAAATGAATGAGATTTATCAACTTTGTTTTAAATTAATCCTAAGAAATTTGAGGGGAAAATAATTAGTTAGATTTGAAGATATGGGAGCAATAGGACAAAGCCAGAGTAAGTAAGCTATAAAATAAATAACGATAGAACATTTACTAAAATAATTACCTGCATAAAATGCTTTTTGGAGAGACAAAGCAAATGAAACAAAGCCTGAAACAGCTTCAATTAATATTTGTTTAAGTCTTAAAACCTTAAAATCTGGATGAAAGGTAATAAACACTTATAAAATATGCCTTAAGAAGTGTTATTAAAAAGCAAACAACTTCTGAAAGAATCATATGGAAATTAAAATAAAAATTCCTTGAGAAGTCCTTTTAGATCTCTCAGAAATGCACATATACAAGTGAAGTGTGTCTGAAATAATAGGGAAAATACTTAAAGGGCCTGGACTATTTGTTAGAATAGGTACAGTATATTTCAAATTTTCTGTGTGTAGGACTACCTAACACTGCAAGATCTCTTTGTCTGTTTGTGGCCTGTGATAAGCAATCAAGACCTTTGTTTAGTATCTCTACAAAATAAAATGACCAGGTTTTTCTTGGACCTTTTACATCAAGCATGTCAAACTCATGGCCCACAGGCCACATGTGGCCATAACAAATATTTTTGTGGCCCAGCCAATATAAGGGTATGTAAGAATCGTTTTAATAAAAATTTTGTATCTTGGCCGGGACCTGTTTGGCTCAATGGATAGAGCGTCGGCTTGGGGACTGAAGGGTCCCGGGTTCAATTCCGGTCAAGGGCATGTACCTTGGTTGCGGGCATATCCTCAGTAGGGGGTGTGCAAGAGGCAGCTGATCGATGACTCTCTCTCATCGATGTTTCTAACTCTCTATCTCTCTCCCTTCCTCTCTGTATAAAATCAATCAAAAAAAATTTTGTATCTTAATTTTCACAATATCCTGTTATACATAATCTATCTATAATAATAAAAGCATAATATACTAATTAATTAGACCAGACATCCTTCCACACGACCTTCCAAATGAAGCTGGGGCTGCGAGGGAAGCCCGGGCCCCTGGTGCCAGAGGGAAGCCAGTGCTGGCAGCTGGGGGAAGGAAGGCCTGCTTTTGCATGAATGTCATCCATCAGGCCTCTAGTTCTATTAATAAAAGCCTATGTGATCGTGATGCCCTCACGCTGTGATGCCCTCATGCTGAAACGAGCGATCACTAGGAGATTGCGTGCACGGTGAGCTTGCATGGGTGGGCAGGGCTGTATGCGCACACAGGTGGGCGGGGGCTTGATGCTGTGTGTGTGATGTAGAGGCAGGTTCTTCAGCTCCCCGTGGTGAGGCTGGGGGTCCCACTGCTCCGGCCTACCTCTTTGGGGCAATCCATAGAGGAGCCCTAGGTGGGTGGGCGGGGCCTACCTCTTTGGGGTGATAGATCGCAGGGCACTCTCACTGTGAGAGGGCACAGATCAGGCTCGGGGACCCCCCTCCCTCAGTGCATGAATTTTGTGCAATGGGCCTTTAGGTGTTAATAATGAACTACAACGTTATAACGTGTTGCATTCATTTCCCTTACAAGCCTTATGTGTAGGTGCACCATTTCTCTCCACTAATACTAGCAGCAAATATTTTAGCAGCCGATTGCCACATTATTACTCTTGTACTGACTGTTGTGTGCAACAGGAAATATTTCACTTTCAGAGAACAAGAAAAATAGATTTATTTGCATTATGCTTATTAATTTGTGCAGTTATTCAGTGTCTAATAAGTTCAAGAAAATATTTTTTCAAGAAAAAATTAATTTTTATTAAAATGTTCTTTTACTTCATGTTAATGATTACTCATTTATTTCAGCCATTTGTATTCAGCATGTCTCTATCAAAATAAACATATCCTATATAATAAAGATGTAATATGCAAATGGTTGTTACGTGTAACGACCAACCACATAATGACAGGATCACCAATCAGCAGGAGGGTGGGCAGCGAAGTACAAGTGGGTGGCGGAGAGCTACAGGAGGGGGCACAGCAGCAAGTTATGAAGTAGGGGTAAGGGGAGGGGGTGGAAGGAACTACAGGAAGGCAGGGCAGCAGGTGGAGAGCTCCTGGAGGGTGGCAGTGAGCTACTGGCTAGCTACTGGTGCATGGATTTGTGTGCAGGGCTACTAGTGTTTCTATGAAAATTAAAGCATTTCTTTTTTTTTTTTTTTTTGCAGCCCACATAAACTTAAATCTAGTCTATGTGTCCTGTGTTAGCCTTTTGATTTTGACATGCTTGTTTTACACATTTAATCGGAATACTCATGGTAACTAGATATTTAAGAACAAATGTTAAAATGTAGAGGTGCAGGATAGTTCTGGCCATCATATTCTGAATCTTCACATATAAGATATTTTAGAAGAACACAACAGAAATACCTTATTTCTGTTGTTTATTTATTTAAAGAAGGGAGAGGAAGTAGGAGAGAAGCAGGAAGAGATGCTGGAGGAGAAAGAATAGAAAGAGGGAAGAGAAAGAGAAGGAGAGGACAGGAAGGAAGGAGAAGAAGAAGGGAAGTGAGAGAAAGCAAGAGAACAAATGAGGTTTTAGTTTCCAAATCTGGCTGAAAATAAAGATTCTGCTCTCCACGTCCAGCCTGTTGCATTAAAGAAAAAAAAATATCTGTGATGGTTCTAATTATCAATTGAGTTGGGGATAACTGGGTTAGTAAGTACTGAGAATGTCCATGGTTCGACTCTCCTGGATCCTACTATGAAAGGGTTAATGAGATTGCATACTGGTGTTCTTATGATTGCTTTCAATGCCTCACTCTGAAATAATTTTGGAGGAATATTTTGGTCTTCTTCGACTCCTAGAAGTATTGAAATATCTTTTTTAACTCTACCTGTGGTGCTCACCAGGGTGCCTAGTGTGGAATACAAGATAGGAAATATACTGAATTTGATCAATTATGCAGGCTTTATGGGTGCTATCTAAGGCTAAATTCTAGCAGAGACCTTGATTTGTTAGAAGTTGTCATTGCTGATAAGTTGCTCATGATGCATGAATTAGATTTAAAAGAAAACCATCTATGCTGTAAGAGCATGGGTTAAATTTGAACCCAGGAGATGACTATTTCTAGTATGCTCTCACTGGAACATACAAATTTGGTCCCATTTTGGGTGGGTTATGGTTTCACAGGGGAAGAGAGAAGTAGAAATGTCAGAGGTAAGAAAACAGGAAATACAGGGACTTTTTCAGCTTTCCTAGTATATTGATCTTGGGTGAGTAGCAAGCAATGGCTAATACCCCCAATCCAGGAGAAGCTCAAACATATCTTTAAGTGAAATCAAATAGGGGATTTCTGTTTGTTGGTTTAAAACAAAGACGTTTTCTGTTTAACTTTTATTAAAGGAAAACAAATTCATCTGAGAGAGGATTATCACAGAAATAATCACAAAGTAAATTTCACAAGGAAAGGTGTTAATCTTGAAATGTCTTTTATTTATTTGTTCAAAAAGAATTACATTTTATAGCTGAGCTCCATGAGGGGAATTCTACTGTGACTTGTTTTAATATGCTTAAATTAAAGAATTGTTAGTGCTGTGAATAGTTTTTAATTGGGACCTTATTAAATACTCTACAAACAGAACACTTTCAGTTTAAGAGTGTTTGAAAATACTGTTACATAAAGATGTAGTAAAAAGTTGCATAGACATTTTTGTTCTTCACCAAAGTAATTTTGGGATTCTATACCTTTGTGCATACAAGTGATAGGTTCTAGTCTTATAGAGGTAGTGTGTTCTTTGTACCTTGCAGCATATGGCAAGACATCTGATTTAGAGTTGAAGAACATTACATTTTAGATAGGTAGCCAACTCTATAAACACATTGTTTCTGTAAATTTCCTACTGCCTTGTTATTCTGGCACCTGCTGTTCAGAGAAAGAGGAAGCCTAAAGGAAATAAAACTCAGCACAAAATAGAGCAGCACTTTTGAAGTGGTGACTGCTGGGATGTACAAAGAATAGAAACAAAATGAAAAGACAAGGAGTATTTCTTAAAGGTGGGGAAAGAGCTTATCTTTTAATAGAATATTATTATATGTAACTGAGAAAAAATGAATAAGGTGAAGTGTAATTTCAGAGGAAAAACTTGCAGGTTTTAATTGTAGAATCCCAGTCTTATCATTTTATAACTAAGGAAAATAAAGCTCAAGAGGTTGGTGCATGAAATTTACATGATTGCTCATAGGATTCTCTAGAGCTATCATTTCTTTTATAAATTAGGGGCCTGGTGCATGAAATTCGTGCACGGGTGGGATCCCTTGGTGGGGAGGAACGTGGGAAGTTGGCCAGCTGCGGAAGGTTGGCTGTGGGAGGGCACTGACCAACAGGGGGCAGTTCCTGTGTTGAGCATATGCCCCCTGGTGGTCATTGTGCATTATAGCCACTGGTCATTCTGGTCATTCCAGCATTCCAATTGTTTAAGCTTTTATATATATAGATTAGAGGCCTGGTGCACGAAATTCATTCACAGGGGAGGGTGTGTGTGTGTCCTCAGCCCAGCCTGCACCATCTCCAATCTAGGACAGAGTCTTGCCTGGAACTGGAGTTCAGAGCAGTCTGGAGCTTGTGTCTCCCTCCTGATTGAGAAAGACAGCCATGTACTCAGTTGCCAGCCCTTTCCGCGTGCGTACAGGCTCCTCAGTACCTCTGCACTTTACTTCTGCAGCTCCTCTGAGTCTCAGTGAGCTTTTCTCTTTCCTTATTGTTGTAGAATTTCCACTCAGCCAGCCTTCCTGTGGTTCTGGATGATGTCTGTTTTATCTTTTTGTTGTAGTTTTGAAGTGGTGTGTGAGGCAGCAATTTCAGATGTTTACCTATGCCTCCATCTTGGTTTCTCCTATCTACCTATCTTTCCATCTATCTCCTATTGATTCTGTTTCTCTGGGGAACCCTGATTAATATAAAAGCCATCAGGCTCATTTGAGTAAGGACATGATATGATCTGATATATATTTCAGAAGATCACTCCTATCTCTAGGAGAGAAAAGTGACTTTTGATAGCAAGAGGGAAGCAGAAAAACTATCTAGAAGGTTGTTCTAGTCTTGTAGGTGGACCTGACAGCAGCCTGGAAGTGTTCAGAGGTCACTGGATTTGAGAAATATTTCTCAGGATTTTCAGACAGATCAAATAAAGGATGAGAGAGAAACAGATAAATCAAGGCTTAAGTTTTGGACCTGAGCAGCTATGTGAAGGATGTGCTATTTATAAAGACAGTTCTGAAAGCCAGGGTGAGGAGCAGGTGTGCAGAGATGGAAAAAGAGGGAGGAAAGATGTATTAAAGATCCAAAGTTTTATTTTGAGCATGTTAATTTCATGTTTCCCATTTGCTGTCCAATTGGAAATGTCAGGCAGACTATTAGATGCAGGCACATGTTGCTGTATAGTGGTAGTTAAGACACAATCTCTGGGCTCAAATGCCATCTGGGTTCAAATGACAAATCCCGTCTTCAGAGTGAACCTCACTGTCTTGGTCTTCTCATATGAAAAATGGGATGATAATACATACACCTTATGGAAGTGACACAAGGATTAAGTTAGTCAGCATACTTATGCTCTTAGAATGTGGATGATCATAGAAAATGTAATTAAATGTTAGCTATTATTATAGTCAAAGTTTCATCTTTCTGGCCCATCAACTACATTGCTAGAATGAGACGGGGGCTTGGGGAATGTTTCCCAAGCATGCCTGCCTTGAATAGTTTTTAATTGCTAGCTCTAAGAGGTCAAACTAAAAACTGGAGTGGATGAAGTCAAGTGTTTGGCTTCCCTTTGCCTGGACGGTGAGCACTTTTGGAGTGATGGTGCCAGAAAACTGTGTTTGAATAAAACGTACTTTTATAGCAGCTTGACTGATGCAGCCCCACTCCCTCAAATTATCTCCTTGCCTTCTCTGCTTTATTTTTCTCCATTGTGCTATACTATGTGTGAAATTCTTATTTATTTATTTTTTGTTTCCTCTTGTTAGTATGTAAGCTCTAGGAGGGCAGAGATTTTTGACTTTTGTTTACTGTTAGTACCTGGAAGAATGCCCTGCTTAGTCAATATAGGAGAAATAAATGATATTTCCTAGGGCTTACTGTTCCTGTTCTGTTTTTTTTTTAAATTCTATTCAAATATTTTTCCATGTGAAAAACATATCCAAAAGAAGTTTGGACATTAATATGATTCTCTGGACCTTTCTGACTTGTGCAGAATGTCAATTTTCATTGAGTCAAATCTCATCTATGAAGTGGAATTTCAGAGGAAGCTTCTGATGGTAGTTTCAGTTTTGACTTTGGAAATAAATTCTGGAATTGACATATGGTCTCCTGAAAGTGATGGTACTTTTTTGCTGTTGGCTGTCCACTCCATTTCCCTGCCAGTCTATATGTGGGCAGTATTCCACTCCAAGTGCAGATTCTTATCACAGAGTTTTGCTCAGCAGTACTTGTCCATGAGACGCACTGAGGGCTGTGCAGGGTGGAGGTTGATACATGGCCCAGTCATTCTATGACTTATGAGATCTATTGCAAATCCAAGGCACTGTATTGATTCTGCGGAATGGACTGGAAACTGACCTTCATCTCACAGAACCCTCTAACTTGCTCCTTGTTTGTTTATTCCCAACAGAGCACTTGCAGCTTTGTTCCAAAATCATTAGTTCTTATTTCCCTTTACATTCCATCATGATTTTTCCCTATATATGTAGAGTGGACAGATTGTTGTTATTATTTAGCACAAAGCAAAGGTCCCGTTTCACTGTGAGCTTTTAAAGGCAGTTAATTTTATCTTCTCTCAGTGCATGGTTTTAGTACATACTAGCTACTAGTTCCCTGGACATGCAGACACTCTGTCAAAATGAATTACATTTGATCCTTGCACTATTTGTGCTAGCACTTATTATCAGACACATTGTATTGCAAGTAGTATTTAAAAAATATTTTTCAGTCACCTTGATCAGATTAGTCTTTCTGTTAGAGATGTTGTCTGTTTTCTCATTGTGATTTTACCAACCAGCACATTATGGCACATAGTTGGAGTTCAACAAATGATGCTTGAAGGGAGTTAAATATTCATTTCTAAGGCTATATGAGAAGAGGACCGACAGTCTGCTGCTCTCAGGTCTTCCTTTTATCTATAGAATGAATGATAGGCTGAATAGGAAGTCCCCATCAGCCATTCTCTTTGTTCTTAAAGTAGGAGCATAAAGGACCTCAAGAAACCACCTGGGAAAAGTAACCTGTCTCTGGATTATGTTGTGGTTCTTTGTGCCTTTGGATTCCAAGCATGTTTTATGTAATTGGAGGATGGCCATTTAATTCCAATAATTAAAATTATAGTCCAGTGAAGCTGAGAGGAAGTTTTAATTCTTCTACTAGAGAATGTTCATTGTACAGATCAATAGTGGGATTGAGAATTTAGGGACTTACTCTAAACCACAGAGCCATCAGTTCATGTGGGAAGGGAATCCATGGTTCCTAAGCTGCACTAGAGCTTGGTTTGGGAAAATGACTTGATTTTCTGGGCAAGGCAGAATATTCTAAACAACTTGCATTCTTTCTTTTCTACTTTTTTCAGAGAGAGAGGGGAGAGAGAGAAAGAGAGAGAGAGAGAAAGAAAGAGAGAGAGAGAGAGAGAGAGAGAGAGAGAGAGAGAGAGAGAGAGAGAGAGAGAAGATTGGGTGCCTCCTGCAACCTGGGTATGGAATTGAACCTGCCATCTTTTGGTGCTTGGGATGACACTCCAGCCAACTGAGCCACATCTGCAAGGGCTCGCATTCTTTTTCAGAGATGACTTGATAATCACAATGAAGCCAACAGGCAGGGATGTTAGTCTATGAGTTTGATTTCTGTAAAACACATGCTGAGTCATTTCTTGTGGCTCTGGATACTCAGAATTGTCCTGTGGTCACCCAGGACTTTGCAGTTGCTGTGTTCAATTCACCTGAGGGAAAGAAAATTGAACCGAGCAACAGAAGATATTTGGACAATAAAACAAAATCAAATGAACATTTTACCCCCTGAGGTGAAAAGGAAAGAGAAGGATTCAAATAAAACTTTAAAGAATAATGATTCATTCACAATAAATGTCATATTCCTTGCCTTGGCTCTGTGATGTCATTACTGTTATTTATGTAACATTCCATCCTGTGCAACTCACACTATTGATGCTGCATCAACGGGCAGGGAGCCTCATAACCATTGTTACACATCGATATAGCCATTTTCTGTGCACAAATAAGTGAGCTTATTATATAGAATTTGAAATGGTAAGTGCTAGGGAGAAAAATAAAGAAGGGAAGGAAGAGAGGTAATCTTGATGACAGCTGGACCTTAGACAGTCATAGGACCAGATTATTAAATGTGATTTCCAGGCTTGCAAGTTATATCCTAAATTTACACCATATGGAACAGAAGTGGGCACTAAGAAAATAGGATCACAGTCATGGAGTGAGGCATTTGCCCTTTTTTCATGCATTTACTCTTATGCAGATTGCTCAAAAGTAAATGAATCAAGTTCATACTGGACTTAATTTTCTTTAACTGAATTGTAACATTTATTTTTATTTGTATCAAGAAAGCATTCAGACATAGGAAAAAGTATCTATTATCTTTATTTTCAATATAAAATCCAAATATTTGCAGATGATTTAAAAAAATATTTTTATTTTTTTCAGAGAATAAGGGAGAGGGAGAGGGAGAGAGAAACATGAATGATGAGAATCATTGATCGGCTGCCTCCTGCTCGCTCCCTACTGGGAATCAAGCCTGCAGCCCAGGCATGTGCCCTGACCAGGAATCAAACTGTGACCTCCTGGTTGATAGGGTTGATGCTCAACCACTGAGCAACACCAGCTGGGCTGCATATGATTTTAATAGCAATTTAAGTGGTAAATCAATCAAAATCTATTTACTTTAAAGAGGAATTTTTTCTACCCCTTGTTTACATTTTTAAATATTGATTCAGTCATTAAAGTTTTTTTTTTTTTTTTTTTTTTTTTTTTGGTTTTGAAGTAATTTTTGAAGCAACTATACTGGAAGTAATCAACACTAAGAGTTATTGCTATGTTCTCTCACCTTTTCCATTTTATGATAAAGTTAGTGGTTTACGAAAGGGCTGTGTTCTGCACGTATTGAATACGAATATTGGAAAATATAAATATAATATTGGTCCCTTTGTAGAGAATCTGTAGGTGGGGACAAAGGCTGGGTCTTTATGGAGGAACAGTCTAAGTCCCAGGTTTCCAACAAAACATAGGTTAGTGTAAGTGGAAATAATAGCCCCTATGCATTTGACATTGACTTTCTGTGTGATAATGGGGAAAGAGAGGAGAAAGCCTGAGGATGCTGCGGAGTGAGATGCCCAATGTGTGGAAGCCAAGACCTTCTTGCAGTGGCATGGTAGGCAAAATAAAGGCCCTCCCAAAGATATACCCTTCCAGTGCCTTTACTGCAGCCGGATGAGACCCACATCAGACGTCTGACCTACAAAGCTGTAAGCCACTGTGTGTGTGGTAATTTGTTAGAGCAGCGATAGGAAATGAATACAAATGTTATGGACTGGATGGAAAAGATCAAGAGAGGAGCCTCATTTGGATAGGTCAGTATTAGCACTTGGAACAAGCTGCTGTGTGGAATAAGGCAAAGCTGTATTTGCTTTTACATTTTGAAAACACCATTACTGACAACTTAGGCAGACATCCAGGTCAGTTAAAATAATGAATGAAGGTCACATCTATGCAAAGCAGACATGTATATTATTATAAATATAGCTTTTCACTTTCAGACAGGCGTAGGAGATAGGAAGCATAGCCTTTTTGTTGAGGTATTAAAAAATAATTTCTGAAAAAAAATAATTTCTGGATTCTTTTAATAAACTATTTCTCTTGTTTCTGTGTAAATGTCATATGTAAATATATTACTTGCAATCATTCAAACTTCTTATAACAGTCAATCATTTTTCAAGGAAAAGTGATGTGTCCAGCAATTAGGTCAAGTTTTGTATCAACTTCATTGCTTTTTGCTCTGCAGTTAATTGACTCTTCTACAAAATCAGTGCTTGAATGTAATCTTTTTAGCTCACTTACTGTTAGTTCAGCATCTCTCCTTCTTCCTGGCCCTCTTCTTGGGGGGCTCCTGAGTGCCTCCTAGTTATTCATTAAGACCCTGTATTGGGGATCCTCCTGAGCATACATACCTCTCTCCAGGAGTACTCAGGACTTGCACAGAGATATAACATGGAGGCACAGAGATATTTTGACTGGCTGTGCTTGGATCATTGTTAAATTTTGTATGTGCTCTCACCAGGGATTGAATCTGAAACCTTGGTGTGTCAGGACAATGTTCTAGCCCAAGCATGTCCAACTCAAAGGCTAACACGGGCCAGATAAACAAGGGTTAAGTTTATGTGGGCTACAAAAAAACAAAAGCTTCAATTTTCATAGAAACGCAGGTTTATTTAGATAGAGACATGCTGAATACAAACGGCTGAAATAAATGAGTAATTGTTAACAAAATAATAGAAATCTTAATAAAAATTAATATTTTTTCTTGAACATTAATTTACCAGACACTGAATAACTGCACAAATTAATAAGCATAATGCAAATAAACCTATTTTTCTTGTTCTCCAAAAGCGAAATATTTCCTGTTATTCACACCAAATAAGCCAGTACAAGACTAATTATGTAGCAATTGGCTGCTAAAATATTTGCTGCTAGTATTAGTGGAGAGAAATGGTGTGCCTGCGTGTAAGGTGCATAAGGGAAATGAATGCAATTGCGATTATAGTAAGCAGTCATTAGCTAACATTGAAGTTCGTTATTAATATGTATAACAGGATATTGTAAAAATTAAGTTACGAAATTTTTATTAAAATGTTTCTTATATATTGTTTTATTGGCTGGGCTACAAAAATATTTGTGTGGACTACATTTGGCCTATGGACCACGAGTTTGACATACTTGCTCTAGCAACTGAGCTACCAGGCCTGGGTTAGATTTAAATTGTAATTTCATTTGTTAAAAAAATGACTTCTTTCCCGGACTCAGTGGCTCAGTTGGTTAAGTGTTGTCCTGACTATTGAAAAGTTGCTGTTCAATTCCCAGTCAGGGCATGTTCCTTGGTTGTGGATTTGATCCCTGGTCAGGGCATGTGTGGAAGGCAATCGATTGATGTATTTTTCTCACAATAATCTCTTTCTCCCCTTCCTCCCTTCCTTTCTCTCTCTAAGCATATCCACAGGTAATAATTAAAAAAAAAAGATTTATTTTTGCAGAATTCATATTGCTCTGAGAAGTGTGGATGAAAGGGGCCACATGCTAATCTGACAAGCTCAGGGAAGGCCTGCATGGCGGTCTTACAAACTCAAAGACCTAAAGTAACCACAAAGGATTGTCTGAAATTAAACTTCAACTAAAAGCAGCTATGATGGATAGTCACTTCTTAGGCGGTTATCTTCACTGACAAGGTCAACCTTTACCTTAACTGAGCTATATGTCATTTTGCATCTATGATAACATATCCTTGAAATGTCTGGGTAACTTGTAACTTCCCTTTTTCCTGCACTCCGTGGGGCACAACCTAATGTGCCTGGGTGGCAGGATAGATGCCACAAATTCCTTTATTATCATGTTAATTGTTGACTTTTAACTATCCTGCACCCACCTAACTATGTGTCTATTATTTTACTTTTTATCCAATCCCAGAGGTTTTCCTGCTTTGCTTTCTTCCCGTTCTCTAATCTATATCACCAGTGGATTTCATGTAATCCACCCAGTCCCCTTCTTTGATTGCAATATATAAAAACAGATTAAAAAAACCACCATTCTCTGAAGCATTATCTCATTCTGTTGAGGTTCTGCTTTCCGGCAGGCGTCAACAGTTTGGCTCAAATAAAATCACAAAAATTCTTTACAGGTTTAAAAGTTTTTATGTTAACAAAGGCATGGTCTAAAAGTTTATAAAATTTATACACACATACACAAATATGCCCTGTTCTGCTTTTATGTCTCTGTGTTGTGTGGGTTGTGCATAAGTCAGCCAGATCTTTAATCCCCGTAGGCCCAGGCAGAGCTATTGAGAATTTATGAATTAAATTGTGTCCTCCCTCTCCAAATTTACATGTTGAAGCCTTAACTCCCAATGTGGACTGTATTTGGAGATAGAGCCTGTATGGAAGTATAGAAGCTTAAATGAGTCGTAAGAGTGAGGTCCTATATAATAGAATTAGTGTCCTCATAAGAGGAAGAAAGTGAGGAAGAAATCTGTTCCTCTCTGAGGAAAGACCATCTGAGGACTTAGCAAGAAGGAGGCTGCCTCTCCTATATAATAAAGAGCTAATATGCTAATTATACTGAGCAGCAGAACTACTTTCGTGCATCGGGCCTCTAGTAAGTTAGATAGAGAGACCTTACCAGAAACTAAATTTGCCGGCACCTTGATCATGGATTTCTAGTCTCTAGAATTGTGAGGTTTAAAAAAATCCCACTTTTCTTTTGTTTGTTTTGTTTTTTTGTTTAAGCAACTCAGTCTGTGATATTTTGTTACAGAAGTTCTAGCAACTTAACACATGACCACTTCCAAGAGTCTGTATCTTATCCTAGAAAGTCCTGGAAGCAAATTAAGCTTGGGAAATGTGGCTTTGCCTCTTTTACATTTGAAATCAGGTTTCTCTGGCTGCAGTGTAAAAAGTGACATAAAAAGGAGGGCAAGCCCTGGCCAGTGTGGCTCAATATTAGAGTGATGGCCCACAGGCCAAAGGGTTGCAGGTTTGATACCTCAGGCAGGTTTGGGCAACCAGTCAATGTGTCTCTCTCACATCAGCCTTAATCTCTCTTTCCCTCTTCTTCCTCCCCTCTACTCTCTCTAAAAATCAATGGGGAAAATATTTTCAAGTGAGGATTAACAACTGATTGAACCAATCCTACAATGAGACCTTTTGTTGACCTATAAATACAAATTGTAGAATCTTTTAGAAGCAATTACCACAAACTGGAATACTGATTAGTCTTTGAAATGTGGTCCTTATTTATTTATTTATTTATTTATTTATTTATTTATTTATTTATTTATTTTTAATGGATTGCTTTGCCTGAGAGAACAGCCTAAAAGTGAGGGCCTGGTCAAGACATGTCAATATATCAGTGTGGATGTTATATTTAAACCAGCCTTGGTTTCTTGCCCAATAAAATGTGTTGCTTGGAGCCTCATCAGAGCTATTGCTGCCATCCATGTGCTATGGCCAACAAGAGACTCAAGTCAGTTTTGGTCATTGATTTCAGCTTTTTCACCCTTCTTTTTTTTCCCTCCCACGAATATTGCATTAAATTCCTGATATATGCTATGCCCTCCTATTGAGGCCTTGGGGATGGTCAGACCAATAACATGCAATCCTTGCCCTTGATGTATCAGGTTGTGATGTTTGTTTTCCTGTATTCTTTCAAATATGTTGGTTATCTCTGTCTTCTCCTTGGATAGGAGAAGGTCCTATATTCTCAGATTTGGCCCAGATGCCATTGTAACAACCTGGTGTGATTGAAAAACAAAGGCGGGGAGCAGGGGATAGATTGTAAATCAGGAAACCAGGCCTCTGATCAGCTTCTGTCACTCAGGCTAAGTCCTTTGGACTGATGAATTCACATTGGCAGTGTGGGAAGAGCACGCTATTGGAATTGTGTATTCTATTATATTATTGATTGGCTGGTTGTTTGCTGCTGCTTCTAACTAGGATGAGGAATGGTCCAGCATGTCTTAATCTCAAGGAAAAGCTATGTTCCCAGTGGCCAGTTCAGCCATATTTCTAATTGTTAAAGAAAACTCCTGGAGTTTCCAGGAGAAATCAGGTCTGGAGTCACAATTAGGTTGGTCTATGTGCTTTATGACATTCTAGATGTGGGATCTGAGCCCTGTGATTTAGGAAAAAAACAAAACCCAAACATGGTGTAAATAAATTAAAATTTATTTCTCTTACATGTAATTGTTGATACCCAGGACAAGTATAGTAGTTCTATGCTCATCAGTGACATTGATTCTATCTTGTTGTTTTTCCATCTTTATCATGTAACTTTCATCTTACTATTCAAATTGTTTGCTTTTGCTCAGTCATCACAACTAACATCCCAATCAATAGGAAGGAGAAAAACTTGTCTCTCTTAATTTAAGAATATTTTCTAGAAATTGAACACACCAATTCTGTTTTATATTACACTAAGATGCCCAGTGCATGAATTCATGCACCAGTGGGATCCCTCAGCCTGGCCTGTGGGATCAAGCCAAAACAGGCTCTCCGACATCCCCCGAGGGTTCCTGGATTGCAAGAGGGTGCACACCAGGCCAAGGGACCCCACCAGTGCACTATTGGGACTGGGGAGGGATGTAGGAGGTTGGCCAGCTGGGGAGAGACTGCGGGAGGGCCCCAAGGGTGTGCCTGGCCCATCTCGCTCATTCCTAATCAGCTGGACCTCAGCAGCAAGCTAACCTGCTGGATGGAGCATCTGCCCCCTGGTGGTCAGTGCATGTCATAGTGAGCAGTTGAGTGACCTTAGCATATCATTAGCATATTACGTTTTGATTGGTTGAACTGCCAACTGGACGACCAGACACTTAGCATTTTAGGCTTTTATTATATCGGACTGGCATACGTACCTACAAGGGAAGCTGGGAAATGTAGTCTTTATTCTGGGCTAGCGCTGAAGAGCCTAGAGGTGGGATTATTCAGGAAGGAGTGTGGAGGATCCTCTAATCCAGGAGTCTTCAAACTACGGCCCGCGGGCCACATGCAGCCCCCAGGGGAGTCTGATCCTGCCCGCCAGGTTTTTTGGGCAGTGAGCACAGCCAAGGTGTTACAGTAGGGATTAGTAGTTCATATAGTCCGGCCCTCCAGCTCTTTGAGGGACCGTGATCTGGCCCCCACTTTAAAAAGTTTGAAGACCCCTGCTCTAATCTAATATCATGAAGTGTTCCCTGTGATGGGCAAAACTTTTGAACAGTTGAAGTTATTGTGAACTTGTGAAAAAATGTTCTTTAAAAGCATCTCCTACTTTTTATACATTTCCTTCCATTAGCTACCCCTTCCTGACTTCCCTCCTTGTTATTCCAGGTATGACTCTGCACACCTGCCTAGACAAGCTTAGGCAGCCTTGCATAAAAACTTTCGATAGAAAAGAATTGTACATCATGATTTATTCAGGGTACCATAGCTTTAGAGACATCAAATAAGTCTCATATGAATAGATATGTGTTAATACTAGTTTTAGTACTGAGCTGCTGTGCAGTGTTAGGTAAGTTACTAAAATTCTCTGAACTTCAGTTTCCTTATCTGCAAAATATAATTACTAGTCATTGCCTCATAGGGTTATTGTGAGGTTAAAGATTTGGATGTTGTCAAACATCTTGTAAGGGCTCAATAAATGATGGCATTATTATTTTATGATGATGCTAATGCTGACATTAAACTTAGTGGAATTATGACCAGTTTCCTTCATAAATATAGGCAAGAACATCAGTCCACAGTTATGCACGACTAAATGAGTTCTCCTTACTTTCTGGATAATGGGGCTTATCAATTCTTCATAAAGTACTTTGGATTCTGGAGCTAAAGCTCTAAAGAAATCTAATGACTAAATAAAATTTAAATGCCATTAGCACTTCACATAATCATTACAAAATGCCAGTGGGATATTTGGAAAATAAATAAATTGAGTCAGCTATTTAGTTCTCTTTAAGATTTCTACCAAGATGTTAACAGACAGAAAATCAATAAAAATACTGTAGGCAATGTATTTTTGTTTTAATTTTTTTAAATCCCACATTGCTGAGCTCCAAAGGATGTGAATATAAGAGAGTTTCAGAATAGTTTGTTAGTTTTTAGATTAAGAGTCAGCTTTGTGAATTACCTAAATCTTCAAATTGACACTCTGTGCAATCACTATAGAACAGTTCATGTGTGGCATGCATACACTATAATTTAATTTGACATAGTAATTCTTTTTTTTTAAAAATAGTACTTTTTAAAAAAAGTATATTTTATTGATTTTTTTTTCTACAGAAAGGAAGAGAGATAGAGCATTAGAAACATCGATGAGAGAGAAACATCGGTCAGCTGCCTCTTGCACACCCCTTACTGGGGATATGCCCGCAACCAAGGTACATGCCCTTGACTGGAATCGAACCCAGGACCCTTCAGTCTGCAGGCTGACGCTCTATCCATTGAGCCAAACCGATTTTGGCAGTAATTCTTTCTTAATGTCTGGGAAATTTAGGGACTATTGTAAAAATAAATGATATACATTTTTTTTCATTATTAAATAACAGTATCATGATTATGCAATATATGTATATTTGGAAGGAGTTGGGAAGAGAGTACAAGGTATTGTAAAATAATAAAATGATTAATATATATTGTTATTAATTCTTCATTATTATCAGTGAGAGAGAAGGTAGAATGACAGAGAAAATGGTATAAATGCTTAGGTCTCTTTGAAAGAATCAGGAATTTGATTCAAGTTAAACAAGGGTTGCGATCTATTATTTAATCTATTGTGCAAGAAACTAAGCATTTTGCATACATTATGTGACTTAATCTTTCAGTCCTCTGTGAGGGAGGCGCTCAATGAAAAATACCATAATTTTCATCAATAAACATTTATCAACCATTTATTATGTGCCAGGACATTGGAAATTCAACAGTGGCTAAGGCATATTTCCTGCTTTCTGCAGTCTTACAGAGAGTGGGAATCACCAACACATAAATGGAAAAATTATAGTTTGTAATAAAGAGGGAGAGTAAGAATAAAGAAGTGTTGGTATTGATTTCTAAGCATAATTGATTTGTAGATAGGCATTCTTAAAACAGTTACTATATCACTTTAGAGTTGGAAGATTTCCCAGGATTCAAGAATTGCGTAAGGCCGGGATGACTCAAACTACATTTGCTTTCAAAGATTTAATGAATATGTACTCCTTACATCTGGGCAGGCTTTTTACCCACATGTGAATGCTCAGCCATGCCCAACGAGAGGGATCTGAAAGATGATGTCCTGAGTGCATGTACCTGACTCCCTTTTCTTCACAGTTTCCACTCGGAATCCACCCTGTGTGCACTGATGGAACCTGTTTCTGGTTGTGAGATTTCCTAAAATGTCTGAAAGAGTGCAGGTGCAGGGGAACGAAATTACCTGGAGTGCCACCTCAGGTCTCTCCTCTGCCAGCGGTGGGGGCAGATCTCAGAAAAGAGAAGTCTCCTGCTGTAGCCTCTGGTCCTTGGGATGAGCTTCATTGTTTAAATCTGCAGAGCTGAGAGTACAGGCCCGAGGAGCTGAATGACATTTCCCCCTGTGTGGTGATAGGGGGTATCTATGTCCTAAAGCCCCAGAGAGTCTTGCTGTCGTCCAGCAGAGGGCAGCAGCTTGCTGCTCTGACTCTATGGGAAGAGCTGTTGAGTTGTTCACTGTCCACCGGCCACTATAGTGGCCCAGGGACCCTGCAGCCTATGTGAACAATGTAGGAATTATAACCACAAGCCCGCAGGGGTCACTGTCATTCTTGTACAAGAGTGGATCTTAGTTTTTGGATGCACATTTGAACTTTTAAAAATACATTTGCATGGAAGCTATTCAGACCATAAAATCAGAATAGGCTGTGGTCAGGTATTGGAATATCCTAAAATTTTCAAATGACTTCTTAATATGATTCAGGATGCACATACTCAATAATTAAGAAAGGTGATTAATTCTGAGGGAAAACAATTGGAGAAATGACATGGAGCATTAACAAAGAAAAAAAGAATTAAATTTTCAAGTAGGTAAAGTGGAACAATTGGCCTGATGTCCATCTATCCCATATAATAAATTATATATATAAAAGCCTAATATGCAAATTGTCCTCATGGGAGTTCGACCAGGAGACCGATCACTCACTGTGACATGTACTGACCACCAGTGGGTGGCACAGAATTAGGGAAGGTCCCTGCCAGCAGTTGGCAGCCAGGGAAGGGAGGCCCCGATTGGCCCCGATCACTAGCCAGGCCTACAGACCCTATCTGTGCACGGAAAGGATTGAGCCACCTAAAAGGGTGAGACAGTAGGAATATTTGATGTGGGTGGTTGGCCAAGTTGAGACAGACTGGAAGTAAAAATAGTCTAGTGTTTTATTTGGTACCAGGGAAATAAACAGTTTTTGGCTGGTAGCACAATTACTTAATAGAGATTAATCAATAGAGAATGATACGTTTCATCCAATTAGGAATGGATGGAGAACCAGTAATAATACTGGGAAATATGATTTTCTCAAAATAACTGGGCATATGGTGATGGGGAATAGCATGAAAAAAAAAACAAAAAAAAAAAACAACAACAACAACCAAAAAATGAAAAACTAAACTTGCCAGAAAGAGTAAAAATAAGAACAAACACAACAGCTATAAATAGATAAAATGAGATTGAAGTAAATAATAAAACCAAGCATCTGATCATCTGAATTATCACAGTACATGAAGTATATTGACTGAATTTTCATAACACAAGACAGAGATTCTCAAAATGCAAAAATATGGTAGAATAATTATTGTTATGATCAAAATACAATAGTATTACTTAAATGCACCAAACATATGTCAAAGCTCTAACAATTAAGAATGTCTTGGAATAAGTAAAATTTTACTAAAAGGTTTTAATATAACTAGTTAGGCAAATATTAATGAGCAAGCCAGTAAAAAGCCACCTACTTTGCATTTCAATTTTGTAATTAAAACTCAAAGCAATATGTACTAAAGAAATCTTTTAGCTTATGTGCAAAGAGTAGGCATTATTTTTTGATTCACATGCACAATGATCAAAAAGTGACCCTAACTGGTTTGGCTCAGTAGATTGAGTGTTAGCCTGCAGACTAAAGGTCCCAGGTTCGATTCCAGTCAAGGGCACATGCCTGGGTTGATCTCCAGTGGTGGGCATGCAGGAGGCAGCCAATCAATGATTTTCTCATAATTGATGTTTCTACCTCTCCCTCTTCCTTCCTCTCTGAAATCAACAAAAAATATATTTTTAAAAAAGAGAATAAGACCATAACATTAAATGTAGAGATGTTACATTTCTAATTATGGCAAATTAGACTAGAAACCAACAGTACAATTACTTATAAAATCTCAATTACAGTACTTATAATTACAAACACAAATTCTCAATTAAAGAAGAAATTTAAAATACCATAATTATCCTGATAAGCACATACCAAGGATCAGTTTCTATTATAACTTGTGGACAGCTATTGTTTTATTCAGAGAAAATTATTATTATTAAAAGAAAGCCTCCTTCTATATAATAAAGGCTAATATGCAAATTGTTCCCACAGGCGGGAGTTCAACTGACTGGGAGTTAGATGTGCACTGACCACCAGGGGCAGCACAGAACATGGCGGGTGTTGGTGATGCAGTGCTGGCAGCGGGTGGCAGTGGAGGTGCTGGCCCCAATGGCCCTCATAAGAGTGGGACCATGGCGGGTGGTGGAGCAGCAGAGTGGGCTAGGCTAAGATGGGTGTGAGCAGGGGCCCCAATCGCCCTGCCAGTCACCCCAAAGATGGCAACCGGTGGCGGCGGCAGAGGGTGGGGCTGGCGAGTGAGCAGTACCAGGCCAAGGCAGGTGCAAGCAGGGGCCACGATTACCCCTCTGGTTGTCCCAGATGGGCACTGGTTGCTGGCCAGGCCTGGGAACCCTACCTGTGCTTGAATTTCATGCACTGGGCCTTTAGTAATAAATACAATTATTAGCTTAAATTAGAAAAAATAAGATAAAACCTACTGAAAGAATAAAGGTAGTAATAATTAGTGAGGTAAAAGATAACATTAAAGAAATAGAAAAAGTTTATTCTCAAAATAATATACCCCCAAATTTGAGCCTTTAGAAAAAAAGCAAAATATCTGGCATGTTTGCTTATGGAAAATATGAAAGATAAATATATACAACTAGGGATCCAGTACATGAATTCATATACCTTGCATGGAACTGTGGGCCGTGAGGCTGTGGTGGGTACGTAGGCGAGTCCTCCATGCCCCTGCCCTGCCCCTCCTGCCATAGCCTCTTGTCCTCTGTCTGCCATGCTGACAGCGTCAGCCCTGCTCGCACCCGTTGATGGCATGGAGCAATTGGGGCCAAAGCCAGCCGTGGGTGGGATTGGGGGCGGCACCTTCAGTGGGTGCAAGTGGTGGCTGCTGCCCCGATCACTCCTCAGGAGCAGGACGAGGTGGAGAAGCCCTCAGGGGTGATCGGGGCCAGCAGTCACCACTTGCACCCATTGATGTTGCCGAACAATCGGGACCAGTGCTGGGCGCCAGCAGCGGGTGTGAGCAGCAGCTTTGGCGCTGGCAGCAGGTGCAAGAGCTGGGTGGGACCGCAGTGCACAGGAACAAAGAATTTTCAGTAACCACCAGCGACTCACCCTGATGACAGCAACCAGGGCCCCACCTTGGTCTGGTGCTCCTTCTCATCTGCTTCACCATCCTGCCGTGGCCGACACCTGCTATGTTCCGCGCTCTGCCATCTGCTGCTGGCGCCTGCCATTTTCTGTGTGCACCCCCTTGTGGTCAGCACACGTGATAACAACCGGTTGTTCAGCTGTTCTGCCATTCAGTCTATTTGCATATTAGCCTTTTATTATATAGGATAATTCAAAAAGCGTAGTTGAAAATGCCAGGGTGAAAAAAAACAACAATTTACAAGAGAATATTACTTGGATTTTTTTCCCCTGAGGACTTTATTTTATTGATAACAGGGTTTTTTTTGTTGTTGTTGTTGTTTGTTTGTTTTCTTCTTTAAGATTTGGAGTATACGGTATTTGTTTCACCAACAATCTTTCCCATTTTGCAAGCACTTAAACCCCAACACTGGTGGTTCTTCATTTAGGTCTGACAACTTTCTTCAAAGTACTAAGATACTCACAATTATATTCACCATCTTTTAAACAGTACTGCCTTTTAGCAATAGAAGAGGGTTATCTATCCTGAACTGCAATCAGTGTCTTAGCTTGACATATCAAGGAGGAATTCACCTTGTGGAGACAATCTACTTGTTTGTTTATTTTTCTGAACTGACATTACATGCACCAAGAGACTCCCCTGTGACTTCTGTTGTACCAGCTAGACACAAGAAAGGTCACTCTCTTCTTTAATGATAACTTTATTCCGAATATTCAGCATTGTGGGGCAGTTCAATACTAGTTTTCAGACCATTGCCATCCTTGATCTGGTTTTGCAGAGCTGGTTGAAATATATTCTATTATAATAAGAATAAATTTCTTTATGCTATTGTATTATCCATGAAAATACATTAAAATATTTACTTTGGTCATTGAAACTTTAGCAATAACTGCATAGAAATGTACTGCTTTTGGGTATAAAAACCATTGTCTCAAACCAGAGGCTACTGGGAAGGCTCCTGTGATGTGTCAATGGTGATGGTAACTTCTGGTGGGGCATGACTTTAAAATTGATGAAGAAAGTCTTTCGAGTCAGTACACAGAGCCTTTGATTAAACTGAGTTAAACATTTGCTGATAAAAATGTCCAATATTGTGTAATTATCATTTAAAAGTTGCCATTTTCATATATTGGAACATTTTCTCTACCCCCTGCCTCCCCCTCACCCCCCCTCCCAATTTTCCCAGTTACTTTAAGGACCTAGGCTTCCAATCCTGGGATCAGGCCTTTTGATATTAATGGGTACAAACCTCCTTTCCATTGGCTTTTCAACTTGAACTTTACATGCACACCAACACAAGCCTTAATAAGTGCTTTGGCTTGTGCTGATAAACAAGGAAGAAAATGTCTGGTAGCATCAACACTTTCTAACTAAAGTGTGATCTACTTCTATTCTCTACAGTTTGACTAACAGATGTTATAATATTTTAGTTTTCTATTAAGATTATAATATTGAATTTGTTTAAAAAAAGTATTATAACCGACTATTTCTGCTTCTCAATCTAGAACCCAGATTTTCTTTAAAACAGAAATAATTTTTATGATCATGATTTTTATTATTTTTATTCTGCAAGACATATGTCCATTGGATCTTATGTTGTGTTTTTCTATTCCTCTGAAGCAAGAAATTAAAATAGCTTAAGTAAAATGAGTAAGCAATAGGGTATATGATTTTAGTTTATCTGTTACGGTATATTCTAAAGCAGGGGTCCTCAAACTTTTTAAAGTGGGGGCCAGATCACGGTCCCTCAGAGAGCTGGAGGGCCGGACTATATGAACTACTAATTCCTACTGTAACACCTCGGCTGCGCTCACTGCCCAAAAAACCTGGCGGGCCGGATCAGACTCCTCTGCGGGCCGCATGTGGCCCGCGGGCCGTAGTTTGAAGACCCCTGTTCTAAAGGAACCCCCATCCTGATCTGGAACACCCTTTAGGGAAAACCAGCTGGCCCCACCTATGCACCAGGCCTCTACCTATCTAATAAAATAGTAATATGCAGATTGGCCATTACTCCAACACACAAGATGGCTGCTCCCATGTGGTCAAAGATGGCTGCCACAAGATGGCCAGCAGGGGAGCTCAGTTGGGAGGGACCAGGCCTACAAGGGAGGGCAGTTGGGGGTGATCAAGCCTGCAGGGGAGGGCAGTTAGGGTTGACCAGGCTGACAGAGGAGGGAAGTTGGGAGCAAACAGGCTGGCAGGGACACAGTTAGGCATCAATCAGGCTAGCAGGGGAGTGATTAGGAGGTGATTAGGCTGGCAGGCAGAAGTGGTTAGGGGAAATCAGGCAGGCATGCAGGTAAGTAGTTGGGACCAGCAGTCTTGGATTGTTAGAGGGATGTCCAACCACCAAATTAGGCAGTGGGGCATCCCTCAAGGGGTCCTAGATTGGAGAGGGTGCAGGCTGCGCTGAGGGACTCCCCGCCACCCGTGCACGAATCTCGTGCACCGGGCCTCTAGTTCTTACATAGACCAAGAGAATCTTTGTGGAAAATTCTTGCATTTGTAACTTAAACCTTGAATTATGACAGATGAAATTATCTGAATTACTATAACACACTTATCACAAAGCTCCATTTCCCTCTGCAGCAGGATGGAGATGATACAAAATGATATTTATTATTTAAGAGATGATATATCAAGCAAGAAAAATATATAAACCAATACATATATTTTCAGGTGCTTAAATAAAAAATAAATATTAAGCTGAAATGTCTGAATGTCTGAGAAGCAATTTATAATGGGTATATAATAATGTAGAATTTACTCCTACTTTACATCGCTAAAGTCCATTTTGCTTGATCTTAAATTCTGTGAAAAGGTTTGTAATTCTTTAAGCTGTTCTTGTCTCATATTGATCCTTCCCTAGGAAAAGGAATTAGGTTGTTTAGTATCTTCGTAAAATTGTCATTCATTTCTTTATTTTTCCTTCAAAGCAATAGCAATGATAGTTTATAGAATGCTTTTATGTATACATAATCCTAAGGATTATTGTTCTGATTTAATGACTTGATATGAACATGCATCTGTCCAGTAACAGAATTGGAAACTGAAGAACTGCTTTGGGATGTAGGATACAAAGCGTGTATAATTTCGTATTTTCATGGATAAAATAGTAAGCTGTCACAGGAGTGATTATGCACATATGGGAATATTTGTTATTTTATCAGGTCCCTATTGCTTCACTTCCTTTCACACCTGGCTCCAACAGTTCTTCTTCAGTTTAACTTCAGTTCTTCTAGAAATATTGTTCATTTTTTAATTCAGATGTCCTTTATTTGTGTTTGCCTGGCAATATCCCAATCACACTTCAATCTAATTGTCCAACTTATGTAAGCCTACACCTAAGTTGCCTAGAGAAATATTCTAAAGTGCCAGATGTTTCATTACTTGAGTATGTTTTTATGAAATGGAAATTCATTGATTGTCATCAGATGGAAGTTAGAGAGAAAACCAACTATTTAAAATCATCTCAAAAAAACAAAAAAACCACGAAATAATCAATTTATTTTATCTCATTTTAAGCATATGTGTATTCACTAATTTAAATATAAATACATATGTATGTATGATTTTGCTAAACTCACACAATACATTCTACTAAAAGTTATTCTAATATATAAAAGTTTTCAATTTTCTTGAAAAAGTCTCCATAAGTGTACATCCTGAGTATTGTAAAGGTAGTATAATTACTTATTTAAAAATGAAGAGAATATTTATTTGAATTTCTTTAAAAACAATGTAAATATCTTTTTTCTCAACTGTGATGTATCAAATGTTAGGTAACTGAAAGTCTTATGTAGTTTCAAAGCATCACCTTTACTAGTACTTCTGCTCTTTATTTTTTCATATGTATATAAGTTACTGTCTAAGTTCTTTCATTTCAGTACTGAACTAAATGGCTTCACAGGTGAATTTTACCAAACATTCAAAGCAGAATTATTTTCCTCAAGCTATTCCAAAAAATTCAAGAAGAGGAAAGACTCCCAAGCTCATTTTATGAGGCCAGCATATCTAATTCCCAAACCAAGTAAAGACACTACAAAGAAAGAAAACTATCAGCCAATATCCCTGGTGAACATAATTGCAAAAATCCTCAACAAAATATTAGCAAACCAGATTCAGCAATACATTAAAAAGATCATATACCAGCCCTAGCTGGTTTGGCTCACTGGATAGAGCATTGGTCTACAGACTGAAGAGTCCCAGGTTCTGTTCTGGTCAGGGGTACATGCTAGGGTTGTGGGCTAGATCGCCAAAAGGAGGTGAGCAGGAGGCAGCCTATCAATGATTCTCTCTCATCATTGATGTTTCTATCTCTCCCTTTCCCTTCTTCTCTGAAAATCAATAAAAATATATTTAAAAAAATAAAAAGATCATACACCTTGATCAAATGGGGAGAGTTGGAAGAGGCAAAGAAACAATACTGGTGACTTTGGGTGGTGAGGGCATGATGTAGTGTGCAGATGATATATTGCAGAGTTATACACTTGAAACCTGTGTGGTTTTATTAACCAACGTCACCCCAATAAATTTAAAAATAACAATAGCCTCTAATTGTTTTAGACAAATCTTTCTCCTCCCAATCTCCCATCCCAAAGAGTTTATTTGCTCTGAGTGAGCTCTGACTCAATGCTATTGTGATGTTTGTGTCCTCCCTAAATTCATTTGTTGAAACTAATCCTGAATATGATGGTATTTGAAGGTGGGGCCTTTGAGAAGAGATCATGTCAGAAGGACATAGCTCTCATAAATGGGATTACTGCCCCTATAAAAGAGACTGTAAAGAGTTCCCTAACTCCTTCCACTATTAAGATAGCAAAAAGAGCCGAAACTGGGTTGGCTCAGTGGATAGAGCATCCGCCTGCGGTCTGAAAGGTCCCAGGTTCCATTCCGGTCAAGGGCATGTACCAAGGGCAGCTGATCGATGTTTCTAATTCTCTGTCCCTCTCTCTTTCTCTCTGTAAAAAATCAATAAAATATATTTTAAAAAAAATGATAGCAAAAAGAGCATGGTCTGTGGACACAGGTGTTGGGCTCTTACCAGACACCACTCTGCTTGTGCCTTTGTCTTGGACTTTCCAGCTTCCAGAACCTTGAGAAATAAATGTTTGTTGTTTAAGCCACCCATTTTTGTTATAGAGCCTGAATGGACTAAGATAGTCAGGGGAGATAGGAACAGCTCTGCAAGTGGAATCTCCCAGGGAATTATAAGCCTGGTTAAATAATGAAAGTTGTCTTGATTGGGCTTTGGAAGGACCCCCAATCCTGTTCTTTCTTCATTGGCAGCCACGCTGTTGATTTTCACGTGATTGTGAAAATGTTTTCAATGCTATCATTAAGCTGGCATGGATGGAATGAGAATAGAGCAAGTTAAAAATACCAGAAAACTCTCTGTTCTTCCTGAGATTTACCGTTTTAAAAAAAGTCTGCAGATTGCTGCAAGCTATTGGTTAATTCCAGAGTTCTAAAATGTTCATTCTGACCCCCCCCCCTTTTTTTTTTTTAAAACAACAACAACAACAACAACAACAACAACAACACAAAAACCCCAACAAACTTTTTTTCCCCTCTCATGTCTTTTATGGAAGAGAGAAATTTTAGAGACTTTTACTCTGTCATTTTTACTGATATCACCTATTCAGTATCTCTTTGATTCTTATTTTGTTCAAAGTGTGATGGCTTTATTAACGGAACTAGAGGCCTGGTGCACAAAATGTGTGCACTTGGGGTGGGAGGGTGTGTGTCCCTCAGCCCAGCCTGCACCCTCTCCAATCTGGGATCCCTCTCACAATATGTGACTACTGGCTCCCAATTGCTTGCTTGCCTGCCTGCCTGATTGCCCCTAACCACTTCTGCGTGCCAGCCTGATCACCCCCTAACCACTCCCCTGTCAGCATGATAGATGCATAACTACTTTCTTGTCAGCCTGATTGCCCCTAAATGCCCTCCTCTGCTGGCCTGGTTGCCCCCAGCTGCCCTTCCCCGCAGGCCTGGTTGCTCCCAACTGCCCTCCCCTGCTGGACATCTTGTGGCAGCCATCATCTAACCACATGGGGGTGGCCTTGTGACCACACGGGGGTGGCCACCTTGTGTGAAAGCATGGTGGTTAATTTGCATATTACCTCTTTATTATATAGGATTAAAAATGTATGGCTATGCTAACAATATCTAAACCAGCTAGAGGCTGGTAAAAAGGATATTTCCATCTTTTGCTTCCTAATATATACAGAAGTCCACACAACTTCTTTTTTTTAAAATTTATTGAGAATGTATCTCTCTCTCTCTTTTTTAAAAAAAAATATTTTATTTATTTTTTACAGAGAGGAAGAGAGAGGGATAGAGACTTAGAAACATTGATGAGAGAGAAACATCGATCAGCCATCTCCTGTACACCCCCCACAGCCTGCAACCAAGGTACATGCCCTTGACTGGAATCAAACCAGGGACCTTTCATTCCGAAGGCTGATGCTCTATCCACTGAGCCAAACTGGTTTCGGTATCCACACAACTTCTACACTAAGGATATGCCCATGATAGCTTTGTACCATACCATATTAATGCTGATTGTTGGTATTAAAAACAAATAAGCAAAACCCTCTAACCTCCTCACCCCAAACAGATATGCAGTAAACAACAATAACAATAACCAAAACCAGGGGACGGTTACAATCAAGTATAGCTAGTTAGTTGACTTTTTAAGGGATTGCATGTCAAATTGGTGTGGCTTAGTGTTTGAGTGTCGACCTATGAACCAGGAGTTTGAGGTTTGATTCCAGGTCAGAGAACATGCCTGGGTTGCTGGCTTGATCCCCAGTAGGGGATATGCAGGAGGCAGCTGATCAGTGATTCTCTCTTATCATTGATGTTTCTATCTCTCTCTCTCCTCCCTTATTCTTTGAAATCAATAAAAAAATTTTAAAAAAATGAAATGGGATTATATCATTGGTGCCATGGTTAATAAAGCACTGGTATCAATATCCGGTTTCTCTTAGAAGGAATCCCAAGTGTGTACATGCTTCATTTGCCTAATTCTGTGTTTCCTAACCTGTAAAATGATGTGGCAGACCTCCTAGGATTGCTCTGAGTATTAGCTATAGCATAAATCTGTGTGTCACAATTCAGTCCAAAGTAGCTACCATCAATGAAAGGATATTAATCCAATATAATAAATAAATAAAAGGTTAATATGCAAATAGACCAAACGGCAGAACAATTAAACAACCAGTCGCTATGACATATGCTGACAACCAGGGGGCACATGCAGAATATGGCAGGCGTCCACCATGGTGGGATGGTAGAGCAGGTAAGTGGGGGTGCCAGACCAAGGCAGGGCAGCAGTCGCTGTATCGAGGTGAGCCTCTGGTAGTTACTGAAAATTCTTTGCTCCTATGTGCTGCAGTCCTGCCCGGTGCTCACACTGCTGCTGGCACTGGAGCCGTCTCTTCCACCCTCTGCCAGCGCCTGGCACTGGTCCCAATTTCTCTGTGTCGTCAGCGGGTGCAAATGGCATCTGCCAGCCCTGATCACCCCTCAGAGCTTCTCCACCTCCCCCTGCTCCTGAGGGGCAATCAGGGCAGCTCCTACTGCTTGCATGGCACTGGCCTCACTCGCACCCGCTGCTGGCATCGGCCCCAATTGCTCCACTCTGTCAGCGGGTGAGAGTGGGGTCAGAGCCATCAGCAAATGGAAGTGATGGTGGAGGAAGTGGGGTTCTGGCAGACAGGGGACCAGGGGCTGCAGCGGGAGGAGCTGGGCAGGGGCATGGAGGATGGGCCAAGACCCCTTCATGTGCCCACTGTAACCTTGTGATCCACAGTTCCCTTCAAGTTGCATGAATTCATGCACTGGGCCCCTAGTTAATAATAATTATTGTTTTTACGCCAATGTCATGTCATACCTCATGGGGATACACTGACCATACTTTTCCAGACTAAACTGAAAAAATTCAGAGATGCTTGCTTATATGCTTTGCCCTTTCACATGTGTAGCTTGTATAGATTTCTGGGAGTTCCATGTTTTGGGGAGATCATAAAATGGAAAACAATTATTTTAAGATTATACTAATTTTAATTTAATCATATGAGTGTGAAGTGGTTAAGGAGGGAGAGCGTAACTTGTGAGTGATAGTGTATTAAGCCTATATATCCCAACATACAGGGGGTGAATGGTGTGGAGCCCAGTGTTAAATTGGGTAAGCTGAGCCATAAAGAGGAAAAGGCAGATATGAGATAGGTGAATTGAGGATAAGGAAGAGAGAACAATAAGAGTGAGAGAAGAGAGCTGATCATGTGTTGGAGAACAGAGGGAAAAGTGGATAAACTATAAAAGAATTTGGTGGCTCATTAAGAAAGTGAGAAGTAAGAAAAATTCAAGATTCCTGGTGGAAGGGAGAAGGTAAATTTGTTGGTATCTCTGGCTTCATTGTTGAATGTACTCTTATTACTTCTCCCAATTTAAACTGAACTTTTCCTGTCCCTTTAGAGATAGCAGAGTAACCATAGCAAAATGATTGTAAACATATGGTGCGTGTTAATGTGATAGTTCGCTTACTCATTATGGATTTAGTATGAACATTTAACATCTAACTGCCTAATTTCCCAATAACCATTGAAAAATTAGAGCTGCATCATTGCCACCCTACTACTCACCATCATAACTTTGTCATTTATAAAAGCACTTAATCTTTGGAAAGTTATGCAAATCACTTGCCTTTTGTGTTATTTTGACTTTTGGCTTATATTGATTTGATTTATTTTGTGAATTATGTACCTGTATAAAATAAAAATCAAACAGTTAATATTTTACATAAATATAAATTAGTTATAGCCCTAATCAGTTTGCTCAGTGGGTGGATCGTTGGCCTGCAGATTCAAGGGTCCTAGGTTTAGTTCTTGTCAAGGGCATGTACCTTGGTTGCGGTCACATCCCCAGTAGGTGTTGTGCAGGAGGCAGTTGATGGATCTTTCTCATTCATCGATGTTTCTAAATCTATCTTCCTCTCCCTTCCTCTCTGTAAAAAAATCAATAAAATATATTTAAAAAAATAAATTAGTTATCTTTTTTTCTTTATGAGTTCACTATTTGTTTTTTGTTTTTTTTTTAAAAAAATATCTAGGTCCATATCAAAATTGTTAAAAATTATTCACACGCACACACACACACACACACACATACCCTGTTTCCCTGAAAATAAGACAGTGTCTTATATTAATTTTTTCTCCCAAAGTTGCGCTAGGTCTTATTTTCAGGGGATGTTTTATCTTTCCATGCACTAGGTCTTATTTTTGGAGGATGTCTTATTTTCAGGGAAACACGGTAGTAAAATACCCAGATCTTTCCATGTTTCATTTAAATTGCTTCCATAAATCACCAAAAATAAATTCTTCCTGTATGCACAGGCATAATACATTATTCAGTGGGAAAAACTTTCTATGAAGCTGAAGACTTATGTGTGCTTCTGGTTGTAGAAGTATATATGATATTTGAGTGTTTTGCACATTGTATAAAACACATAGGAAGTATACATATGCACATACATTCACATATCTATGTGAAAGATCACTTATTCATTTTCTTTCTCTCTCATACATGAAATTATCAACTCTACAAACTCACACACTCAACTTAACACATTGCTACACAATTTTCACATACTTTTATGTGCTTGTGCAGGTATAGATAGTTATTTAAAATGCACTGTAAAATTTTCCTATTTGATTTGGAACACGGAGAACTCTTCTTTTTCACACTGTTTTAATTTTGCTAATAATGAGGGATAAACCTGCTGAGATTTAGCTGCCTTTTGACTTGCATGTGAATAAACACAACTACTTATGCATTTATTTTTGAAGTATAATAAATGCTTCTCCTAGATACCAACCCTTAATTTTCTCTTTAGGTATTTGATTAATAATAAAAGCACTTGGGGCAGAAATGCACATGTAATTTATAACTTTAATCATTTCCTTAAAAACATGATTATTCATAAATTTTCAAAAGAGAGAGCAGTTAAATATAGATTCTATTAGGATTATAGCTAAATGTAACAATACAATGATTCTATTTGACCATTCTTTTTAAAATTAAAAAGGTTTTGTTTTTTAAAAAAATATATTTTATTGATTTTTTACAGAGAGGAAGGGAGAGAGGGAGAGAGATAGAAACGTCGATGAGAGAGAAACATCAACCAGCTGCCTCTTGCACTCCCCCTACTGGGGATGTGCCCGCAACCAAGGTACATGCCCTTGACGGGAATCGAACCTGGGACCTTACAGTCCGCAGGCCGACGCTCTACCACTGAGCCAAACTGGTTTCGGCTGGGGATATTTTTTCATTGAGTTTTTCAGAGAGAGTGGGAAAGAGGGATAGAGACAGTGTGAGAGAGACACATCGATTGTTTGCCTCCTGGGCCTGGGATTGAACCTGAAACTGAGATACATGCCCTTGAATGGAATCGAACTCATGAACCTTTAGTCATCGGCTGTTTTACCTACCAAGCCTAACCAGCCAGGGCTCTTTTTAAAAATCATTAAAAACAATTTTTTTAAATTGATTTCAAAGAGGAAGGGAGAGTGATAAAGAGTGAGAGAGATCAGTGATAATAGAGAATCATGAATTGGCTGCTTCCTACATGGCACACACTGGGGATTGAGCCCACAATCTTGGCATGTGCCCTGACTGGAAATCAAACCATGACCGTCTGGTTGATAGGTTGACACTCAACCACTGAGTCAAGCTGGCTGGGCTTAAAATAATTTTTTATTTTTCAATTATAATTGATATACAATATTTTATTAGTTTCAGGCATACAACCCAGTAATTAGATATTACATAACTTACTAGGTGATTATTATGATAAATTTCATACTCATCTGATAACATATATAGCTATTAGAATATTATTGACTATATTCCCTATGTTGTACTTTACATCCCCATGACTATTCTGTAACCATTTCACTTTTTCACCCATATCCTGAGCTCCCTTTTCATCAGTGTTCTCTGTATCTCAGAATCTGTTCTGTTTATTCATTTTTTAGATTAAATTATTGATAGTTATGTATTTATTACCATTTGTTGTTCATATTTTTTATCTTTCTTCTTCTTCTTCTTAAAGAAGATCCATTAATATTTCATGTAATACTGTCTTGGTGGTGATGAATTTCTTTAGTTTTTCTTGTCTGGGGAGCTCTTTATATGTCCTTTGATTCTAAATGATAGCTCTGTTGGGTAGAGTAATCTTGGTTTAGGTCCTTGCTTTTCACCACTTTGAATATTTCTCACCAATCTGGCCAGCAAAATTTCTATTGAGAAATCAGCTGACAGTCTTATGGGAGCTCCATGTATGTAACTAACTTTTTATCTTGCTGCTTTTAAGATCCCCTCTGTCTTTAATAATTGGCATTTTAATTGTGTTGTATGTGGTGTGGGTCTCTTTGGGCTCATCTTATTTTGGACTTTCTGTGCTTTCTGGACTTGTATGTCTATTTCCTTGACCAAGTTTGGAAATTTTTCTGTGATGATTTTTTCAAATATGTTTTCAGTCTCTTTCCTGTTTCTTCTCCTCCCAGCACTCCCACGATGTTAATGTTGATAGACTTGAAGTTGTCCCAGAGTCTTTTTATACTATCCTAATATTTTTGGATTTTTTTCTTTTTTCCTTTATGATTGTTCCTCTGTCCCCTCCCTCCCTCCCTCCCTCCCTCCCTCCCTTCCTCCCTCCCTCCCTTGCTCCTTCCCTCTCTCCTTCCATTCCTCCTTCCCTCTCTTCTTCTTTATATTCCAAATTGCTGATTTGATTCTTCTCTTCATCTACTCTACTGTTAATTCAGTGTAAGTTATTCTTCATTTCAGTTAGTGCCATGGTCAGCAAACTGGGGCTCGTGAGCCACATGCGGCTCTTTGGCTCCTTGAGTGTGGCTCTTCGACAAAATACCACGGCCTGGGTGAGTCTATTTTGAAGAAGTGGCATTAGAAGAAGTTTAAGTTTAAAAAATTTGGCTCTCCAAAGAAATTTCAATCTTGTACTATTGATATTTGGCTCTTTTGACTAATGAGTTTGCCAACCACTGGTCTAGATTGACTGGGCAGATCATGAGGGCACACAGGGAGCACCTAACTCAGAATCTTGCAAGGAAAATGTCACTGCTGTTGTTGCCGTCTGTACCAATGTCACCTGGGGCTAGAACCCAGGCCCTGCAGCCCCTATGGAGCCTCCTTGGTTCTCCATCCCCCCACACCCCATATCTGCCGCCTATTTCTGAAGTTTAGCTAGTTTAGTGGTGCAGCAGTTAAGGAGCATTGATTTAATCTGTTCTAGTTATAGACTCTTTGTGGGTACGGAGCTTATCTGCTGGTTTAGAAGATTTTTATAAAGATATGTATAATATGAAGCAGACAAATTAATACTTATTATTCATAGTAGGCATTTAATTTTAATTTAATTGTACAAGTAGCTGTTTTACGTCTGTTTGATTTTTCCTTTTCCTTTTGCCTGGTAGGTTGTAGGATGCCAGAGGGAGCTAGAAAAATTCCTGAGATCAAACACAATTTCAAGGTAGTTGCTTCCTTTCCTGTGAATTTACTGTTAATCCTTTTAGTCAATAATCTCTTCAGTTGAATATACAGCAGTTCTCCTAGTTGAGAATGCCAAATATCATTTCAAAGTGATTGAAAACCTGGTCATAAAAAAATTTCCAATAATGTTCTCATTCTATGATTATTTCCTTGGATGATTTCTTAAAGATGAAGAAGCAATAATAATGTGTAGGCATATAATATTAAGTATTTAGAGACTTTAATAACTTGAGATTAATATTTATAAACTTTTATGGGTAACATAGCTAACGTTTAATGAAAATATCTCATTACATTAGTATTATTAGATTGATAGATATAATAGTAAAAATAAATTATGCATTTTCTCATTGATCCCTGACAAGTTATTAATATGAAAACATGACTGATGAGATGGATACTTGTAGAATTTGGAATTGTTCTAATTTGATTTTTAATAGAGGCTTTGGTACTTAATGGCCTTGAGAGGTCCAGGAAGCCAACGATACTCTAAAACTCTCTCCTTACCTAGTAAATGGTAGTGATAATTCCTGTTGTGCCTTATTTTTTTTTAACATTAATTATATATTGTATAATAGTTTGAGTTTAGTGATGATAATAGTGAATAATAGTAAGAAGATAATCACTATAAGGAATAATCTAAATACCTCATGAAACAAGTAATATTGACCATATAAAAGCATTTATTCTATTTTTAAAATATCCAAGTATTTTATTTGCCATCTCTCCATAAAAACCAAGGTATTCTAGTGAGAGTTTCTTTATATTCTAGGAAGTAAGATGAGGCAGGAGATGAAATTCTGTTCAAACAAAAGGCCTAATGAGAGTTTTTGGAAACCTTTGTAAAAATTGCAGTTAATAAGGTGGCTTAATTTCATTGCTAGAGGCGCTGATGCATATTTCATTCATCTTAAGCCTTTTCTTTTTCAGAGCCAGAATGAAAATATAATAATTGCATAGTCCATGATTAGGCAGCTGCTTAGCAGTTCTCTGTCTTATAGAATATTTTCTGCTATATCTTTTTGCCAGCAACGGATAGCAAGTAGTCAATATTAGTTGCAAATGGACAATATATTTTTCTTTTGACATAATTGCTGCCCCTTTAATGGAGTATTAGGGCTACTGGCAGTGTTCCCTACCTGCGTACTTACAAAGATGAATGACAAAAATGTTGCATCCACAATACACAGAGTTAACCCTTTTTTATGAAGAGGCAGCTGGTATCACTAAATTGATTTTGTAACTGTTGCTTTCTTGTTTTAAGCCTAAAACCTTTGTTGAAGTAGAACCATTGGAGGTTCATCAGAAATCTTCATCTCTGTGCTAGTTCCTTATCCTCACAGCAAATGCCTATAAATACTAGTAGAGTGTCAGTCATAGGGCCTCACACCCACCTTTTTCCCATTCCACCCCCAACAGAACAATAGCAATGATCAGGCAGAGGAATATTCCAGAAAGAGATTCAGTCTGTACTTTTTTATTTTTAATAAATCTTTATTGTTCAGATTATTACAATTATTCCTCTTTTTTCTCACCCTACCCTCTGCCCTTACCCCTCCCCCTCACTGTCCTCATCCATAGATGTAGGATTTTTGTCCAGTCTCTTCCATACCCCTCACACCTCTTTCCCCCCAAGAATTGTCAGTCCACTCCCTTTCTATGCCCCTGGTTCTATTATATTCACCAGTTTATTCTGTTCCTAAGAGTTTTTATTCACTTGATTTTTAGATTTACTTGTTGATAGATATGTATTTGTTGTTTGTAATTTTTGTTTTTACCCTTTTCTTTTTCTTAAAAAATACCTTTCACCATTTCATATAATACTGGTTTGGCTGGAGCCACCCTTTATGAGGCAAGACTTGCTTCAGTGGGCCTTTGGTGCTCATTGAGTCTGCCCCCTGAGTGTGTCCTTTATGGATTTGAGGAGTTGTAATCTGGATGTTCCCACTCTGACCACTGGGTATACTGGCTCTTGAATCTCCAAGGAGATGCTAATTTAGTCTCTGCCTGAGGCCACCCAACAGAAGCTATGGAGAGATCTGCAGATTCTTCTCCTTTGTTTGGGTTTTTGAGGTGCCCAGCTGAGGCCCAGCTGTGAAGCAGTGCAAGCTGCTGAGGGGCCCTGGGCCTTCTTTTGGATATTCTGGGCCTCACTGATTCAGCTGCAGTTTGTTAGGTAATTTTAGAATTCAAAGGACCAGGCCATTCATATGCAAAAGCCTCTGCACTCAGATTGGATGGGGCAAAGTCTCAGGAGGGAGGAAGCAGCAATGGCTTCCCGTCAGCCCTGCCCTAAGAGGCCCCTGGATCTCAGTGTCTCACAGTAACCGCTGCAAGCACCTCTGAGAGAACACTGCCCTCGAGTTTAGCCCACTGCCAGACAGTCCAGTTTCTCCAATGAGTCCGGGTCCGCAGAGTCTCGCCTGAAACTGGAGTTCAGAGCATCCGGGAGCTTTTGTCTCCCTCCCGATTGAGAAAGACAGCTGTGTACTCAGTTGCCAGCCCTCTCTGGGTGCACGCCTCCATACCTCTGCCTTCCACAGTTCCTGTGAGTCTCAGTGTGCTTTTCTCTTCCCTTCTAGTTGTAGAATTTCCACTCAGCCAGTCTTCCTGTGGTTCTGGATGATGTCCGTTTTGTCTTTTAGTTGTAGTTTTGAGGCAGCAGTTCAGGTGTTTACCTATGCCACCATCTTGGTTTCTCCCCCAAGATTCATTTATGTTTAACAGTATAACCCAGCGCTGGTAGTCATCACAGATTCCTGTAGAGCGGTGTTTCCCAAACTTCTCTCATGATGAGAATCACCTGGTGGAGTTGTTAAAATACAGATTCCTGATTCAGAGCACTAAGTTAAGTATACAATTTTACCTATATGTTCCCCAAAATTGTAGTTTAGCACTTCTTAGTTGGGATTCAGAAATCTGTATTTTAACAACTCCACCAGGTGATTCTCATCATGAGAGAAGTTTGGGAAACACTGCCATAGAGGAACTTCTCAGGCATCCAGTGTGCACAGTCACTCATGACTGCCTGCCTAGAACACTGCTCTGAACATCATGCCTGTCACTGAGAGCAAGGCAAACTTTTAAACTAGATGATGGGGGCGGGGGAAGAAGGATTGTATGTATTTGGTTTCCTACTTTTCCATTCTTGACAGATTAGTCTTTCCTGAATATTGAGAGTTTAGTTAAATTATATAATATCGCTGCCTTGGCATCTGTTTTGTGGGGCCAAGCAGCCTGTAAGGAGTCTTAAACAGACACAAATTCCCCCTCACACACAACGCATGCCCTAGGTAACAGCCCACAGATTCACATGCACATGTAAGCTCCTGATATGACTCCTCCTTGAGATAAGCATTTCCCCCTGCCTTCCAGGTTTTTCCCTTTGTGCTCCCCTTAGATAAGACCCCCTCACCCCCTGACAAGCTTACCAAACCAGCACTTTTTTGTTTGAACTGACCAAAGTGGTCAGTTCAAACAAAAAAGTTAGCCTGGGAACTCCAAAGCACTCCACAGTGTGGACCCTCAGTGGGCATTGCCTCAGGTGCTGTGGTGCTCTTTGCCTACATCCTACCTTGACCTCTCCTTGTGGGCTCTCAAGACCTGTCTTCTACTTCCTCCAGGACCTGAGAGGAATAAACTCCTCTATTTCAATTCCCTGTGGTGGTTTGCTGAACCATCTGGTTCACCATCTGATATCCCAGGGCTCTACTCAACAAATGTTAATTTAATAGTCACAACGCTGATGAACCCTGAATGTCTGCGATAATTATCTAGTGAATCCCCTCATCCCCGAAGACCAGTGAGAACAGAACCAAAGAAGTGTTTATGGTTCCTTTCTTGCATCAGGAAACCATATAGCCCAGATTGCCATTGCCAGGAGCAGAGCTGTAAATGTTAAATGCTCTATCATCTGGTAGTAGCTTCTAGTATTCAAGTCTCCCTTCTAACCACACTTTTATTGCTGTTTCTCTTATGTGCATACTAGAGGTCCAGTACATGAAAATTCATGCACTGGAAGGGGGGTTCCCTCAGCCCGGCCTGCCCCCTCTCACAGTCCAGGAATCCTCCGGGGCAGGAGGTGACCCGGTGATCAGGGGAAGGCCACGCTCCAACACACCTCTGCTGCAGCTATTGCCGGCAGCGCAAGCCTCAGCCGGCCCTGGTTACCTGAGCCTCGGCTGGCCTGGCAGCTGGGTAGCCACCATCTGAGGCTTGCCTGCACCTCGGGCTGGCCCTGGGCAGCTGGGGGACTCCAGAGGCAGGTGTGCTGGGGGACTCAGGGGCCTGGGCGCCGTCATCTTGTGGCTGTGGGTGCCACCATTTTTGAGGGCAGGGTAGTCAATTAGCATATCCCCTCCTTATTGGCTGTGGACGCTGCCACCTTTGTGACGGCATGAGGGTCAATTAGCATATTCCCTCTTTATTAGATAGGATGTCTGTGCCACACCTACTTCCTCCCTACCTCCCTCACAACATACACAAGAGGCATTTGTCTGCAAAATAACCAAATAACCACTTCTGCCTTCTAGGTTTTTTCTTACCTCCTGAGTCTCTAGTCATCTCTCTAGTCCATAGGTTGATGTTTGCATTTCTCAAGATTCCTCTCTGCATCACCCCTCTGGTTAGGGATTAAGTGTGCTTTTGATGCCTGTAACACCTTTGCTCCGTTCTCTTAAAATATGTTGTAACAATTAATTAGGTAAGCTTTCATCTGGCTCACTTCGATCAAACCATCTTCAGTGTTTATGTGTCTAGATTGGATTTAAGTTTTGTTGCAAACCCCAGATTTAGTGGGATCATTAAAAATATTTCTTGTTTTTCCCCTGTGGGTGTTTTCCCTTCCATATTTATAAAGTGGAGCTGCATCCTACACAGAGGAGGCTTCTAAAGGTTTTTTTAATAAGGTGGAACTTGAGTAAGGTAAAACATTCCTCTTGAAAATCCCCACAAAACACTCAGAATGTACACCATACAGATGTGGATAACCTTAAAAAGGCCAACAAAGGTAGGCAGCTTTTCCTGCAGCATTGATCCAATCATCATTTCTTCACTTAAATGTCAGATGAAGTTTTGGCTTGTGTTCTGGCATCTTGCAGTGGAAAAACATATATGTTTAAGCATCATGCTGCTGAGATCCTCACAATATTGGAGGCAGATGGGCTGACTGAGGAAACAGCAGGTCCTGTTGCTGGGGCCCCACTTTCACTGTTGCATATGTTCATGGAGGGGAATGGAGAGTGGATTGCCCATACTTGCTCTTGGTTCTCTTCTTTTTCTCAAGTAACTACACTTGAATTTGCATTAAGTCAAATGTGCAAATGACAACACCCCATTGTTCTTTTGCACACCTCAGGCCTTGCCCTTAGCATTCTCCATGGCTGTCCATAGCATTGGGAGCCTATGGTGATAGTAATGAGCCCCACTGATTATTTACTAAGCATGCAAGGCACAAAGCTAAGTGTCTTATGGTGTAATCCCATTTGATCTGCATAACTCTGTAAATTTTGTATCATCAGTTCCATTTTCCAAATATGTGTGTAGATGGATTTTTAAAGAATCTTTCAATTGTTGAAAGAAAACACAGGAAAAAACAAAGTGAGCAACAGACCTTACTACTATTTCCATCCTACTGTGTGTGTGTGTGTGTGTGTGTGTGTGTGTGTGTGTGTGTGTTTTATGCTGACTGGCTTAGAAATTATAACATTTTAAAGAGATACAGGTTGATAAAGTAATAAAAATGTTTTTTTTAAATTATATTTACAGTGAAATGACTAGAGATTAGAAAATTAAATCTTTCCAAGTCATATAGCCTGTCCAACTTAATATTTGAACCACATTGCTTCTTACTCTTTGAACAAAGAGTATTCTTTGTTTCTTAACTTGTTTCTATAATCAATTTTCTAGTTTCCCAGCTTTCTCAAGAGCTAAGATTTTAGTAATATTGTACACCGCAAGATATTGTTATACTACATTTTCCCCTGCATGTAGCAGCTTGTTTCCTGGGCTGTTTTAAAAAAACTAGGTGGTCTGTACTCCAGCCTTGGGACCTTCACATAGAGAATGTCTTGAAAGTTTACCCATTTTTTAATATAATTTTTCTTTGCAAATAGGGTTTATTGTTCTCTTGGGGCTAATCTGAGTTGTTCTTGATACAACTTTAAGGTGTTTCTGTTAAAAAATATGTCAGTATTAAGCTGCCTGGGTGGGAAAAGTAACTTTTTGTATCATATATTTCTCAGTCAGAGGTATTTTTAATAGGGAATTTATCTTATTTCCACTTACTGTGAGATAACACTTATTCTGCTTTTAAATTTTACAAAATCTGAAATTTTTGTTTCTATATTTCCTTTGATTGACATATTGTGCCATATAGTTTATGTTTTATGCATTCATTTATAACACTCTTTAAGATTTAGGGAATATATTTTTAATTTTTTAGTGTTAACTGTTTTAATGTTAAATCATGATCACACATACCTATATACCTATCTCTATATTTTTGCTAATTAATGTTTGTTTTAATTTTAAATGAAAATAAGTTATATGGCAGAAATTACATTGTGACCTCCAGTTTATCAGTTTTATAGGTAGGCATATACTCCAGGCAAAATGAAGACCAACAGCCTACTTCCTACTAGAATAACCTGCACCAACAGAGTTAATTTTCAGAATGACTTCTTAAAACACACTTCTAATTTTCCTGCATATTATGATTCTGTTAGGCACAGGTTTAAAGGTAGACAGTTTTGCATTGAGTTGATTTCCAAATAATAGATGCTTTTCTAAATATGGTTAAGAAACAATCTCTAAGCTAACAGCAGAATTTTATAATAAAACATTGACTGTAATGTAGTGTTAGCAATTAATTTGCATTCTCATTCGTTAAGTACTTAAAATTTCATATTCACCTTTAAAAAATAATCATCAGGGGGCCATTCAGCACATTCCAACATTAATGTATTAAATATCATAAATGAGAATATGCCAAGAAGACATAATAAAATAGTATCACAGTCAGCTTTGCAGACATGAGATGTGTATTATTACAGTGAACTTCATGAAAGTTAGCAATTAAATGCAGGAAATTGAAATTGTGTGTGTGCGTGCGCATGCACGGCTCTTTATGAGCCCTGGTTCTTCATGTCAGGCAGTGGTGGGAAGCTGACATTTGGAATCAGAGGACACTTGCACTTTCTCCTATATTTTTCCATTATTCTATAGTTCTGCTTTGATCTTTCCCTCAGCAGCAAGATGGTCTGCCCTCTGAACCTAGCATCTACTCTGCAAAAGACAAATGCTCCTTTTTTCTGTGGACAAAAGTTCAGCTTTCAAGGAACTCATAGTAGAGGTGAAACACACACACACACACACACACACACACACACACACAATATCTGTCATAAATGTAGTAAGTGCAACACTATCCAGGAAGCTCAAAGAAAAAAATTTAAAAAATACTGAGGCAGTAAAATAAATCTTCATGGGGTACTATTTTATTAATCTTAAATACTTGGTAAGATTTCATCTAAAGTGATGCATAATAGATACACAAGGAAGTGGGAATGTTAAGTGAAGATAGAAATGCCTAATGGTTACTGCTTGGAGTCCAATTTGAATAACACCAAGGGAATGTGAAGAGGAGTTGTAGGAGAATAGAATTAAGGCAGGTCCTTTTTGTTTTTCTGGAATTAGTCTTTCTCATCTAGGGTTCCACAAGATAATTAAGCTTTACATAAAATAAATTGAGTAATTATTTTCTCAATCCTCCCAAAGTTACTACATAGCTATTACCTATCTAGATGCGCAGAAAAAAATTTAATTCATTATATAAAATGGGTGCTCAGGGCATTTGGGTTTAATGCTCTCTGGGAACCCTGATTGAGAAAGGCTGATCTAGACTCTGGATAATGAAAAACCATGGAAACTATGTGAGTTGAATTGTGACCGATACAATTGTGTTTTGGGAAAACTTAACCGATAACAATGTTCAGAACAGTTTGAGATATGTGCAACTAAAGATTATTGAGCTTTTAAAAAATTATTTTTAATATATATATTTTATTGATTTTAGAGAGGAAGAGAAGAGGGTGAGAGATAAAAATATCAATGATAAGAGAATCATTGATCAGCTGCTTCCTGCACAATCCCTAATGGGATCTAGCTGGCAACTCCAGCATGTACCCTGACTGGGAATTAAACCCTAACTTCCTGGCTCATAGGTCAATGCTCATCCACTGAGCCACGCTGAGCAGGCTGATTAGTGAGGTTTTATAACATGAAAAAGAATACAGAAAATAAAAAAAAGGACGCACAAGATTTATTAATTAATTTAAAGCAATTTATATAGGTATCTATTGGATGCCAGGTAGTGTGGCTACTAAGATGAGTAAAAATAGACCTAGCCATTACCACCTAATGGGAGTCAGACATTAAGCAAATAAACACAAAACCATATAAATTCTTAACAGAGATCAATGTGATCTCAGTGTATGTAACAGTGACATAAAGTCTACTGTAGCAAAGTTTATGTACTTGGAAGTATGATATAATGAGGATTTTTTTGGGTATATACTGAGTTTGGAATTTATCATTAATGAAAGGCTAGTAGATACTTTAAATCGGGAACTAAAATTATCATAGTAGTCTCCCATCTCCTCCTTCTGATCACTGATGGTTGGGTTACATTACATTCACTATAAGTCATAATCTCATTGCCTACATCATTAAAAGCCCTGCTTTATTCTTTTAATTCCTATTCCTACTAAAAACTTTTTGGTGAAAATTGTAATGATTCTGGCATAAGAGTAAACACAAATGCAAACAGGATTTTCCCTCTTTGTAGGTACCCTGCATAATCAATGTGTTTTATCTACTCTGTGTGCATTCTATTGTTCACTGTAAAACAGGCTTTCCTCAGGAATACCTGAGTGAGTTTTCTGAAATTGACAAAGCAAGACTACTGCTAAAACAAAAATTAAATAAAAATAAGTGAATAGATGCAAAAATGAAAGAAACGTTATTTTAAAAAGTTTAAATGGTTATTATGATTGTGTTATTGAAGATATTGTCAGGCACGTTCCTTCTTTTCTAATGTATTTAGGTCCTATCTGAACATTTCATTAAAATTTAGTACCAAGATAAATATCTCATTAAGGAGTTTTTGTAGTTTCTCAATTTTAAATTGAGAAATTTAAATTGAGACTTCCATTCTGACTTCAGAGAAGTTAAGGAACAATTTTTATGATAAAACACAATTAGTTATATTTGCTTCCTTGAATTAGAGATCCTAATTTCCTTTAAATTTATTGATTATATTGTATCCATGTCCCATTCAGTTGGCTACTTCAAGTAGAGAACTTCCAAGTTAACAAGTTATTATAATTAACCAGAGATTTACCGTTTCTTAGTAGCTAGCTGCTTCAGCCTCTATGTACTCTGATCTGGCACTGTGCGGCTAAGCAAAGATGATAGCCTTGCGTTGTCTTTATTTAGTGGACCAGAGCATGAACAAGCTTTATGGGAATGAAATTCATTATGAAGAACAATGAGCATTCCAATCTCATTCGTGCAGTTCATATTTTCTATTAAAACACAAGTGTCTTCTGGGAAGAATCAGCAAAGCGAACTTGCGTTCTTAAAAATGTGAGAGTCAAGCTAAAAATGTGCAGGTAAATCTGTATCTCAAGACAGGAAATAAACCATAATTTTGCTTTTATGGTGGTAAGTGTTGTGAAATAAGTGTTCATAAAAGTCTAGACTAACATGGAGGGATTTCGAAAACCAAATGGTTGAGCTGCTTTTAGTAAATCCCATTTAAAGGGATAAAACTGCTGAAAGCATAAACAAAAATCTGTAAAAGATTAGGATTTATATGGGACTGTGGGATTTAATTAGATCCAAACACATGAAAGCTGTGTTATTCAATATGGTAGCTAATACCCAACTATATTTAATTGCTGTTCAGACTTTCTCTGAGACTATAATCTTCTTTTGATTTAGAAGCATTGTCTTATATCTCTCTTGCCCATACACTACACTCTCTGCCTCTGCTGTCTCCCTGTCGAGCTGCCAGTGAAGTGCAAAGCATAGAATCAAAATCTCAGGGAGGGAAATACCCTAAGGTTTACATCATCTGGTCCCATACAATCTATTAAAAACTTTCAAGTTCTGGAATCACTTACTCCCCTCTGAGGCAAATGTGAACTTCTTTTGCAAAATTAGAATCAGATTGGTAGTGTATCAACAGTGTTCCTCATTTTACCCTCCAGAGCCATCAAGTGACATGTCTAATCTTTCTTCTGGCCAACATTTCTTTAAATAGCTAATAAAAATGTCATAAAAACTAGGCAAAATTTCATTAATTTTTAGTCCTAGATGGGGAGACATTCTCAGATACTGCCCTTATCCATGACCAATTATCACCTTAAAGGTAGTAATAGTAACTACAACGTATTAAGTTAATCAACAATCACAAGATGGTAGACTGAGAGTTTTACTTAATTATTTCTAATGCATATATGTAACCAACAAGATTAGTCCATATGTGCAGCCAGCAAGGTAGTTACTGTTATGTTTTTTTTAAAATATATATTTTATTGATTTTGTACAGAGAGGAAGGGAGAGAGATAGAGAGTTAGAAACATCGATGAGAGAGAGAGTCATCAATCAGCTGCCTCTTGCACACCCGCCCTTGACCGGAATCGAACCCTGGACCTTTCAGTCCCCAAGCTGATGCTCTATCCATTGAGCCAAACCGGTTTCGGCATTACTGTTATTTTTGAAGTTTGGTAGTTGACAAGGGAACTGTGATCTTTGTTAAAGGGCCCAACCTGATACGGATTCAGATCTGACTATAAATCCTGTGTTCTTTTACTGTTTGACACTCCATTATATAAATTACAAGCACATGCCTTATTATAAACTGTAACAATTTATTCTGGATAAATTGTATTTTTTTCTTCTTCAAACTCTATGTCCTTTTAAAACAGTTATCTTTGGATTGTGGAAATAGCCAATATTATCCTCACTTGGAAAGTGTCATTTTTAGGAAAAGTTTATTTTTACATTACTATTACTTAAATTTATTCTTCAATTACAGTTGACATATCATATTATATTATTTCTAGGTGTACAACATAGTGATTGGACATTTATATACCTTAGGAAATGATTATCCTGATAAGTCTAATAAGTCTAATAACCCTCTGACAACATACATAGTTATTACTGTGAGGCCCAGTACACGAAATTCGTGCATGAGGGGGTGTCCCTTAGCCCTGCCTTCCCACTCTCCAATCTGGAACCCCTCAGGGGATGTATGACCGCTTGCATTAAAAGCTGGCAGTCGGACATCCCTCTCACAATCCAAGATTGCTGGCTCCCAACAGCTTGCTTGCCTGCCAGCCTTATCACCCCTTAACTACTCCTCTGCCAGCTTAATCAATGCCTAACTGCTCCCTTCTGGTCCGATTGCCCCAACTGCCCTCCTCTGCTGGCTTGATTGCTCCCAATTTCCCTCCGCTTCAGGCCTGGTTGCCCCTAACTGCCCTCCCCTGGTGGCCTAGTCACCCCTACCTGTTCTAAGCCCACCCATGACTCCCATCACACTTAAGATCCACACTCCTCACCATGGTTGACAAGGTTAACTATATAGTCTGGCCCATAACCACTTCTCCCATCACATCTTCACTCTTTTCCCTTTCCTCCCTGGCCACACTGGCCATTCTGCTGGTCCTAGAACAGGTGGCCATTCTTACCTCAAGGCCTGCATTTGCCACATCGTCTGTCCTTCAGGAATACTCTTCCTCCAGCCCCTCACAGGACCCATCACTCACATTTCCACTAAAAATTCACCTCTTCCAACAAGGCTTCATTGACAACCTTGTATAATTTAGCACCCCCTTATCACTCTATCCTCTTATTCTATTTTACTTTCTTTATATCAATTAGCATTACTTGAAATTATATTATTAACTTGTCTCTTCCTTTTGTGGATGCTTTGAGGGGGGACCTTGCGTCATCTGTCACCAAAATATCCCAAGTGACAAGCACAGGTGCTTAATAAATACTTGTTGAGTTAGTCAATGGATAAAAACAGCATTTCTCAGTCCTGCCTTTGCACGCCCGCATGCACACATGCACTTTCACAGGGCAGTACTCATAGTTTCAGCCTGAGACTTGCCCCAATTTGCACAGGTGTTATTGCAGGGGCCCATAAAAGCTGCACCTAAGGGTTCTTTTCGGAGGCAGAAGGTCTTACAGGACCAGGTACCCCACATGGGAATGTATTTCAAGGAAACAGGGAGGTTTGGAGCCTCACAATGGACAACTGGATTTCAAGTCAAACCGTGGCTTTTACAGAAACTTAGTTTATTGATCAATAAGGGACTCTACTGAGGACAAATAAGCTGGGAATAAAAAAGCAGATGAGCCGTGGGGGATGAGGGTGGCTGCTAGACACTTTCCAGGGAGCTGGACTTCCTGTCTCCCTATTCAGCTCCTGAGACCCCAGGCCGAGGGCTCCCTGGGGTACCACACACTGCTGCTTTCAGTTTTAAGAAGCCTCCGTTTGTGTTGGTGGTCGCTGGCAATGACTCCGGGCAGAAGCCCACCTGGTAGTCAGGGTGGGGCCTTGCTAAGGCCACTCTGCATCCTCTCTGCTCCTGGATCCTCCTGGGCTCACAGAGTGTAGACGTTTCTTCTGCCCAAGAAGGGACTCTAGAGGGTTGAGCAGAGGACCATCAGGTTTTCTGCCAGACCAGCTTTAGCCCTGGGATGTTCAGAGCAGACTCCCATTGGAAACCTCAGTTTCTAAGGCTTCTTGTCCATGTTTGTTTAGAAGGAGGCTCCTGGCTGAGGAAGGCACAGACAGAATGGCTCAGGTTGTAATCGCCAGTGGGGGTCACTGAAGGAAGAGGCATTAGGCCACGAAATGCTTGTCATCTCTGCAGAGTGCCTCAGCCAGCAAGCTTCAATGGGCTCAGCCTACCGCCACCATGGTCCAGTCGTTGAATTTTGGGGCTGGAGCAACCAAGGTTTTCGTTCAACTTTTCCACAGGGTGACGTCGCTTAAGTGCTGGTCTGGGGTCTGGCTTTTCTACCTCCATCTTTTCTGGGGTGAGCTTCTGTGGGGTCAGCCTCTTGCCGTCATGCTCCAGTCTTGGAATTTTGGGGCTGGAGCAGCCGAGGTCCTTGTTTGACCATTCCACAGGATAATGTCTCTTACGTGCTCCTCTGGGGCCTGGCATCCCTGCCTTCACCTTTGCTCCGGTGGGCAAAGGGGCATCCCCAAACGACCGGTAGCCACCGACCAGGCAGTATGTCTCCCCGTGCCAGCCCACTCGGGTTTCTCCCTGCTTTCGGTAGGGGACATGGTAGTGACCAGGTGTAGGAGGAAAGAGAGAAGTCACTGTTGCTGGAAAGAAAATCAGAACTGATCAGTCACTTATGCTATACTCTGTCCTATCCGTCTTCTCATATCTCTCCCAGGTTCTTGTGGAAGCCTCCTCATTTGCTTAAATCCAAAACATAGTCTAACCCATCACTGCTATGGGACCCTACAGAACGGGTGTTGCTGCAAAAGCAATTCTGTGGGTTCTAGGAAAGCAGCAGCAGGTCAGAAAATCTTCCCCATTCCCAGAGAAAACAGATTCTAAAAGTAATTGCATTCAGCATCTCCTCCATCTTTCCCACAACATATAAATGATTTCTTACAGCGCGTCACTTCCGAGGCTTTAAGGAAATGCCTTCCAAGTGTGGGAATAAAAATAATTTAAAATAAACTGGTTTAGAACCCCTCCCACCTTGGCAACTCCTCTCAGGCTCGATTCATACTGCTTTTTCAGCCATCCTGAACCCCAGTCCTCTGGCACTTTTATCTAGATCAGAAAAAGGCCAGATACTGAGGCAGAGTGACCAGGAGGCTGAGAGCTAGATTTTGGTTACCAAGTCTAGGTTCATATCAACCCAACCTTCTGGGATAACATTTCCTCTAGCCCTCCTTTTTTCATCACTCCCCTTTGCTCTTTTGTTCTCCCTGTGGGATGGGCCCACCCTTTCTCTCAGTACTCAGCAGCTCAGCGTGGGTGTGTCTGAGGGACCCTTGTGGATGTCTACATGACAGCACATGAAGCTGACTTAAGTTTGAAAGAGAGGTTTATGAGCACAGCTCAACAGTTCTTTCTCAAATTTCTCTATTGATCGTTTGGACACAAAAAACACACCTGACTTTTGCTAAGAAGCCAACCAGTAAAGAGGCTGAATGGAAGTATCCAGTAGCCCAACGTGAAAAGTTATAATAAGAAAGATGAGAACCTTTCTGAACATTTGCCCAGTGAGTGGCAACTCTGTGGGTGTCTGAGTGTGTGTGTGTGTGTGTGTATGGTGCGGGGGGGGGGGGGGGACCCAGGCTACTGGTATTACATATAGCTAGGGCAGTTCCCAGATATGATAGACAAGCCCCAAAGGATCATGTGACAGCCAGATGAGGTTGTGTGTACACCAGACCTCCTAGATGCCCAGCCTGGGCCTACCTGCTGTGCTGCACTCCAAGGGGACGGAGGACAAGTCACACTGAATGTACAAGATCAGGTCAATCATCTGTTTCTCAGGCACCCAAACAGCTTGGTGTCTGGTAGAGAACTGGTAGGGAAGGTTCCCCTGGAACACCAAGTTTCTGCAGTTATCCTGCCATGGAAACCGTGATGTCATCACTACTCCGTGAGGTCACGTACGGAACCTGTGGCTTAGGCTCATGAGGTTTTGAGGAGAGCAGGCTGTGCCCTGCCTGTGCCCTCACACCTGACCCTCCCCACTCATGCCCTGTTCACTCCTTGTGGAACATACTTGTGGACTGGCACAGCCTTGGACCTTAGGAAGGCAAGAGAAACTCCATTCTGAGATTAGCATGGAAAGCAAGATTAACCCAGGACAGCCAGGTTTATGGCACTGACCCTAAGTATCCAACAGTTAGAGAGGCAGAGATTTGAGTGGACTGGGGACTAAAGGAAGGCTCCTTGGTGGTGGGCCTGAAGGTCAAGTGAGATGTGGCCGCGGGGAGGGGAGAAGGGACACATTTCAGTTGGGAAGAGTAAAAGCAAATGCCAATTCATAGAGCCCTCATGTTTTTAGAACTGAGGACTCAAAAACCAAGAGGTTAAGGGACTTGGCCAAGGTTACACAGATGGTGCAGAGGTTTTCTGCATGAGCACGGCTTCATGCTGGGGCTGTGGATTTACAGCTGATAGAAATGTAAGGACAAGCTCATCAACGTTTCAGAGTGACACTGGGAGAGATGCTCAAGGTACTCCAAGGCAAAGTGAGGGTTCATGTGGGAATAATGGGCTCATTTTAATACAAAATTAAAAACAAATTTATGACAGATTGACATAATATGAAATGACAACCCAATGAACACACTTCTCTCACCTTCAAGAGGAAAATAATGGCAATGCCACTACCACGAAAGGACAAGATTTGGGCGCAGAAGCAGCCCAGGTGAAAAACATGGTCAACACTATGAAGAGGTGTTATTGAAAGCGGGTTTTTTTTTTTTTTTTTTTTTTTTTTTTTTTTTTTTTGTGCTACTCAGAGGAGCAAAATAGGTGATTCTGTATTTAGCATGGTCAGGCCCATAGAAAGGAATCATACAGGGCTGGAGGAGGTTAATGGAAGATAAAAGGGGACCTGTGTAATACTTATAACAATAAAGAGAGAAAAAAAAGAAATCATATTTGGGACATCCTTTGAGAGTGTGGCCAAGAACTTCCCAGGATGTGAGATGATCTTCCTTGGGATGGGGATCCCTGTTGCTGACCTTTAGTAAGCAATGATGGGACATTTGTTTGCTTGGGCTGTTGCAGTGGGGATGATGTATCCATAAAGTAAACTGCTTAGGTTACCATTTTATATAATTTTTAAAATATAGTGTTTTTTAATTTTAATTTTTTATTTTCAGGGAGAGGAAGGGAAAGGGAGAGAGAAAAATAGAAACATTGATGAGAGAGAAACAACAATTAGCTGCCTCCTGATAGGGAATAGAACCATTACCTGGTTTGTAAGTCGGTGCTCAATCCCTGAGCCATGCTGGCTGGGCTTTATAAACTATGTATCTTCAATTTCTCTTCTTTTTAAAAGTCATGTGACAAAAAGATTATGCATGCATTTCCTAAACCCAGTAGTCCTAGTTGTATATCTTTTTAATTGTATATCTTGACATATTTTCTTCTACTGTGGCAAATTAGCCGGTGATGTAAGGCATGGTAGTTCATGTGTGGCCTCAGAGTGAATGACCTGGGTAGACTCTAACCCTTCTGCTATGGTTTGGGGAGGATATGTTTCTGCTCTGTTTTTCCAAGGGTTTGGCTGCTGTGTCCCAGGTGCAGGCCTCAGCCATAAGTGCTACTTCCTTCCACTGGGACCATTCCTGATTGAGTAGCTGCTCTAAGCATCACAAAAAGTAGATAAACATGTGTTGCCTACCTTCCAGATATCTCAAGGCTTTAGCCACTTGGGACCACATATAAACAGCCTCCCCAGATTGAAGAGAGATAAACGTTATCTTTTACTCTAGGGCTAGGTCCCGTGGAGAAAGAAGCCATGCCTTGATTTACTTCCTTAGAAATTCCAGCAGGACTTCCGACCTCTCCTTGGCGGCCCACCAGCAGCATGCTTGCCTGGGTCTCTCACCTTCCCCGGGAGAGGGTGTTGGGACTGGGAGTAGGGCAGTGATATGTGATTGGCATATGATGATCCCAGTATCCCACAGAAAGAACTTCAATATTTAGATACATTTTTGTAAGATAAATCTTTGTGGTGATCTTTTTTTCTTTATCTCTCTTTAACACACTTTGGAATGAAATGCAAGCAAATTTTAAATATTTGCCTCTTGCAGTGTGGTATAATATGAACAGAAAAAAGTGATCATTTCTTCTGTAAGGAATTTTAGAATTTCAGGTTGAATTTCAGTTTTTAAAATAAGCTAAATTATGTTTCGCTCTCCTGCTACATGTCTGACAATAATCATATGGGTATTTTTTCTGCTCTTCTGGGTGCAGATTGCCCTTTATGTCACATCTCTCCATCTGAGGCTCCCCATGTGTTCTGTCACTCTCTTGCAGAAATGCTTCTCTTTTTTCCCTAAGTTTTGTTGCTATGGTCTCGACTGTCATTTCCTCAGCACCATCTGTAGACTGATATTTTGTGGAAATTTGTATGGGTTCCAAGTAAGAATTCAGCTCAACAGGCCAGCATATTTAGTTTTTAGGAGAAAAGAAAGTAATTGATTAATTCCTATTCTAGTCCATTCTCTTTTTTCCTCCTCTTCATCCCATTCTACCCTCACATGAAGATATTCTTATAACTTTGAAATGGAATCAGATTTCCAGGATTATAATTAAATTTCAGTAAAAAATTCCACTTACCAGAATGCTCACCATACTAATATTGTTGTTAGAAATAAGACACTTGATTAAAAGGGGGCACCCTCGTCTATATCCTTAATGTGCATTCCTAATGAGTCTTAGCAGGAGGCTGATTCACATGAAAATGCACAATTAGCTCATCCAACTTTAATATACCATTATCTGCACCCAGGCCCTCTGTTCATTACCATTTGAATGCACTGTTTTCTGTGGAGTTTTGTGCAGGAAACAAATCCCTATATATGGCACACAGCCTTTAGAATCTGATTTGTCTGCCTTTGCCCTTTAGACAAAAGGCCAAAACAACATACCACCATGGTGCATTAATTTTCAATCTCTATTTTTGAAATTGTAGTGCAGCACATTTCTTTTCTAAGGGAATTAGTCAGAGACAATGTAGAGGTGGATAAAGCCAAGGGATTTGTTATTTTGAATGGTGCCATACCACCTTTCCTAGGTGTACTGTCCAGATAAAAAGATTTGCTTTAAAGTGCTGATGATCATATTATACCACACTGAAATAAAATATTACTTGAAAACTGACTTCACTACTATATTTAGTCTACTTAACCATCAGTGTCTGGAGTCAGACAATGGGTTGCCTAAAATAGAAATAGAGAAGCCCTAGCTGGTTTGGCTCAGTACATAGAGCGTCTGCCTTTGGAGCAAAGGGTCCCGGGTTTGATTTTGGTCAAGGGCACACACCACAGTTGCAGGCTCCTCCCCTTGACCCAGGTCTTGGTCAGGGTGTGTGCAGGAGGCAACCAATCCATGTGTTTTAATTCCTATCAAGGTATCATTTGGCTTTTCATAAATTTTCAGTGTTTATGGCATGCCTTGCTCCCACACTTCTCCATGCTTTTCTGATACTTAGAATTCTATCTAGTATTAAACAACTAAAATCAATAACGAATTAAAAAGTCAGTGGTAAAGTAATAATCTTTTTATAAATGGTGGTGGGATAATTGATACCCATATACATAAGAATGAATTTGGATTCCTACTTCACATCATATACAAAATTAACTCAGAATGGGTTGTAGATCTTCTGTAGAATAAACTTAACCAAAGAGGTAAAGTAATTGTACATTAAAAAATATAAAACACTGATGAACAAAATTAAAGTGGATATAAATAAACTGAAACATGTTTCATGTTCATGGATCAGATTAGTATTGTTAAAATGGCCACACTCCTTATATGTACAATTCCTATCAAAGTCCCAATGGCATTTTTACAGAAATAGAACACCCATTCCTAAAATTCATATATATATATATATATATATATATATATCATATATATATATGATATATATGATATATATGATATATATGATATATATATATATATATATATATATATATATATATATATATATCTCCACAAAGGATCCAGAATAGCCTAAACAATCTTGAAAGAGAAGGGCAAAGCTGAGGGCATCATACATACTTCCTTATTGCAAAACTACAGTAATTTAATATAGTGTGGTACTGGTACATAAAAAAGACATTTAGAGCAATGGAACAGAATAGAGAGCCCCAAAATAAACCCACACATATACAGCCAACTGATCTTCCACAGAAGTGTCAAGATTACACAGTGGGGAAAGGATAGTTTCTTCAATAAATGGTTTTGGGGAAATTGGATACAAATGTAGAATGGAATTGGACCTTTATCTTATACTATACACAACAATCGACTCAAAAATTTATTAAATATTTAAACAAAAGATGTGAAACTCTAAAAATCCTAGAAGAAAACATAGGGGAAAAACTTTATGACATTGGTCTTGGCAATCATTTCTTGGGTATAACGTCTAAAGTACATGTAAAAAACAGAAACAAAAACAAAACCCCCCACAAAAACAGCCACATGGGACTAAATCAAATGAAGAAGCTTCTGCACAGAAAAGGAAACAATAAAAATAGAGAAAAGGCAACCTTCAGAATGATAGACATTATTTGTGAACCACTTATGTGATAAGTGATTAATCTCTAAAAATGCATAAGAAACATCTAGAACTTAATAGCAAAAAATAAACACATAACACATTTAAAAAAATGGACTAAGGACTTGAATGAACATTTCTCTAAAGAAGACATACAAATGGCCAACAGGTATATGAAAATATATTCAACATTTCTAATTATCATGGAAATGCAAGTCAAAACCACAATAAGATGTCATCTCAACCTGTTACTTAGGATGACATTTAAAAAAAATTACCTTGCTGAAACCGGTTTGGCTCAGTGGATAGAGCTTCGGCCTGCGGACTGAAGGGTCCCAGATTTGATTCTGGTCAAGGGCTTGTACCTTGGTTGCGGGCACATCCCCAGTTGGGGGTGTGTAGGAGGCAGCTGATTGATGTTTCTCTCTCATCGATGTTTCTAACTCTCTATCCCTCTCTCTTCCTCTCTGTAAAAAATCAATAAAATATATTAAAAAAAAAAACCCTTAAAAAGAAACAAAACAAAAAAGAACAAATATTGGTAAAAATTTGGATAAACTGAAACTCTGTACACTGTTGATAGGAATGTAAAATTATGCCTCCACTATAAAAACAGTATAGAGGTTTTTAAAAAAATTGAAAATAGAACTGCTGTTGATCCAGCATTTCTACTTCTAGGTATATATCCAAAAGGTTTGAGATCAGGATCTCAATGAGATACATGAACTCCCACGATCATTGCAGCATTACTCACAGTAGCCAATGGAAGCAACCTAAAAATATCCATTAATGGATAAATAATTAATCAAAATGTGGTATATACGTACAATGGAGGCATAAAAAGAGAATGAAATCCTGTAATATGAAATAACATGGATGAAATTTGAGGACATTATACTAATGAAATAAGCCAGTCATTGAAGGACAAACACTGCATGATTCCACTTATATGAAGTATCTAAAATAGTCAAGCTCATAGAAACAGAGAGTAGTATGGTGATTGCCAGTGGATGGAGAGAGGGGGAAATAAGGAGTTTTCTATTCAATAGGTATACAGCTTCAGTTATTATGCAAGATGAATAAGTTATAGAGATTGCTGTACAACATTGTATCTATAAATTAGTATTGAATTGTACACTTCAAAGTAAGATGAAACAGAATTGAGAGCCCAGAGATAACCCACACATAATATATAGACAATAAATTACAACAGAAGAGCCAAGAACATGCAATAGAGAAAGGACCGTGTTCGACAAATTGTGCTGGGAAAATGGGACAGCCACATGCAAAAGAATGAAATGAGACCACTGTCTTATACTGTACAAAAATTACCTCAAAATAGATTAAAGACTTGAATGTAAGATGTGAAATCATAAAATCCCTAGAAGAAAACATAAAAAGTCCTTGACATTGACCTTAGCGATACTTTTTTGGATCTGATTCCAAAGGTAAGGGAAACAAAAATAAACAAATGGGACTACATCAAACTAAGAAGATTTTTCTGCACACAAAGAAAATCATCATCAAAATGAAAAGACAACCTACTGAATGGAAGAACATATTTGCCAAAGATATACTCAATAAGGGATTAATATACAGAGAACTCTGCCGAAACCGGTTTGGCTCAGTGGATAGAGCGTCGGGCTATGGACTCAAAAGTCCCAGGTTCGATTCCGGTCAAGGGCATGTACCTTGGTTGCGGGCACATTCCCAGTAGCAGGTGTGCAAGAGGCAGCTGACCGATGTTTCTAACTTTCTATCCCTCTCTCTTCCTCTCTGTAAAAAATCAATAAAATATATTTAGAAAATATATATAGAGAACTCTTATAACTAGACAAGAACAGAAAAATCCCAGACAACACAATTGAAATATGGGCAGAATAGACATTTTTCATGAGAGGACATACAGATGGCTAACAGGCATATGAAAAAATGTTCACCATCACTAATCTTCTATATAATAAAAGTCTAAGCAACCCTTATGGTGGAACAACCAGAATGACTGGTCACTGTGATTCACACTGACCACCAGGGGGCAGATGCTCAATGTAGGAGCTGCCCCTTGGTGCTCAGTGCACTCCCACAATGGGCGTGCTGCTCAGCCAGAAGCTGGGCTCACGGCTGGTGAGCACAGCAGCTGTGGCGAGAGCCTCTTCTGCCTCTACGGCAGCACTGAGGGGCAGCAAGCAGGTAGGCAGTAAGGATTGAGGGGTCTCAGACTGCGAGAGGGCGCAGGCTGGGCTGAGGGACAACCCCCCGAGTGCACGAATTTTGTGCAGCGGGTCTCTAGTTATTGGATAAATGCAAATCAAAAACACAGTTATCCCCTCATACCTGTTACAATGGCTGTAATTAAAAAGACAAGAAATAAGTGTTGAAGAGGATGTGGAAAAAAAGGGAACACTTATACACTGTTGATAGGATTGTAAATTGGGACAGCCACTATGGAAAACAGTATGGAGATTCCTCAAAAAAAATTAAGATTAGAACTACCATATGATCAAGCTATTCTATTTCTGGGTATTTATGTGAAGAGCACAAAAAACACTAATTCAAAAAGACATATGCACCCCTATATCCATTGCAGCATTATTTACAATAGCCAAGATATGGAAAAAACCTAAGTGTCCATCAATGGATAAATAGGTAAAGATGTGGAATACAGAGTATTATACAGCCATAAAAATAATGAAATCTTGCCATCTGTGACTATGGATTGACCTTGAGGATATAATATTAAGTGAAATAAGTCAGAAAGAGAAAGACAAATACCATATGATTTCACTCACAAGGGACAATTTAAAAAACAAATGAACAAACATTTAAAGCAAAAATAAACTCAGTTACAGATAAGAGCTCAGTGGTTACCTAAGTGAAGGGGATTTGGAGTGGGAGAAAGGTATGAACGGGGTCCATTGTCTGGTGATGGATAGTAACTAGACTTTTGGGGGTGATCACTTTGTAGTACATACAGATGTTGAATTATAATGTACACATGAAACATATAATAATAAAACAGGATGCCAGGATTGTTAAATTTAAAAAAATTGGTTAAGAAGATATAGCTCATGTTAATCTGCTTACCACAATAAAAAAAGAAAACATATTAAGGACCAATCCTTCATGAGCAAGTTCATTAAACTACAAACCTGAGGATAGTTCCAAAAATGTGAGAACATTTTAACGGGTGTTACTATGAAAGAAATTAACTGAAATTAATTAAAGTAGTAATAAATATAAACTTCACATATATACACGTTATGGTACCTCCAAAGAAATGGAGAAATGCAGTGCAAAAGGACTTCTAATAAAATATGGGCCACAATTCATATTTAGAATTGTGTGTTTTTCTGTTTGCTTTAATGTAACAGGAATTGATATCTTGGAATGTGCCTTTACTTTGGATGTGAAATTATAAGAGTCTCATTTGCAAACATTAGCAAATGATTACTGTAGAAATGATTAAATGAAAGATTATTTAATCACCCAAATCCTTTCCATTTCTCAAAGTTTTGTTCTTATTCCTCAAATCCCATCAATGAGTCAAGAATCCATGAGGAACATATATGTTGTAATGTATGATGTAAGATTATAAAAAGATCTTTTCTGTTTGATATAGTAACTGACAACAACAACAAGAACAAAAACAGGGTCTTGACTGGCTGACTGATTGTCAGGACACAGGTAGGGGTTTATTTACCAAACTTCTGAATGAGGATATTCACAATTGTGAGGAAAATAAGCTCCTTTGAAAAAGTGATTGTGTTCTATTGATTGTGAGTTTAGGGAAGACTTCTTGGTAGGTTTAATTAATTTTCTTGAACAAAATATGATGTGATTTTATATTTATGATAAAAAGCTAGTTAAATGAGCGCCATTCATTTTATAAGGGTTAATGTGCCAATAATTAATTTCCGTTTAAATTCTGCATCTTATCAACAGACATAATATTCAAGATCTAATATAGAATAATAATAAGATAACATTTTGTCTATGTTAATTTAAGAAATAGTATTCTCTAGATACTGTCATTTTCTTTGTTTAACATTTTCTCTCTCATGACATTAGTAAAAAAATCTCACTATGTCAGAATTAAGTAAAATCTGATTAGATTAGTTGAGGAGAGGCAGGATGTAAGGTGGAAGGAGAGGCCTTCTCTAATAAAAGCCCTTATAGGTCAATCTCACATCAGAACTGAACTGTTAATATAAGCAGCTGTAGGCTAGAAGAGAACTTAGTGAAGATGTGACTATTGCCATGACTGAACACAAAAAAGAAGCAAGTCAATGTCTTAGACTTGTGTGTCTAACTTACCTTGAAAAACCCATGTATCTGAAATGTGGATGTCTGCTCCCTCCAATGCATCAATCAATTCACTGCAGTAGGAGCTCAATGGGGGAGAGTGTATTGTGCCTTTTCTCCTTTTTGTTCTCACAGAAGAGCAATAGAAGGCTCACTTGTCAGATGGGAGAGCTGGTTTCCAAGATCATGGATCTAGGGCTCCAGTTGAGATCTTTTTCTACAGATGAATTCAAGGATGCTAAAATTAGATGTTAATAGGACCAATGAATTCTTCATCATTTCTGATCACTAGAAGAACATCCAACATGAGAGTATCAAACAGAAGCTGTAAATATGTATTCAGAGATTCAGCTACTCAATTTTTGTCTTGGGCTCCCCTCAATTCATCTTTGGCTGCTGTTACTTGGAGAAGAATGTGGGATAAAGCAAAGACTCGGACCTGGGAGTTTGCTGAGAATCTGAAAAAGAGAGATCCATCTGTCTACACACCTTAAGTTTGAGACAAGAAAGCTACTTCTCTGCCAGCACTGACCCAGGGAATGCCTTCTGAGTAAACACCCAGTTTCCTCTGAGTGGGAGTTTTCCTTGATGTGGACTTTAGAAAATTTCTTTTTTGTGAAATTAGTGATGGAACAGTATCTTTATACTTACTAAAATTTCAGTTTCTGATCCATTATACACATTCTTCTCTCATTTGAATCCATGTAATGATCCTCAAAGCTCCTGAGTATCTATCTGTCTTGTGATGAATCTTGACATCCCATTCCTCCATCATAACCAGACAATGGAAAATAACAAAACATTTTTTATGGCAGATGTCTTTGTGCTCATAGCTATGATCTTTTCCACTAGTACACACATTGGAGAAATTATTAGTAAAAAACATGGAACATTTATGATTCCTAAACACAAATTAGATTAATTTGAACATAAATTGTATTTTATTCTTAAAAATATATTTTATTAATTTTTTACAGAGAGGAAAGGAGAGAGAGTTAGAAACATCAATGAGAGAGAAACATCGACCAGCTGCCTCCTGCACGCTCCCTAGTGGGGATGTGCCCGCAACCAAGGTACATGCCCTTGACCAGAATTGAACCCAGGACCTTTGAGTCCACAGGCCGACGCTCTATCCACTGAGCCAAACCGGTTTTAGCATAAATTGTATTTTAAATGTTAAATATTGTGGTAATAAAATAAAAGCACATCAAGTACCAAAATAAACCTATTGAAACATACATATGACATCCATAAGAAAATTGTAAAACATTTATGAGAGTAGTTACAGAAAGCTGAAATATAGCATGGCAAGGGATTGGACAGTATAATATTATAAAATGATATTCCCCCACAAATATTTATTTATTTAATTAGCCTACCCTCAAAATTATTGCCAGAATTTTACAAGTTGATTTTAAAATATAGCCACATCAAAGAACCATGAGTAGCCAAGAGAGCCTTGAAGATGAACAAAGATGGAAGAATTATTCTATCACATGTCAATAGTCATGATAAAGATACTTTGCATCATACAGTGTGGTATTGGTGGTAGTATAGACAATTGGATCATTAGGATAAAATAGAGTCCAAAAATAAACTCACACTGTAGGGGCTGTAGATGAAGTTTACTCTTGGCAGTGACGAAGGAAATTTATTCAAAAAATGGTACTGGATCAATTGGATATCCAAGTGGAAAAGAAATAGGCTCCTATGTTACATAATAATCCAAAAGCAATTTCAGATAGATCATGTATCTTAAAATGACAGTGAAAGCAATAATGTCTCTGGAATAGACTATATGAAAATATCTTTTTGAACTTGGATAGAAAAAGCTTTATTTATAATTATACAAAAGCACTAATCTAAAAGAAAATGAGTGATAAAAGAAAAAAAACACTTGTTGAACCAATGGTATTAAAAATAGTGAAAGTCAAGTCATAGAATTTTTTATAACATGTAATTTTAAAATTTGCATATCCAGAATATATAAAGAACTTCTACAAATGAATAACAAGGCAGGTAATACAATAAGAAAAAAATGGTTAAAGAGAATTGGATAACCACTTTCAACGGAAAGATATCTCAGTGGCGATTAATATAAAGAAAAGTTCTCAACTTAATTAGTCATCAGGGAAATGCAAATTTAAACCACAAAACCATACTATTGTATACTTACCCAAATGGCTAAAATAAAAAACATGTATAATACTAAATGCTTAAGAGTACGTGGATTAATTTAAGCTCTACTTCTGATGGGGATATAAGTGAGCACAAGCAGTTTGAAAAAGCACTTATTCTACTAAATTTGAGCATAAGCATACCCAAGTACCTAAAATTTTCACTAGTAGTTAGACATTCAACCAAAATGCTTATGTCTCTCTCTCTCTCTCTCTCTTCTCTCTCTCTCTCTCTCTCTCTCTCTCTCTCTCTCTCTCTCTCTCTCTCTCTCACACACACACACACACACACACACACATTAAGAGCACAGTATCTTAATAGTTCAAACTAGAGAAATAATCTGAATGTACATCAATTTATATCAATTGTAAAATCGACTGTAAAATGAACAGGAAACACACTTGGCATCTTCATTCTTTTTAATACTTTATATCAATGGGAAGAGCAATAAGGTATATACATCTCATAAACAAAATGCCGAATAATTTTTATAAATATTTATCTCTTTTCTGCATCCAGCGCGGCTAGAGAGCAGTCTGGTTCCTGAGTAGGGGCGTCTGGGGATTGAGAAAATGAAAGAAATAGACAGACACTGAGATAGAAGGAAAAAGCTGGAGCCGGGTGGGACAGCTGTCCTTTGATGGAGAGACAGTGACCCAGAGCCCATACAGTGTGTTTATTTTATACAGCAAAATATCAGGAAGTTTTACTAAAGCCCAATACAAAGGAGATTATGTGTATTCTTCTGGCTTCTTTGTAATCATCACTTCTGGGTGGGCCTGGATAATCGTGTTTGTTCTTGGTGCGTGGATGGATTTAGATAATGGAACCCACCCCCTGGCACCTAAGCTGAAGGTCAGGCTGACAACACACCTGCCTCTCGCAAGGTATGTTTCCAGGGCATGGCTCTGCTGGGCACCGCTGGATTCAGATGACAATCAGCCCAGGGCCTTTCCCAGGCGCACTCTACAAATTTTACCTTATTTTAATGTTGTTATTAATTTGCCTTGCTTCTTTCTTCTTCCTCCTGGCATGTGATTTAGAAAGTCTTTGTTCCAAATGCCATGAGCACTACTTTTCCAAAAGGGACTGTGTTCTCTGCCTGGTAATCACCATGTAATTTGGAGGAATTTATATTTTGCTTTGGAAATTTATTTGCTAGGTGCTAACTTGAAGAGCATTATTTCTGTACTTTTATATTTTATTGTGAGAATAATTCAAGAAGTGACATCAAAATACATTTGTATTACTTCTTTTTAGGCAAATATTTATATTTTATAACCCAATATTTGCACATTTTTTATCTAAGAGATAAAAGATGAGGAGATGTCCCAAGATTCAGGAAATAGTTATCTTCAAAATTATGTTTCATTGTGGTTTTACAAGTGTATTCTTATTTCAGCTTCTTGTATATCTCAAATAAAGTAGTTTAAAAATTATGTCCCATGGAATGAGTATAAAGACTTTTTTAGCTTATCAGAGCACCTTTGGTAACTGAGCCACGATAACTTGCTGAAGGAAAATGTTATAAGTAGGCTTTGAGAGAGAATGTATTTGCCACCTATAAAAACCCCATACTTATTATGCTTTTTTTAGCATTAACATCATCTGGTGTTAATCTCATAAATTTATTTTGAAAGGTAATCTCTTCAATTTATTTCCCACAGAAATACTTTTTTATAAGGTCCTGACCTGTGTTTGTTTAATAAACTTTGAACAAAATTCTCAAAGCTTTTAAAATAAGTGCCAAGGGGACCTAAAACTATATTCTCTGTTCCTGTGGAATAAAACTATTTTTGTCTATTAGAAATATAACAGGTAGCCTAAGAGATTTTGCTTTTATGCTCTAAAAATATTATTTATGGTGGGTGCTTGGCTAAAAGGACACACAAAATGTGTTCTTACTTTCCTGCATCTGTCACCAATGCATAAGGCAGACTTTATTTTGGCTCATGATCTTACACCATATCATAAAACTATGTAGACTTTTACAATTGAGAAAACAAATTTAATCAGTCTAGGGTACTAATAAACAGACATCCCTCTCACAATTAGGGACTGCTGGCTCCTAACTGTTCAACTGCCTGCCTGATTGCCCCTATCCACTTCTGCCTGCCAGCCTGATCACATACTAACTGCTGGCCCGAATTATATCTAACTGCCCTCCCCTGCAGGCCTGATCTCTCTCTCAACTGCCCTCCTCTGCTGGCCAATTTGGTTCTGATTGGTTGGTTTCTATGCCAGTGACCATCAAAAGCTCTGCCTCCTAGGCAGCCATTGGCTTCTCACAGTTCACCCAGATTTGGTTCTGATTGGGCAATTTCTATGCCAGTTAGTGTCTCTGGGCCTATCAACGGGGCCTGATCAGAAAGGTGGGGCTGATCAGCAGCGCTGGTGGAGGCCTGGAGAGAAATGGAGGTGTAGCTGCTGACCAGGCCTGAAAAGAAAAAGAGAGGCAAATGCTGATCAACCTTTGCCACAGAGGCTACGGATCAGTCCCTCCTTCTCTCTTCAGGCCTTTCTCCAAGCCTGATTCGCAGCCCCCTCAGCAGTCAGTGCTGGGTCACTGTGCCTGCAGTCATAGCAGTCAGCGCTGACTTCCAGTTGGTCGAGCCTCCCAGTTATTGTGGATATGACGGACCCAGGGTTTTTATATATTAAGTTTGTTAGTCGAGGCCCTGGGCCTGTTCTGTGCTCTCTTGCAATCTGGGACCTCTTGGGGGGTGTTGGAGAGCTGGTTTCGGCCTGATCCCAACAGGCCAGGCTGATGCAGGATTGGGACCAGAGAGGGACCGTGGGAGGGCTCCAGGGCGTGTCCACCCAACTGAACTAGACCCAATTGGCTGGACCCCAGCAGCAAGCTAACCTACTGGTTGGAACATCTGCCCCTTGGTGGTCAGTGTGCATCATAGTTGACTAGTCAAACCATCCAACAGTCATACATTTAGCATATTAGGCTTTTATTATATAGGATGTACTAGCTGTTTGACTCTAGAACTAAGGTAAATAGATTTGTTTCCAGGATTATTTGTTCTTTGATGAAATTATTTAAAAGTGGTCACTGGATAAAAAAAAGTGGTCATTAGATCCTTAGTGTTTTTCTGACATTTTGTAGATCAGAAGATGAAAGACTATGTCCTAGTTATAGCCCTCTAACAGCACAGAGAATTGTAAATGTAGCAGTAGGCTAGAAGTAAGTTTGGGGGCTAGATGCAGTTATGAGATTTCTTAGCACTGTTTTCTAACTATAAAAGAGTCTGGGGTCTCTAACTGGGCAGATTAGCTGATGGTGAATATGATATTTTGCTTCCTACTCTGAAAATAAGGAAGACCTCAGGAAAGTGCCCATGTGTTTACTTATTATCTGTTGTAAAGACTCTATTACATACACAGAAGATAGCTTTCCTGAGGAAGAAGAAGAAGCATGAATTCTGCCTAGAAGAGAAATCTTTGACAATCATGGTCCTACATTTAAATAAGTCTTTCTATTCATCTGTGCTTAATTTTGGGGGTATTATACAATATAGTTTAACCAAATCAGATGCAATAGTGAATATAATACTTTTGATTTTCTACTGCTACTCCATACTGATATAGGGAGAGATTATTCTGCCTGTGTCAATCTTGTTTGAAGGGTGAATAGGTTCTGTGTATTAAAGACTACAAAAAACATCAGCAACTATATGCATAAAGTTGCCCTGTATCCATATACTTTTCCTTTCCTAAAATTTTTTGTTTGTTTTGTTTTGTGTGTGTGTGTTTTTTTTTCTTCCCCCCAGAGGAATATAGTGAATAGAGCTGATTATTCTATAGGAGGCACATAAAAGAATAGAGAGTTAATGGGACAAGGAAGGCAGACACATGTTATTGGGAAATTGAATAATAAAAATAGACATTTGGATAATTGCAACAGATGGGCTTGACACAAAATAGAACAGTACCAATGTAGAAAATGCTGCATTTTTGCAAACAGAAGATAGAACTGTATTTATCCAAAATACCTAATTTTTATGTAGATAGACACAAGTGCACCAAATTTTATTATTTTAGTACTGTACTACAATGGCCTAATTTTTATGTGCATTTGAAAATAAACAGTGCTTAAAATAGAATTTTATATGTGGAAATATATATGGTAAGAAATTATTGCAAGACGATAAACTTATAAAAGATTATAACCCTTCTAAAAAGTATATACAGAGAGGGACAAAAATAGGTTTACAGTTGTGAGTATGCAAAACACAGCTTACTCTTGTATTATTTCTATTGTATTATTTTCCATATGAACACCTATACATCTACTTTTTTTTTTACCCCATATATATTCATATAACTTTAAAAAATATATTTTTATTGATTTCAGAGAGGAAGGGAGCGGGAGAGAGAGATAGAATAAAATTATTTGAGCATCTATTACATGTCATGTACCATGCTCTTCTCACTTTCATAGAGCTTATATTCTAGGAGACAAATAATGAAATAATTGTGATAGCTGCTAAGTGCTATAAAGGAAGCAAATGGCTGAAATAGAGAAGAGATTTGCAAAATAAGCCCAAATTAGATGAGGTAAGCTGGAAAAACTTTATGTAGGCTATATTTGAGATAAAAGACAAAGAATGAAAAGGATGAAATTTTTGAGTCAATGGAAGGACATTTCAGATAGAGAAAAATAACATACCAAGGGCCTGCTATAAATGTTGAAGGGCATTCAGGATATTTAAGATGAGCAGTGTGTTACAGCATGTACTGTAGTGAGGATGAGTAATACAAGGGAATGTTAGAGGACAGTAAATGACTAGATCATACAGATCCTGTTGTCCATGGTAAGGAGTTTATATCTTTGCACAACAGGAAGCAATTAGATTGTCTTAGGGAGGGAAGCACAATTTTTAAGATTATTTTTGTTAAGGTATAGAAAATAGTAGAAGCAGGAATACCTAATTTAGTTGTATTATGGAAAATTAAGTGAGCTTGTTTGTTGAAATACGAAATTAAAATTTAAAAAGAGGTAGAGAGGGAATAACCACATGACAGATGGATTTGGAATGGGCCTAGGAGGTGGAGTCTAAGGTATTAGGTATTAGGTCATGAAAGGTATTAGGTATCCTATTGATATATGGGGCACACACTGCCTTGTGACAGGAAGGAAGAGAGAAATGGATTTAAGGATAGGTAGGCATGTAGATTTTGTTGGTGGAAAATTGAGTGTATTCATGCATGTTCACTTTCATTTTCTCAATGAAATAGGAGGCAAGAAAAATCAGTTGTGAGGAGTATAAGTGAAACGGTTTTGATGGATAAGAAAATGTACGAATTAGAATTAGAGAAAGGGTAGAGCATTACATTCTCTCTCAACAATGCTTGTCCACCAAGTTGTAGACACAATACCATGCCCATTTAATTAGGTGCTTGGCAAGCAAAGGACAATGCTATTTTCTAAGCTGTGCTCTAGCTCCTTTGTAGGAAGTTGAGTCATAAATGTGTATTATTGATAACTCCTTTAGAGAGCAAACTTCCTAGTGCTCCCTGCAACAGGAACTCAGAACACCTGCCATCCCACACTGAGATAAACAACTATGTTCATTAAGAGATCCTAAATATTCCTCACACACAGCTTTCCTCAACCTTGCACATTGCCTCACTTTCCCCAATTGGAAAGGGATTCAATTCTGAAATACTTGTTAGCCACTTGTAACATAAATCACATCAGGAAATAATACAAAGGGCAGAGTCACTAAAGATTGTTTATATCGCTATGCATGCCGTAAAAAATGCATCTAAAAATCATAGTAACTTTACATGGTCACAGATGGTTACTAAGCATATCCTGGTGGTCACATCATAAGGCATATACATGTAGAATCATTATGTTGTATGCCTGCAACTAATATAATATTGTATGTCAACTATCTTTTACTACACTTGATCTTAGCCAAAAGGCCAAGAAGGGATCCAACTATCTTTTAATAGTAATGGGTGGTTAGAGCAACACTAATGTTTGAATCAAGACTTTGGAAATTAACCCCTTATCCAGATGTATCATTGGTAAATATGTTCTCCCATTTAGTGGGTTCCCATTTCATTTCATTTTGCTGTGCGAAAGCTTTTTAGTTTGATGAAGTCCCATTTGTTTACTTTTTCTGTTGTTTCCTTTGCCCAAGGAGATAGCTCAGCAAAAATATTGCTTCGAAAAAAATGTCTGAAATTTTACTGCCTGTGTTTTCTTCTAGAATTTTTATGCTTTCACGGATTACATTTAAGACTGTAATTCATTTTGAGTTTATTCTTTTGTATGGTATAAGTTGGTGATCTACTTTCATTATTTTGCATCTATTTGTTCAATTTTCCCAGCACCATTTATTGAAGAGGCTGTCTTTACTCCTTTCTTTGTTCTTGTCTGCTTTGTCGAATATTAATTGACCAGAAGGGCATGGGTTTATTTCTAAGCTCTATGTTCTATTCCATTGATCTATATGCCCTTTCTTGTGCCAATACCATGCTGTTTTGATTCCTATGGCCTTGTAGTATACTTTGATATCAGGTAGTATGGTACCTACAACTTTGCTTCTCTTTTTTAAGATGGCTGAGGCTATTCAAGGTTTTTTGGTTTCATATAAGTTTTTGGAATATACTAAATCTGTGAGACATGCCATTGATATTGTAATAGGAATTATGTTGAATCTTTAGATTGTTTTGGATAGTCTAGACATTTTAATTATGTTAATTTTTTCTATCCATGAACACTGTATATGCTTATACTTATTTGTATTTTCCTCAATTTCTTTCCTCACAATCAGCACTTTGTAATTACATTTCGTTTGTGAAGCTAAATAACAGAATTAAAAAAATATATATATTCTATTGACTTTGTACAGAGAGGAAGGGAGAGAGACAGAGAGTTAGAAACATCGATGAGAGAGAGTCATCGATCAGCTGCCTCTTGCACACCCCCTCCTGGGGATATGCCCGCAACCAAGGTACATGCCTTTGACCGGAATCAAACCTGGGACCTTTCCGTCCCCAAGCTGACGCTTTATCCATTGAGCCAAACTGGTTTTGGCCTAAATAACAGAATTTTAAAAAAGAACAAGAATAAATATATTGCATTTTCTTTAGTCAGTAGCTACAGTCACATATCACCCATTTGTACTATGTATCTTATTATTGAGATAGGCATAGTAAATTAAAGCTAGAATACTATATAATAAAAGCATACTATGCAAATTGACCATCACTCCAATGCATAATATGGCTGCCCCCATGTGGTCAAAGATGGCTGCCCCCATGTGAATACAAAATGGCCACCATAAGATGGCTGGAAGGGGAGGGAAGTTGTGGGCAATCAGGCCTACAGGGGAGGACAGTTGGGGGGGACCCAGGCCTGCAGGGGAAGACAGTTAGGAGTGACCAGACTGGCAGGGGAGGGCAGCTAGGGGCAATTGGGCTGGGAGGGGAGCAATTAGGCATTGATCAGGCTGGCAGGGGAGTGGTTAGGGGGTGATTAGGCTGGCAGGCAGAAGTGGTTAGGGGCAATCAGGCAGGCAGGCAGGCAGGCAGGCAGGCGAGTGGTTGGGACCCACAAGTCCTGGATTGTGAGAGGGGATGGGATTCGGCCTAAGTGGGCAGTCGGACATACTTCAAAGGGTCCCAGATTGGAGAGGGTGCAGGCTGGGCTGAGGGACACACACACACACACACACACACACACACACACCTGTGTATGAATTTCATGCACTTGGCCTCTAGTTAAATATACTGATTATAAAATAATGTTTGCACTTTTTCCATAGATTTCTAAAGTAATCTCTGGGAGAAAGTTAGTACTAAATATTATATCAAGCAAGGAAAATTACTAGATTTGTGTGTAAAGTTGGGGAGAGGCTGATATCTTTATATTGGGTAAAACTCATTTACTCCATTAGAAAATTGTTACTTACTCAATAGATATCAAGAATAAAGGACACATTTGCTTATGATTAGTGGGCAGGCATTTGGTAAAGCGACAAAAGATATTGAACCTTTTTTCACCAGTTTTCTTCCCTCATGCCACAAATAAGATGTGATATGAAAGATCAAAAAAGAAATCCATTGAAAAAGTAGTTTTTATTTATAGTCACAATTCAAAAATTAGTTACACTATGAGAATTAGAAGGTCAGAATTTGTCTAAAGTTTGTCTAAAGTTTATGCTTATTTTTTCTGCCACAACCAAATGTCTTATAGATCATGTAATTTACAGTTTCGGATCTTGACATTCTAAATTCTGCCTAAAAAGTTCTTCTTTCTGTTTGATGAACTTCTATTTTTATGCCTCTTGGTTCCAAGCATGTCTTGAGGGTAATTGCTTTCATAGGAGCTCCCTTTCTCTTCCTTTTGATCTCAGCAATCATGTGCCGCCATTAACATGTGGGTTTTCCTTAACATGTAAGTCAACTGTTAAATGAGTCTCCAAGTACACACACGCACACACACACACATACACACACACACACATCCATTTTGTAGTGAGATGTAAATGGTAAGAAAACATTAAAAACTCAGTATTTGATATAGGAGTAGTCATTATTAAAAATAGAAGAACCTACATAAGGCTTCATAGGGAATAATGTTTTTTTATTATACTACTAAAGGACCCAGTGCACAAAATTTGTGCACAGGAGGGAAGTGTCCCCTCAGCCAAGCCTGCACTCTCTCTAATCCAGGACCCCTCAGGGGATGTCCGACTGCCTGCCTAAACTGGCAGTCAGACATCCCTTTCACATCCCCGGGACCACAGGCTCCTAACTGCTCACTTGCCTGCCTACCTAATCACTCCTAAGTGCCACCCCCTGTCAGTTTGGCCACCCCAAACTCCCCGGCTTGGTTGACCCACACAGCCTGCTGTTCAGTTGTTTGGTCGTCCCTCACCCCCTGCTGACCTTGTCACCCCATGCAGCCTGTGTTTGGTCATCTGTCTGGTTGTTTCAGTCATGATGGCCCCTGGGTTTTTATATATTAGGATAGGTAAAGCCATAAAACAATGAGTACTTATTTCTATTGATAATGGGAGTTCAAAAAGTTTTTTTTTTTTTTGGGGGGGGGGGTGGTGGTGGTGGTGGTGGAAATATTTCAGAGAAATCACTACAATTTGACATCTCCAGTACACAGATAAAAAAGAATAAGCATACTTAGAATAAAAATTTCACACAGGTGAGGAACACAAAACATGATATTTAGGACTTCATAAATGAAATCATTTTACAAGTTCCTGCTTATATCTTGAATCCTAGGTGTAGCTGAGATTTGTGAATTTCCCCTATATAATACTTACTACACAAATAACTGCTTCAAAGTATTTACTTTGGTTCTCTTTCTTACTGTGGTTATTTTTCATCTGTGATGGAAAGAGTCTGACCCATTCCTCCACACACAAAGGGCACACTATAGAATTATAAATCATTGCCAGTCACGGTCCTGTGGCTCACCCTTATGTAATGATTATTATGAATATTAAAGTTGTAATTTTCAAGGTACTACTATTTGCTTTTTACCTAACTCTTATTTTTTTATTATATATTTTATTGATTTTTTACAGAGAGGAAGAGAGAGGGATAGAGAGTTAGAAACATCGATCAGCTGCCTCTTGCACACCCCCTACTGGGGATGTGCCCGTGACCAAGATACATGCCCTTGACCGGAATTGAACCCAGGACCCTTGAGTCCGCAGGCCGACGCTCTATCCACAGAGCCAAACCGGTTTCGGCGGCTTTTTACCTAACTCTTAAGTGGGTGAACTGAGTACATTTTGTAACTATACAGCCAATGAGTCCAGGAAAAGCCCTTGGAACCTGATATATTTCTTTTGATATAGAATTGAGAGGTGAGCTTTTATATACAGCGTGTGTTCCACTGCGAAGTTGAACAGGAGCTTTTTAATGACGAGAATTTATAGTTGCAACATCGTCCTATTGTGATGGAGACTGGGAGTTAATGCTACTGCAAATGTGAGGAGGAAGAGAAGTTTATTGTTACCTAAAGCTTTGGAAATAAATTTAGAGTAATCTCAAAGGAAGACCCTTCCATGAATGACCTGCTCTCTTTTGTACTCTTGTCTGTTGCTATTTCAAGATTCTATTTTGTTACTGCTAAGAGCCAGTCCAAATTTGATCAACAGAGGCTTCTCAAGAGAATGTGGTTATGCACTTTATCTTTGGAGCTGTTCAGTTTATCTTTATCTTTAAACTATTTCAAAGTAATTAGCTTGATTTGATGCTGTAACAGAAAGTAATCCTCAAAACGCTTAATAGAGTAACACCGATAAAAGGAAAAAAAAAAAGATAATGAAAAATTGCTCTTAATTTTCTCATATTTAAAGAATATAAAATGATAAATTCTACTTATAAATTGTTATCTGAATATAGAATACATTGAGGAATATGGAAATAGACAAAAAGGTAAAGACCCCCAATAACAATAATGCTCTAGTATAGTGTGACTTTATATGCTCTGAAAAATGTAAGCATATGGCTTACAAAATTTTAAAAGCAAATTTCTTTGTGCTTATGAAACTGGACAGGGAATAGGTCTGGGCTGCCTGTCACTACTTGAGCCAATTAAACAGAGACAGGGTTGAATTGTATCTGAGTGTTTTATTTTCCAAAATTGCCTGCAACTGCGGGGGAGCAGAAAGTTATCCACAAAAATCTGCTGTCCCTCCTTTCCCCAATAAACTAACTGCTTATGTTGGGTAGAAGGACAAAGATTACATGGGGAAGTAGGCAAAAGGAATAAGAATGGGTATAATGGTTATAGATTACAGACAATGCAGGCTGGTAGTTGCAAAGGGTATGCCTCCAGGACTTCATTGTTTGGGCAATAGGTTGTTAATTTTTTCATGATAATAGACAGTTCTCAGATAAGGAGAATTGATCACATTTTACATTTTGAGTTTAACTTCCAGGTTCTGGGGCATATAACTCAGCCAGATCAGAATGTCCCTCTTTAATCAGAACAAAACAATCATAGTTAACAGAGCATAATTGATATTTCTTATAACTATGGCTAGACCCCACTATTCTATTTTTCCCTCCCACCACCCCTAACACTTATTCTTAAGACATCAACAATGTATAAACCACCCATTGGATATCCTATCTAAAAAAAAGAATAATATGCAAATTAACCATCACTCCGTCACAAAGATGGTGGTGCCCATAGCAGCCGGGGCACTGGATGCTGGCGGCGTCACCCCAGCAATGGGCTCTAGTGTCCCACATGCCCTGGCCCACAGAGGGAGGGAGGGCGGGTAGGCATGCCTCTGGCCAGAGGCTGGTTGGGGCATGCGGGATGCTGGGGTGGCATTGCCCCGGTGACAGGCCTCAGTGTCCTGAGCACCCTGGCCTGCAGAGGGAGGGAGGGCAGGTGGGCGGGCCCATGGCCAGAGACTGGATGGGGCGTGGGTCGCTGGCATCATTGCAGGCCCGGCTGAGAGACCCCCCCCCCCCCGTGCATGAATTTCATGCACTGGGCCTCTAGTATATCTAATAAGAGGTAGACATATTAATTTATGAATTACTTGAATGAAGCTGATGTTTTTTTATATTAATAGAATTAAAAAATATATATTTTATTGATTTTTTACAGAGAGGAAGAGAGAGGGATAGAGAGTTAGAAACATCGATGAGAGAGAATCATCGATCAGCTGCCTCTTGCACACCCCCTACTGGGGATGTGCCCGCAACCAAGGTACATGCCCTTGACCGGAATCGAACCCGGGACCTTTCAGCCCACAGGCTGACGCTCCATCCACTGAGCCAAACTGGTTTTGGCAATAGAATTTTTTTTGATATATGGAAAAAATTTCTTTTTGTTGCTCTTTTAAATAAGTTATTATTCAAATAAATGTGATTTTGGAGAAATTAGTATCTTATGGGAAAAGATACTGCAATTCTGAGGGTTGCCAACCTTATTTGTGGGGCATTGACCAATCTGTAAAGATGGAAACCATTTATTCAGTGTTTTTCTTGGAATTCTAGGACATGTGTGGCTCTGTAAAGTCACTGGTGAGGTGAGGGTAGAGAGAAATAATTAGACTCTCTTTATACCTTATCAACCATAGCAGCATTTAAATATTTTATTTTCTGATAGTCTGTATCAGGTATTTAAAGTAAGTTTACACAGGAAAATAAAATTCAGTTTATACATGCTCAAAGTAGGACATGAGGAGCTATATCTCCTCAGTTAAAAGCCAGGATGGCAGAATCAGGGCCATCAATACTAATAAAAGTCTAGGTGATCTTCATGCCCTCGCACATGATATCATTACAAGATGGCTGCCACAAGATGGCATCCACAAAGATGGCCACCACAAGATGGCCGTGTGCATAGCCGAGGCGGGGCCTGGCGGCCACTCCGCACCATAAGAACTGGAGGTCCTGTGTCTCTGTCTGGCATGGAGGAGGTGGGTCCCAGCAGAGAAGGTGGGTCGTGGCAGGGTAGGGGATCAGGCTGGCAGGGGTAGGCAGTTGTGGGTGATCAGGCCAGCAGGGGAGCAGTTAGGCATCAACCAGGCTGGCCAGGGAGTGGTTAGGGGGTGATCAGGTTGGCAGGCAGAAGCAGTTAGGGACAATCAAGCAGGCAGGAAGGCAAGTAATTAGGAGCCAGTAGTCCCGGATTGTGAAAGGGATGTCCGATTGCCGACTGAAGGGGTCGGGCCTAAACAGGCAGTTGGACATCCTCCTAGGGGTCCCAGATTGGAGAGGGTGCAGGCCAAGTGGAGGACACGCCCTTGCACCTGTGCATGAATTTCGTGCACTGGGCCACTAATATATATATGAAGAGAAGTTTTTGTGGTCAGTGGGTCTGAGCCTGAGTAGGTGGGCTTGGAATGCGGATGGAACGCAAGTATGTGATCAGGTGTCTTTAAGACAGTTTCAGTTTCTTAAACAGTTTGACTCCTGGTATCCAGCAAGTTTTTCCTGATCTTTTGTTCTCCTGTGAAGCTTACAAATGGATGTTAAGGATTGTATTGACCTATAGACCTGTTTATTTCTGGGTTTCAAATTAATTGGGGCAAAGCCACTCACCATGTTTCATCTCACAGATTTGTCCTGAAACTGGTTTCCATTGTGTGTTGTTACATAGCAGGGCCCACCTCCTTCTGATGGAGAGGAGATGAGTGGTATTTAGAATAGTTCCTGTCCCTACTAATTGCATCACAGGATGTTTTATTTTGACCTATTCTGGTAGTGAGAGCAATCAACGTACATCAATGTGAAGTACGAGTGCCCGCAGAGAACTTCCATATGTTTGGAGGGCCATAAGATTTCCATAAGTGCACCCTTGGGACTCAGCAGCTGGGATTGAGAGCCGTAGCTCCATGGCTACTTCAGCCTCCATTTGTGTTATAATAGTCAGGAGGCCTTGTTGGGTCAGGGCATAAGACCTTTTCCAGTGCTGGGTTTTAGGATTATGCAGCTTTATTTGTTGAGTGATAGCATCTATTTCAATATCCCTTAAATCCACATCTCTTTCTAGCTAATGCCTCCTATTTCTTTGTACTTCCTCACAGCAATATTCCTACACATATTGCTTAAAATATATAACTATAATCATTATTTTCTCATCTCATTTTTTTCTTAACTCAGTATAGCAGGAAAAAGAGTTGTCACCATTTATAACTGGGATCTAATAAACTATTATCTATTTAAAATATTAAAAATAGTTAATAGTTATTTAGTTATTTTTACAAATAATTTAAAGAAAGAAGAATAAAGGGATAGTAAAGAGTAGTTATTTAAAATTGTAAGAAGCATTAAACATAGAAATCTCTCCATATAAAAAAATTTTGGCACATGCACCTCATTAAAGATAAAAAATGTCTTATATTTTTGAAGTAAAAAGAGATAGCTCTACATTTTTTTGGCACAAAAAATTGTGTGATATCCTTCCTATTAAATGACTAACGAGGAGAATACTGTATTTCCTTTTTGTCCTTAGAAGAACATTGTTCACATATTGTTTCTTGAGTCTGAGAAGATTACCTAGGAGAGATCATCTGAAGACTCATATTCTGATATTTCACTTATATGATCACTTTCATCATCATCATTACATCCAGAGTGCTGCTGTCTCTGTGTAGTCATCTTCTCATTTTTCTAAAAATTGTGAAATGGCTAGGGTACTTTCTTTGCCATTATGGGCAGAAAAAAATCTGAATTCTCAGCTGTGTTCAATGAAGAGTAAAAATGGGCTATAAAGATAGTTTTCCCAGTCTTTTTAAAATAACTCTTTTGAATAATGATGCAATACTTTGAGTAACAATTAGAAAACTGAAAAATGATGATTTACTTCACTATTGCATTTTCCTTTTAAGTGAGTTTAATATTCTTCCATTTTTTATATTAAAATATAAAAAGTCTTCTAAATAGTATATTTGGAAATAATAGATGAATAGTGATGAAATAAATTCTAGGATTATAAAATATTGAAATGTTTTAAGAGATAAGAAACTTAAGATCCCATCATATACCTTAGATATTTAAAAAGGTCCAGTAGATTCATAATTTAATTCAAATAGACTGGGTTTTATTCTTTTAAAGTAGTGAACTTTTATTTTATTTTTGGAAGCTTTCTAAAAAATACTAAAATATGAAATATAAGTTATTATAAACACAACTGTTCAAAGAATAAACTAAGAAGTGAAATTTAGATCCAATGGACTGATTGTATATTTATTTGCCAACTTTTATCAAGCTTTCTGCCCTCCACAAATACAAAATCATCTATAAAGGTTGCTGGTAACTCAAGTCTTGGTAAAATATGTAGTTAATATTGAGTTCTCATTGTAATGAATCTGTTCAAGGTTCTACACAGCTGACTTGAAACCCTAATCTGAATGACCTCTGTAACATTACACTCACCTAGTAGTAGTTTTCTTTCTATCTCATCTGCTGCTCCTCCTTAATTTCTTACTCTTACTCATTCAGTCTGAAATTGGAGGATCATCTGTATTTAGTGTTCCTTTCTGTCTACTGTCTTGTAGATTATCTTATTCAATCCCATCTGTGGGTCACTGAGTCTTTATTTAGGTATGCCATACTTCATATGGCTCAGAGTGAACTACTGTATATGCCCCTCCAAATTGACATTCTCAATCCTCATGCCTCCTCTTTCTCAGCAAATAGCACCACCATTCACTTATTTATTTTCCAACACTTACGAATCATCTTTCACATTCCACAGTAGGCTTAGATATCCCAACCTTCAAAGTATGTTTGAGACATGATAGCCTTTTATTATCTTCTGTATAACAACTCCAAGCCACCATCATCAGTCACCTGGACCACTGTACTAGTCTTCTAAATACACCCCCACGCTTGCTCTCCTGCAACTTAGTTTCCAATCAGCAGAAAGTTTTCCAAAGATATTCTCAACTTCCATGACTCTCCTATTTAAAACCATTTGAGAGCTTCCCATTGCAGCCGGAATAAAGTCTAACTTTAGAGGATCTAGTTCGTCCCTCTACCTTTTCTTTTCACTTTTTCCATTATTCTGTTCTCTTGGTACATTGATTGGCCTTCTTTCTGTTTCTCAAACACTCAAGAGAAAAATGTAATTGTCTTCTCTCAACTGAAGGAAGAATACCACAAGAGGCCACCTCTGTTGGGACCCTAAACTATGATCTCCCATTTTCCCAAAACAGTGAAAGCTCCATATTGTAGGATTGTAGTAAAAGTATCCTTGAACCTGACCAATCTATTGCACGATTGCTCCTCCTTTGGGGGAAGTGGAGTTTGGGAGGAGTGTGACCAGTTTTGGGTTATGTGCGAATTGTCTATGTTGTAAATTAAAACATATGTTATGATACACATAGAGTCAGAACGCAATTGAACGCAGATAACATTCATTGTTGGTTATAGGAACCAGAAGTCTGCTACTACAGGAAACCTTAGCAGAAGGGAAAATTGAAACTTACTATATATAGATCACTATTAAAATTTTTATTTTGGGAGAATCCAAGATGGCTGCTCGGGTAGACACCTAACCGCAGCAGCACACAACAATTTCAATGGAATACAACTAAAATGTAGAGTGGACATCGCCCAGAGCTACAGGTAGTCGACTGACTGAAAATTCTAAAATTTTTATTTTGATTATGACACATAGCAAAACATCTATTTTACCTTATAGCCTCAATCATACATACATATATAAATATATAGGCCTGTTTAATTAAAAAATTTCACACCACTACACTTACTCTTACACATGTAATATTCTCTGATATTTTCTACATGATTCTGTTTTATTTCATTAAAATGGACTTCTAGTTATAATACAAAAAATTGATTTTATAACTCACTAATTAGTCCCAATCCATAGTTTGGAAAATGCCAACACCATTGTATCCAGAAGATACCATGAGAGCAATAAAGAAAAACACCTAAATCAGGCAGTGGGTTCTAAAAGGATTTTTCAGAGAACTTCCTGTCCTCTGGGAAACAGGATGTCCACAAAGGGGAAAACAGAGTTTGGTGTACTCTCTGTGGCAGACTGAAAAACAAACACCCAGAAGGACTTGTAATGAGACAGCCTGTGAGTGAGTGATAGAATGAATAAAAGAATAGGAGAGTTCAGAAATAGCTATAAAGCACACAACATGTTTAATTCCTATTAATTAAAAATTAATTCACAATTTGAGACAAAGTCAAATGCCCATTTTCTGTTCACAGAAAGCACACCAAGTCGGTAAACATTTATTTACCAAATGTTTATGGAGTGCCTCTATAGTTCCCAGAACTCTGTTATTTTCACCTGTAGGATGATTATAATACTTAGGTGTTATTCATTTGTGACTTTGGTGCCAATCACTGCTATGGTATTATATTTAGAACATGAAGGCTAAGAACAGTAAGAGTGATGCTGATAATGATAACAGTAATAGCTAATAGTTATTGAGTGCTTTCTACTCTTAACATCCATTTTGGAATGATCTCTAGTGAGCTGAGTTATTACTGAGCAGTGTATTATAACTTGCATGTGTTTAGTTGTTTCACTCAAACATTGGATTGTCCTGCATTTGATACACTTCCTAGAAATGGTGCTTGACGTAATCTAGTGGGGAAAAACTGACATACTGACTGAAATACTTTAACAGCAAAGATTATCCTGGTTGAATTAAGGAACCAATTTTAATAGCCCCTTTGAGGCAGGTTTAGCTTTTTCTGTCTCACGTGGAGTTTTGTGGAAGTTTGTTTTATTTTTATGTCTTTATTATGGTCTAGAAGGATAGATTGGTTTCCAGTAATTGCTATAACCTTCTTTCTTCACATTCAAAGCTGTTTTTTTTTCCCTTCTCTGTTTTTTTAAGGTCACAATTTTTCTTGTAAAATTACTCTTTGGGGAGTATAGAATGAAAGCAGCTTTAAGGAGACGGTTTTATTTCCTTGGCAGCCAGAAGGAGAGTTCCTGGTAAGAGAGCTGTTTCTGTGTTCAAAGTGGCTTCAGCAAGGAAGGCCGAGGCAGACGCTGAGCTTCCAGGGCTGAGCACTCACACCCAGGGCTTGTAGGTGGGGGACAGCCATTTTGCATGAAAGATGGTAAAGAAATATGGTTTCCGAGAGGAAAGCCTATAGGGAACCAGGTGGAGCTGACAAAACAGGGCTCAGATGGGAAAGGGGCCAGAGAAAGGCTTGTGGATGCTTGGCCAAGAAGGGGATTTGCAGAATTAACTAAGGGGATTTCAATTATTTCAGTGAACATTCTCATTCATCTTCGTGTCTAGGTGTGTAATAAGCGCCGCGTTGCCCAGTGGTGGTTTTGTGTGAGTCTGTCTTTCGGGGAACCTGTAGGTGGAAGGAGGGCATAGTCAACTCCTGGTGTCCATGAGCAGTGCTAGTCATCTACCCTCAACACAGGAAGTAAAATCACTGCAGCCTTCTTTCTCTTGACCTGCACCCCAACTTTTAAATCTGAGGTCTGCCCTTAACAAACCAGGACATCTTAGGCCAAATCTCTAAACTGAACTTTCTCAATCTGTAATAATTTGAGCCGAGGGGTACTAATAACCATGTCCAAATAAAGTTTAAAAATGTTAAAAATACTCGGCCACATAGGAGATGCTTAATAAAGCGTTCCTTAACTCTCCACTGAAAAGACCCTGCCAGACTCAGCCTCCCCTGGAGTTACATAGTACTAACTTTCCCTCTGCTCTTAGCTTCTGAAAGAGGGCCTATTGGTGCCAGAGTGTATATTTGTTGCTTGTTTATACAACCGTCTCTCCTTTCTAATAGTCAGACTTCCCCTCTAGGGGTCTGTGCTGGCCACCAGTTTATCTGTTCCTTGTAAGGACACGTAACAAAATTTTAAGTGCACAATATGGTATTGTTAAGTATAGGCACAATGTTGTACAGCAGCAGGTCTCCAGAACTCATGTTATATGACTGAAATTTTATACCTGCTGAACTTCAACCTCTGTTTCCTCTTCTCCACAGCCCCTGACAACTACCATTATATCTGTTTTTGTGAGCATGGCTTTGTATTTTATTTTATTTTATTTTATTTTATTTTATTTTATTTTATTTTATTTTATTTTATTATTTTATTATTTTACTTTTATTTCCATTGATTTTTTAGAGATAGTGGAAGGGAGGGGGAGAGACAGAGAAACATCTGTGTGAGAGAGATGCATCAATTGGGTTGCCTTTCACATGACTCCACCTGAGCCAGGGATCGAGCCTACAACCAAAGTACATGCCCTTAACTGGAATTTATCCTGGGACCCTTCTGTGGTCTGGTGCTCTATGCACTGAGCCAAACCAGCTAGGGCATGGCTTTGTATTTTAAAGATCTCATATAAGTGGAATCATGTAATATTTGTCTTTCTGTCAGAGGCTTATCTCACTTAACATGATGTCCTCGGGTACATCTGTGTCCTCACATATGGCAGGACTTTTTTCTTTTCTTTTTTTTTTTTTTTTTAAAAGCTGAATTTATTATTGTTTTTGATGTTGTTCATAAAGAAAATAAGATATCTTGAATTTTTAAAAATTTTTATTTATTGTCTATAGTTTTACATATGTCTCCTTTCCCTCCCTCCCCCCATCTCCCACCTCTCCACCCCAGCCATTCCCATCCCAGGCAAGCCCCCACCTCCCAATGTCTGTGTCCATTGGTTATGCTAATACACATGCATACAAGTCCTTTGGTTGATCTCTAAAACCCCCTCCCCTGCCATTTGTCTGTGGATCTATTTTTGTTCATCAGATTATGTTGATCATTATATCCCACATATGAGTGAGATCATGCAATACTTATCTTTCTTTGACTGGTTTATTTCGCTTAGCATAATGCTCTCTAGATCTATCCATGCTGTTGCAAATGGTAAAAGTTCCTTCTTTTTTATAGCAGCATAGTATGAGTGTATGTTAATATCCATTGTGTATTTGTACCACAGTTTTTTAATCCACTCATCTGCTGATGGGCACTTGGGTTGTTTTCAAATCTTAGCTATTGTAAATGGTGCTGCTATGAACTTAGGGTGCATATATCTTTTCTGATTGTTGTTTCTGGTTTCTTGGAATATAGTCCTAGAAGTGGGATCACTGGGTCAAATGGGAGGTCCATTTTTAACTTTTTGAGGAAACTCCATACTGTTCTCCACAGTGGCTGCACCAGTCTGCATTCCCACCAGCAGTGAAGGAGGGGTCCTTTTTTCCCTGAATCCTCTCCAGCACTTGTCATTTGTTGATTTATAGATGATGGCCATTCTCACAGGTGTGAGATGGTACCTCATTGTTGTTTTGATTTGCATCTCTTGGAAGATTAGTGACTTTGAGCATTTTTTTTTTTTTTTTTTTTTTTTTTTATGTCTCTCAGCTTTCTGTATGTCCTCTTTAACAAAAAGTGTCTATGGAGGTCCTTTGCTCATTTTTTGATTGGATCATTTATCTTCGTTTTGTTAAGTTGTATGAGTTCCCTGTAAATTTTGAAGATTAAACCCTTGTCTGAAATATCATTGACATATATATTCTCCCATGTAGTGTGCTTTCTTTTTGTTTTGTTGATTTTTTTTTCTATGCAGAAGCTTTTTATTTTGATGTAGTCCCATTTGTTTTTTCCCCCTCCTTAGTCTCCATTCCCCTTGTAGCTGTGTTGGTAAAGATATTGCTACAACATATGTCTGCTATTTTGCTGCCTATCGAGTCTTGTAGGATTTTTATGGTTTCCCGCCTTATATTTAATTCCTTTATCCATTTTGAGTTTGTTTTTGTTGATGGTGTAAGTTGGTGATCTAGTTTCTTCCTTTTTGTTTTGCATATATCTGACCAAATTTCTCAGCACTATTTATTGAAGAGACTGTCTTGACTCTATTGTATGTTCTTACCTCCTTCGTCAAATAATGGCTCGGGTCGATTTCTGGGTTTTCTGTTCTGTTCCATTGCTCTATATGTCTGTTCTTGTGCCAGTACTAGGCAGTTTTGAGAACTGTGGTTTGATAATATAGATTGATATTTGGTATTGTGATCCCTCTAATTTTGTTCTTCTTTCTCAGGATTGCTGTGGCTATTTGGGGTCATTTTAAAATTCCAGATGAATTTTTAAAGAGTTTGTTCTAGATTTTTGAAGTATGCCATTGGTATTTTACTGGGATTTCATTGAATCTGTAGATTGCTTTGGGTAGTATGGACATTTTAATGATGTTGATTCTACCAATCCATGAACATGATATGTTCTTCTATTTGCTTATGTCTTTCTCTATCTCTTTTTTCAGTGTCCTGTAGTTTTCCAAGTACAGGTCTTTTACCTCCTTAGTTAAGTTTATTCCTAGGTATCTTTTTTTTTAAATGCAATGTAAATGGTTATTTGTTTGTTTGTTTGTTTCTCTTTCTATGAGTTCATTATTGGTACATAAAAAGGCCATAGATTTCTGGGTGTTAATTTTGTATCCTGCTACATTGCCATATTCATTTATTAGGTCTAGTAGTTTTTTGATGGAGTCTTTGGGGTTTTGTATGTATAGTATTATGTCATCTGCAAATAATGACAGTTTTATCTCTTCTTTTCCAATTTGGATGCCTTTTATTTCCTCTTCTTGTCTGATCTCCATGGCTAGCACTTCCAGTACTATACTGAACAGGAGTGGTGAAAGTAGGCATCCCTGTCTTGTTCCTACTCAGGGGAAATGAGTTTAGTTTTTTTCCCATTGAGTAGGTTTGTCATATAAGGCTTTTATTCCCACCTTGCTGAGACTTTTTTTTAAAATCAAGAAATGATGTTGGATTTTGTCAAATGCTTTTTCTGCATCAGTTGATATGATGCCTTGAATTTTGTAGAGTGTTGTGAACTTAGAAAGTAATACTAAATACCTTTTCTACTTTTCCTTTTTATTTTTTAATTAACAACCATCTTCATTTTTATGCAAAAACACATTTTAGTCTACACCTTACAATTGTGTTTTGATGATTTGGTTGTTCACATGCTATTCCAAAACAGAAATATATTTTAGTTCAGGATACAGTTTCCTACCATCATACAATCTGATATTTTAATGGATAATTATAATTTAAATATCCACTTCAACACTATATATATATATATATATATATATATATATATATATATATATATATATATATTAGTCTGAGACAGATGCTTTTATTTTTTGATATTTCTCTTGTTTAAAACTGCACAAAATAAAGGGAAAATCTATATTTATAAAATAGAGTGAGAAAGTATTTATAGCAGTGTTTTTATCGTTTTGAATTTATAAAAACTATTAGTCTCATGTATTGAGAAGATTCTCTTTACTGCTTCATTTATGAAATAATTTTTAATATAGTCATCTTTCCATATATTTGCCATGTTACAATACACTATACCATTTTTCAAATAGTAAAAACCAGAAAGTAAAGTTTCCCTTTAGCTGTTTTTGTTTGTTTGTTTGTTTTGTTTTGCTTTTAGATTTCATGAATGATTAGAGAAGAGTCTATAAGTCATTTTGTGGCAAGATTGTTAAACTAATGACTAGCCTGTTTCTCCGTGTTCAGGTCATGTCTATTTTTACTAGACATGAGAATCATTGCTGTTGAAGAAAAAATGTAACCATTCTGCATTTAGCTCTACTCACATATTTTTTTTTGTATTGTAGTAGAAAGTCACATAAACATTGTTATGATTTTCAAAAATTGCTGAAGGGCATATATACATGCCAAATAATGTAATGGCATGCCAATTTTCTTGGAAGACTCAATATTTTAAAAATATATTATTTCTCTACAAATTAATGTATATTTTTAATGTGGTTCCAATAAAACATCTAATAGATGTTTAAATATAATTTGACAGGCTGTTTCTTTATAATAGGAGCCAATGGAAACTTGATTCTATTAAGTTATTCTATTTGATAAACAATATATGAACAAGCAATCCAACAGAGTTAAATATAAGTGATAACAGGGAATATATTTTTACTATGCTGACAGGTAAAAGAGTTACATCTAGGATATCTAAAAAGAAACATTTCAAGTATTTAAGAATTTCAGTAACCTAGTGAAAATGGACAAAGGATAGGAAAAGACAATTCATAAAAGATGAGACACCAAATTCAACAAAAAGATGCATAGATTTCAGTCATATTTTATCATAAAAATGAAATCCCCACTAAATAGAACAACAATTAAAGAATATTGCTTATATTAAGTATGGGCAAACATATTTTGAGTCCTAGTAGGGTAATTAATTGGTATAGCTCCTATTGAAGAACATTTGGTAGCATTTATTAAATTTTAAACATGCATACTTTATGACATTGCCATTCATTTTATTGACCTATATATGTCCTATATAATGTCCAGTAAGGAATGAGAAATTAACTAAGGAACACCATATTATTATGACTAGGAAGAGTTACTCAATATGATATTCTCTCATAGACTGATTTGCAATATGAAAAAAGCAAGCTGAAAATATATACAAATTATTGCATTAAAATACAGAATTACATTTCTAATGCTACAGAATGTCTTATAGGACATGTATCACAGGGATAAAAATGGTTTCTGAGGCAGGAGAGACTTGACAGTGTGGACTGGTAGAAAATAATTAATTTGGTTTACTTATCTTAATTTAAATATTGTCACCGAAATTTATTAAGCTATTAGCTGTGTAATTAAGCATCTATTATTAAAGGAATTCTACTAAATTCTTGTCCAGAATAAGAAAGATATAGTCTTGAATAAGGCTTATAAACTAGGGTATATCTTTTTAGCTAAATATAAAAACATTTTTTTATTCCAGTGAAGCAGTTTGCTGAAGTAGAATGCCACTTGAAATTTAGAAGGATCAATAGAAGATTTCTAAAGATACAATTTCTAATTACAGACTTGACATACCTTGGGATAATTCTTGGCTCTCCATCAAATCAATAAGGAAAACACCCCTGTTTTGTGCTGTTAGTATTAAGGATTGATTTGCACAAACTCCTTCACACCCTTATCTAGTCCTCATTGTAAGGAACATGATACAAATATCTGGAATAAGAAAAAGCCACTCTTATGGGATAGACTGTATAAAATGTCATACATGGGTTGAAGTGTATATGTAAATGTACCTGTCACCTGCTCACAAAAAGGTTGTTTCCCTTAACAAAGTTTAAGATTTTCCTGCTTCTCAAGGAGGAAGAGGAAGATGAAATATAAGAAAGAGGGAAGGGAAAGTGAAGAGGTTATTTGAACTTTTATTTTGTGGAAAAGGGAAGTATGTGGCCATTGTTTTTTATGGATGGAGCCTCTAATAATTCTACTTAGAATTTAAAAATAGAACATAGAATTTAAAAAAATAATCTTGTGGCTTTCTATACTGAGGGAAAGAATAAGACACACCTTTTACAGGTGAAATGGAATTTTTGGACTGGAACCCGGATTCTTTGTCTGCTGGAATCAAAGAATGAATCCACGGACAGAAAGTGGTATATATATATAGCAAAGGTGAAGTTTTATTGAGGAACAAGTACAGACTCCTACATGGGGAGTGGGAAAGAGTCCCACAGAATGGACTCCCATGTAGGGAGGACAAAGGATCCCATGGAGTTTTTTTTCCTATGTCTTATAAAGGCTGCAGATCCTGGTGCCTTGATATCCCCTCTGATTGGTCACTACTCCCTTAGACTGGTTACTCTAGTAACTTTAGGCTCAAAGATCAAATCTCAAATGGGACATGTGAGGCTCTCTCTCCCTCCCCCAACTCTTCCTCCTTTCTTAGTGTTTTCCCATTCCCTTTGGGCTTTCTTCTTTTCCTTCTGGATGAAGGGCTTCCTTCTCTTTATTTTGTAAAGATGGGTCTTTTGCTGTTCCCAGCTCCCCCATTCTACAGACATGTACCTGTTGCAGCTTTTCAGCCTCCCCATTCTATGGCAGCATTTCTTCTGCTGCACTGCAGCTCTGTGCTTCCTCCATGGTCCCCTTAATTTCCAAAATTTTAAAATTTCCTAAACCTGTCCTATTTTACCCCTAAGATTCCTGTTTCACAAATTTCCTTGGAATCATTCATACTTTAGCTGTATTTTGGCTGCCTACATGTGTTGTTCTAGATCATATTGAAATAATTAGGAATAAGGCAGAGCTCCTGTCCTGTGCAAATTAGGTTTTGGGGCAAAGGCAGGCATAAAAGCATCTATAAAATAATTGTGAGATTTAAAAGCTATGAATAAATGAATTAAAAGAACTTAGGTAAAGAAAAGTGCTGATGTCAGTGAGCAGTGGGGAGGGGAAGCACTCCAGGCAAAGGGAATAACAGCAGGTACCATTGGCCAGAGGTGAGAGAAGAGCTTGATGTCTGCAGGGAGCTAAACTGAGAGGAGAGTGGTCAAAGCACTGTGAGTTGGCGTGGGGGAATGGCCTAGTGTCCATCAGAGAAACCTGGAGAAGTAAGCTGTCCTCACATAATGCAGAAAATAGAGATCATGGTAGAAAGATGAATTTGTTCTAAGTGCAATCGAAACCATTGAAAAAATTGTAAGAATGCTGCAGTTTAGATGATAAGAATATCACATTTGCTGATTATTGATAGTAAAACAAATATTTTTTAAAGAGCTATTTTGATTATACACATTGCTTCAAAAAATGTCTTATTCACCATAGTGTGGTGAATACATTCTTTCACTGAATTAAGACTGTTCTTTTTGACCTTTATTTTTATTTATTTATTTTAAAATCTTTATTGTTCAGATTATTACAGTTGTTCATCTTTCTTTCCACCCCATAGCTCTCCTCCACCTGGTTCCCACCCCACCCTATGCCTTTATCCCTCCCCCACTGTTCTCATCCATAGGTGCATAATTTTTGTCCAGGTTCTTCCCGCACCCCCCACAGCCCCTTTCCTTGAGGTTTGTCAGTCTACTCCCTTTCTATGCCCCTGATTCTATTCACCAGATTATTCTGTTCATTAGATTTTTAATTCATTTGATTTTTAGATTTACTTGTTGATAGATATGTATTTGTTGTTCATAATTTTTATCTTTTTCTTCTTCTTCCTCTTCTTAAAGAATACCTTTCAGCATTTTATATAATACTGGTTTAACGGTGATGAACTCCTTTAGCTTTTTCTTATCTGTGAAGCTCTTTATCTGACTTTAAATTCTGAATGATAGCTTTGCTGGGTAGAGTAATCTTGGTTGTAGGTTCTTGCTATTCATCACTTTGAATATTTCGTGCCACTCCCATCTGGCCTGCATAGTTTCTGTTGAGAAATCAGCTTGCAGTCATATGGGTGCTCCCTTATAGGTAATTAACTGTTTTTCTCTTGCTGCTTTTAATATTCTCTCTTTGTCTTTTCCTCTTGGCATTTTAATTATGATATGTCTTGGTGTGATCCTCTTTGGATTCCTTTTGTTTGGGGTTCTGTGCGCTTCCTGGACTTGTAAGTCTATTTCTTTCACCAGGTGGGGAGTTTTCTGTCATTATTTCTTCAAATAGGTTTTCAGTGTCCTGCTCTCTCTCTTCTTCTGGCACCGTCATAATTCTGATGTTGGTTCGCTTGAAGTTGTCCCAGAGGCTCCTTACACTATCTTCATATTTTTGGATTCTTTTTGCTTTTCTGGTTGGGTGTTTTTTGCTTCTTTGTATTCAAACCTTTGACTTGATTCTTGTGATCCTCTATTCTGTTGTTGGATCTCTGTATATTATTTTTTATTTCAGTCAGTGTATGTTTAATTTCTAGTTGGTCCTTTTTCATATCCTCGAGGGTCTCACTAAATTTATCAGTCTTTTCTAGAAAATTCTTGAAAAATCTTAAAACTGTGGTTTTGAACTCTATATCCAGTAGATTTCTTTCCTCCATTTCTTTAATTTGTGATTTGTTTCTTTGTCTCTTCATTTTGGTTGCTTCCCTGTGTTGATAGAGTGGCTCTGTGTGCTAGGTGTCCTATAGGGCCCAGTGGCTCAGCCTTCTCAGTTACCTGAGGTGGACACTCTTGGTGCACCCCTTTGTGGGCTGTGTGCACAGTCTTGTTGTAGTTAAGCCTTGATTGTTGTTGGTATCACTGGGAGGAATTTACCTCCAGGCCAATTAGCTGTGAGTATCAGCTGTGCCTACAATGGGAGAACTTCTGTGCTGGAGCCACCCTTATGAGGCAAGACTTGCTTCAGTGGGGCTTTGGTGCTCACTGAGTCTGCCCCCTGAGTGTGTCCTTTATGGATTTGAGGAGTTGTAATCTGGATGGTCCCACTCTGACCACTGGGTACACTGGCTCTTGGATCTCCAAGGAGGTGCTAATTTAGCCTCTGCCTGTGGCCACCCAGCAGGAGCTACGGAGAGATCTGCAGATTCCTCTTCTTTGTTTGGGTTTTGGAGATGCCCACCTGAGGCCCAGCTGTGAAGCAATGCAAGCTGCTGTGGGGCCTTGGGCCTTCTTTGGATGTTCTGGGTTTCTCTGACTTAGCTTCAGTTTGATAGGTAATTTAGATTTCATAGGAGCAGCCATTCATATACAAAAGTCTCTGTGCACAGCTTGGATGGGGCAGAGTATCAGGATGGAGCAAACAGCAATGGCTTCCCTGCCCTAAGAGGCCCCTTGGGCTCAGTGTCCCGGGGTAATCGCTGCAAGCACCTCTGAGAGAAAGCTGCCCTCGAATTATAAACAGTCCAGTTTCTCCCCATGTAAGTCTGGGTCCTCAGATTCTCACCCAGAACTGGAGTTCAGAGCAGTCGGGAGCTTGCGTCTCCCTCCAGTTTGAAAGAGCCAGCCGTGTACTCATTTGCCAGCCCTCTCTGTGCGCACATGTGTGCGTGCCTCTGTACCTCTGCCTTCCACACCTCCTCTGAGTCTCAGTTAAGTGCTTTCCTTTTTCCTTCTAGTTGTAGAATTTCCACTCAGCCAGTCTCCCTGTGGTTCTGGATAATGTCCGTTTTGTCTTTTAGTTGTAGTTTTGAAGTGGTTGTTAGAAGGCAAGTTCAGGTATTTACCTATGCCGCCATCTTGGTTTTTCCAAGGTTATTCTTTAAAAAAATATATTTTTATTGATTTCATAGAGGAAGGGAGAGGAAGAGAGAGATAGAAACAGCAGTGATGGGAGAGAATCACTAATTCGTTGCCTCCTGCATGCCCCACACTGGGGATCAAGCAACCTGGGCATGTGCCCTGAATGGGAATCAAACCGTGACCTTCTGGCTCATAGCTCAGTGCTCCACCATTGAGCTACACTATCCAGACAAGACTGTTAGTATTCACATATAAAATTTACATTCTTAGAAATTTTTTAAAACATTAAAATATTTTAATGTTGATAAGAACACAACATGAATCTATCCCCTTAACAAAAATTTAAATGTATAGTACAGTGTTATTAATTATAAACACAATGTTATACAACAGATCTATATAGAATTTGTTCATCTGATGTAATAACTGAAAATTTATACCCATTGAATCATGCAGTATTTATCCTTTTGTTACTGGCTTATTTCACTTATCATCAGCTTTCAGGTTCATGTAGATTGTCACATATGGCAGAATTTCCTTCTTTTTTAAGGCTGTATAATATTATATGTATTTATGACATTTTCTTTATCCACTTAGCTACTTATGGATATTTAGGTTGCTTCTAAATCTTGTGAATATTGCTGCCATGAACATAGGAGGGAAGACAGTTCTTCAATATTGCTGATTTCAGTTCTTTAATAATAATATTACCAAGTTGTATGGTATTTCTACTTTTAATTTCTTTGAGTACTCTCCATACTGGTTTCCATAGTGGCTGCACAATTTTCCATTCCTGCAGTGTACAAGTGTTCCAGTTCTCCACATCCTTGCCAACAATTATCCTTTTGTTAATGTGAAAACATTCAAGCCTGTAAAGAATTTTTGTAAGTTTGTTTGAGCCAAACTGTTGACAATTGCCAGGAAGCAGAATACGAATGGATTGGGATAATGCTCTGGAGAATGGCAGTTTTTCACCTATTTTTATACATTGCAATAAAAGGAGAAAACGTAAATGGGTTACATGAAATCCACTGGTGATAGATTAGTGAGGCGTGAGGAAGCAAAGCATTGGTGTGTGTGTATGTGTGTGAACCTCTGGGATTGGATAAACAGTAAAATTATAGACACATACTTCTTTTAAATAGGTGGGCACAGGATAGTTAGCAGTCAACAATTAACATGATAACAATAACAATGAAGGTATTTATAGTCTTTGTCCTGGTGCCCATGAGAATTTGGTTGTGCCTGAGAGGTCCAGAAAAAAGGGAAGTTACAAGTTACCCTGACGTATCAATAATATGTTATAGTGGATACAAAAAGACAATAAGCTCAGTTAAGGTAAAGATTGATTGACCTCGTCAGTGAAGATACCAGCCTAAGAGATGACCCAGCATAACTGCTTTTAGTTGAAGTTTAATTTCAGACCATCCTTTGTGGTTAGCTTTCGAAGTTTGCAAGACCGCCATGCAGGCCTTCCCTGAGCTTGTCAGGTCAGCATGTGGCCCTTTTTGTCCACACTTTAAAAAAAGATAATAGCCATCTTAACAGGTCTGAGGATCTCTCTTTGTTGTTTTGATTTGCATTTCGCTGTCTTATCTTTTTTAATAAACCTGTTGGTCATTTGTATGTATTTTTTGGAGAACTCTTTGTTCAAGCCTTTTGCTTATTTAAAACATTTGGCTATTATTATTCTTTGAAATGTTTTTGCTGTTTTGTTGTAGAAATTTCTTATGTATTTTGGAAATTAATCCCTTATCAAACATACAGTTTGCAAATATATTCCATTTCATAGTTTGCCTTTTCAGTCTGTTGATGGTTTTCTTTGTTATGCAGAAGCTTTTTAGTTTGATGTAGTCCCATGTGTCTACTTTTGCATTTAGAATGCTAGTTATTTATGTGAATAAGAACTGTGTTAGTTCAGTGAAAGAATGTGTTTACCACATGGTGGTGCATGGAATAAAGGATGTAATGACATACATATAAAAGATATTTCTAAGAATCTAGTTGGATATTGAATCAAGACAGTGTTAAAAACCAAAAATAACCCCCCACAAAAGAACTCAAAAAAGTCTTTTTTTTTCTTCTTGTAAGCACTGTTGGGAATTAAGCGTTTTTGTATGTTTTATTGTTTATTTAGCCCAAGAGAATAATTATTAAGTAAAATAGAAGTAAACACATTTTAATAATTTTATGCATTTTGGGGTAGCTAACCCTTTGAGGGTGGAGATTAGTCTCAGACTGGAAATGTGTCCTTAACTAGATTATCATATGACAAATGAATCTCTCTTCAGTATTAATTTCCACAATGGTGATGTCAATATTTAGTGAATGTATAACAAGACAGGATACTCCATTAGAGAAAACAGTTCTATTCGGTACTGATGGGTAAACAGTTTAACTTGAGATCGTTTGATAGTTTCTGCCTTAAACTATTTGGTGTCCCAAGGCAGAGGTATTTTTTAGAGCCAGCCCTTGCACAGTGTCATTGTAATGACACCATAAAGCAGTTCTTTTTATACATTCCAATAAAACAGTGTGACATCTTAAATCGGAGTTGCTTTACTTTTTAAAGGGTGAAGAATGCACAGATTCCTTTCCATCTGCCTCCCTCCAGCAAGGCAATCATCAGGCACAAAGAAGGAAGCTCAGGGGAAACACCTTGTCACTCCATAAATGCGGTCAAGATAACCACAGAGATGGAGGGGGAATTGCTAACAGTCAGAGAAGATAAGAAGACAAGGTGACAATAACCTAGAATTATTCAAAAATAGAAGTTTAGGTTTTTCAATGGATAAAAGAACACAATGGAGTTCACTCCCACACAGACACACACTCTGCAGTCTGAAGAGGTTATTGTAATCTTCGCAGGAAAGGGAAGATGGGGATTAGCCATTGCTTTGTGAGACTATGTTTTGAAAGTTAAGCCCACTACTGTTTCATGGATCAGGTTGGGTGGATGAGAGGGAGAGAGAGGACTGTCCAGAGAAATATGGTTTCAAGAAGTTGTCTGTGTTCTACTAGAAAAGATCTCTAAAATAATAGTTACTCATTTGTCTTTAAAAGTTCAATTTCAATAACAAATGCAGAGAAACAAAAAATTTTCCTATTTCCAGTTAATTCTCCACTTCCTAAAAAGAAAGCACAACCAAATAAAAACAAACAAAACAACTCATATTCAGAAGGGAGTCTGGATGTAAGATTGGTAATAATTGTCATTTTAATTAACATTATTGTGTTGTGCAGTGTTAACTCCAGTTTGTTTTAAATCAGAATAATGAATAATCAAAATCTAACCAAACAATCATCATTTTAATTAATGTCAACTTCATTTTTCCTTAGACTCAAAATAACCGAAATCTAACCCATTAGAAAGATATAAGTCAATAGAAGTATTTCAAGGTATTAGTTTATCAGAAAAAAATTATTGTTTCCAGCACAAGGTCATATCTTTTAAAAAATATTTAAAAATTGATTCAGAGAGGAAGAGAGATAGAAATATCAGCGATAGAGAGAATCATCAATAAACTGCTTCCATATGCCCCCCACTGGGGACTGAGTCTGCAACCTGGGCATGTACCCTGACCAGCAATTGCACCATGACCTCTTGGTTCATAGGTTGATGCTCAACCACTGAGCTACATCGCTGAGCCAACTTGGGTTGGGGTAGATGGCTATGCTACAGTTTATATTGGCTGTCTTAGATACTTTGGGCTGCCATAACAAAACACCACAATCTCGATAGCTTATAAACAACAGAAATCTTTTCCCTACAGTTATGGAGGCTGGAAGTCTTAAGATCAGGGTGCCAGCATGGTCAGGTGAGGGCCCTCTTCTGGGTGGCAGACTTCTCATTGTATCCTCACATGACAAAACAAACAAACTGGGGAGCTTACTGGGGTTTCTTTTATAAGAGCATTAATCCTGTTCATATGGCCTCTGTTCTCTTGACCTCCCAAATGCCTCATCCCCTAAATCTCCTCATCACATTGGGGTATTAGGATTTCTTTCTTTCTTTTTTTTTCTTCTTTCTTTTCTTTTCTTTTCTTTTCTTTTCTTTTCTTTTCTTTTCTTTTCTTTTCTTTTCTTTTCTTTTCTTTTCTTTTCTTTTTTAAATATATATATATATTTTTTATTGATTTCAGATAGGAAGGGAGAGGGAGAAAGATAGAAACATCAATGATGAGCCCTAACTGGTTTTGCTCAGTGGATAGAACCTGTGGACTGAAAGGTCCCAGGTTTGATTCCAGTCAAGGGCATGTACCTTGGTTGCGGGTGCATCCCCAGTAGGAGGTGTGCAGGAGGCAGCTGATTGGTGTTTCATCAATGTTTCTAACTTTCCATCCTTCTTCCTTCCTCAATGTAAAAAATCAATAAAAGAAAATATTAAAAAAAAAAAAACCATCAATGAAGAGAGAGCATCATTGATCGCTGCCTCCTGCACACCCTCTATTGGGGATCTAACCATGACCTCTTGGTTCATAGGTAGATGTTCAACCACTGAGCCATGCTGCCTGGGCAGGAGGATTTCAATATATGAATTTTGCAGGACACAGAACCAGACGATAGCAATGGCCTTATCCTGATGCCATAGCCAACTTCCCCCCTTTGTCTTGCTCAAGCCCATAATAAGAACCAGATTTTTGATGTTTGCAAATGATCCATTGGCAGATGTCTTCATAGTTGAGCTGAAATTCCCAGGATTTTCTGCTAACAGTGTCATTTTGCAAATATTGATTTAATATCTTGATGTTCCTCTCTTCATAGTCCTATATACCTCTGTAAAACCTGCTCTCACTCCATTTGACATGTGTTTGCATAATGTAAACCGAAGATGGGTAGCCTAATTACATACTAATAGGAAACAATTTGGCTTTGTAATTCCTGTTATATAAAGCTGACATTGCATGAGGACAGACCCTGTCTGCCTGGGTGCTCCTCTGAAATTCCTGGTCACTGAGTTAAGGAACATTCTCTTTCTTAGCGGAAATTCTGACACTTCGGTAGTTGTTTAATAATAAATATATTTCATTGCTATTTAGATGTTGCAATTTATTTTTATCTGCATCACACAGTACAACTCTTGAAAAGCTTTATGCAACCCTGGAAAAGTCTCCCTTAAATAGAAGGACCAAAGTGATAATGGAGAAAATTAAATAGTTAATGCGGGGGAACTGTGGTTTTGGATTCTTTATTAAAAAAGAGTGTGATAGTCTGGCCAGTGTGGCTCAGTGGTTGCACATTGACCTATGAATCACCAGGAAGTCAGGGTTTGATTTTCCATCAGGGCTCATGTCTGGGTTGCGGGCTCGATCTCTAGTAGGGGCTGTGCAGGAGGCAGCAGGTCAATGATTCTTCTCATCATTGATATTTCTATCTCTTTCTCTCTTCCTTCCTCTCTGAAATCAATAAAAATATATTTGTGTGATAGAGTTGCATGTTTTACTCTGATATGATCAAACTCTGACATAAAATCCTAGAAGAATATGGAGACAATCAACTAGCAGATTGATGACTACTAAATAGGTACAATATACCCCCTCCTTCCATTTATCACATCGCCAAAGAGTATCATTTGCTTTTGCTTAGGATAAGAAAGACAGAAAAAAAAAAAACCCACTATATTTTTACTTTAGAATGAACACAAAATTCCATGGAACCTCTTAGGTGTAGTTTCTCCTGAGAATACATCTCAAGACTATTGTGAGGTGAAGAGAGTAAGACTAGGCTATCCTGGATGGAGAGAAAATGTTAGGGTCCAATTGCTCTGAGGTATCATATGTGGAACTTCTGTCTGCACATCCTCTCAGGGGTCTGCAGAGCCAATGGCTTCTGTTGCTCTGATGCTGTGCAGGCCCAGAGACCACAACTTTCCCATTCTGCTTACTCACCCTTCCTCCTTGCCTTTTGATGGGGGAAAATATCATACATTCCTTAAAGCAACTACTTTTCTTTCTCTGACTCTCCGTTTTGCTCTGATTCTATTTTTCTATTGCACCTGCTCATATTATTTTTCTCTGACTTTTTCTATTTCTTCCCTCTCTCTGTCTTTTTTATAAGCAGCTTAATTATTCTTTTGAGGAGCCCAATTAATAAAAAAAAGAAGAACAAAGAATTGCATTTGAGGTGGTATGATGATAAAAATACTGTGAGTTTGTAAAAGGGATATTTTTTAGAGAAGGAAGGTGTATATAGATATTCATTCAAAAGAAATATCATTAATCCACCAGAGGTATAGCTTCATGGGAACTAAAGATATATTCTGTTAAACTGAATGTATTTTACTTACTCTTGTGCCTTCACATCTCTGTTATTGTAGTTTAAAAGTGTTCATTTCTTGCCCTTGCTGGTTTGGGTCAGTGGATAGAGCATCGGCCTGCAGACGGAAGGGTCCCAGGTTTGATTCTGGGTCAAAGGCATATGCCTGTGTTGGGGGTTTGATCCCCAGTAGGGGTTGTGCAGAGGCTGCCAATCAGTGATTCCCTCTCATCATTGATATGTGTGTTTTTTTTTTGTCTCTCCTCCTCCCTTCTTTTCTGAACTCAATAAAAGTATATTTTAAAAAAATAAATAAAAGTATTCTTTTCTTTTATCTGAAAGTCAGCTATTTTGCAAGCAGTTATTTTACTGAAATACTATCTTTCTCTACTCTTCTAAGTTTAATGACTTGCATTTTTCAAGACAGTAATCAGAGTCAAGTTGCAGAATTTCCAGAGTTGTTTCCTATGTTCCTCAGAATATCAGCTAGCCTGGGCCTCACAAGCATTGTGCTTCAGCAGGCTGCAAAAAATGGCTACAGTTTTAAAAAGAGTGCAGCTCGCCCAGTAAGAGTGCTTCAGTCAAATTTTATGGTGCTTTAAATAAATGGGTTTTTATGATTATTCTTGCAAAACTTATGATTTCTGATTTAACTTGCAACTGAAAGTGATGCTTTCTCTCTTTTGTCACCCCAAGTTCTCTTAGCACAGAAACTACTCCCTGGGGATAAGCAACTCAGATGGAAACATACGATAACTGTAACTTAATGGGACCCCAATGGCCTTTAAAAGTTAATGCTCTTAGAGCAATTAATGAAGCTTCTAAAGAAAGGGATGTAAGCCTGAGGATAATTTATGCTTTGGATGATCTGGCTCATTATTGACATTATTTAATATTCCCCAGGCACTCAAGTAGATCATGGCTACAAATCCAAAAATAGGTAAGAAAATATTTCTGACTCCTAAAAATAGGAAAATATTCTTCAAATTAGAAGAATAAAAAAAAAATCTTAAAATGGAACACCATAACTAATTGGGAGAAGGAAAGTTTTTCTTTGTAAGAATTCTAAAGTCACATTTTGCAACTCTGGATGAAATAGTAGATCTAGGCTATAATCACAATGAATCTTAAAATTGTTAAGGGAAAGCATGATTAGTAATTTTATAATGAGGAACAGGTTAACATAATCTAAATTCCCTCATAAATTTTATTATCATTAAATATGGGACAGCCAGATATCATGGAGTCTCAATGATGTGTAGTACAAAACACCACAAGTGAAGTATATTTGTTAAAAAACAATTGAGCTTGATTATCTTAAGTCCTCCAATATCTAGTTGTCAGTTTATAGTAAATACAGGAGAGAGAGGAAAGTTAACAGAGTAAGCTAACCATGAGGAAGTAATCAGTCAAATGCAGAAAGTAGAACATTGGATAGTACATGCCAATGGAATAAATACAATGAGAAGCAATGTTTTAGAATAGATGAGATTTAAAAGACATACAACTTAATGCAATATGTAGACATCAAGGAGTCTTTTTTCAAATAAATCAAGTAAACACATTTTCATGATATTAAGAAATTGACTTTTAAAGTATGGTGATTACTTTAAAGTAATTGTGTTGGTTAGAGAAGCATATTTAAGTACTTATGTTGAAATGTTGTGTCGTATGGGATTTTCTTTAAAATACTAGAGGCCCGATGCACGAATATTCATGCAAAAATGGGCCTTCGTTCCCCTGGCTGACAACACTGCCTTTGCTTGGCCGGAGCTGTCTTTAGGCTCCAGCCTGGAGCCACCTTTCTGCTTTCCCATGCTGCCCAGAGGCTTGTAGCGGCTGGGGCAGTACAGAACACCTGTGTTGTTGCCATGGTGACGATGCAAACACTCTGCCCTAGGTGCCTGTTTATGCAAATTAACCTACCATCATTGTTGAGTTAATTTGCATACTCACTCATGATTTGTTGGTAGGCCTCACTACAGTATGGTTAATTTGCATCTTACTCTTTTATTAGTATAGATTCGAAGATATGTGGGTCAGTAGATGAATTGAGAGTGAGCATATGTTAATCTGTATTAAAGCTGGGTAGATGAGGGTTGTTGAATCTGTTCTCAGTCCTGTTTGAAAATTTGTGTAGTGATTGGGGAAACATGAGTTGCCTATGACAGACAAAAAGATGGTATGTAAAAAAGTTGTATTTTCTGTCTCTAAGAATTTGAAGACATGGTGGCATAATCACATCAAATCTGGCTATTGTTTAGAGCTGATATAAAATTTTTAGACTTGTTCAGATACAGTCACAAAAAACAGGAGTGTTTCAATTTTGTGTTAAATGGCCATTTTTATAACTTGATTTAAAACATTTTCCTTGTGAATTTTACCTATTTTTATGATGCACATAATATAGTTTCTAAAGCCCATTAATGATAGTAATTTAACCAAACCAAGATTTTTCTAATACCAAATTTTCTAATTTACTTTTAAAAATAATATTGAGGGGGAAAAAACCTTTATCTCCATTCTTTTGCAAGTGGTACTTTGTATCTTCTTTATGTAAATAACTTGTACTGCAAGTAAAATGATTATTTGTTATACCTATTTATTTTGAAAATATTTTATTATCTCTCACTCAGATGTTGTACATATATACAAACAACTTGACTATAATTTAGTTTATTTCAAACAAGTCACACAAAGTGCCTTTTAAACAATCATAGGCGATTGTATGTAATTAAGTACCTGAAAAAAAATGTGTGAAATTGGAGAAACTGGGATAATAAATAATATATAAGGGTTTGTATCATTTCAGAGGTGCTGAGCAGACAACTTGAATTTAAATAATGTAGTCACAGTGTGTGTATGTGCAGAGGATCTACCCTATAACGCACACATTTAGCCACATATATCCTCCTTACAGATTCTCCCCAAAGCAATCTTAATTCACATGGCATCTTGTCTTCCATCCTCATTCTCTACCCTATCAGATCTGCAGAACACAAACCCTGAGTGAGTGAAACAACTACATCTGCCACTGACAGGATCTCATCTATGAAACAATTTGTGATGTTTCAGGTTGTCTCATCTTTACATGTACACACACATTTAAATTTTATTTTATTTTATTTTATTTTATTTTATTTTATTTTGGTAGGCACACTTAACATGAGATATACCCTCTTGCCAAGTTGTTAAGTATACAATATAATATTGTTGACTCTAGGTACAGTGTTGTACAGCAGATCTTTAAAACATATTTAATCCATCCTGGTCAATGCTGAGATACTGATTTCCCCCTAGTGATCTGGGAGACTTGCTGATTTTTCTCTCTGACCTGTTCTCATGCACACTTTTTTTGTATCGAGCACGTCCTACCAGACACATCTCTGGAGGGACTCATTTCTTTCTGTTCTGCTGGGCTGAGTGCTATCCTAACTCAAGATACTGTGTCTTAATGTCCCACTTGGTTTCCTTTCCAACTTATTGTTGCTCTTAGTAAAATTTTTGTTTACATCCATTCCCTGTTGTAAGTTAGACATGCTACGCATCAGATAAAAAAGCAGAATACAAGTATTAGTGTCTCATGGATACTCCTGGCTTTGTTGGGTAGTTTCAATTGCAGTGTTTTTCTGCTTTAATGGGACTCAGTGCTCATGGGAATAAGGAGTTACATAAAATGCAGTGATGTGAACAGATTTGAAAGAGCAAACACCACAATAAAGTTCACCTTCTGGGACTCTCTAGAACCTTGAAGGAGGATTGTGGAGCACCACTGTGTTTAAGCGCCACAGGTCCCTGAGCAGGCATGATTTGAGACACATGGAGGGTCTCTGGGAATTGGGTCAGTCCCAAGAATCGTTTTATGGAAAATATCCAATTAAGTGTTTGTTAACTTTTCATGTGGAAGAAATCTCATTCAAGTTAAACTAATTCCTTGTGTTAGAGTAGGAAAAAACAAAGAATTACTCAGATACTGGAGATTAGAGAATTCCTAGGAGGGTCCATTCATTTGTGTGAAGTGGCTGCTCTTTCAAAGTTTGGTCCTGGAACCAGCATCATCATCATTTCCTGGAAATTCGTGAGAAATGCAAATTATTTGCCTGACTTCAGACCTGCTGATTCAAAAACTCCTTGGAGGAGCCCAGAATCTGTTTTCACAAGCCTGATAAGCATGCAATTACAAACCACTGGTTTAATGTATATTTTTTAAAAGAAAGATTTTGACATTTTTAATTAAAAAAAATTTTTTTTAGTTAATATTGTAAAATCGTTTGAAATAATCCTTTGGGTCAGATAAGTAGTTCTCCTTTATCCTTTCAAGATTATTAATGAAGGCAATGAGATTTCCCATTATCTTTTCTTTTTAAGTCATTTGTTTATTTTAAAAAATATTTTTATTGATTTCAGAGAGGAAGGGAGAGGGAGAAAGAGAAACATCAATGTTGAGAAGAGAACCATTGGTTGGCTGCCTCCTGCAGGCCCTCCACTGGGGATCTAGCTCACAAACCAGGCGTATGACCTGATTGGGAATTGAACCATGGCTTCCTAGTTCATAGATTGATGCTCAACCACTGAACCACATTGGCCCGGCAATTTCCTAGTATCTTGATAATTCTGCTTATTGATAACTCAGAAAAATATTTATGTTTATCATTATTATTGGAATCATCACATTTTACTGTTTTAATGATATTTTATTCCTGTAAATGGCCTGATGTATAGCTATAACTCATGCACATTTCTAAGGAAAACAAGAAAGGAATGCCTGTAGCACCTTTAGAATCGTGGATTAATAATGAAAAAACAATTAGTCAGGAATAGAGTGTAAAGCTCAACTCAGTTTTACTTTCCAGGTCTGAACAGCAGAATTTCCCTCAGTACATGAGATAGTACATGTAACATTCTTTGCCATGCCACGCAACCCAAGGAGCTTAATGCTAGCTTTCATTATATTGGTGCTTGTTAGTACTTTAGAGAAGGTTCCTACAAGCCCTCCTGTTTATATAGCATTATGAAGCTTGACTAGTCAACAAAAACAAAACATAAAGAAATAAAAATATGAAGAAAAACCCCATTCAACAGCCTAATTTCTCATCTGGCTTTGTATATATGTTACAAGCTCTAAAGAAAATATTAGAAATTAGTAATATATAAAAAATAAACTTACTGTGATTAAGTTCAGTTAAACTCTGTTATGACGTTTCTGTCCTTAAGAGATGTCTTTTTTATTTAAGTGACATTTCTTGCTTAACATTCTTCTTTGTCTGATATTAAGATATTTACACCAGCATTATTTTAGTTAATGTTATTATGATATATCTTTCCTCATTTCTTTATTTTAAATCGTTTTTGGTCCTTTAAAACATACATTGTTGCCCTAGCCGGTATGGTTGAATTGGTTGGGTGTCGTCCCATGTACCGAAAGGTTGCCGGTTCCATTTCTGGTCAGGGCACATGTCCCAGTTGCAGGCTTGATCCCCAGTAGGAGGTGTGCAGGGGGCAGCTGAGTCAGTTTTGCTCTCACATTGAAGTTTATCTCTCTCTCCCTCTCCCTTTCTCTCTCTTAAGAAAAAATCAATTAAAAAATCTTAAAAAGAAAACATACCTTGTGGACAGCATATAGTAGGGTTTTTTATATCTATCCAATCTTTTTCTTTTATAGAATGTTTATTTCATTAACATTTAATTTAGTTACAGTTATTACTGCAATTATTACCAAGTCTATAATCTTGCTTTATCTCTATTTTCCTTTTCTCTTTGTTTCTTTTTCTCCGCTTGCTTGTATAACTTTGGACTTATCAAGTATTTTTGTTATTCCTATTCCTTTCTCATTTTCAGTACATATTCAGTTGACTGCAGTATTTATCCTTGATTTGCTAAAGTTTACTTGAAATTAGTACTTTTTTATTTCCAAAAGAATGCAGTTATTTTATAATAGCTTGACTCCACTTGACCTTTACTTGGGACTTGGTATTCTCATTCCTCTTTCATGTTACTACCATTCTTCATCTTGTCTTTGAGGATAATTATTGTATGTATTTTAAGTTCCTGGTCCATTTGTTTTGATAATGTAGAGAACATATATTTAATTTTTGTTTCTTATTGCATTTACATTGCTCTTCTTTTCCAGTTTTATGGCCTGTGAGCTGCTGTATTCTCCTCAGTTATCAGTTACCCTATCTGGTAGGAAGGGCCAGCAGCAGGTACTGACCTGTGACTTTCCTAGTGTGCTTGGTCATAGAGAAATGAGGAGCTTCCTGTGGAGAGCTGCAGGTACCACAGAACTGTTGTTTGCTAACTCTTAAGTGCTCTCTCCTCCTCGTGAACCTTTAAGTTAAGGAGTAGGAATCCCTTAGGATTGGAGTTTAGTGTTTTTGGACTGGCTAGTGGGAGAACCAATGGGGGTTGGCTACACAATAGCCTATATATTTTCATCAGTGCCTCAACCTTGTAGGATTTGAGTTCTGCTCTCATATTTGAGCTCTGATAAGTCTGGAGTGTCTGTAGCAATGCTGGGCAAAGGTTGTTCTAAAGCTCAATGTGTATGGGAGAGTGTGGAGGTGAGTGGAGACTAAAATAGACCTTATCAACAGTACAACGATTGCAATTTCTTTTGAGAGTCAAATTTTTTAAACTTAAACTTCTAACGCCACTTCTTCCAAATAGACTCGTCCAGGCTGTGGTATTTTGTGGAAGAGCCACACTCAAGGGGCCAAAGAGCCGCATGTGGCTCACGAGCCGCAGTTTGCCGACCCCTGCCCTAGGGCATAGTTTAAGGATTAGGTAGTTACAAACCCCAGACACCCATCCCAGAGCAGTGCCAGCCGTGTTGCTCAGAGTTAAAAGGAATGCTGCTGTGGGAGCAGTTGGCCCCAGTAATGTGCAAGCATGTGCCCTGGCGCTGTAGCCCGACCGCCCTGGGCATCACAGGCAGGTGCGATGGGGGCCGAAAGGCAGCCTCTGAAACCTTTTTTGGGTGTGTGTCCCAAGAAGAAAAAAAAGAGAGAGAGAGAATAACAAGATCTTTCTTCACTGACTAATATTATAGTAACAAGAGGAGGAAACTGATAATTAAAAAAAAAAAATACTGAAATGCTGGCAGGTGGTCAGACTATTGCCAGCCGCCTGGTTATTTTCTGCATAGTTTTGATATACCTGTCCAAGCAGGTTTGGCAAAGTGGAAGTTTAGTTATTGCTGAAATTGTTTGCAAGAGTCTAAAAAAAAAAATCTTTACAACGTGTTTGGGATTATAAAGAATTCGGCTGAAAGAAAACTGTAATAGATGCTTTCTCTTTGAGGTCTATTGTAGTCACTCTGGCAGCCCAGCCTGAATCTCACTATCTTGCCTTGGAGGTACTTGAAGGGAAAAATGCTTCATTTTTGTGAAGAGCTGTCTGACACAGGAAAGCTTCACCTTCAATAAGATTATTTCTGGGCGCACGAACAATTGCAGCATTGTTTCTTCAAAATAGCTGGAATACACCCGAGAAGCCCTCCTTGTAGAATATGCTTCAATTTATGTCCCATTACTGCCGTCAGAGCTTTTGAGTCCAACTCTCTCTTGTTTCCAAATGATGGGTAGAGTTGTCACTTCATAGACAATTCCGAGAGGTGTTCTGAACTGTCATTGTTTAGGAAGGTTTTATTCTTCTGAAGACCTTGGAAGAAAGATGCAGTAAAAGATGTTAGGTCAGACACCTAAAGGTTTTCTCCACTTAATTCCATTGTATATTTTCTCTACCTGATGGTTTCAGTGATTTCATGTGAGGGCGTTTTCTTTGATGAGGTTCACAGAGAGAGTACAGGCTGTTTTATTTTGATCAGTTTGGAAGTGGCTGGGGGTGGTTATATGTGTAAGAAAGCTCCCATGGCTTTTTAAATTTCATGTATTCTTTGCTCTGTAGTTTTCAGTTTCACCCAGATACAAGTGTTTTTATTTTTTACTAGAGGCCTGATGCATGAAATTCATGCAAGGGGCTCAGCCCTCACAGCCGTGGCTTCGTCTGGAAGGTTGTCCAAAAGGACATCCAGTCTAATTAGCATATTATGCTTTTATTATTATAAATGTATCCTTAGTTTTATTGTAGTTCTTCTTCAAGAAAGAAGCCCTGTGTGCTTATGGTCCTCCTATAGAAACAAGCAAAATCTGACACATTTACAATCAACACTTCACAAGACACATTTACCCAGGTTTATTTGACATTGACTGATCTTTTTTTTCTTCTTCTCAGAATATGATTATATTGTTATGGTTTTTAAGAAAATTGATTTTTGGAGAGTGATGAAGGGAGAGGGAAGGAGAGAGAAAAACATAAATGTAAGAGTGTAATATTTATTTGGCTGCTTCCTGCATGCTCTCTACCAGGAATCGAGCTCGCAACCCAGGCTTGTGCCCTGACCGGGAAGCAAATCAGCAACCCCCAGGTGCACAGGATGACACCCAACCAGCTGAGCCACGTTGTCCAGGCCTGTAGTTATGGTTTTAATCTTTCTCACCAAATATAACAAGGGTATATCTTCAGACACTGCAATCAATTTTCCATGAATTTATTGCTTTGAAATTTTAATTTTTCCTTTTTCAACTTTTTATTTCCCTCTTCTGTGATGTGGTTTATCCCCCTGAGAGTATGTCTCATTTACCTGTTCAAGTGCATTCTTATTTTAGTTGTCCTTGAAACTCTATTTTTCTCTTCTTCATTTTTTGTTTTGTTTCATAAAATAAAAAATTAGTCTACCAGATGATTCAGCAATCCCACTTCTTGGTATATAGCCAAGAGTTAACATCAAGATATCAAAGAGATATCTACACCTCCATGTTCATTACAATATTATTCACAACTAAAGGTCCAGTGCATAAAAATGATGCACTGGAGGGGGGTCCCTCAGCCCGGCCTGTGCCCTCTCTCAGTCTGGGAGTCCTCAGAGGATCCTATTGACCATTTAGGCCTGATCCCTAAGGGAAGCAGGCCTCAGCTGCAGTCTGGTTTTCCTCTGCAGGAGGCTGGGCTGGCCAATTGGGATGGCACTGCCCCCATCACCTGCCATTGCCGCTTGGCCTTCCTCTGCAGGAGGTGACTGGACAGGCCGATCAGGGGAAGGTGCTGACCCCCACATCGCCCATCCGCCATTGCTGTTCTCTCCCTCTACCCACTGGCACATGCCTTGGCTGGCCTGGCACCACCTTTTCACCAGCCCCACCCCCTGTCGACTGGTCTTCGCCATTTGGTCGATTTGCATATTACATTTTTATTATATAGGATAACCAAAATTTAGAAACAACTCAAATGCCTATCAACAGATGAATGGATAAATAAAATTTGGTACATACATACAAAGGAATATTATTGTCTTAAAAAAATCCTGCCACATTGATGAATCTAGAGGACATTATGCTAAGTGAAATAAACCAGGTAGAGGACACATTCTGCATGTTTCCACTTATCTATGTTCTATGTTAGACACAGAGAAGCAGAGAATAGAATGGTGTTTGTCAGGGGCAGGGGGGGGGTTACATGTTGCTCTAGGAGTGTAGTTTTAGTTGTACAAGTGAATACTTTCTAGAGATCTTCTGTGTAACATAGTACCTGTAATTCATAATATGGTATCGTTCACTTTACTATAAATTAAGAGGTTAGATTTCATGTTAAGTTTTCTTACCACAAAAACAAAACAACAAAAAGCCCCCACAAGAAAGCAGAAAGAAATTAAAAAAAGTTTATATATATATATATATATATATATATATATATATATATATATATATATAAAATTGATTTTTTACAGAGAGGAAGGGAGATGGAGAGAGAGTTAGAAACATCAATGAGAGAGAAACATCAATGAACTACCTCCTGCACACACACCCTACTGGGGATATGCCCACAACCAAGGTACATACCCTTGACCAGAATCGAACCCTGGACTCTTGAGTCTGCAGGCCGATGCTCTATCCACTGAGCCAAACTGGTTAAGGCCAGAAAGAAAATTTTTGAAGTGATGGATATGTTTAATACCTTCGTGATGGTATCATGGGTGTAAACATACATCCAGACTCATCAAGATATGTAAATAAAATATGTGCAATATTTTATCAATTATGTGTTAAAAAGCTTAAAAATTAATCAACGTTTTCTTTATAACAATAGAGACATGCCTATCATTCCACCCTTTCCCTTGAAATCCTTACTACCTCTAGATACATCTTCTCCTTTGCAGTAAAGTGGGGATTACATGTGCCTCTGTTTGCATCTCTCTGCACTGCTCTTCTGCTGAAATTCATCTCCCTCTGGAATGTCTAAATAAAATGTTCTGCAGAAGGTCTCTGCTTTACTTTGTTTCTGGCTCCTGTAGTTTTTTTTCTACAAGAAATTTCAGCAATCTCATCCTTAGAGCAGTAATGTCTATTTTATTGTTCAGAAGATTAACTGGGAATTTATAAAAATTATTAAAACATGTATTTTTTAGGCATTTCATTATATTTCAATAGTGAAAAGTTGGAGATAATTTAAGCATTCACCAGTAGAAGATGATGATATTATTACATAGATTATGATATATTTATAAAGAGCATAATGCTATATTTTAAAGTGAAAGCGGATTATGAATTCAATCATGTAAAGTATATGTAGGTACTTTTGGGAAAAATGATTGGAAGGATATAAACAAAATGTTAGCCATGGTTATCTGTGGTGGTGGGATTATTCACCTTATGTGTAATTTTTACTTTCATTTATGTGTTTTTCTTTGATTTTTAAATTTTTAAAAAAACAAAGTACATGTATTTCTTTTATTACAGTTACAACTTATTTCCAATTGGAAAAAATCAGTTACAGTTCACACACTTTGCATTTACCTTATTTTTAATTTTGCTTCCCTTTTATAGATTCTCACATATAACCTTAAACTCCACCGTATTTATTACCATAATTTTTAATAAAACCTATCTTGTCTGTTTTCAGAGAAATATTTTTCCTTAAGAAGTATCCCTTTGTCTTAACATTTTCATGTAGACAAATAGATTTTAAATTTTCAACTAACTGTGATTGTATACCTTATTAAGACCAGACTCAATTCTGAAATAGTAATTCATGGATCTCCTTTTAGTGGCAGTTTTAGGAATTGTTTTCCAAGTTTATAGGAATGAGGTGGATGCCTTGTCAGTGAAATTATATACTTTGCCAATAGGAGGCATACATATGATGGTTATATTTTCTAAATTAAATATTAAAAAAAGTAAAATACCTCATCACTATTTCTATAAATCATGGGATGGATTTTTTTTTAAAAAATTGAAAGTCCCAGAAAATCTCTTACAAATTATAGCATAATATATTGACATAGAAATGATATGACCTATTAAATGAAGATTTTGTACCTTAATGGGATATTCAAATAATTTAGGAAAACCAATTTATTTGACAAACAGGAGCCCTCTGCAGCAGAGATGTAACTTATCCAAAAATCTCTTGACAGTTATTGGCATTTAACAAATAATTATTCAGTAGCTACTGTGTGCCAGATACCATGTAGATATTAAGAATTTTATTTATTTTTATTTAAATTCTTTATTGTTTAAAGTATTACATACGTCTCCTTTTCTCCCCATTGACCTCTCCCCAGTTGTTCCCACCCCCTAGCACATGCCCTCAACCCCCCTCCTGTCTATGTCCATTGGTTAAGCTAATGTGCATGCATACAAGTCCTTTGGTTGATCTTTTACCTCTTCCTCTCCTCCTTTGCCTTCTCTCTTAGGTTGGATGGTCTGTTTGATGCTTCTATGACTCTGGCTCTATTTTTGTTCATCAGTTTATGTTGTTCATTATAGTCCACAAATGAGTGAGATTATGTGATATTTATCTTTCTCTGACTGGTTTAATTTATCTCAGCATAATACTCTCCAGTTCCATCCATGCTGTTGCAAATGGTAAGAGTTTCTTCTTTTTTGTAGCAGTATAGTATTCCATTTTGTAGATGTACCACCGTTCTTTTTTTTTTTAATATATTTTTATTGATTTTTTACAGAGAGGAAGGGAAAGAGATAGCTAGAAATGTCGATGAGAGAGAAACACTGACCAGCTGCCTCTTTCACACCCCCGACCAGGGATGTGCCCGCAACCAACGTACATGCCCCTGACCGGAATTGAACCTGGGACCTTTCAGTCGCAGACCGACGCTCTACCACTGAGCCAAACTGGTTTCGGCTATACCACCATTCTTTAATCCATTCATCAACTGAAGGGCACTTAGGCTGTTTCCAAATCTTAGTTATTGTAAATTGTGCTGCCATGAACATAGGGGAGCATATATCCTTTCTGATTGGTGTTTCTGATTTCTTGCGATAATATTAAGAATTTTTGTCATTTCTGTTTAGTTTTATATTTTTTAAAATTTCAGAGTTTTGATCTTAGAAAGTACTTCTTTCACTGTAAATTATCTCTTTGTTCTCTGAAAACCTGTGATGAAATGTTGGTACAGAGTAATTGTTCATAATCTCTTTGATATTGTTGTTTTTTACTAGAGATCTTTAGCCTGGCCTGCGGGATTGGGCTGAAACCGACTCTCTGACATCCCCTAGGGGTCCTGGATTGCAAGAGGGCACAGGCCAGGCTGAAGGACCCCACAGGTGCAAGAATCTGTGCACTGGGCCTCTAGTATGGCCCAGTTAATCTCTTCCTGCCCTCCCCGCTTTCCCTCTGAGATTCATCAGTCTGTTCCATGTTTCCACACCTGTGGTTTCCTCTCCTGTGTTAAGTGTCTGCCCCCCTGGTGGTCATTGTGTATCATAGCTACCAGTTGGACGGTTGAACGGTCAGCAGGTTGGAGAGAGAGAGAGAGAGAGAGAGAGAGAGAGAGAGAGAGAGAGAGAGAGAGAGACTAGAGGCCTAGTGCATGAAAATTCATGCACTCAAGGGGGGTGGTCCCTCAGCCTGGCCTGCCCCCTCTCACAGTCTGGCAACCCTTAGGGGCAGGAGGCGACCCGCTGATCAGGGGAAGGCAATGCCCCATCACACCAGTGCTGCTGCCACTGCTGGCAGCGCAAGCCTTGGGTGGGCCTGATTACCTGAGCCTGGGTGTCCCTGGGTGGCTGGAAATCTGCCATCCCTAGCTGCCATCGAAGGCTTGTGTGTGCCATGGCCGGTTCTGGGTGGCTGAGGGGCCGAGAGGATAGGGGGACTTCAGAGGCAGGTGCGTGGAGCCACTGGGCCCTCCCCCTTGCCGTACGCCTGCCACCCCGGCAGGGCTAAGGGGAGTGGCCACCACCATCTTATGGCTTGGGTGCCACCATCTTTGAGGGTGGGGCAGTCATTTAGGATATTCCCTCCTTATTGGCTGTGGGTCCTGCCAATTAGCATATTCCCTCTTTATTAGATAGGATGTGGACTTTTGTATAAATGAATAGATATTGAACCACATGGCCAAATAGGCCAAATTTTCAGTACTGGTTTTTAAGTTACTGCTAAATTACCCTTAAAATGGTACAGCAGATTATGACAGAATCTGTTTTCTACTCCTTTATCCACAGTGCATACTATCAACTTGAATGAACTCCTGTAATTCAAATACTCTCCTGTAATTTAGCTTTGCTAAGTGGAGTGTACATGTAGAAAAGATAGTGTAAGTTCTTGCTGTAAAATGGAACCCCACAGTTGCAAAAAATTAGCCATAAGAAATGCTATAGTACCATTAAAAGATTTAATATATGTGGCACATCTATAGAATGGCATTTTAAGGAAGGAAGAAGAGAAGGTAGCAGTGGACAAGAAAACAGTATTGACAAAATTTGTAGATAGCGTAGCATTATTTTTATTCTAAACCTAATATTTTGAAAACCCATTTATAAGAAGGATCCAGAGACAAAACTGCCTATATATTAGAATATATTTATTAGTACCTTTATTATTTTATTATTTACTTTTATCATAATTATTTTACTTTTGTAAAAACTACTAGTAACTCATCCATTTGATGAAATTCCTTGGGTATTGAATTGTCAACACATAAGACTTTATTATTGTCAACACATAATGCTTTTTTCAAAGCTCTAATCACACATGATTAGCAAAACTTTCTTCAGTGTTAATTTTTAAGTCAAATAAAAGCAAAGTAATTTTTTCTCCTTAATTTCTTTCTGGGAGGAAATAGTATACACACACAGACACACACACACACACACACACTTCTATTCCAAGTTTCTAACTATTTACAGCAGTTTCAACTTTATGGGTAAAAATTGACTTTTTATTTGTCTCTCCCCACTTTGTCCTCACAGTTCCTGCTGAGTGAGCATTCACATGCAAATGTACCAAAATCATCCCACAAACCTGTCATTTCACCCATATTGTTCTCATAAATTTGCTACCTCCCTTGGTGCAAACATATGATTTTCTTCTTCAGTTCACCTGAAAATTGCTTCTTCATGCTTTCATTTGGAATGGTATGGATTTGGGTATTGTCATCAGTCCAGGGATGTATTTGAATAAAGCCACACTTACTAGATCTAGGGCAATGTCATCAGTCACATGCGTGTCAGGGATTTGTCCTGTGGCCTTACAAATCTTTGGCTCCGAAATGAGCTAAGAACCTCACTTAGGACCAGGGCCCAGTGCTGTAATTAACTTTTGTCATTTTCTGGATGGTTAGAGCATTGTTTTTCCCAAATGAAGTCTGGTCTTTTTTTCTAGAAGCTTTAAGTATTCCAGCAAAAGAGAACTTTATCTAAGAGAATCACTTTGATAGGACACTAAAGTTCAAATATAAGCAGAATATAGGAAACAGCTTTATTCCTCCCCAAATTAGGTATTTGAAAGGACTCTGAAGGAAGGTTCCAAATATGGAGGATAGTTCCATATTGAGCAGATTTGTCCTAAGCAGAAAAATTTCAAGTGTAAAGAAAGGCCACATTACTCAACATAATTAATTTTTCAGAGTATTAAGGTAACACAGTGATCCACACTATGAAAAAATTGGAAAATACAGAAAAGGAAAATAATTCCAATGACATCAGCAAAGAATATATATATATATATATATATATATATATATACACACACAGACACACACACACACACATATTTGACTTCAATACCAATTATATTTGCATGTTTGTCTATTTAAAATTCAATTTTCATAATATATGGTAATAATAAGAAGTAATATTTATTGAGCACAAAGCTAATGTGTGTACTTCAGTTATTTTCTCATTCAGTTCTAGTGAAAAATCTATGATATATGTATTATTACATTCATTTTATAGATATGAGTACTGAAGTGTAGGGTGGTAAATTTTCCAGGACACAAATTTAGTAGGCTTGGTTCTTTGTCTATGCACAATTTTGCAGCATTGTCTCTTTTAATCTTCACTTTGCAATTAGCAATCATATCACATTCATTGTTCATATTGTGTAGTCTTTATAACAATTATTTCTAATGATTATATCATGTCCATAAAGTGGAAGTGCCATAAAAATTGAATTATCCTAAGTTGAAAATTGTAGATAAATGTAAAAGATTCAGCACAGTACTCTGTTGAATACATTTACACATATAATTGTTTCCAAAATTTTGGATTACTTTATTAGGATATAGGTCTATGATTAAAATTTATGCTAAAAAAGAGAAAAATGGACACTCTTTTAGCATACTCAATGTGTATCATCAAATTTTTTTTTTAACTCGAAGAAAATAAAAACATATAATAATAAAAGGGTGAGACATAATCTATACTCCAATCTGGTGAAATGTTAAAGCCACAATTCTTCCGTAACAAATCGTAGATTTCCAGTATAATACAGAAGAGAAAATAAATGAGCCTTTGGCATAACAAAAATGTATTTAATGATCATATTATATAAAGGGCTAATATTTGTGAACCAACAGGACTTGCAATTGTACTTGACAAAGTCTTTGAATATGCATCACCACATATTTCTAAAGTACAACCACAAAACTAATCCTTACAACCCATTCCTTTAGCAGAAGTTTGAACCTGCAATAAACAAGATTTAAAACCAAGGTACTGAATATCTGGCCTAGAAAAGGCAGTATTATGGGGTATATCACAAGGAATGCTTGTTCTTCTTTTACAATATTTGAAGAAAGGGAAAATTATGACTACATGAACATCAAATCTGTCTTAAAAAGAAAAATTTTCCCAAAGTCCCCATACAGTATAATTATGTAGACCAAGAAAGCATTCCCACTCTCTCATCTTTTTAAAAATATATATATTTTATTGATTTTTTTACAGAGAGGAAGGAAGAGGGAAAGAGAGTTAGAAACATCAACGTGAGAGAAAGGTCAATCAGCTGCCTCCTACATCCACCCCGCACTGGGGATGTGCTGGCAACTAAGGTACATGCCCTTGACTGGAATCGAACCTGGGACCCTTGAGTCCACAGACCAACACTCTATCCACTGAGCCAGTGGTCGGCAAACTCATTAGTCAACAGAGCCAAATATCAACAGTTCAACAATTGAAATTTCTTTTGAGAACTAAATTTTTTAAACTTCTTCTAATGCCACTTCTTCAAAATAGACTCTCCCAGGCCGTAGTATTTTGTGGAAAAGCCACACTCCAGGGGCCTAAGAGCCGCGTGTGGCTCGAGAGCCGCAGTTTGCCAACCATGGCACTGAGCCAAAGCAGTTAGGGCCCTCTCATCTTATTAATATTGAGGGGCAAGGGGCTGATGACAAGGCTGTGCTGCTGCTGTTTCTGCTGCTGCTACTGTTGTTTTAGATCCAGATCTTTCTTTTCTCCTCCTGTTTCACTGAGTCACTGCCCATGGTCTGGGGCTTTTAAAGGCTGTGGTTGGACAAAGGCTATGCTTTGATGATAGTGAATAAGAAAGATAATAGCAATGACTTTCGGACTTTGGAGTTTATATCCCCGAAAACCCAACAATTCCTTGAGCATTGTGCACAGTGGCTAGAAGGCATATGTTTAAATTTGCAAAAATGATTTCAATCTTGCTCATGAGATGGTAGGTGTTGAAGCCGGCCTCCAAAAGCTCACCTACAGGGAAGAAACTGGCAGTGCTGAATACAGAAGATGGCTTTCAGTTAGTGCTGTATGCTGCTTCTCTCCACAGGCGTAGGTTTCCTCACACCATGGTGGCTGGGTTTTCCAGCCGTAGCCTTCAGTGGTGGCTGCCAGCAGGACTCCCAGAGTCAGGACCAGGGAATTCTTGACCAGACAGTCAGATAGAATAGAGGTCTCGCCAACTAAGGATTCAGTTACATAGCCAACAGCTATGTACCTTGTACCTAGCGAGTGGAGTCCTTGGAGAAGAGTCTGGTGAGTGCAAAGTGCCCCTTCTCAGTGTTTCTGTTCTGTTACACTTGCTCATACTGGGACTTTGAGATATATATATATATATATATATATATGTATATATATATATATATATATATATATATATATATATATATATATTACAATTCACCAAAATTTATCCAAATTCTTTTTATCCTCTTGTGTGAAGATCTGATCTTCCTCCTGCTGCAGCTATTACAACAGTGCTCCTGCCCTACCTTTCCTTTGATATCAGAGTAGTTGGTTGTTCTATTACCTCAGCTTTTTGATGTGTCTAAGAAACATAATTTTGTCCATTATCCGCTTTTTCTTGTTCTTAGGATGGGAGCAACACTCTTACATCTTAGGTGGAAACTGGAGATCTGCCTACATTCATGAAAAAAAATTTGTTTTATAGAATTCTTGGTTGACAGGTTTTTATTGTTTGCTTTGTTTGTTTAGCACCTTAGAGATGTTCCAACTTTTCCTTGCCCTCAGCTGTTCCTGATGAGAAGTCAGTGATATCAAAGCGGTGCTTCTTGTACACAAAATACATTTTGCTTTTGCTCGTTTGCTTTTTTTTTTTTCTGATTGCTTTCAATATTTTCTATGCAAATTTCATATGTTGACTGTTTTCTTATCGTGTTTTTGGCACTATACTCTTCCTTTCTTCCAACTGTCTTTTCTCTAGAATCTGCTCAGTTTCTTTGCTATACTGTTTTTATGATTTATTTTTTGGTAATTTTTCCAGAGTTTATAAATACTGTATTATCTATAGGTTAGTCAGTCTGGTAGATGCTTGCAGAATCTTATCAGAGGTGGACTGAAAATAATTTTCTTTTACTTCAATCTACATTTTGAGATCATGGTTGTTGCTGCACATGGGAAGTCAGATATGATACAACCTTAGTTGTCTGTGTAGCCCTTTCATCCTCTGTGCCCACAGATTTTAGTCCATCAGGTCCCCAAAACTACTCTGAAATGATGTTAAACTGGTAGCAACAATCAACACTAGAAGGACTTTGCTTTTTAAAAGTTTTTATTGAAGTTATTTGGGTGACATTGGTTAATGAAGTCTATAGGTTTCAAGTTAATAAAATTCTGTATCATCTGTATATATTATTGCTTTTTCATAACACCAGATCAAATCTACTTTCATCACCATTTATCCCCCCTTTACTCGCTTCTGTCTCCATTCATCCCCCTTCTCCCTCTGTAATCATGATACTCTTGTCTGTGTCTATGAGTTGTTTTTTTCTTTTCCTTTTTTTTTGGCCTAGTCCCTTCACTTTTTTCATTCAGTCCCTCAACCCTTCTCTCCTTTAACAGCTGTCAATCTGTCCTTTATCTATGAATCTATTTCTATTTTGTTTGTTTGCTTATTTTATTAGATTCCACATGTAAATGAGATCATATGGTATTTGTTTTTCTCTGATTGGTTTATTTCACTTAGCATAATACTCTCCAGGTCCATCCATGCTGTCACAAAAGGACTTTCTTTTAAGATTCACAGACTTTAGTAACTCTAGCTATGCTCTCTTAGAGTCTGCAGATACGACTCCAGTGCTGGTTAATTTTAAAAGCTTCTCAGGTGATTCTAAAGCCTGATGAATTTTAAAAACCACTTAAGTTCTTACTCTGCAGTTTTTATGACCTCACTCAGTAGCAAAACCCTTCATGACAAATTGAGTTCTAACTGTAGAGGATTTAGAATTGTTGAAAATGGGGAAAAAAAAAAACATTCTCGACAATGGGAGCAGTACAATAAAAGAAACAGGCAGAAAAGTGAGGTGAATGCAATTACTGTTGCATTACTGGAATATAAAATGCTGTTGGAAATTAGTTTGGGGCTAGATTTTGGATGGCCTTGGAAGTCAAACTAAGAATACTGGAGTTTATTCTCTAGGTAATAGGAACTCAATTAAAAATCTAAAATGAGGAATAAAATGATTAGTGCTGCCCACAAAAAAGACTGCTGTGAAGACCTTGCATAGCCCTGACTGACATCATGAGGTAAGAAGTGAAGAGACTATTTGCAGTAATTTAGAAGAGAGTAATTGTGAGCTTGAATGAGAGGTTGGTCACTGGAATATAAACGTTTAGATAGATGTGAAAGCTAATAAGACAAAAGGATCCATAGAAGAGAGAGGGCAGTGTCAAGGATAGCAGTGAGGCTTTAAATGTAAATTATTAGGATACTAGGCTGTCATTTATAGCAACTAGGAACAGGGAAGCATAAGCAGCTTTGGAGAAAAGATAAGACATTTAATTGGGGTTAAAATTATTTGAGAAGCTGTTGGTACTTCCAATTGGTGATAAGCCCAAGTAGTCTAAGTCATTAATGCAAATGTACAGTCCATCAACCATGCAAACTTTCTATTTTTTAATAGTAAAATTCTATAATCAAGATTTTTCTCATTTAATCCAGAATACCCTGTGGGTATATTGAATTAATCTTCTAATTTATTCCTTTTGCACTTAATATGTAATATTTTAGTTAGTAATAATTTAATCTTTCAAGGAATTTTCAAAACTTTATTTAAATAAAGAACAAGTCAAGAAAATTAGATTTAGTTTCTAGTACAAAGTTCTAACACTAATCATGCTTTATTTTCTTTTGTGATTAATTTTGACATTATGTTTTACCTTTCACATTATAATTCCCATTATTTTAATCTGTTTTTAAATCATTTTTATCAAATTATAATGTACATACAGAAATGTGCAAAAATAAGTATATACCTTGAGAATTTTCACAAATGTCCTTCTGTGTCCTTGCCATTTTACTGCCCACTTCCTCCAAAGGAAGCCAGTTTTCCCACTATAGATTAGTTTTGCCTGAATGGAATCATACACTATGAATTACTTTGTGTTTGGTTTCTTCATTGAAAGTTATGTGTATGGCTGTTGTTCCACTCTGTTAATTAGAACTAGTTATCTATTAATATGAATTCCACTAATCTTTATTGACATTTGGATTATTTCTGGTTTGCATCAATCCAAATAATGCTACTATATTGTAGGTATGTAAACCTTTCAGTCAATCTATGTATGCATTTTTATTGCTTTTATATTTATATTTGTGATGTTTGGGAAGGAATTTTAGGTATGTACATGCCCATTTTGAGTAGAGAGTACCAAACAGTTTTCCAAAGTGAAAAAGATGAGTTTTCCAGGTTCTCCTCACCCTTGCTAGGGCTTGATGTTTTCTGTGTGTGTTTGTTTCTTTTTCTTTCTTTTTTTTCAATTAAAAAAATTTTTATTTGTTAATTCTCACCAGAGGATATTTTTTCCCATTGATTCTTAGAGAGAGTGGAAGGGAGGGAGGTGGGTAAGAAGAGAGAGAGAGAAACATAGATGTGAGAGAGACACATTGATTGGTTGCCTCCGGCAGGAGCCCTAATTGGGTCAAAGCCTGCAACCTAGCTATCAGCCCTTGACTGGGAATCAAACCTGAGACCTTGAGGTATACAGGCGGACGCTCTAACCAGTAGGCAGCACTGGACAGGACAATCTTCAATTTCATTCATATTGATGTTGGTGATAAGCAATTGTAAATCATTGTGAAATTAGTTTACATTTTCCTGGTGATGTAGAAGAATAAGTGCTTTCTCATGTTGTTGATAATGAATTATCAATTTTTGAGAAGTTAGAAAAGATTCTTGATAATTTATGTTGTTTGGTTGTCATTAACATAGTGATTGGTATAATGTCTTAATATATTTTGCATTGCAAATATATTCTCCCATTGTGGCATATATCTTTACTCTCCTATTAGTGTCTTTTGATAAGAATTCCTTCTTTATTTTAATATTAAAGAGCTGGTGTATGAATTCATGCACCAGTGGGGTCCCTTGGCCTGGCCTGCAAGATCAAGCCAAAACTGACTCTCTGACAACCCCCAGGGGGTCCCAGATTGCAAGGGGGAGGCCAGGCTGAGGGACTTCACTGGTGCATGATCGGGGCCGGGATAGGGGGATGCAGGAGGTTGGCCAGCTGGGGAGGGACTGCAGGAGGGCTCCAGAGCTTGTCTGGCCTGTCTCGCTCAGTCCCTATCAGCTAGACCCCAGCAGCAAGCTAACCTGCTGGTCAGAGCATCTGTCCCCTCGTGGTCAGTGCACGTCGTAGCTAGTGGTTGAGCAGCCTTAGCATATCATTAGCATATTATGCTTTGATTGGTTGAATGAACGACCGGACATAGAATATTAGGCTTTTATTATATAGGATAATTTATCAACTTTTATTTAAAGAAAACTTGCCTTTTTTAATGTGATAAAAAGATTCTTCTGTGTTAATTTACATTTTTACTCCCTTTATTCTTAACACTTCACTTTTTTTTAATGATGTGAAGTAGGTTGTCCAGTCTAATGATTTAATGATTGTCTATATGGATTGACTAAGCACATATCCTTGTACAGTGACCAAACTCAATTTATTGAAGAAGTTTATACTCTTCTAACTGTTCTGCAGTGATACATGTCACTAGTTGACATGTATAATTCTAAATGTTGACTGTTGCATTTCATTTATGTATGGTATTTGCGTTTGCTTGACTCAGTACAACATTCTTTTACATATTCTATGTTTATAATTTGATATCTGGTTATGTAAGTTCTCCAATTTTTTTGTTCTTTTTAAAGGTTTTTTTTTTTTTTGATCACTTATATCTTCATATAAATTTTAGAAAAAGCTGTTAGTTTAAAAAATAAATGTGTTGGATTTTAATTGGAAGTGCATGAAACCTATAGATGAATTAAAAAATAAACCTTTAGGCCGAAACCAGTTTGGCTCAGTGATAGAGCGTCGGTCTGCGGACTGAAAGGTCCCAGGTTCTATTCCGGTCAAGGGCATGTACATTGGTTGTGGGCACATCCCCGGTGGGGTGTGTGCAGGAGGCAGCTGGTTGATGTTTCTCTCTCATCGACGTTTCTAGCTCTCTATCTCTCTCCTTTCCTCTCTGTAAAATATCAGTAAAATATATTTTAAAAAAAATAAACCTTAACAATATTATTCTTCCATGAACATTCATTATCCTCATTAGTTGCATCTTCATTTATTTTGATAATTTTGTATAATTCTTATATTTATGCTCATATAAGTTGATATTTTTATGCTATTGTTAAATATTTTTCTGATTATTTTATTGCCTTTAAATGGAAATAAAATTGATTTTATATTAATCTTTTATCCTATAAGATTCTTACAATCACTTAAGGTGAAAAATTATCTTTAGATTTATATGTTTTATATATGTAATATGTTGATTTTAAAAAGTTTTATTTATTCTTTGAAATTATTGTAATTCTTTTTCTTTCTTAATTTTTCTTGCTTGGACCCTGAGAAAATTATTGAACAAAAATGGTGATAAGTAGATATTTTAACCCCTCCCCCTTTAATTTCATAGGTAAATCTTTCAATATTCACTATTGTATCTCACTTTCAGATGTTAGTTTTTTTTTTTTTAGCTAGCTTAAGGAAAACTTAGCATTATAACCAGTTTTACCATTAAAACGTGAAATATTATCAAATACTTTCTTTGAAATTATTAAGATAATCATATATTTTTATTCTTTATTCTGTTAATGTGATCAATTATATGATTTATTTTTAGATGTTATAACCAATTGTATAGTCCTGGAATTAATTCAACATGCTTCTGGAATTTTTTTGGGGCCTAATATTTTAGATAGGATTTTGTAAGTATGTTTATGTGTTTGTCAGATTTTGGTATGATAGTCATTACGGTCTCAACGTAAGTTGAGAATTTCACTCTTTTTATATTTTCTACAACAGTTTTTTATAAGATTGATGTTAATTCTTAAAATATTTGGAATAATTCAATTATGAAATCATTTCAGCCTAAAGTTTAAAAAAAATATTTTTATTGATTTCAGAGAGGAAGGGAGAGAGGGAAAGAGAGCTGGAAACATCAGTGATGAGAGGGGATCATATATCGGCTACCTCCAACACGCCCCACACTGAGGATCGAGCCCACAACCGGGCATATGCCCTCACCAGGAATTGAATTGTGACCGCCTGGTTCATAGGTCAATGCTCATCCATTGAGTCATGCCATTTGGGCAGCCTAGAGTTTTGTTTTTTTTTTTTTTTTTTTTTTTAATTTTAAATACAGCTGCAGTTTTTAATAGGTATAGGAATATTCAGATTGCCTGCTTCTGTGTCAGTTTTACTAAATTGTATTTCATTAGCAATCTGTTCATTTTATCTACATTTATATAAAGTTGTTCTTGTCTTTTTACGTCTTTTATATTTTTCATTCTTGACAGTTTGGATTTTCTTTCAATGTCTCCTTAAAAGTATTTCCATTATTAAACTATTATTTTTCAAACTCCTCAGTTTATAAATCTTTCTCTGTGTGCTTTTCTTTATATTTTATTACTTTCTTATCTTGTGTTTACCATTCCCTTTCTTTTATTTTTTATTGAATAACTTACTGAGATAGATACTTAGATCATGGGATTTCAGAATTAATATTTTTTCTAAATACCCCTCCAAGGTTATAAGTTTCCATTCTGAATCTTTAATATGTCCCTGAAGATTCACTATGATTTATGTTCAATATATTTAAATTTAACTGATTTAAAAAATTACATTGCAATATTAACTTTAAATTAAATATTGGGGGAGGGGGGCGGTTCTAGTTATATTTTCATTATTGGTTTCTAACTTAATTCTACTTGGTCAGAGATACACATGGAACTATCTTAATCTTTATAAATTTGTTGAGACTTGCATTATGGCTTAGACTATTATCAATTTAAAAAATGCTCCACATCATCTTAGGAAAAATGTGTATCTTCCAATTGTTGAAGATGGTGATGTATATGTTGATAGGATCAAATTTTAAAATTTTATTCTTCAAAACTCCTCTATACTTAGCTAATATTATTGATTTCTTATTTTATTTATTACTGAGAGCAAATCTACTTTGCTTATGTGTTTAGATACTGTTTTATGAAGTACATAACTCTTTCTGATGGGTGGATTATATAATCACAATGAAATTTTTTTTTCTGTAATAATCTTGCCTTGAAATTTATTTTTTTCCCTATTGGTATAGCTTATATGTACAATTTGGGGCAATATTTGTGTTACATTTGTATTACATATCACTTTTTCATTCTTTCCCTGTGAACTTATCTTTAGCCTTATTTTTAAGGTATATATTATTATTATTTTATTTTACCTAATCTCATGAATTTTCTTTTAGGAAGTATTTAGTGTATTTATATCCTATTGAATTACCTATATATTTTAGATTATATTTAACATTTTATTAATAGTTTCTGAACATATAGTACTTTTAGCACTTAAAATCTTATATAATAAAAGCCTAACATGCTAGGTGTTTGACTATTCATTTGACCATTCGACCAGTCGCTATGATGTGCACTGACCACTAGGGGGAAGATGCTCTGACCAGCGTCTTGCTACTGGGGTCTGGCCGATTGGGACTTGGTAAACGGGCTGGGCATGTCCTAGAGCCCTCCTGTGGTCCCTCTCCAGCCCTGACTGTGCATCGGTGGGGTCCTGGATTCCAACAGGGTGCAGGCCAGGCTGAGGGTCCCCACTGTTTCACAAATCCATACACTGGGCCTTTAGTATTTTATAAAAATATTTTATCTCCTGATGACATAGTCTCTCAGTTTTGTTTATCTGAAACTCTTTTCATTTAGCTTTCTTTTTGAAAGATATTTGCTCCTAGGTATAGATATCTAGATTGCTTGCTTTTCCCCCTAGCACTTTGATGATGCCATTTCATTGATTTCAGGCTTTCATAGGTTCTGTTTAAGTGTTAACTGTCAGCCTTATTGTTTCTTTAAAGGTGATTCATCTCTTTTCTCTAGCTGATTTGAAGATTTATGCCTTGTGTATTGAATTTTTAAGTTCCCTGAAAATGTGGAAATCTAGTTTCCTCAGATTTTGTACCTGATGTTGTCAGAGCTTTACCTGTATTTGTCAGACTTACTAGAGCTGCATATATAAGCCTAATGGATTTTTCTGGAACACTGCTCTAGCTGTTTATGTAGCAGTGCTAAAAATGCTCATGTATTGAAAATACACCAAAGCAGTCATTAACTAGTGACTGGCAATTATTGGTGTATAATTTTTAATGGTTTTCCCTAACCCTGGTTGGTATAATTCTGGAACATGTATATTTCACCCTGAGTTTCTCCTATGGGATTAGCTATCTTAATAATGTATCTTTTATTACTCACCTTCCCTCCCCTGCATCACTTCCTCTATGTCAGTGTTTCTTTCACTTCTAAATAAACCACTTGTACTCAAGACCTCATCTGAGGGTCTGAGATTACCCTAACCCCAAGGTATTAAAAAAGGGCCCTATGATGCTTTTGCTAGTGGGAATAATATGGAGGTCAGGTGATACGTGGAGCCATGGCCCCCCAGTCTGCTTCACTGTGAACCTAATGGTTCCTCAATGTATGATACTTTTGTCAACTTCCCAGTTCCTCATTACACAATGAGGATACATATGCTTATAATTTGGCAGAAGTTTTACATTTGTTAGCTGACTTATGGAGAAAGAACCATAATGTTTTGGAAAAACAAGTGAAAACCCATACAAATCCTTTCTGGTCAAGGGACTAAATGAGAAACCATACCACATCTTGAGATAAATGACAGATTTAGTGTCACTCTGTATACTTAAAGGTGCAAGGTCAGTGGTCCTTATCATATTTCCATTTGATTAACTACTCTGGGTCTTGAAAATGTCAGGTAGATTATGGAAAATTATGGGCAACTACCATAAATTTAACCAAGCAATGACACCAATCACAAACACACTTGTGCACTTGCCAACACAGTGATAAAGGCAGATAACGTCTTAAAATTATTATGAAAACATTGGTGACTCCACAGAAACCCCGAAAGTGACATGCGCACCCTTAGGGTCTAAGAACCAAGAGTACTAGGGTTCCCTTTCCGTGTTCCCAACAACCCCCTTGAGGAATTGGTATTGCAGTTCTCAGGAGAGAGATGATTCCACCAAGGTATACAGTAAGAGTTCCACAAAAGCTAAACAAGACCCTGGTCATTCTGGACTCTCATGGAGGAGCACAGAATGCATTTGAGAAATTATTCACTGTCAGTGTTAACTGATCATTATTACCGTGAGGATACAGAGTTGCTGCTATATAATGAAGGCAGGGAGATTCATTGTGTTTTCATATCTAATAATTGACCAGAAATAGATAGTAGCAGGAAGCATGACTTAATAAGAGCATGGTAACCAGGGGCTCAGAGCCCTCAGGTATAAAGAGGTAGTTTATCCCAGATCATCAGAAGCACTGCCCTACTATGAGGAGTCTTGATTGAGTAGTAGAAGACATAGATAGTGAATACTAGTTGCAGCTTTTAGATGAGCTGCAATGAAGCATGTCTCATTTCACTAAAACTCCCGTGCATGTCAACATATGAAAACATTTAATCTTGAAGAGTAGGTGTCAGGATAGAGCAGCTTTGGCTTGGGTGTGGGTTATTTTGAGTACTACAAAGGGTGGACTGTAGCAGATACTGTCATTACCTCCTCAGATACCCCAAAGCTTACTATATCTTTCTGCTCTAGGTAATTGAAAGCTGCCAGTATCTGTATCTTCATGCTGCATGACTTATTCTGGAAGACTACTCTATCTGCCATATCCATGGAAGGCTAGAAGTGCTCTGTGGTTAACTAACTCCCTCAGGAATATCCCTTAACCAAAGCCAGAAGAGAAAGTGTAGACAGCTCCATCCCATGAAGGCTTGGATGGGTTATATCTGAGGTATGTGCTTTACAACATTTCACAGAGTTAATCCAGGCTTGAGTTACAGCTGTCCTCTGTCTGTATCTGGCCTACTAAGGCATCCTTATTGGTTGCTTCCTCTTTCTACATCATCTCTCACATCCTTCTTGTTATGTTCATTGCAGCTCCCAAATGAAGTACTTGTACTAAGATCTTTGTTTCAGGAAACACCCAAACTACCACTTTTTTTCTAGGTTTTTCTGCCACCGCTTGGGAATTAGGAAATTCCTTACAGGTAAAAGTGTTTTAAATGTCAAGTTCACTTCTCTACTCTTCTTTTCTCTCTGGGTTCTTGACCCTTCAAGTCCTTACTGATTGGGTAGCTTTCTAATGCCTTCAAAGAGATTTTAAAAGTTTATCTAGTTATTACAGGTGTGTTCAGTGAAAGAGATGGTCCAACATAACTGAGAGCAGAAATCAGCTTCTTTTATAAATCCATATGTGAATGAAAGAAACTTTAATGAGAACTAAAATTAGTTACCGCCTTCTTCTATGACATTTTGAAAACTCAAGGAACATTTAAAAAATGTAACATTACATTTTCTAGAAGTGAATAATAACCGAGCCAAGCTCAAGGCGTTCTTACATTACAACTCTTTCAGTAACCTTTGATTCTTTGCTTTCTGCCCATCTTTGCATCTTTTTGCTTTTATTTTATGGGAATAAATTAGAATTTTAGATTTGCTGTTGCTTTCATGACATGTCCAGGGAGCAATTACTTAGTTTTTGAGGATTATATGCTTATTACTTTGGGGGTAAGGGAGCAAGTATAAAACATTCATATTTCTCTTCATTTTCTATCCAGCAAATATATTCAAGAAGGGTACAGCGTATGTAGTATTTTGAATGGAAGGAAAGGTTAGGGAATGAAAGTGATTGTTTAAAGAGTTCACCATTAAGACTCATTCTGTGGATTAATAGGGAGATCTATTCTCCAGGGTTAGCAAGTCAACAATTTCATAAAAATTAAATTTACATGAAAATGTGGGGGGAAATGAATAACATTTCAATCTTTGTTGGCAGCAGGTCAAAAAGCCACATCCCGTGGAATTTGGAACTCTGCTTTACAGGGACTTTTATTGTGACCTTTTTTCCAGCTCTCATTTTATTGACTGGCTGAAGGCTTCTCTGTAAACGAGTTGGTTTCTTTGTAGTTTCAGTGCCACATACTTAGGAAGGTGTGCCCCTGAGATGAGTTGTAAATATCATGCCTCATGTGACTTGTCATTTCGTGAATGCTATGAAGTTTGATTGCTTCCTGAGTGGTGACAAATGTTTTCTGATTAATTGGTTCCATATTAAGGAGTTGGACACAGTGTCAGAATCATCTTGTTTGCTGATATTCAGTGTGTCCCTTAACAACTTCTTGGAGAAAAATTAGGAGGGTAATGGTCTTATTATAAGGACAAGTTATAATCTGAATTTTTATCCCATAATGTAAAATAAAAAGAAAAAAATACATATATATGCCTAATTTTTCTAATCATGACAATTAAATATAGGAAAAGAGTTTTGGAGTTGCTGATATAATATTTCCTTCCTTGCCACTCTGAAGCCAAGGGGTATAAAAATATTGCCTTATCTTTCTGAAGTTAAGAATCAAAAAAGATATTTTGATCAATATCTAATGTATACAAACAGAGTAAAGGAAACTAGCTTATTGTTTTAAATTCTATGTTCCCCTTTCTTACTTTTTTGTAAACATTCTACTTAATCTTAGTATTCATATTCTTGTTCTTCCAAAGTTTACAGTTCCTTGAGAAAAGAATAAATCTATAGAAAATTTTAATTTTTACAAAGAGAGAATCTTTACTGATTTTTTTTTTTTTGAGAGGTGGAAGTGTGTGTGTGTGTGAATGTGAGAGTTACAGAGAGGGAGGGAGGGCGGGAAGGAGGGAGGGAAGAAGGGAGGGGGAGAGAGAGAGAGAGAGAGAGAGAGAGAGAGAGAGAGAGAGAGAGAGAGAGAGAGGGAGGGAGGGGGGAGAGAGGGAGAGAGAGATTGATGTTAAAGAGAAATATTGATCTATTGACTCCCATATGCACCCTAAATGGAGATCAAACCCTGGTCCCACAACCTAGGTATGTGCCCTGAAAAGGAATTGAACCATTTACCTTCTGGTGCACTGGATGATCAACTGAGCCACACCAGCCAGGGCAATCTTCAACAATTTTAATTATTGTTCTTGCCCACCACTGAATTGTGTCTGCTTATTGGGCACACACCACATGAAGTAATTTGAACTCTGAAATAGAATCTATATCAAATGCTTTGAGACATGGCAATCACCTTGTTCAGTTTTATCTTGGTGGTGATGATAGTGATAGCATGGCCATCCATAAACACAGCTAGCAGACTTATCCAAGGAACTGATATAGGCAGCATAGATTACAATTTTCTTCTTATATAGGAAACATAAAAGTTAATGTTATTTCATTTATATATTACATAGTAGTATATATACTAGCAGTTCTCTCTAATTATCATGTAACTTTTTAATGTCATTCATTTATTTAAAATATATACAAAACTTAATAGTGTATATATGCTGAGAATATTGCTATGACATTGGTTTAAAGAGGTTAAAAATTAAATTATTTGCTTTCAAAGAATTGACTGAATACTAATAATTTCTACTTCTAAACACACATCTCATTAGTGTTTGTCTTTCCAAACAGATGTGTCATATTCAAGGCTAGATTATTTGTGATATGCTATATCTTTATGACTATATTTATGAATACCAAGCTACATAATTTATTGGAACTAATTTTTAATATTTATTTCAAAATCATATCCGAAAAGAAAATTTAACATGTCCCATCCTGAAATCAAGATGAATTTTTGCCATTTTACACAATGTGGACCTGGAAGCCAGAGTCAGTATAGCATCTGCTACTCTCATTCCAAATAGATTTTTTTCCTCCACTAATATTCATTAAATGCTTACAATCTATTCTAAACACGTTATCGCCTTTACATTTCAGTTTCCTGAGATGCTGCTGTTAATGTCCCCATTTTACAAATAAGGAGACTGAGCCTGTCAGAGCCTCAGGCCACATGGTTTGCATGTGTCAGAACTGTCACTCAACCCTTTCATCTTAAATCCTGTTGTCGAATGATCAAGAGTATTTAGGTTTTATATGAGGATTTTTATTTTCAGTTCATATATTATAGTTTCATGATGAGTTATACTCAAGAGATATACCACACAGACCCATCAAAATCCTTAATGGCATTTTTGGGTGGGAGGCCATCCCATACATTGGTATTACCCCTGTATTTGGTTCCTGCCTGATTCTTATTTGACCAAAGGAAAATGAAATAAGGAAATGAGAAGTTTGGCAAAAGCGGGTAAGTGCTTTAGAGTATTTGTGGGATCAGATGTGTATTTCAATACTCTAATTTATAGTTAGCCACCTATCCTATGCATCAGTAGGATTTGGAGATTTTCCTGAGTTTTCCCGATTGGCCGAAAGCAATGAAGAGGAAAGGGGAAAGTGACACATGAGCAAAGGAAGGGAAAGGAGTGAAGTGACATGACAGGGAGAGTGATATTGGAGGGAGGGTGAGCAAGAGGATGCATATTGAGAGCAGCAGCTCTGAAACTCCGGAGTGCTGCCGGCTGGATCCCTGGCAGACACCTGTCCTGTCAGTTATTCCCTCCTGCTCTGGCGAGGAGGGATACAATCCATCACTAGCTTCTTTTCTTCTACTTTCACATTTCTCTCTGGGGTTGGCAAAGGTGAGCAGTTTGTTGCAAATGCATGATGAATTTCATTAAGTATTCACATTCACGGCTGTTAGAAATCACTGGAGATCTGCAAAATAGAAGCCCAATATGCCCAGAACAGGTTTGACATACTGAGCAAAGATGTGAAATTTGCCAGAAATTAAAAGCTGTGCTGGTAACTTCAGGTCCTTTATGATTCATCTTTTTTTCTGAGAAGAGCATGATTTTATTGAAATAATGACAGTTACATGTTTTATTCATGTGCTTTTTAGACAGGCTTCATAACATGATCTCATCATAAAATCCTGGAAGGTAATGGATTTGTCATTCAACGAGTTAGTGCAGTAGAGAACACTTTGTTGCCTGGAAAGGGCTAAGTAAATATTAGTTATTGCAATCATAATCCACATGGCATTTTGTCTTATAGATTTTCTTATTTTAACTTTTTATTTTAGAACAATTTTAGATTTACCAGAAACTTATGAAATAGTTTGAAGTTTACACATAAAATAGTATGGGCCAATATTAATTATCAGTTAATATTGATACATTATTTAAGGTTCATATTTTATTGTGATTTCCTTAGTCTTTACTAGTGTTCTTTTTCTGCACCATGGTACCATCCAGAACACCACTTTACATTTTGTTCTTACGTTCCTGGCTGTGACAGTTACTTAGATTTTCGTTTGATGACCTTGACAATTTTGAGGAGTATTGGCCTGGTGTTTTGTAGAATGCCTCTCATTGTAGTTGGTCTGGTGTTTTTCTTACGATTAGACTAGGGTTATGAGTTTTTGAAAGCACAGAGATAAAGTGTTACTTTTATCATAGCACATCAAGATGACTTATCACTATTAATGCTCACCTTGATCATCTGGCTGAAGTTGTGGTTGTCAGTTTTATCTTTTACTTTGTATTATAATCCAATAGAATTTTTTTTTGCTCAAATTATTCTAGCTTTGGTCATTGGGAGCCACTTATGTTGGCTCTCATGTCAGCTCCTATGTCCCTTGGACATATCTTCATCATTGTGTGGGTATGTGTGTATTTTTTGTTTTATTGATTTGTTTAGTAATTTCTAACACTACAAGATGCTCCAATCTAATCTTGTAGATATCCTACCCCAGTGCTGGGATCAACCATTTCTTTAAGGAGCTCTGGCTCCTTTTATTGAAGAATCGTGTTAGAAACGAAGGTCTGAGTGATAGGTGTGCTTATTGCTACTGAAGGGTCATTTGTCTGGGCCTTCTCAGCTGACAAAACAAGGAAATATGTATGTATATTAACCCATGTATATATACATATTTATAAATATTTTATGTGTAACAATCTGTATGTACATTTAAGATAAACGAGTTCATATTGGTATTTCTAGCTATAATCTACTAGAGGCCTGATGCATGAAATTCGTGCACAGGGGGTAGGTCCCCTTAGCCCAGCCTGATCCCTCTCACAATCTGGGATCACTGGCTCCTAACTGTTCACCTACCTGCCTGCCTGATCATCCCTAACTGTCCTCTCCCCCTCCTGATGATCTGGTCAACCCCAACTTCCCCTTTGCTTGCCTGGTCGCTCCTAACTCCCCCACCCCCACTGGCCTGGTTGCCCCTTACTGCCTCCGCCCCCCCCACCAGCCTGGTCATCCCACACAGCCTGCTGTTCCGTCATTTGGTCACCCCTCACTACCCTCCCTCAACCCCCACTGGCCTGGTCGCCCCACACAGCCTGCTTGGTCATCCATTCAGTTGTTTTGGTTGCCATGGTAGCTTAGGATTTTATATATATAGATTACCACATGGACCACCTCCTATTCTTGTTTATCTTAAATATCCCATTCCAACAGTGAAAAACCTGATTCCCAACATTGCCAATCATTTACTTAAACTGGTTTCTTATAGATTTCAACATTTACTGTCAGTATGCTTATTGTGCCCAAGAAGCAGACTTCATGATAGAATTAGAGTCCTGGCTGGTGAGGCTCAGTTAGTTGAGCAGTGCCCCATGCACCCAAAGATCACCAGTTCACTTTCTTGCCAGGAGACATATTGCGATTTCAGGTTCTGTTCTCAATTGCGGTGTGTATGGGAGGCAACCAATCAATGTTTTTCTTTCTTTCTCCCTCTTGCTTCCTCTCTCTCTAAAATCAATAGAAACATATACATTTTTTTAAAAATATAGAATTAGACATGTATAAGATTTATTGGGTGAAATACTTAAACCAGGTGTGAGGAACGCTTGGTCCTCACTGAAAAAGGCTAAATCATTTGGTCTGGCCTGACAAGGCATTGGTGGTGAGTTAATTAAATGTTTGACTAAATATAGCAGGCTAATTTTTAGGTTGATAATCTTATATGGCCTGTTAGTGATGTTATAAATATCCAAATGGGCCTTGGTAGAAAAAAGGTTCCCCACCCCTGACCTACATAGTAAAAAGGGGAGAGAGAGCAGCAGTAGGTAGGGAGAAGTTTTAGGTCATGCTTCAGCTCTTACCCTTGTGAGAAGAAAGGGAGGGAGGGAAGGAGAGAGGAAGGAAGTAATTAAGTAAAGAAGGAAGTAAAAAAGGAAGGAAGGAAGGAAAGAAGGAAGGATGGAGGGGTCTCACACTGTAGTACAGCTCTGAGAAGGTCTCAGCCAGGACATTGGAGAGATCCAGAGCAATTGTTGCCCATTGTAGGAGCTCCTCGGGCAAAGTTGGCTGGCTCTAGTTTCCTCACTGTGCCTAGTCATTTGTTGGTAGCAGTGCAGAGAGTGTGGCTTGTTGTAGACACTGCGACACAGCTCAAAGTGCAGCAGCTGGAGACTGCCATCAATGGTGTAGTTCATTGCAGGAGATTTGCAAAGGGAGATGGGAGCTATGAATTTCCACGGTCATCACAGTTCTCTCTCATATTGCAGGTCTGTGATGTGCTGAATGTGTCCTCCCAAATTTATATGTTGAAGCCTTAACCCCTAGCACCTTAGAATGTGACTGTATTTGGAAATAGGGCCTTTAAAGAAGTAATTAAAGTAAAATGAGGTCATAAGGGTGAACCTAATTCCAATATGAAAAGAGGGAATTAGGACACAGACACAGATAGAGGGAAGACCAGTAAAAACACGGGGAAGATGGCCTTCAAGATGGCCAAGCAGATGAACCTCAGAGGAAATTAACCCTGCCAACATTTTGAACTAGGACACACAGTTTCCAGAATTGTGAGAAAATTTCTGTTGCTTATGTCACCGAGTTTATAGTACTCTGTTATGGCTGCTCTAGCAAACTAATACAGGGTTCTTACATTTAAATGTATTTAATTAAAAAAAAAATCCATCTCAGGCATATTTAGGTATTTACAGGTAAAATTCCATGATGTCTAGAATTTGTTTTGACATACGCCAGCCATAAAAAGGGAGGATAGGTGATAAAGAATGACAAAAATGATTGATTACTTTGGAAGCTGTTCTGAATACATGATGATTCATTATCTATTCTTTCTATTTTAGGGTATGGTTGAAAATTGACATAAAAATAGTTTCACAATGCAAGTAACTCATTGTTACTATTGATGGATCTACTGGACATAGCATGCTACAATCTGTGTAGATTTAAAAATACTAAATTTAGAAAACCAAAACAATATTAGTGGAAAGTCAGGAGTTCTACAATCTACTTTATGCAAGCTATTTATGTGGTGATGTTACAGGCCAGTAAGGTGACTTTTATCAGCACGAATTTATACAGTTAGTAAATACTATTAGCTTAGTTTGGACTTGAACAGTAGCCTGTTTCAAAAGCCAGCATTATTTTCATTATACTTTTCTGTTATATTATGCTTCTGTATCCCATAATAATAACTGAATACACTGTGTGTGAAGCATTTTGTTGGGTATCATATATCATGAGGAAGTGTCAAATGTGAAAAATAAAAACTTTATATGCATCTATTGATATGATCATATAGTTCTAATTTATTTATTCTATTACTGTGGAATATGCTATTAATTGATTTTTAATAACTTTATGTATAATTGATATATAATTAACTCTACATATTTAAAAATCACAATTTATTAGATTTTAATATATATTTGTACCTGTGAAATTGTCAACACAATAATTGTAATTACTATTTCTGTCACCTGCAAATGTTTCCTCATGCTCTTTTATAATTCCCCCTCATTACTATGACCAATAGTCTGGTACTTTTGTTGTTGTTAATCCTCAACCAAGGATATTTTTTTTCATTGATTTCTAGAGAGAGTGGAAGATAAGGGGAGGGACAGAGAGAAAAACATTAAGTGAGAGAGAGAGACATCGATTGGTTGCCCCCCTACCTGGTGGTGGGGATTGAGCCTGCAACTGAATTTCATGCCCTTGACTGGAGTAGAACCCTGGACTCTTCAGTTTGCAGGCCAACACTCTAACCACTGAGCAACCCGGCAAGGGCACCAGTGATCTGTTTTATGCCACAGTTTTTAACTTACATTTTTTAAAAGCAAGGATTAGTTAACAAAGGCCTGTGGGCCAAATCTGGCTCAACCAACCACCAGTTTCTTGATTGGAACCCAGATACATTCATTTGTTTACATATTTTATGGGGTGGTTGTATGAACACAGCCAGAGTTTTGGCACTTCATAAGTTGATCCTGGCTTTTTACTTCCTGCTGGTCCCCTTGTAATTTCCCCAGGATTACATAAACCCTCATGATCCAAACACAGTAATGACATTTGGATAGGTAGGACCTGTCTAGTCTATCCTGTGTGTCTCTACAGTTTCGCCATGGCTTCCAGGTGGCTAGAGATATGCGGGAGTTAGTCAGGGACAGCTCATATTGTCTCATTCCAAGATCCTTATTAAATTTTTGGCTAATCTGGTAGACTACTGCCTGTCAACCAGAACTGTAACCTCACGCTGTCTGTGATTTTAGTCTCCCTATTTGCCTGCCATCAGGATTGCTACTCTTTGAACAGTGGCCAGGAGTTTGGGATTTTTCTACATTCTGTTCTTAATGAAGTCAGTGCCCTCTAGCAGGGAAACAGCTGGTTCCACTTAGCAAGCTGCTGGGGTAAGGAGTGGGGCCAGTGAAAGAGGCCTCCAAGCTAAAACTCCATAGACTCTCCTGTTCTTGCCTCAGGTTTGGTAGATTTTCTGGGACCCACGCTTCTCCATTTTTATAACATGCTTCTTGGTAATCTCTAGAGTACTGAACTGGTTGTCTTGGTAAATTTTCCCCATTGTAGCATTGCTTTTTTTTTTTTTTTTTAATATATTTTATTGATTTTTTACAGAGAGGAAGGGAGAGGAATAGAGAGCTAGAAACATCCATGAGAAAGAAACATCGACCAGCTGCCTCTTGCACACCCCCCTACCGGGGATGTGCCCGCAACCAACGTACATGCCCCTGACCAGAATCGAACCTGGGACCTTTCAGTCCGCAGACCGACTCTCTACCACTGAGCCAAACCGGTTTCAGCAGTAGCATTGCTTTTTGAGGAGAGGATTTGCTGGACTCTTCATGCTATCATTCCACAAGTCCTGCCTCCTTGATGCCCTCTTTTAAAAGACTATGTTACTCACCCTACAGTTTCCTTAGTCTCCTCACTCATTCCCACTTTCCAAGAGCCACGAGCTGTAACTTTAATTTTTCCTTGGCAAAGTTAAAAATCTTACATTCTGTTATGTGACCTTCATTAAGTCTTCTGTACTGTGTCTGTAAGTTATTCTATGTATTTAACAAATAGTTACCTTTCGTTTTATTATTTGCCTGTCAGAGGGCAGAGTTCTGATTTAGGAGAGGTACGCCAGATTGACTGGGCCCTTGCTCTACTGAGATTCACATCTTGTGTTGATAGACATAAAGTGCATATGTAATAAATAGATAAAATCATATGTGAAAATGATCAGTGCTTTTAAATAAATAAAATAGTACTAAAAAGAGAATAACTGCGGTGGTGGATGAGAGCTTTAGATGGAATGATATGCTTTTGAAAGGCGGTAGTTAGGCTGCAGTATGAGTGATGCGAAGGAGCCTGATGCAGTCATCTGGGGGGAGTGCCCTTCAGGCAAAGAACCTCAAGGACAAATAATGTTAAATTGCCTCAAGTAAAATGATAGACTCGAGATTTAGGTGCAATGAAGAAGGCTGAGCAGGAGCAAAAGTCAAAATATTCTGACCAAAGGTCAGACATTTAAAAAAATTTTACTTTTTTTTTTTTTTTAATTACAGTTTATACCTACTCTTATTTTGTATTAGTTTCAGGTCTACAACCTAGTGGTTAGACTTTACAAAGTTCCCCCTGATATTTTTAGTGTTCTACTGGAACCATAACATAGTTTTTACTATATTATTATTTTTGTTATTGTAAACAATGCTGCATTGAACACGGGTGCGCATGTTCTTTTGAATTAGTGTTTTGGGTTTCTTCAGATATATACACTGAAGTGCATCACTAGGTCATAAGGCAGTTCCAGTTTTAATTTGTTGAGGACCCTCCATACTGTTTTCCATAGTGGCCGCACCAATCTGCATTCTTACCAACAGCGCATGAGTGTTCCCTTTTCTCCACATCCTTGGCAACCCTTGGGGGATGCTTCCTTTTTATATCCTGCCAGGTTGTTGAAGTTTTTTATTATCTTAACTAGAGGCCCTGAGCACAAAATTCGTGCATGGGTAGGGTCCCTAGGCCTGGCTGGTGATCAGGGTCCATCTGTGGGGTGAGGTGGGGCTATTGGGGGGCTCCTGCTGGCACCCTCCTTGGCTGGCCTGGCACCACTGCTTGCCAGCCCTGCCCTCCCGTTGCTGCCACTGGTCAGGCCCTGTGGGCTGGAGGCAGCTCCTATGCTGACCATCTGCTCCCTGGTGGTCAGTGCATGTCATATTGATGTGTCATTCCACCAGGCGTCCCATTGTTTAGTTGATTTGCATAGTAGGGTTTTATTATATAGGATTAAAAACTAGACATTCAGATTATTGAGTTGGGAGAAAAGAACTCAGACATAATTATAACATTTTAGTTTGGATTTACTAATATTTCAGTTCTTCACACTGTCTAGATGTTACATGAACAAAGGCATGGATTGACACAAATACCGGGCTTTGGTTTTCTCTCACCTACTGATTGAGGTTAGGGAGCCTTAACATGACAAAAAAGGTTTTCTTATTACAAGTGTATTAGGGCCGTGACACTGAAGCCTGGTTAAAAGTTAGAGCCCAGTGTCCTTATTTTTCAAAACAAGGTATTGTCACAGCTAAACATCAGCCAGGGGATTTACATGTTGTGTAGTTGTAGCAGCAAATGACAGCTGCAATAAATTGCAAAGCCCCATCCTGACCAGGGTTTTCAATAAACATTAAAAAAGAACAAACCAAGAAGCATCTTACTTTCAGATATGAAAAATAATGTCTAAGCAAGAACTCAGACAGTGAGTTATTGTTTTGGGCTGGACATTAACCGACGCAGGCACTAACAATGGCATCTGCCAGGGGGACATGCTAGGATTTGGTATGGTGTCCCTCGCAGCCAGAGATGAGACAAAAAAAACCCTCCAAACACAAAAAAAATGAAGATATTTCTTAATACATTTGAATTCTTAGAGCAATTATATTTGACAGTGTATGACACTTCATAGTTAGGTATCACAATTTTCAGATACTTAATGAAAAAATGGAAACAGCTTAACTCATTCTTCCTAGGATATGGAATATATTCTCCAAAGGATGAACATACACTGTTTTAATATCCATTTCAGCAGAGAATTGAAGTAAGTATTTATCTTCCATAAAAATGGTGACACCTGAAACCTTAGAAGTATAAGGAGAATCTTCAGAAAAGTAACACATATTTACAAACAACTGAAGACAATTATTAAATGATAAAAGTGTGCTATTTATATTCATATTTCCACCATTTTCATCACCTTGTTTGTGTCACATAGTATGAGCAGTACCTTTTTCATCTTATTAAAATATGAATGAAGCATGTACCTCAATCAAATACTGACACATATAGATATACATGTCCTTATAAACTCATGCATAAAAATGCTATGGGAACTAAACAAGTAAATTACATTCATATAGATAGGATATGAAGGAAATATTTCAGAGCACTTTACAGTGCAACTAAGAGCCAGAGAAATACTACATTTCTCAATTAAAGACATATTATTAGGTTTTAAAAGCAACTGCAAACAGCATTACCAAATGTAAAATAATTAACAGTAATTCTGTACTATCATGAAAAATGCAATAAGTATTCTAATATCCACAAATGTAATAATTTTCCCCTTTTAAATAGGCTTTATATTTTTAGAGAAGTTTTAGGTTCATAGCAAAGTTGAGCAGAAAGTACAGTGAATTCCTATATTTCCCCCTAACTCTCCCCCTCCCCCCCCACACCTTCCCCACTATCATGAACCAGTGTTATGTAAAGCTTCCTAGGCTTAGAGACCAAAGAAAGGCTGATTACTCCATCATTACATAGAGTTTACTCAGGGAATTTACGTACAAGGCTGGGCTTGAGTGTTGGCAAGACAACATGGATGTTCTCTGAACCTTCTCTCTCCTAGACTTAAGACCATGTGAGAGTGGTAGGTACTTTTGATGCAGCTGATGAACCTACATTGACACATCATTACCCAAAGTCCATAGTTCGCATTAAGGTGTCACTCTTGGCATTGTATCTTCTATGGATTTGGACAGGTGTATAATGATATCTATCAATTACCATAGTATCAAACAGTAGTTTTACTTTCCTGAAAATTCTCTGTGCCCTACCTATTTATCCCTCCCTGCCCAAACCCCTGGAAACCACTGAATTTCTACTCTCTCTCTTCCCAAATGTCACAGAGTTGGAATTATACAGTGTGCGTAGCCTTTTCAGATTGGCTTCGACCAGTTAGTAAGATGCATTTAAGGTTCCTCCATGTCTTTTTATGGCTTGGCAGCTCATTTTATTTAGTATCTTTTTAGTGTTTGGTACATTGTCCAAATGCATTTATTTATGCATTTAGCTACTGAAAGACAACTTTATTGCTTCCAAGTTTTGGCATTTAAAAATAAAACTGCTATAAACATCCATGAGCAGGATGTAAGTTTTGTGTGGACAGAAGTTTTCAATTCATTTGAGTAAATACCAAGGAATATGATTGCTGGAGTGTACGGTAAGACTGTTTAGTTTTGTAAGAAACTGACAAACAATGATGGTATTCCCACCAGAAAAGAGTGAGAATTTGTTCCCTTTGCTCTACATCTTCAAGCATTTGGTGTTTCCAGTGTTCTGGATTCTGGCCATTCTAAGAGGTGTGTAGTGGTATTTCATTATTGTTTTAATTTGCATTTCTCTGATGCCATGTAATATTGAACATTTTTATGTTTATTTCCTGTTTATAGCAGTATAGCTTCTTTGATGAGTTATTTTCTTAAAGTTTGTGCCCATTTTAACCAAGTTATTTCTTTTCTTATTGTTATGTTTTTAGTTCTTTTTATATTTTATTTTATTATTATTATTATTATTATTATTATTATTATTTTTAAAGAGTGGGAAACATCTGTAGAAGATGTTTCAGTTCTTTTTTAAATTTTAAATAATTTTTTTATTGATCTTTTACAGAGAGGAAGGGAGAGGGCTAGAAACATCGATGAGAGAGAAACAACGACCAGCAACCAATGTACATGCCCTTGACTGGAATCAAACCTGGGACCTTTCAGTCCACAGACTGATGCTCTATCCACTGAGCCAAACCAATTTCAGCTCTTTTTATATTTTTAACAGCAGTCTGTTATTAGATATCCTTTGTAAATATTTTCTCCCAGTTTGTGGCTTGTCTTCTTATTCTCTTAACATTTTTTATTTTAATAAAATCTGACTTATCATTTATTTCATAGATTATGCCTTTGGTATTGTATCTAAAAGGTCATCTCCATCCCCTAGGTCATCTAGATTTTCTTTCATGCTGTCTTCTAGGAGTTTATAGTTTTGCATTTTACATTTATGTCAATGACTCGTTTGAGTTAAATTTTGTGAAGGGTTTAAGATCTATATTCAATTCTAGAGGCTTTTTTTTTTTTGATGTGAATATCTAATTGTTCTAGAACTATTTGTTGAAAAGACTATTGTATTCCTTTGCTCCTTTTGACTTTATTTATGTGGGTCTCTTTATTTTATCCCACTGACCTGTTTGTTTATTCTTTCACCAATACCACACTGCTTTGACTACTATAGTTTTCCAGTAAGTCTTGAAGTTGAGTAGTGTCAGTCCTCCAATTTGTTCTCCGTCAATATTGTGTTCTCCTTCAATAGGGCTATTCTGGACCTTTGGCCACTCCATCTAAACTTAAAAATTAGTTTATTAATAGCCCTACTTGGCTTGGCTCAGTGGATAGAATATCAGCCTGTGGACTGAAGGGTCCCAGGTTTGATTCCAGTCAAAGGCATGTACTTTGGTTGCAGGCTCCTCCTTGGCCTGGGCTCTGGTCAGGGCATGTGCAGGAGGCAACCAATCAATTTATTTCACTCACATCAATATTTCTCCGTCTTTGCCTCTCTCTTCCACTCTCTCTAAAAATCAATGGAAAAATATCCTTGGATGAGGATTAAATAAAACAAAAAATTAGTTTGCCAATATCCCCAAAATAGCTTGTTAGGATTTTGCTTACAACAACTATGTCAATTTTAACTGTATGTCTCAAGATCCAAATAAGATTTAAGTATTGCAAATTGTTTAAATATCTTTAAGTATCTTATAATCAACAAATTCTGTCTTTTTCCATGAAACTTACTTGTGAAAGGACTCAGTTATTTATTCTGTAGAGATTTCAACAATCTTGATTTTGAATAGTAGATCTTTCTGGTGATATTTAGCATGTCACTCCATTGTCTGTGTTCCTATAAATTGAAAATTAGATCTACATGTGTGATCAAATTCAAGTTAGACTTTTTTTTTTTTTTCAAAATTGCTTAGAGAAAGACTTGTGTACTCTTATTAGAAGGTACTCAATCTCCCTCCTCTGTCCTCTCTCCTCTCCCCACAACTCGCTCCCCACACTCTCTGACACTAGCAGCCATTTGCAAAATGGTGATATTCTAATTCTACTATTCTCTTTTCAAATATTGATTGAAATATTTTTAACAAAAGAAAATATCCCTTGTCAAGAATTTGATTACTCAAGGGTATGGCTTATATAGATGAAGCTTGATATGTTTTCCTTTACTTACCATAAATGTTTCCCTAAGCATTCTTCAAAGTTTATTAAGAGACATTTATCACTAATTATGGAAATGCATTTAACTTCATGAAAGAATATTATGACTAACTTTATGGCAATAATTTTAGAATTCACATGAAATACATTTTCCAGAATTTTTCTGGAAAAATACAATTTGCAAAACTAAAACCAGAACAAAAAGGAAATAAGAATGTGCCATAATGACTAGAGACAATAAAACCCTAAGTAAAAATCTTTGATAAAATACATTTAGTCCTACATAGTTTCACCAGTGAATTTTTAAAAAAACATGTAAAGAAGAAATATTCCTGAATCATTTCATAAATCTAATATATCCTTGAGACTAAAACCAACAAGAATATTACAAGAAAGAGAAAGTATAGACAAATACATTTCATGAACATGAATGAAAATTCTAAATAAGTTATTTATAAATTAAATTCAGTGATTATAAATAGTACATTATATCATGAACAAGTAAGGTTTATTTCAGGAATGAAAAGTTTATTTGACATTCTTAAATTTATAAACAATTAAAACATTATCAGAATAAATGAGAAATGTCAAATTAGTACTTCAGTAGATGAATAACAATCATTTAATACTCATTATCTTTAGAACATTTAGCATACTATTAATGGAAGGGAGCTTTCGTAATATATAGAATCTACAAAATCCTAAGTAATCATTAACGTTCAAATAGTAAATGATTTTATTCTGATAAAGAGAATAAAGCAAGGAAGCCTGCTATCAGCACTTTATTTAGTATTAGAGGCCCAATGCATGGAATTTGTGTATGGGTAGGGTCCCTAGGCCTGGCCAGCAATCAGGGCCGACTTGTTGGGTAACTGGTCAGTCGATCGAGGTATCCTGCTCATACCTGCCTTGGCTGGCAGCCTGGTGCTGCCTGCATGCTGGCCCTACCCCCTGCTGCTGCTGCCAGCTAGGGCTTGCAGGTTGGGGGCAGCTCCTGCATTGAACATCTGCCCCCTGGTGGTCAGTTTGCTTCATAGAAACTGGTTGTTCCATCGGTTGATCCTACCGTTCGGTCAATTTATATATTAGGGTTTTATTATATAGGATAGAAATGGAGAACTCAACCAATTGAGTAATGCAGACATTAAAGTAAACAAAACAAGAAAAAGGAAACAAATTACTCATTGTTAAAATGAATGTGTATACAGAGATTATTTCAACAGTCTCAGAAAATTGAAGTACACTGATATCTAACTATATAAAAGTAATATAAAGTAATTTTATTTGATATTTTAAAACCTATAAAGAAGGCGAATAAACACTTTTTCTAAGGTCTTAGCATTTATTGAATACTACCGTGTTTCCCCGAAAATAAGACATCCTCCGAAGATAAGACCTAGTGCAACTTTGGGAGAAAAAATTAATATAAGACACTGTCTTATTTTCAGGGAAACAGGGTAGAGGCACGGTGCATGAAAATTTGTGCACTCGAGGGGGGGCGGTCCCTCTCAAAGTCCGGGAGCCCTCAGGGGATGTCCTACTTATGGCTCCTAAGCCACAGTCTGGCCTCCCTCTGTGGAAGGTGACTGTCCAAACATGGGAAGGCACCGCCCCCATCACCCTCTTGCTGCTGCTGCTGCCTCTGGCTTCCCTCTGCAGGAGGTAACCAGGCTGATCTGGGGACGCAACGCCCCTGTTACACTGTTGCTGCTGCTGCCACTGCCGGCCACCATGGCTGCCTGAGCTCGGCCAGGCCCTGGCAGCAGCAGCAGCAGCAGCAGCAGCAGCAGCCATCCGCGACTTGCCTGAGCCTTGGCTGCGAGGGCCGAGGCTCAGGAAGCTGCTGCGGCTTTGTCTGGAAGACATTTGGTCTAATTAGCATATTACCCTTTTATTAGTATAGATCAGTGTTTCCCAAACTTCTCTCATGATGAGAATCACCTGGTGGAGTTGTTAAAACACAGATTCCTGAATCCCAACTAAGAAGTGCTAAACTAGAATTTTTGAGAACATATAGGTAAAATTGCATACCTAACTTAGTGCTCTGTATATAAAATCTGTCTTAGAGCACTAGTTAAGTATACAATTTTACCTATATGTTCCCAAAAATTCTAGTTTAGCACTTCTTAGTTGGGATTCAGGAATCTGTGTTTTAACAACTCCACCAGGTGATTCTCATCATGAGAGAAGTTTGGGAAACACTGGTATAGATAGTAGAAAATATATGGGTTTTTATTTTCAACTGAAAATCAGGCATCAGTATGTACTCTCTGTATATCTCAAATGATTTTATAATATATTATTTACTAGACACAAGATCAAAATTTATCCATTCCTTCTGAGGTTACAATTAGATTTTATGTATTCTAGAAATGACCTGCCATAAGCAGAGCTGGAAATGATGAAAATTAGTGCAACCTGGTACATGGATAAAAGAACAAATAATATTTTGTCTGTCATCAGGAGCGTTGCTTGCTTCTGAAATTAAACCCAGCAGGTAGGAAGATTCTAAACAGAGTTCAAATTGTTGAACATCTGCTTACCCTAGCACATTCTAAAATAAGAAATGCATAACATTTCATAGTGTTAAAATTCATACACTGTAGTTAGAATCATCATACTATTAAATTTTGGGATAGGGATGGGAGAATTATGTCTCAAATAGAATCCAAAATGTTTTCATTTTCAAATTATAAAATACTATGGAACTAACCAAACAGATATTTAATTATGTTAAGAAGTAGTTGAATATCTTTGGATAATTTAAGTTTATATCATTTTCTAAAAATTTTCAAAATAAAACAATAAATAAATAATCCCCAGGGTCAATTATATTTAAATTAGAAAATTAGATGGAAATGAAGCTGCTTGATTTTTTTCTTACATACCCATGTGACTCTATAACATGCAGCAGATGAGTGAGGGCTCAGTTCACTTTGGGGTGACAAAAATACTTGAGTTTATTCTACTTACTAATGTAATAGTTGTTAAAAATATGTTGGTGTTTCTACTTAAAAAAAATGTTGGTGTTTCTAGTCCTGATGCTGCAATTAAAATTCCAGAATTTGAATGTTCCTCCTCTGCAGAAGGTCACTGAAGCCATTCAGGTTTGCCTAAGTCCCAATGTGTCCTTCTGGGATTACAAACTCCTTGGCTTTAGAGAGTTTAAAGGACACTGGGTGAGCAGCTGCCACAGACAGCTCAAGAATTGTGTATTTCCATTTTATTTCTAAATCTGCCTTGGTACTTGTCCACCTTAATTTCAGTATTAGATATATGTATTTGTCCTGCTTCCATTAATAGACTGAAGGAAAGATTTTTGTTTCATTCATATACAGTCTAGTGGAAATCTATGAAACTTTGAGTCAGAGTATCTAAGTTCATGTCCTGTTTCCACCAGTTACTACTTTTGTGACACTGGGCAAGATTAAAATATATGGCTTCTATGATATTTACTCTGTTACATGTATGTTAAATACACTCCTAGCATGATGTTTCTCATATACTGTGTGAGCAATAAATGGTTGGTGAATAAAAAAAACAAATTGTGTATTTCACAGCTGATTTCATCGTCTCAGTTCATCTTCTGTGCAGAAAAAGTCACAGGTCCCCCTTAAGCTCTTAAGCTGGTCATTTTCCTAGTCACAGGCAAAATGTGTTGCAGACTATATAGTATTCTCAAAAAGACAGAGTGTGGTGACAATGGGTCCATGGTTCCCATGGCTTAAGGGGAAAGAGAAGGTGTGACTACAAAGGGGATGGCACAGGAAGTTTTTCTGGTAGAATCATTCTTTATCCTGATCATGATGTTAGTGACATGAATCTAGACATGTGTTAAATTCATAGACATATACACCAAAAAATCAATTTTACTATATCACACTTAAAAAGACCATGCTAACAGCAAACCCAGGGTCCTTATTTGTAGAGAGGTTCCATGGCTGACCCCAAATCCACACCCACACAATCCAGTTAAGTAAAAAGTTTGCCAAGCACAGGCTTCCATGCTACTGTGTGTCTTAAACAGGATTATTTAAAAGCATGCTAAGGCAATTATCCCCTGTTGATGCCTAAGGACAAGAAAAAAAAGTTGCTTTTTAAAAAGCTTTTAAACAACATTTAAAGCAACAAACAGCCTTTGAAAAAGCTATTTTCTTTTCGTAAAACAACCTGCCCCATCACCACAAATGGTGCTTTTGTTGGTATCTATATGAGGCTTCAGGGAAAGCAATACTTTCAAAATTCTTTGCTTTAATGTAAAATTGATTTGAGATTGCCCTTTCCCCTTAACTTTGTGTAATCATTGTAATGTGAAGATCAAGTATTGGCATTGTTATTCAACAAGTATTAAAATAAAGAAAAATCCTGTCCTTGATTGCACAGCAATACAGAAAAAAAGAAATTTAAGGTTCATGTGACTATTTTTCTGTTACATTGTGTCTTTTATATTTCTGCTATTTCAAAACTTTTTTTCAGGAGTAGAGCATTATCAAACAATAGAAATGTAGAGATGGGCTGAAGCAGAATCACAATTTTATAACTTGTGCAAAATCGTAAGCTTATTAAATTATAAGGGTTATGCCTCTGAAAAAAATACTAATAAAAGAGTAATATGCAAATTAACCATCACTCTGCAATACCCACAAAGCCATGCCTACCAGCCAATCAGAGCAAGTATGCAAATTAACCCCAACCAAGATGGCTGCGGCCACAGAGAGTAGGAGGGAGGCGTGGGTTTCCCCTGACTGGAGGCAGCCAAGTTTTCTGCACACCCTGGCTGGCCCAGGTGTCCACTCAAGGACACAAAGTTTCAATTATAGAAGATAAATCCCAAGAAAAATGGCAGCAGCCACAGAGCTGGAGAGAGCAGGCCAGGGTTTCCCCCAGTGATGGAGGAAGCCAAGCTTTCCACCTGCCCTGGCTGGCCAGCTTAGGCCTCCACTCCAGGCTACAAAGTTTCAATTATAGGAATGGCCAGCCTGCAAACCACCATAGGCCCCTTGCCCAGCCGCCCCACACCCCAAGGGAACCCCTACCCTGATTTGGGATTCCCTTCGGGCCAAACCAGCTAGCCCCACCCATGCACCAGGCCTCTGTCCTATCTAATAAAAGAGTAATATGCAGATTGACCATCACTCCAACACACAATATGGCTGCCCCTTGTGGTCAAAGATCCTGCCCCCATGTGGACACAAGATGGCCACCACAAGATGGCCATCAGAGGAGGGCAGTTGAGAGGGACCAGGCCTGCAAGGGAGGGCAGTTGGGGGCAATCAAGCCTGCAGGGGAGAGCAGTTAGGGGTCACCAGGCAGGCAGAGGAGGGAAGTTGGAGGCAAACAGGCTGGCAGGGGGAAAGTTAGAAATCATTCAGGCTGACAGGGCAGTGGTTAGGAGATGATCAGGTTGGCAGGCAGAAGCGGTTAGGGGCAATCAGGAAGGCAGGCAGGCGAGCAGTTGGGAGCCAGCAGTCCTGGATTGTGAGAGGGATGTCCCACTGCCCATCATTAAGGAGTCCCAGATTGGAGAGGGTGCAAGCTGGGCTGAGGGACACCCCCCTCTTGTGCATGAATTTCGTGTACCAGGCCTCTAGTCATTTATAAAAAGATGATTTGTATAAATATTGGTAAGATAACATTGGCAAATATGTTCTCCCATGCAGTGGGCTTTCTTGTTGTTTTGTTGTTGATTTCTTTCACTGTGCAGAAGCTTTTTATTTTGATGTAGTCTCATTTGTTTATTTTCTCCTCAATTTCCATTGCCCTAGGATCTGTGTCTGTAAAGGTATTGCTACAACATATGTCTGCAATTTTGCTGCCTAGGAATAAACTTAATTAAGGACATAGTATTTTTATGGTTTCCTGTCTTCCATTCAAGTCCTTTATCCATTTTGAGTTTATTTTTGTGTATGGTGTAAGTTGGTGGTCTAGTTTCATTTTTTTGCGTGCATCTGTCCAATTTCCCCAACACCACTTATTTGTCTTGACTCCATTATATGCTCTTGCCTCCTTTGCCAAATATTAATTGAGCACAGTGGCTTGGATTGAACTCTGAGTTCTGTTCCACTGGTCTATATGTCTGTTCTTATGCCAGTATCAGGCAGTTTTGAGAACAGTGGCTTTGTAGTATAGTTGATATCTGATATTGTGATCTCTCCAAGTTTGTTCTTCTTTCTCAAGATTGCTGCATCTATTTGGGGTCTTGCATGGCTTTGAAACCTGAAGTGAATAAAAAAGCTAAACAACATGGAATTTTATCAGGAATTTCAGGAATCATCTTTTGCACTTGACCTTTCATCTTCATGTAGTCAATGGAAAGTCATCAACTTTTGTACTCAGAAAAATAACTCAAGTATAAAGAAAATTTTTTTTTTATATATAAATTTACTTTAGTGAAATGAATACTTGAGTTTTCTAAAAACAGATTCCTAGCTAGCAAAATAGGTGTTTTCCCTGGGTTTGCTGTGAGCTTGTTCTTTCAAAATGGCTTGTTTCAGAACAAGAGTTGACAAGGTTGCCATGAACTGTGCACAGACCAGGCATGGACCATACCCTTCTTGATTTGCACCTCCATAGTGTCAGGATGCTAGAACCCAAACTACTCAATGCTTTTCTTTACATTAATTCTTTTTATTCTATGAGTCCAAGACTTGAAAGTGAAACACAGTGTTCTAAACCCAGATTATAGCATTACCACTCTAAAATACCTTTTCTGAATTTCTCTGGGCAGTTCATTAAAATACTTCTGTTGGCATTAAAATATTTCTATTGGCATATTGCATCACCTGCCTCAAGTTATTTCTTGCACATTTTGCATTTATTTAAAGTCAAATTTAGGTTTTTATTTCTTCCAGACATATTATAGTACTAAATGAATTGTTAATAAATTGTTAATTACATATGGTGTTCCAGGAAAACATATTCTTGCATGCACATAGTACTGTTTGATACAAACACATTCTTGACATCCATGAGACAAAGGTCTGTTAAGTAAATTAAAACAAAAGGGATTTTAAAAATATGTGAGATACTCCTCAGAACCATGATGAGAAATCAGAGTTGAATAATGAAGAAAATCGGTAAAATATTTTAATTATGTTTACGAAAGGGTATCATAGATAAGAGTTATAAAACCAACTTGATCAGCATGGAAACTGGCTTGCCAAATACCTCACTTTTCTTATAAACAATGTGGTTTTGCCGGAGTTAATGTGTTTGAGGCATATTTTTTTCTCAGTAAAATTCAATAATAATAACAGTTCTTCTTAAATTTGCCGTGAAAATGAAACAAAACAATATCTACATTTTAAGCATACTTCCTGACACATAATAAGTACATGGTATTCCTATTATTGTCTTTTGCTATTTAAAATCATATTTTTCAAACTTCTTAAAATCCATAGGATCTTTTATTTTCTAGTTGAACTCTTAACTAGAACCCAACATATAGCAGATGAAACCTGAGTTTTTTGGTTGTAGAGGAATTGAAGTCTTGGATTTGTTGTTCTGGATTCTTTAGTCTGTTTCCCTCCCCACTCCCCCTGTACCTTCTCTTTAACTTCTCATCTCCCGCCTACCCCCAATGGCCACCCCTCTTTTCCAGCAGTAGAAACTCAGCCCTTAAAGACTCCATTTAAAAAACACAATTTGAAAATTCCAACGCCAAAGTTTAGGAAAACAGCATTATCAGATTTAATAACCAGAATGTCTTATGCACGGTAACATTCACCACAAACTTGTTAGGCACAACCTTAATGGTTAAAGAGGAAAATCATAAAAACAATTACTTACGTGAACATGATGTTTTATGTTCACTCAAAACCACATGCATGTACATTATTTATAAATCTTTTCATATAGAAACAATTATTTTTTTAAAGGTCAGTCTTCAGTTAATTGCAGTTTGAAGGAAAATATGCCTGTAATTCTATTCTCTATGATCACAGGGTTGGCTCTCTTTTAGGTGTATAGTTCAATAGTGTTGCGTATATTCACATTGTCGTGAGACAGATCTCCAGAACTCTTCACCTTGCAAGTCTGAAACTGTTTCTATTAAACAACAACTCTCTTCTTCCCCCATCCCTCCCTTGATTGCTTTTTTTTTTTGAGTAAAGATATTAAAGAGACTTGTGTAACCACTTAACGGGAAAGTTTTTTTCTATTTATATTGCTAAAAACTTGTCGTGAACTGTCATTCATATCTAATTCAAATGCATTTTACATTATGTTCCTTTATTGAGTCTTTCCAAAGATTTTTTGTGGAAAAACTGTTCTCTCTCAGATTTCATTGTTTTTCAATTATAATTATATGAATTAAAAAGTAATACAATTATAATAACTTAGTTATAATTAGATGTATCAGGCACAGTTAGCTTAAGACATAAGAATTGTCCCCAAGCACTCTTAGTAAGCACAGATCTAATTGGAGAAGCAGTGACAGGCACTTTAGCATGTTATAAACATTGGCCAGTATGATTAACAAAGAAAATGAAATGTATTGATTAATACAACATATTTTTCAAATGGAGATTACTGACAATGAGCAAACATACTGCTATCTGTCTGTCTATCTATCTATCTATCTCTCTATCAGAATATGTGCATCTATATCAATTTGAAAATACAAAGTTGGAAGCTATAAAATGATTGTTGCTGTTGTTTACACACTTCGATATATATATATATATATATATATATATATATATATATATATATATAGTTAGTTAGTAATATTATATAGAACAAATATTTTATTCAGGGGTAAGATATATATAGAGAAACACCAATGTGAGAGAAACACAGTGATTGGTTTCTTCCTATAAGAGCCCTGACCAGGGCTGGGGATCAAGCCTGCCACCCAGGTACATGCACTTGACTGGAATTGAACCTGGGATCCTTCAGTCCGTGGGCCAATGCTCTATCCAGTGAGCCAAACTGGCTGGGGCTAGATCAAATTCTTTAAATGTAATACTATACTACTATGCTGAAGACATTAGCTAGAGAAGGCAAGTAAATAAATTTGTAAATAGTGTGTAACTATAAGCAACATAGCTCACTTTCCTTAACTAAGATGTAAGAAGTGTCTCTTGCTATTTTTCCCCCCTCAAATTGAGAGTAAATTTCCTTTACTTGTAGCCAAAAATATGGAGAGAATAAGTATGTTGATCTCTGAAATGGAATGATATCCTGGCCAAGGATGACAACTTATGGAGTATATAGACTTTTCGACAGAAATTTGGGGGTTTCTATAGTCTGAAGGCAAAATTGTAAGTCATGAAATGTTTCAGAGCTTCACAGTAGTTATGGAATTGATTTAGAATTTATCAATGGACTGCTGACAAGAAAGAGCATCCCATCTCTTCCCTCTTGGAATGTTCCAATGGAAAGTTCTCATCTCATTCTTTCAGGCCTTTATTCTTTACTCACATTGGTTTGGAATTAAGTAGAGCTCAGCTGAAAATCTTCTTCCCTTATGCTTCTTCTTCTTCTTCTTCTTCTTCTTTTTTTTTACATGTCCATCCATACTTTTTAAAAATAGAATTTATTGGGGTGACATTGGTTAACAAAACCATACAGGTCTCAAGTGTACAGCTCTGTAACACATCATTTGCATAACCGCAACTTGTGCTCACCACCCAAAGTCAAGTCTCTTTTATCCCCCTTTTGTCCTCTTCCATTTAGGCCCTCACCATACTATTGTCTGTGACTGTTTTTTTTTTTTTTTTAATTATTTTATTTAAACCCTTCACCTTTTTCACTCAGGTCCCTCCCCTCTGACAACTGTCAGTCTGTTCTCAGTATCTATGAATCTGTTTCTATATGTTTTGCTCCCTTCACCTTCTTGAATTTGTAGTTTGATATATTTTGTCAGTGTTGCAAAATTCGCAGCCACTTTTTTTTTTCCTGCTACCTTCTCTCTAGTCTTACCTACAGTTCTCCAAAACCACATAATTCTTTTCATCCTATAAGTAACCTACACATTACTTTTTTTCTCTTTTCCCCTCTATTATTTAGTTTGGTCATTTTATCCAGTTATTGCCTTTTCTCTTTAGCTATGTATAATATGCTTTTGAACACATTCATTGTTTTAGTTTCACTAATTGATAACTTCCCATTATATAAATTTTATTTGTATAGTTTTCTGTTCTATGCCAAAGATCTTGATTTGACATTTATCTCCTTAAATACACTATACCATGAAGAGTTATTTTAAAATTCATGATATTGCTATTACCTGAACGTGTGTTCATTTATTTCTATTCTCTTAAAAATTCAGTGCTGTGTATCGTGAATAAGAATTTTTCAAAATAATTTGAGCTTTAGAAGGATATACTCTTTTTCCAGAGAGATTTTAAATTTTCTTTGGATGGAAGGTTAGGGTCATTAGCAATCATTAGTCCTATGAAGGCTGATGTTCCTCCAGCTCCTGCTTCTCTTATGGTATGGTCTTCTGGTTTCTAAATCATACCCTTTGTGGTTTACCCCAGCTCTTTCTACTTGGGAGCCCCTTTTCTGTACTCCTCAGTGTGTAAATCTGTCAGAAGCCTTGCTGATATTTTCAGCCTCTTAGCCTCTTCTGAAATCAGCATCAATTTTTGTGATACATATGGCCTTTAACGCTGGGCTCATCTCACGGAGTTTCTGGTGCTGGACTCTGACACTGATATTTTTTTTTATCATCTCATTGATTCTAGGATGCCTTCACACATACATTTGTAATTTAAGTTCTTGTAGTTAAAGCTGTGAGACACAGGTGTTGTATGAGACATCCACGTTTTCACCAACCCATGTACCCACCACTGTTATTCAAACTTTTAACTTTATGTCCACTTAATTTTTATGACGGTGCTTAAAATTGAATGATAGTGAATTGAATATTAAATTAAATAATATTGAATTGAATATTTAAACTTGGAACTGAAGGAAACTTTGAACATTAGTAAGTCTGTCCAATTCAGATGGCAGCAGCAAGAGCATCAGTTATGCTGAATGCACAATACAGGTATACATCTGTCTGTATTCTATTTAGAAATCGTTTAGGTTAAGAACTGTATTTAGACTGTCTATTTATCTCATATGAGCATATGTCTCAAGGACACTTTAGTTCTAAGGTCAAAAGGAATGTATGAGGGTTTTATCACCAGTGTCTGACAAATGTTCCCAGTAGATTATTCCATGATTTATCTGCACATAAATTACAGATTCTTGCCATGCAGAGGAAATGGTTCCTGTTGTTAAAATGAAACCTATTGGGTTAATCATTGCATGTAATCAGGAGTCCAACAGTAAGGAATGGGGTAAAAATAATTTTACTTTTTGCCTGTGACAAGAACCTGATCAAAAGGGGAGTAAGAAGATACTTTATCAGTAGTGTAATCTTTCATATTTAACTAGAGGCCCGGTGCATGAATTCATGCATGGGTGGGGTCTCCAGGGATGGGGGACCGGGATGCGATTGGTCCTCTGGGTGGGCAGTGGGATGTTCTTGCTGGCCCAGATTCCAGATCCGTCCCGCTGATGTTCATGCTGGTTGTTGGGAGCCACCTGGTGAATGCTTTTATATCCTTTCTTTCTTGCCGAGCATCTAGGGAGGGGAAGCAGCCGTAGTGCTCAAGGCTGACTTCCAGAAGGCCAACAGTCCTGGTGGGCCCCAGGATGGGGCAGTCACCTGAGTGAGCACACTGTGGGAGCACACTGACCATCAGGGGGCAGCTCCTTCATTGAGTATCTGCCCCCTGGTGGTCAGTGCATGTCATAGCGACCGGTCACTTAGGCTTTTTTATATATATATATATATATATATATATATATATATATATATATATATATATATATACACACACACACACACACACACACACACACACCTTGGCACATCTAATTCTGATCCATATAAATAACTTTATAAAAACCTCTGAAAAATTATGTCACCCAGGCATAGACGATAATGATAGGTGAAATCTTCTTACAGATAGTACAACATTTAGACACCATGTCAAGAAAAATTATTTTTTAAACAAAGTTCTAGTTCTAGGCTGCATATATTTTATTGTCATGTTCCAGTTAGAAATCTAATGTACATTTTACAATCATATGCTATATGCTAAAATTTTTGAAAGTTTTTTTTATATCAAGTTTTTCAGGCCTTTGGTAAAAGTGTATGGTACTAAAACATCTACAATTTTCATTTCAAAATAACCTTACTTTGAGATATCGAAAACAAAAATTTTCCTATCTTTAACCAAACTAATTTACATTTCAATTTTTCTCTGAGATATAGTAATTCTAACTTAATGTTTCAGTAAAAAGTATCGAACATGATTTTTTTGTTTACTGTATCTTGATTAGGAGTTGATTTGAAGGAAAATATTAAAATGAAAAGACTTAAAACCACATACTCTGTAAGAATTTATATTTTTAAAGAACAAGTTTTCAGATAAACACAGGCAGTTGGTTTACTAGTATAAGCATTAAATTAATTTCATTACCATTTGAGTCAACAAAAAATGATACTGGTTTCTGAAAATAAGAGAAATGTGTCTCATGATTTCAATATTATGTCTAGCTTTCTTTTTTGATACTAATATGTGTTGTTTGCAATTCACAAGCCATTATATAAATGTCATGTAAATTTAATATGCCCTGAAGGGAATTTGCTCTAGGGACATATTAAGAAGGCTAAATATGATTTTGCAAGCTATAAACTATGCTTTCCAATTTAGTGTTAATTCAATCAGACCTAATTTATATTTTCAGCATAAACTAAAAACAGGATAGTCAGAGGTTGCCTGGTGAAGTCCAAGGCAAAGAGAAACTTCTAACAAATGATCTAATCTAGTCTAATGAATATTTCTATTGACAAAGGACTGACAATGCTTATTAGTACCCCTAAATTTTAGAAATTCTTCTAAAAGTCATATAAGTGTATTTATAAAAAAAACCCAAACATGTTATGTTTTAGAACAGTGACCTTCTTTTTTCATTGGCAGCATTTCTCATTATTGGCTATGCTATGTAAATAATAAAAGTTTCATGTAAGTCTGATTCACTATCTAAATGTTCTCCCATCTCTGGTTATTAGCCAGAACTCAGTCTTTAAGCACGTGTACCATACCCTTAAGTACTATTGTTAACACCACTACTAACAAGTGCAGTACACTTTCATGGACATACCCCAGCTGTGACAACCAGCAGAAATACAATATACTTCAGCTGAAAGAAAGCACTTTAGAAAACTCCAAGGTCAAAAATAGATTTAATGGACCTTGACATATTTAGGGAAGCCATATAATAGTGTAGCCTTGGCTGTGAATACAGAATTGCCTTCATTTGCAAGTTACTATCTTGTAACACCTCCTACCTGTGTGATTTTTTAGAAACAGCATTATTGAAGTATTTACAAACCATGAACACATACCATAAATTTTACGAAAACAGTAACTTTAAATAAATTTACAGGTTTTAAAAATAGCAACATAATCTCACATTCTGTCTCCCCAAAAGGATTCTTCATGCCCATTTGGAGACAATCTCAGTTTCTACTTCTAGCCCTAGGCAAATAAGAACCTTCTTTCTGCCTTGCTAGATTTCCCTCCTCTAGACATTTCCTTTCAGTGGAAACATACAATGTATAGTCTTTTGAGTCCAGCTTTTTTCACTTAGCAAAATACTTTTGAGGTTTATCTGTGTTTTACATGCAGCATTAATTTTTTAAAAAGCCTCACCCAACGATATATTTTTATTGATTTATAGAGAGAGAGGAAGAGAGGTGAGGGGGGGAAAGAAACATTGATGTGACAGAAAAACATTGATAGATTGCCTTCTGTATGCACCATGACTGGGGATCAAACCTGCAACCTAGGCATTTGCCTTGACTGGGAACCAAACCTTAACTGTTTGGTGTACAGGATGACATTCCAACCAACTGAGTGACTCATCCAGGGCTAGTTCATTAATTTTTATTGCTAAGTAGTATTCCACTACATGGATGTACTATATGCTATTTATCCATTCATCAGTACATGGATACTTTGATTATTTTACTTTTTGATTATTACCTGGTATTAAACTAGCAGAGGCCCTGTGCACGAATGGTGCATCAGTGGGGTCCCTTGACCTGGCCTATAGTATTGGGCCGAAACTGGCTCTCCAACATCCCCCAAGGAGTCCCGGATAATGAGAGGGTGCAGGCCAGGCCTTGGGACCCCACTGGTGCACAATTGGGGCCAGGAAGGGACTCTGAGGTTAGCCAGCTGGGAAGGAATTGTGGAGGGCTCCAGGGCATGTCTGGCCTGTCTCACTTAGTCCTGATTGGCCGGACCCCAGCAGCAAGCTAACCTACTGGTCAGACTGTCTGTGCCCTCAAGGTCAGTGCACGGAATAGCGACTGGTCGACCAGTCAACTGTAGCGAGCTATTGAGTGGCCTTAGCATATCATTAACATATTACACTTCGATTGGTTGAATGGCTGACCGTACACTTAGCATGTTAAGGTTTTTATTTTATAGGATTATTAATTGTCAAAAAGTGAATTAATTGCTACTAGCAATATTAATTTATAAGTGTTTGTATGGACATATGGTTTCATTTTTCTTGTGTAGATCCCTAGAAATAGAATTGATGGGTTATATGGGAAATTTATGTTTTGATTTTTAAGAAACAACCAAACTGTTTTTCAAAGTGGCAACACTGTTTTAATTCCTATCAGAAATAAGTGAGTATTCCATTTTCGCTACATTTTTTCTAAAATTTATCCTCTTTTTAAAAATGATATATTTTATCTATAGCCATTCTAGTGGGTGTGAAGTGATACCACATTGTGTTCTTAATTTACTTTTCCCTAATGATCAATGACATTAACTATCACTTATGTGCTTATTAACCATTCATTTTTTCTTTATTTTTGGCAAAATGTCAACTCAAGACATTTGTTCAGTTTAATTAGATTATTTTCTTATTTTTAGTTTTGAGAGTTCTTTATAGTTTTTTGATATAAATCCTTTATGAGATATTTGATTTTCCAATATTTCTACCAGTTCGATGATTGCCTTTAAGTTTTCTTAATGTCTTTTAAAACACAAATGTTTTTAATTTTGATAAACTTCAATTTTTATATTTTTAATTTATTTATGGATATTGGTTTTGTATTGAGAAGATTTTATATAACCCAGGTTATAGGTATTTTCTTCTTTGGACTATTTAAAAATGTTTGCAGTGTAGCCCTTTCATTTAGGCTGTGATACATTTTGAGAAATTTTTTTATGTGTCTTTCTTCATCTTCAAAGCAAGCAACAGAGACTCTCAAGTTGAATTTCTCCCATCTTTTAAATCTTTTTTTTCCAGGAAAAGCCTCGTCTATTTTTAGAACTCATCTGATTAGGTCAGGCCCAGGGAGGATCATCGCCCTTTTTAAAAGTCAACTGTGCCATATAACACAACTTAATCATATTCTGTCATACTCTTCAGTGCCTTCCACACTCAACAGGATAGGACTATACAAAGGTGTGGGTCATAGGGAGTAGAATTCTGTCTGCTACTCCTACTGATGTGTCTATTAAGGAGGCATTATACAGAGAGGGAAAAACATACTGAGTACAATATTATTCACCATCCCAAGGATATTTTGAAAAGTTAAATCAAGAGTAACAATAAAAAACAAAACTACCTCACTTTCTTTTTGTGTATTAAAATATTCTTAAATTATGATTTTGTATGAAAATATTCTTAAGCAGCTCTCGGGCCGGCATCTTGGTGAGGCAATCACGCATCCCTGTTCTCTGAGTCTCATGATGCTGCCCAAGGACCACAAGAAGAAGAAAGATGCTGGAAAGTCAGCCAAGAAAGACAAAGGCCATGAACAAGTCAGGGGGGCGGGCGGGGTGAGGCCAAAAAGAGGAAGAGGTCCAAACTCAAAGTGTGAGACAAGTTCAATAACCTGGTCTTGTTTGACAAAGCCACATATGACAAGCTCTGTAAGGAAGTCCCAACTACAAGCTTATAACCTCAGCGGTGGTGTCCAAGAGGCTGAAGACTTGTGACTCCTTGGCCAGAGCAGCCCTTCAGGAGCTCCTCAGTAAAGGGCTTATTAAACTGGTCTCAAAGCACAGAGATCACATGGTTTACACCAGAAACACCAGAGGTGGGGATGCCCCAGCTGCTGGAGGAGATGCATGAACAAAAGATCCCACCGGCTGAACATTTTGAAAAATAAACCTTTATTAAATAATAATAAAATGTTTTTAAGCATATAAAAGTTCAAATCTCTATTCTAATATATGACTGCTTAAACAAAAATAGTTACAATTTTCTATTTAATATTAGATAATATAACTTTCAAATCTTACAATTTAGTAAATATATTTTTATTTATAACATTTTCTGTTTCATTTTCCATTAGCTAACTCATGAGATAAAGGATAACACAATGAAGTGACAGAAAAGTATGTTCACGATAAATGAGAACCAGTGTGGTTGCCTTCAGAGTTAATGTACAGTTCGAACTGGTCTTTTTCAAATTCAAATGCATGATAAATTACATTGATTGCATTTTCATGAAGATACCTTGCTAAGATGATGTCCTCACAGGAGCTATAAAATACCATACTTGAATGGTTTTGAATAAAAATAAAATACAATTATTTGGAAACTGATATGTTGAGGGATTTAGAATATATTTGGTTTTATAGGCCTAAATCCACTCTAATTCTTCATTAAGGAAAATCAATCATAGGATGAGAACATGAATTAGATATTCCTAAATGTCATAACATTTATATATTGGATTTTATTTTTACTTCATTAAGAAACCAAATAGGACTGTAATTAAAGAAAATGATAGCATATGGTAGAAAGACTGTTCATGGTTTGCCCAAGTTTAAACACTATTAGAAATCCTACCCTGTGAAGGACAAGCCAAGGGAACTATATGCATAATTAATTAGAAAGTTATCCACTTTTAAATCATAGGAAAAATCTACTTTTATTTAATTTGAAATCTGTTACACAACTCCATTTCAAATTGAATGCCCTAAAATTTCCCATACATTTGAAAGGGGATCCGAGTGAATAAGGAGCAGGAGCTTGAAACATCCCCTAACAAAATTATTTAATTTTTTAGACTTAGAGTAGATGCATGTTGAAGTTATGTTTTTATAACTTTTATAATAATAATTTAATCCTTCTCTTCAAAGCCACAATTCATTAAAAATCATTCAAATGCCTACTGTGTGCCAGGTGCTGGGAAATATTCTGAGTGATCAGAAACAAAAGATTTGATCATGACCTCATTAAGTATGTTGGAAACCAAGACAAACAAATATTTACAATATATTGTGATAAATACTATTGGTCTGAGAAGAATAATTGGCAGACAAACCAGTGCATTATCCTGAAAGCCTGATCACCCACAAATTATCAGAATTCAACTTTATTTTTCCCTCTCCCATCCCAGTTTTTTACCTCCCTTCCCCTCTCTCTCTCTCTCTCTCTCTCTCTCTCTCTCTCTCTCTCTCTCTCTCTCTCTCTCTCTCTCTCTCTCTCTCTTTTCTTTCTTTCTTTCTTTCTTTCTTTCTTTCTTTCTTTCTTTCTTTCTTTCTTTCTTTCTTTCTTTCTTTCTTCTTTCTTCTTATTGTCTAAAGTTTTATATATGTCTTCTTTTTCCCCAATTGACCTGATCCCTGCCTCCCCTACCCCCCTAGCCATTCCCACCCCAGGCAAGCCCCTGCCGCCATAGTGTCTGTGTCCATTGGTTATGCTAATTTGCATGCATATTAGCATAACTCTCCTCCCTCTAATCGTCCCCCCCCACCTCCCCTATCATTTGTCTCTAGATCTATTATTGTTCATCAAATTTGTTGATCATTATATCCCACATATTAATAAGATCATGTGATATTTATTTTTCTTCTCTTTGACCCAGTGATCCCACTTCTAGGACTATATCCCAAGAAACCAGAAACACCAATCAGAAAGGATATATGCACTCCTATGTTCATAGCAGCACAATTTACAATAGCTAAGATTTGGAAACAGCCTAAGTGCCCATCAGTAGATGAGTGGATTAAAAAACTGTGGTACACAATGGAATACTATGCCACTATAAAAAAAATTGAACTTTTACCATTTGCAACAGCATGGATGGAAATGGAGAGCATTATGCTAAGCGAAATAAGCCAGTTGGAAAAGGATAAATATCTGGTTTTCGCTAATAACTCCAGAGATATAGATATCTCTCCCTGAAGTTCACAATAATTTTTATGTTGGTCAATATCCTTGAATCTTAGCATATTCATTCAGGATTGAGATAACACCAAATGCGCAGCATTCAAATAATTTATACTTTCAGTTTTGGTGTGGGATGGACTGGTGTGGTATATTGTGATGGAAAGTGAGGGGATATTGTGTTAGAAGTGGCATGGTGTGCTGCGTGGTTACTGTAATGTGGTCTGTTGGGGATGGTAGATGTGGAGGGTGGGGCGTGTAGTGTGTGTGGTGCTCTGTGGTATGCTAGTGTAATAGAGGTGATGTGTGTACATGTACATGCTGTGGGATTGTGGTGTTCAGGTACCATATAATACAATAGGCATTGTATATTTGGTGTGTAGATAGTGCATTCTGAGACATGACATGTCATATACAATGTGGTGTACTGAGATGGTAGTGTGGTGTGCTGTATTTTATGCTACTTTAAGTTCCATGTTCCTGAAGTCCTGCGAACATTGACAGAAATATAAGTTCCTGAAAATTAACAAGGAACCCAGGGTACACTCATATAGTATTTACTATGTGAACTTGCTAAGTTTCAATATATCTTTTTGTGTGATCAATGCAACAGCACATAAATATGGAAGGCTTGTTTGGTACAAGGCTGAAGCTGGGTGTTTCTAAGATGAATAAGACAAACTACATAAGCATCCTCCCGGAGCTCTGGTATAGGAAGAGTATAAATATGTCACAGTATGTAGCTTTTATTATCTTGACAACAAGCATGAGGTTTCCATTTAGGGAAGGACATATTTTAAGGGAAAATATATTGATAGACAAAGTGAGCTGTCACCAGAACATGAGTGTCCACAACCCCCAATCATCATTACGAGCTATTCAGTATGAGGAAATGAGATAATTTTCTGATGCTTTTATCTTTTTCTTTCTCATTTGAAATGGGTGAAAGATGTAAATGAGAGAAGAGACATGGAGAAAAGAGACCCTGCGAAATTATGTTGTGTGAAGGCTAGTGGGAGAGGGAGGTGAGATGAAAAGAAGCTACCAAACATTTTAAGGAGGTCTTCATGTTTAAAATAAAACTGTACATTTCTGCCATGTATGCACACCCTTTATCTCCATCTTGAAAACGTTCTCTCTCTTTAAAATTACCATTGTGTTTAGTAATCTCAGAATGTTGTGTGAAGAAAGGCTTGCAGAGGGTGATGTGAAAGGAGATAGAATCCAGAAAAGCTCAGTGGAGCCTTCAGATAGAGAGGAAGCAGGAATGAAGCACTTAATGTCTGTACAGATATTGGAGAAGGTTATCTACTACCCCAAGGTGTACTGTTAAGGATTCCCTCTGATGAAAAGGGGCAGGGGAGACCCAGGTATTCTCTGATTTATACTTATGAGGCCCAGTGTCCAATTAGTTGATTTTGAGTTAATCAGAAGGGAGGTGTTCCTGGGTGGATCTGGCTTAATCAAATGAAGATCCTTAAAGGAGAGACTGGGCTCTCCCTGATATGAGAAGCTATTTCCATCAGTGTTTTGAAGAATTAAGCTGCCATATTGTGAGAGGTCCTGTAGAAAGGGCCATGTAACAAAGAACCTTGAGTGGCTCAGAATGACCCTCAGTTGACAGAAAGAAAAAAACCTTCAATATTATAACTGCAAGAAATGAATTATGCCAGCATGCGAAGAGTGTTTGCAAGCATATTTTTTCCCCCATAGTCCTGGATGCCACCTGGATTTTATTTATTTATTTAATTTTTTTATTTATTTTTATTTTTATTTTATTTTTTATATATTTTATTGATTTTTTACAGAGAGGAAGGGAGAGAGATAGAAACGTCGATGAGAGAGAAACATTGACCAGCTGCCTCTTGCACACCCCCTACCAGGGATGTGCCCGCAACCAACGTACATGCCCCTGACCGGAATCGAACCTGGGACCTTTCAGTCCGCAGACCGACGCTCTACCACTGAGCCAAACCAGTTTCGGCGCCACCTGGATTTTAACCTGGTGAGATCCTGAAGCTGAGAACCCAGATAGGCTGTGACTGAACTTCTGACCTATAGAAACTGTGCGATAATACACAATTGTAGTTATTTTTCTTTAATCATCACTGGAGGATATGTGTTTTATTATTGACTAGAGGCCTGGTGCACAAATTCATTCACAGGTGGGGTCCCTTGGCTTGGCTGGTTATCAGGCCACAGGAGGTTGGCCCTCCCGGGGGAGGGTCTATGGAAAGTTCCGATAGGGCAATCAGGGCCAGCTGTGGGGAGGGGCCTTTGGAGATTGGCTGACTGGCCCAATGGGGGCCATCAGGGCTGGGCATCCAGGGAGAGAGGTAGAGGGGAGGGGCCACGAGAGGTTGGCTGGCTTGGGGGGAGGGGCTGTGGGAAGTTGCCCTGCCAGCCCAATTGAGGCCATCAGGGCCAGCTGGTCAGGGGGAGGGGCTGTGGGAGGTTGGCCAGCTGTACCAATCAGGACAATCAGGGCCAGCTGGCTGGGGGGAGGGACCACAGGAGATGGGCTGGCCTTGGGAGGTTGGCTGTGGGAACTCACTAACCATAGGGGGCAGCTTCTGCATTGAGTGTCTGCTCCCTGGTGGACAGTGCGTGTCATAGCAACTGGTCAATCGGTTGTTCTGGTCGTTCCAGTCATTTGGTCACTTCCTAGTGCATGATTTGTGCACATTGAAAGGAAGTTAATTATAAGAAATATTTCAGAGGCCAGGGTAGGATTGCGGGAGGGTTCTAGGGCATGTCTGGCCTGTCTCACCCAGTCTGATCAGCTAGACCCCAGAAGCAAGCTAACCTACCTGCTGGAGCATCTCCCCCTGGTGGTCACTGCACGTCATAGCGACTGGTCAAATAGTGGAATGAATAGTTGGACACTTAGCATATTAGACTTTTATTATATAGGACTAGAAGCCTGGTGCACAAAATTCAAGCATGGGTAGGGTCTCTAGGCGTGGCCGGCTATCAGGGCCGATCAGGGCCTTCTTTCTGCTGCTGGGGCCTCCCTTCTGCTGGCTGCTGCCTGGAGTCTTCCTCCCCCAGCTGCCTGCTGCTGGCTGGTGCCTTCCTTCATTTTTTGCTACCCCCTGGTGGTCAGCACGCATCATAATGAGTGATCGGTCTCCCAGTTGAACTCTCTTGGGGACAATTTGCATATTAGGCTTTTTAATATATGGATTTTAGAGAGACAGGAAGAGAGAGAGAGAGAGGGAGAGAGAGAAAGAGAGAGAAACATTGATGTGAGAGAGAAACATTGATCAGATCAGATGCTTCCCATACTTGCCCTGACTGGGAATCAAATCAACTACCATTTGGTGTAGGGGATGATACTCCAATACTCTGAACAACGGAGCCACTTGGCCGGGTCATGATTATAGTCTTAAACTGGTAAGTTTGTGGTAGTATGCAGCACAGAAAGCTTATATGCTCACCAATTTTGATTGAATTATGATCTAAGAATATCTAAGTGGTCTGAAGTGATCAAAATACCAAATACTGGTCAAAATATGATGCACTAGATGCCTTAGAATATAAAAACTTATTTTCTCACAGTTCTGGAGGCTAGAAGTCCAACACTAGTGTTCTAGCCAATTTGGTCTTCAGTGAGGGCTCTCTTCTTAAGACAGCTTTCTTCCTTCTTCCTTCTCATATGGCCTAACCTTGGTGTCTGTGAACAAAGACTGATTGAGTGAGCTATCTGGTGTCTCTTCTTATAAGGAATTGATGGTGTTGAATCAGGACCCCACCCTAATTACCTCATTTAACCTTAATTACTTCTTTACTCCAACTGCAGTCACACTAAGAGTTAGGGCTTTGATATATGATTTTTACAGGGATATATTCTTTCAGTCTATAACAGTACTTTTCCTCATAGGATTTCATACATTCCATAAATGATATCCTATATAATAAAAGCCTAATATGCAAATGAACTGAATGGTAGAACAACCAATCGCTATGACTTGCACTGACTACCAGGGGACAGTCGCTCAACACAGGAGCTGTCCCTTGGTAGTCAGTGCACTCCCAAAAGGGGAGCACTGCTCAGCCGGAAGCTGGGCTCACGGCTGGTAAGTGCAGTGGCGGTGGTGGGAGCGGAGTATGGGGTCCCAGACTGTTAGAGCCCTGGACTGTGAGAGGGATATCTGCCTGCCAGCTTAGGCCCGATCCCTCTGGGGACTAAGCCAGCAGGTGGACATCCCCTGAGTGGTCCTGGACTGCGAGAGTGCACAGGCCAGGCTGAGGGACATCCTCCTTCCCCCAGTGCACAAATTTCATGCACTGGGCCTCTAGTATAATATATAAATCTAGAGTACTTTAAAAATAAGCAAAATGATGACCAGACCAATAGAAAGTCAGGCAGAGAAATCCTAACATTATCTTAAAAGATAATTTGATGTGCTTAATAATAAGTGTAGATGAAAACCATGACATTGATTTTGCTTACCAAATTTGCAAAGGTTAAAATAGTTAAAGATTCCCAGTGATGACAAAATGTGGAGAAAAACTAATCTCATACATGTTGCTGATTTGACACTTTGTCAAAATTTAAAATGCACATACAATGTGAGCATATAGAAAGATATCTATTATAACATTGTTAGTGGTAGCAATATATTGGACTCATCTTAAAATTCCATCAAGAGGACAGTAGTTAAACAAATTACTATGGTTATCACTAGCAATTTGAAAAGAAAAGCAGGTGGACCTATTGGTATTGATTTTAAAATTAAGGGCATTTTATAATATTAAGTGGAAAAAAGTTAACTGCAAGTTATATGTTGTAGTGCATTACTGTGATACCATTTTAAAAAAGTACTTAGCAATGTGTATAAATATTTCTGGCAGTAGTAACAGTATCTGGATACTGAGATTTTAGAATGATTTTAATGTTTTGGAATTTTCTGTTTTGTTTTTTTTTAAATCAATATTTTTCTACTGTAAGGTTTTTAATTTTATTTTTAAATATATTTTTATTGATTTCAGACAGAGGGAGAGAAAGAAACATTAATGATGAGAGAGAATCATCTATTGGCTGCTTCTTGCACACTCTGTACTGGGAATCAAACCTGCAAGCTGACCAGGGAATCTCACCAAGACTTCCTGGTTCATAGGTGGACACTCAAACCACTGATACAGACCAGCTGGGCTACCATAAGGTTTTATAAAAAGCAGACTAAATCATGTTTCATAAGGACTTCTATACAATTAAAAAGAAAATGTCCTTTTATAAACAACTCTAGATTTTTGTTGTTTTTAACCAAGTAAAAGGAAATTCATTACCCATATAATTGTGCTAAACTTGCTAGCGTAACAATAGATGATGTAGCTTTTCTGTTATTCATGGAGATGTAATACTTTTTTCATCTTCAACAATATCTCTGCAGTTTGTGATTCATTCCAGTTTGTTTGGTGAGTTATATATTACTGCTCTACCTGTTTACTAAAGAGGAACACAAACCAGTGGTTGTTTTGCTGAAATTAAACAAATTAGCAATTTTTCATAAGTGGTCCCAAAAAGTCAGAATATTATTTCGGTAAGTTTGTACTTGATTCTGTTGCAAAATGCAATTTTCTGATGTGTAGAGAAGTTCTTTCTGTTGGATTATGAGGATAAGACCCAGATAATATTCCTTCTCTCATCTCACCCAATATTCTTTTATCAGCACATATTTCTCTTACTTCATTAAGAAACAAATTAGGCCATGATTATATTTAATGAACATGTTCAAATTACGATGAAGGCAGTCACTCTGAATTTTATGCCTTTCCTCTTCCACTAACGTCTGTCTGCCTTTATAGAAAATGAAAAGGTATTAAGTCATGCTCTAATGGTCATTACTACAAAATAATGTATTTATCTGGCTCAAAAGAGAAATCCTTAAAAGGTCATACATATGTTACTGGTCCTAAGTAAACATGATTTATGACAAGATAGCCATCTTTAAGTGATTAGGAAAATATTCTGAAACAGCAACCTTTAAACGATTGAGTTGGAGAAAACCACTCAACCCAGCCATTATAGATATAAGCCTCCATACTAAGCAAGAAACCAACTTTTTCTTTGAGTCATGCTGATTATAGTACTCTATCAAATCTTCTTCCTTCCTGGTAATGAAATGTCCTCAGTCTGTCTGTCTCCTGATCCCTATTCAGATTCTGCAGTGGACTGGATACAAATGACCCACAACTTCAATTTGAGATACACAAGGTTTGTTAAAATGTCTCAGCAAATAGAAAAAGAGATATTTGAAGCAATCACTTAAATGATTAAGGCACCAACACATTTTTGTTGTTGTTGTTTAAAAATATTCACACTCTGATTCCTGCATTGACCAAATTGGTCTTTTATTTTGTTTTTTTGTTTTTTGTTTGTTGTCTGAATAAACTTTTATAGGACATAGGTAGGGAAAAAAGGAGATATTTGAAGGTGAAATTTAATCTTATGGCTATAATACATATTTATTTTATCTGATCTCTTTGACATTGTTAATTATATTTTCAGTTGGTAAAGTGACTAAGGCTCTTTGAAAATGAGCTCCAATACAATTTTTAGTAAGTTGCCAAATAGTTTTCATAGTAATGATCTCAGTAATGGAGAAGATTGTCCATGCATCTCTCACCTTTTTAAATGTAATCCACATTGCTAAATATCCTTATAGATTAGTCTGATACACACGCTCACTTAATAAAATCGTTGAGATAAATGGAATTACTTTGCCTAACTTTCCATAGTAGATTAAAAAAAACATTGATTTTCCCCCCCAGCAATAAGATTAAACTTTGAAAATAACTCTTCTTTTTCTAATGGCATCTAAGTTGACATAACATTACATGTTGTTGAACATTTATTATCTAGCTGAGTAGAATCATCTTGCCATTAGTTTGGATCCATCATTCCACCTTCAATGATGTTTAAAAAATATTTTTTCATTGATTTCAGAGAGGAAAGGAAAGGGAGAAGGAGATAGAAACATCAATGATGAGAGAGAATCATTAATTGGCTGCCTCCTGCATGCCCTACACTGGCAGTTGAGTCCACAGCCTGGGCATGTGCCCAGACTGGGAATCAAACCTTAACCTCCTGTCTCATAAGTTGATGCGCAATCACTGAGCCACACCGACTGGGCCAATGATGTTTTGTAATATCTCTGTTTTGAGAGTATTCAGGTTAATTAAACCCTCTCAGAGAAGGGATGTGTGACCATGCTCATGGTATCTTTTTTTGAGACTTTGAACAAAATGATATGGTATGTGCAGTCCATAAGAATATCATTTTGTAAAGTTGAGTAGTTAGTAACAATAGTAAAAACATAGAGCTATCCTATATAATAAAAGGCTAATATGCAAATCTGAACAGCAGATTGACAGATCACTATGATGTGCACTGACCACCAGGGGGAAGATGCTCAATGTAGGAGCTGCCCTCCGGTGGTCAATGCGCCATAAGCTAGGCTCACTGCTGGATCAGGCCTAAGCTGTCAGTTGGACATCCTTTGAGGGCTCCTGGACTGCAAAAGGGGGCAGGTTGAGCTGAGGCCTCTAGTAAACTAACGATATTATGGTGGACAATTTTTGAGGTCCAAAAATTATATTATGCATTTACTAAACTTAACCTTATTGATGAATTTTAGGATAGTATCATCAAGAACTTTAAATTCAATATTTATCTCTCTATTTATATATCAGATATTATGCTCAGGCCAATGGGGGGAAAAAATTGGAGGCCACCATTGCCCTCAGGAGCTCACAGCACTGTGGGAAAAACCAACATGGAACCTGAGGGCTTTCATTAAGCCTGGCAAGTACAACCATAGAAATGCATAGGGGGTATTAACGTAGCATTGGAAAGCAGCATGAACCAACATGGATTGGTCTACAAAGTTTCCTGGAAGAAGCCCTAGATAATCTGAATCTTTAAGGCTCAGTTAGAGAGAGAGTCAGCAGAAGGGATAGGGACTTCTGCCACAGCAGTCACAGGGGAGAAATAAGCTGGGACTTTGACGAGCAGAAAGGGAAACAGGTAGGGAGTCAAGTCTTGTAATACCATGTTTCCCCGAAAATAAGACATCCTCCGAAAATAAGACCTAGCGCAACTTTGGGAGAAAAAATTAATATAAGACACTGTCTTCTTTTCGGGGGAACAGGGAAGAAGGTGGTGTGGGGTGAAGAGCAGCAGCGTCCTGAGCATTATGTCATTGTTTCAGTGTTGTACACTATTTCAGAGTGTATAAAAATGAACTTTGTCCTAATATAAAGAATTATTCTTGAGAATTCCCCTTTACTGAGAAAAAACACACACAAAACACACAGTATTTTTGACACCAATATTTTAGTTTCTTTCTTTTGAAAATATATATTTTTGGGGACAATATTTAACCCATTGAAGATAGAAACCCAGTTGATTCAAAAGTCAAATTCTTTACAAGTGCTGGTTCACTACACTCCCTCTGGGTTACTTGGTCTCAGAGCAGAATGAACAAGTGGCTTTGGCAAGTGACCTACAAAGAATTATAAAGGATACTCTCTCTGTGTTAGGGCAGTTGCGAGAAGGGAAATGAGGCAACAGAGGGTTGGGGAGACCTGAAGCAGGGGGTGCCCAAGGAGGGAGTAGCATCTATATAATTTTTCCTGAGAGGACAAATTGAATGAGGAGGGAGAAGAGGAAAGGCATTAACTGGGTGGGAGGCATTGTTTTCCCTGAGAGAAGTTATAGTAGGATAATGAGAATCATATTCAGAGAGATAAAAATTATAAATAGAGATAAAAATTTAGTTTGTAGTACCGTAGAGGAATGAACTGTGGTAGAATAGAGACAATGCATAATATTTAAGGCATATGATGTGAAATGAAACACTGAGATGACTTGATGAAAGGTAGTAGATGTATATACAATATATATATTTCTTTTTGAAAGGGCAGCATGTATGATTTCCATTTTAGTTTAGAGAACTCTTGTTGTGTTTCATTTTTTTCTCTTTAGGATGAGAGATAAATTCATGCTTCTAAAACAGGGATGGGGAATCTTCTTTCTGCCAAGGGCCATTTGGATATTTATAACATCATTTGTGAGCCATACAAAATTTCAGCCTAAAAATTAGCCTGTTATATTTGGTCAGGCATTTAATTAACTCATCCCTAATGCCTTGGCAGGGCCAGACCAAATGATTTTGCAGGCCTTATACTGCCCACAGGCCTTATACTGCCCGCAGGCCTGAGGTTCCCTACCCTTCTCTTAAAATACTGTTATTACTTTGTACCTATATAAAATATTTGTACTCAATATTCTTTAGAATTTTGGTAAAACTGGTGGTACAGCTGTTTCCTATGAGCTGAGTGCTGAGTGAGGCCGCTTCCTGGAAAGGCAGAGTATCTCTCTCACAGAGTTTATGGATTTGGTTAAAAATAAACCACAGAAAAATGTTCATAGGAGATGTTTATGTAAGAATTCTGGAAATGTCCTAAAGATGTATTTAGGTAAGAACATGTCAAACTCCCCAATATTCAATGTAAATATCCATTTTTTTCTTCCTGTGTAGGAGGGATAAGAAACGGATGAGATGGAAATAAAGCATCTTATTCTGGCTTACATTTTTATTTCGCTGTATTAGCTTTATTTCACAGTCTTTTATTGTGAAATAACGATTTTTTAATTATCTTTACAATACACAATTCACTTTGTAAATAAAACCTGAAGATCCAAGTCATAGAAGGAAGCATGAGAAAAATAAAATGATTGTATCTTCTTTTCCATGGCCTTGAAATTCTCACTGATTTAATAACGCTGGAAGTACATTTAGGATTATTACACATCAAGCCAAATAATATTGTTTGCCAATTATTACATTAAAAAGGAACTTCGTATTAACTTAGAAATAAAGTAATGTCTTTATTTGAATGAGTAGAATTAAGTTGGAGATAATTTTGATGTTACTGAGGCGGCCTTACCCACTGTCTATTTAAGCTGTTTATCCCAATCTTTTCATGAGAATGCCTAAGGGATGTTCTCCCCAACTTCCATTACTACACAATTGGGAAAATATTAGATCTTAATAGCAAACCATACTGGCACATTTTCTACTAGGATCTTTTTTTAATCTGGAATTTAATTTAAGGATTTAATCTAATTTTCCCTTGAATTGCTCATTTCTTTTCATAGTTCTGGAGTGTGGGCTGTCTCATTTAAGGAAACCTCCCCATTCTTCAGTACTGTGTGAATACATAAACCAGCATTCAGATAAAAATTTAAAATGAGTGCAAGGTAACTGAGGATTTCTCTTACTAAATTACTTTTATTGAAGATAAAACGTAAACCCTGAATATAAAAGAAAACATATCCCATTTGCAAAACTACTTAGAAAAGATAATAAGAAAAGATAATAATCATCCCTGGGACTTACTGAGCACATACCATCTGGTCGGCATTGCTCAAATAATTTGCATTCATTATGTTATTTATGTCTCCCAGGAATCATATAAGGTAGATACTAGTATTATCACTCAAGGCACAGAGAGGTTAAATAACTTAAAGTCACACAGCTGGTGAGAAAGGGGTCCAGAATATATGCTCAAACAGTCTGACTTCAGAGCCATAGGTGATTCTCAAAACATATGCCGTATGTGACATAGTTCATTGCTGAACAATTGTTAACAGCAATAACTGGTCTTTAAAAGTAATATAAAATTGTCCTGGCTAGGTAGCCCAGTTGGTTGGAGCATCATCCCATACACTAAAAGGTTTCATATTCGATTCCTGGTCCGGGCACATACCTAGGTTGTGGGTTTGATCCTGGTTGGGTTGTGTATGGGAGGCAGCTGCTTGATGTTTCTCTTTCACATTGGTGTTTCTCTCTCTTCCCCCTTCCTCTAACCTTCTCTCTAAAAATTGATAAAAAGATAATCTTGGGTGAGGATATAAAAAAAAAAAAAGTAAGTTTTTGGAAATCAACAAAAGTGAAGAAATAGCTGATTGCCTACTGTAATATCTTATGTAAGCCTATCTCAAAAATTATTTTAGTAGACTCATTTTATAATGTAAACTTTAAGGTATTTTTTTTCTTGTGTTTTCTTGATTGTAAGTACCCCAATTCAAGTAATCAATAAAAATACTGAACAAAACAGCCCTGGTCAGAGTTCCATCATAAAGTGTAAATGTCACCCATGGTAAAAATCAATCCAGTAGCTCTGGAAAATGGTAGATAAATTAAAATGCTAAGTCATTAAAGAGCATTGAGTTCATGTTTCACCATTTTGCCAGGTCAAGTGCAAAGTTTTGTCAAATTGAAGTTTGTCAAATGTCTTGGTGGTATTCCAATACATGTTTCAGGAGTGAATTTTTATAAGGGCCAAGGCAGTAACTATGCCAAGCAACTGTAATTTCTGATATCCCACTTTAGTGTGGAAAAATGAATGTGCTATAGAAAGAAGGTTTTTTTTATGGTTATTTTTCCCTTTGAGGGTAGTAAAGGAGAAATGACCTACTCATGACTTTTTGCTATAAGATCCTGAAGAAGGTGGTCTCTTGTCACCATGCAGAAAGGCTATTGGCTAGGGACAAAGTGCCAGTGACTAGGCTTTCAAGAAGTACACACTCTTTACTTTGGATGCGTTCATAAAAACAAATAGTGAATTTTATATTGGAGAAACCTCTGCAAAGAAAACCAGTTGGTGCAGGCAGTATCCCCAAAATACATTATTCACAGTAGATTTCAGGAGCTGAGCAAAGAAGCAAGAGGCACAAAGTCCACAGGAGAGCATGCAGACAATCTAGGAAAGCAGAGGTACAAAAAAGAGATAGTTTAAAATTAATGAAAACGAAAGTACAGGAGCAGGTTCTTGTGTAAATGGCATATGGAGTCAGCCCTGATTCCAGCAGAGTGTAAGAATGCTGACCCAGCCAGCGTGCATTAGGGCTTCTCCCAGCTCCCAAACGAAATTCCCACCAGCACCATATGACTGTAAATTGTTATGCTTTTCATTTAATTATTTAGTGCATTTGTTTGTAAGTTCTCCTACAGGGTCGTTAAGTAATTCTTTTAAAGAATAATCTTTGCTTAAAGTTCTGGTTGATTTGGTGGAAGCAAAAATGCCCGCATGGTGCAAAACTCTATCTATAGTGTTTCTGGTTCCCAAACTGCTATTCACCTCCTGAATCTGCCTGCTGTCATACTTACGGTGAGATCAAATAACCACAGAGCATAAAATCTGTGCTCATAAAAGGAATTGCCAGTGAGATATAAGAGATTATTTAAAATTAAAATTAGAAAAATTTCTCACGCACATATACTTTTTCCCCCCTTTAATTATCTTGGCATCTCAATTTAAAAAGACCAGCAGTGAAAAGATTTTGCACACATACACACATATGGACATACTCAGTTTATTTTTAAATTAAAAAAATCAATATAATTCAAAAGACAAGATTGGAAATGTTTAACTGACCACTGAGTTATGTTATTAATATTTTGAAAAAATTTCCAAATGTTATTAAGATGGGATTCTTCAAATGATATGCTCTATTTCTTTGCAATATCAGCATAAAGCTCTAATGCCCATTATTGGGTTGCTAAGGGTCATGGAGCTTAATAATCCCATTCATAATGTTAGAAGTAAGTATCTTGATATGAGTAATTCATTTGGAGATTTTTTTTTAATGCATAAAGATATCAAAACAGGTTGAAGTCTGATAAATCTCAGGTTCTGTTATGGTAAAAATAATCATCATGCACTCTCTACCAATTTTTCTTCAAGAACAGTAAAACTGGAATATAGAAACTCTATCCTGGTATATTTCAGTAGCCAACCCTCTGAATTTTTAACATGGACAGTCAGCATTTCTGATGCTCATTACAGCTGCATTTTGTCACACTGCTGTCTCTAATGCTGGTCTGGATTTGGCAATTTTAACCCTGTAGATAAGATGGGTAGACCAATGAAACACTATGAGCAACTCATGAGTAGGAGGATCATAAATTCTTAGAATTAAAATCTAGTATAATAAAGCACAGTATGCAAATCGACCAAATGGCCGAACATTAGAACAACTATCCAGATGACCATGCTCTGACACCCACTGGCACCAGGCCAGCCAAGGTGGGCGCAATGTGATTAGGGGGGTCCTGGCCCTCACCCCATGATCACACTGCAGAGGGAGGCCCAGGCCATCAGCTGGCGGGAAGATCAATTGGGGGGCTCCACAATTGCCCCAGGTCACCAACCAGAGGGCTGCAGTGGATGGTGGCGAGTGGGTGGGGCCTACCTCTTTTGGGTGATTGATTGCAGGGTTCGCAGACTGTGAGAGGGCGCAGTCTGGGCTAAAGGACCCCCTGAGTGCACGAATTTCATATACCTAGGCCTCTAGTGATATATAAGGCAGAGAAATAAAGTTGCCATTTTAGATCTTCCTTCTATAATTTTTGTGTTTTGTGCCTAAAAATAACTGTTAGATGACATAAAGGATTACATAAATTTAATTCATATACTAGAGGCCCGGTGCACAAAATTTGTGTACGGCAGGTAGGGGGATCCCTCAGCCCAGCCTGCACCCTCTCCAATCAGGGACCCCTTGGGGGATGTTTGACTGCCAGTTCAACTGTCGGATATCACTCTCACAATCTGGGACTGCTGGCTCCTAAGCACTCACCTGCCTGCCTGATTACCCCTAACCTCTCTGCCTGCCTGATTGCCCACAACTGCCCTCCCCTGCTGGCCTGGTCTCGCCCCCAACTGCCCTCTCCTGCCCACCTGATCTTGACCCCAACTGCTCTCCCCTGCCGGCCTGATTTAGCTCCCAACTGCCGTCCCCTGCTGGCCTGATTGCCTCTAACTCCCTGCTGGCCTGATCTTGTCCCCAACTGCCCTCTCCTGCTGGCCTGATTGCCCCTAACTGCCTCTGCCTCAGCCCTCACCACCATGGCTTTGTCCGGAAGGAAGTTGGATACCTGGAAGATAGTTGGTTGACCTGGTCTAATTAGCATATTACCCTTTTATTAATATAGGTAGATTATATAGGATAGGATTATTTATATGGGGGGTAAAGCCTTTTCCAGTAGGAGGAGATGCTCTTGGCAGATAAAAATACATAATCCCTATATCTGAGCTGATAGCCAGCCATATGCACCTTACTGCCAAACCGGTTATTAAAAAATTGAACCGCTTTCTTACACTTTACACCAAACAACTGTTGCCCTTAAAACCCCTCCTCAGCCCACACCTTAGGTTCTGCCTTCATAGTTCACCCATATTAAATTCTGATTGCTTGGTTTCTATGCCAATCAGTGTCAGAAACTCTGCCTCCTTCGCAGTCATTGGCTCCTTGAAGTTCACCCAAATTTGGTTCTGATTGGTCTGTTTCTATGCCAGTCAGTGTCTCCGGGCCAATCTCCGGGCCTGATTCATCAGGCCCTGCTTCTCTCTCCACGCCTATCTCCGGGCCTGGTCTGCAGCCCCACAGCAACTGCTGATCAGGTTTTGCCTCTCTTTCTCTCTCTCTCTCTCTCTCTCTCTCTCTCTCTCTCTCTCTCTCTCTGCCTCGCCAGCAGCTGTGGCAGCTACAGATCAGGCTCTGTTTCTCTTTCAGGGCCTCTCTCTGGGCTTGATCCACAGCCACCGTGCAGCAACAAGGTCATTAGGCCTCTGGTCTGGCCCCAGGCTGGAGGATAACAACCTCACTGTGCCCACCTCACCCTGTGCACCCCCCTCCCCCACTGCCCCACTCACTCACTGGCTGCCAGCCCTGCTCTGATAGCAGCTTGTGAGCTGCAGAGGAGGGACCTAGAGGTGCTCCATGCACTTCCTCGTGAACGGTTGTCCATCTGGTCATTTAGGTCGTAAGGTCCCTAGCATTTTATAATGTAGATTACTACACTGTCTCCATATTTTGACCTAATCTCATGGCATGCAGTTTGAACTAGAGTACAGTTCCTCCATTGGACTCCTAGATAGCTGCTTCTATAACAGATACTTTTTTTGATGCCTATGTTAACCCTAGGATCCCCCTCACAGGAAGATGTCCTACAGAGGAGAACTAGGGTTTAACTAGGGCAGTGAGATTATAAAACTCTACAGGCGTTCAAATAAACTATGGAAATAGAATGTCATGGAAGAACATCTAAATTGAGAAATATGACCAAGTAAGTATGAAGTAAAATCAATAAGATCAATAAAATCAATCAGGAAGCCACAGAGCATGCATTCTGGGCTATGAAGCAGAACATTTTCCCTCAGTTGTAGAGAAATTGTCAGTAAGTAGCACAGATTGAAACTAAAGCAAACAAGATCCAGCAATCCACACATAGGTTGTGAAAGGATGGCTTGTAATAACTTCACAGCATTCAGCCACTTTATAATGTATGCTAGAGGTAATACACCGAAGAGGAAAGAAGGCACATTTATTGAGCACTTATAAAGAGTAAGTTTCATGGAAGACACATGATCCTCATGGTTGCTCCATGTTATAATTATTCAGTTTTACATGAGGCTCAGAGAGACAGAGTCATTGTGACATAGAAGAATTAGAGGCAGAATTCACAGCCATAGCTCTTTAATTTCTGATCATGTGATCATTCCAAAACTCTGTGCTCCCTGAGATGTAAACACTTTCATACATGCCAGCATCATGTAGCCAAGTTAAGATAAATAAGTAATTTGTGAATTAACTACATTAGAATATGAAAGATGCCCTTTTATATAGCAAGTAATTCCCATTAAGTCTCCAATATTTCAGACTTTGTTTCCTTAGTCTTCTTTCTCTTTCTCTCGACCCATCTCATATGATGGTGTTCCTTGTGATTGTGTCCTAGCCCTTTTGTTTACACTCTGCACACCCTTATTTTACACTCTGGCATCTCCTTCCATGGAGGCACCTAAAGTGTGTCTCTTAAACAGGCTCTGCTTACTGATGTGCTGGCTTCATTGATGTTCGCCATTGCTCAATGAAATATTTTCATTGACTCCCATAGGATGTTACACTGTTGTGTCTGGTAGGCTGCATTTGCTATTTTTCCTCCTACCAGTAGAGTTGTATGCTTATCTTGCCCAGTGGATTTTTGTTCTCAAACCTATTGGGCTAGTGAGGCACATTCCTTTGTGTATTTTAGTTATATATTATGCCAAATAAAATAAATTAGTATAAGAATATAGAGTTATTTTTCTTAAAATCACATTGAATGCATCAGAAAGTTTTGATATAGGAAATCATTTAAATTTTTTTTCTATTTAAAGGTAAAGAGTAAGAAAGAATAATAAAGATCTAGAATTATGTATTCAGGTATTTTTTCACAAATGTTTTGATAATCTTAGTCCACTTTAAAAACTTGAGACCGGAAAAAAACAAATAATGCATTGTGAGTATAGTTTATGCAAGAAGGATAATGGAAAACGAAAAGTAGTAAGCCTCTTCTGAACAATCGGAATATCTTTTGTGATTTTTAAAGTTAAAATATTATGTTTAAAGTTTATAACACTTTCATGCTTTTACCTTTAGCTAACATCTTTAATTAAACAAACAGGGAAATGGAGGAAAGCTAATGAAGATTACAAAGAGGTGGGCAGTGTTTAGGAAAATCAACAAAGAATAATTCAGTGCCCAGACCTAGTAACAGTGAGGGACTCTTTACCTTCCCTCTACTTGAGGAGTCCCAGGGACAGGAGCCATATGGAAAGCGGGTTGGCTTTGGTGGAGGGCCACCTGAAGATGACCCCACATGGAGGAAGCCATAGAATAAAGCCACTGACCTTCTTTTCTCCTGCCTCCGATCTCCAGGAACAGCCCTCTGTTGGATAGATTAATAGGGTAGGTAGTATAATCCATCACTTTTGTCTTTTACATCCTCTTTGGATTTTTATATGGGTGAAAAATTTGTGCCCTTAACAGCGAATTCACATATCTGATTAGATAATGTAACATCTGGAGGAAATATCAATTAGAACATGTCTACATTTGTAAATCTAAAATGTTAGCTACATCATTATTATTAATATAAGGTACTGTGATAAAAAAAAGGGGGGGACAGTTAACAACAACAGACCTGTTTGGTACAGTCTCCGTTTATATACCTCATCACAAAAGACAGAGTCAACAATCAGAACTTGAATCTTCTACCACATTTTCTGAGTTTCATTTACTGTCTATCATCACGCGACTAAATGACATTCTTTTCCTAAGAGGGATGCATCAAACCTTCATTCCTAAAACAAAATAAAACAAAAAACCCAACCCTCTGAATCTTTGGTGTTCCTGCTCTTCGAGTTACCTCAGTTTTCATTGATAGGACTGTTGGACAATGGTGTATATAGAGGCATCCCATTGAATCCTCTGGATTCCACATACAGTTTTATTGGTACACACTCTTCCCCACCACTGATAGCAGCAACTCAGTTTCAGTATCCTGTACTCATTTCTCTTCTTATTTTTCTAGCACATGAGAACCTCAAAATAGGTTGAGTTGTAGAGTTGCCTCAATGTTCAACCTCTGACTGTATTCTTTTGTGGAAATATTGCTTTCTTGGACAATACTGCTTTCAAACCCCTTTAATTACAGTGTTTCCAGACAAGGCAACAAAAAATTCATCAAGTGTATTCCTTAGTTTAACAGCGATAGGGACACTCCTACTTTCACTTTGAGTTTTGGACCCATAGATTTCTGCACAATATATTGACCACTGCTTTAAGGAATAGAGCATGTTCTGCAGTACTGCATTTGACCTTGAAAGGAATTGTTTCTCAACTGGCTTCAGGGACTGGAGCATGTGTTAAGTCCAGTGACTTATATGGGAGTGACCTATTGTTGAACTTGCTTTGTCATAGAAGGTGTCCACCCAGTCTGAGGTAATGTTGGATGGGATGAAATGGTGGTGGATAAGTTATTCTGTAAGTCCAGGGATGATGTGAGATGGATACCATTCTTCAACACAAAATCATATCCTGGGCTGGGCTTGGGGTTCAGCCAATTTCAACCCAGGACTGTCATAACTGGTCAGTGTGGTGCATTTTGTCTCCCAATTGCATCTGTCTCATTCCATATCGTCACCAGGGAAAATTTGAATAATCATGACATGCCATCCCATCCTGTGGCTTAACATTGTACCCTTTTCCCACAGCAAAGTGACTTTATGTACACTCCTTAAAAATATGAACAAACCATGTTCAGATTTTCATTTGAAAGTCTGTTTCCTGGGACTATTTCTGGGAAATAGTATATGTTAAGGTTCTCACAAAGGACAGAGGAAATGAATGGAGGAGAATTTGTTAAATGGATTATTCATAGAAGTATGGACAGCATGTAATGATGTGCAGAAAGGATAGTAAATGGATAGAAGGGCAGGCAGCAAAAGGAAGATTGGCTCTTTAGTCTTGACTCTTTTGAAGGAACAAGGGAAGCAGGGCTGTAGGAAAAAAAGCTACTTTCTCTTTTAGCTCCCAACATCCATCAGACAGGAGTCCATCTTTTTTAACTGGAAAAGAAGTGGAAGAGGGAAGACAATCCTCTTTTTGTCCTTGCCTATGAAAGTAAACTGATGTGTGTATGCATACTTATAAGTATATTTATTTTCAGAAACTAAATTTTCAGTAGTTTTTGAGCTTTTCTGAAAAAACATGTGCGTTCTTCAAGATACATTGGGTCAAGGAAAAGAGCTAAAATCAATGAAGTTTCCTTCATAGGTAGAAACTAATGGGTTGATTATTGATACATGCCAAGAAATCGATAAGAAAATACTTAACAGAATACATGGAGCACTATAAAGAATGTTATGATTTTCTCATGGATAATTACAATCAATTTATAAGTCCCTCTCTATATAAAGACTTGCCTTTGGATAGTGTTCCACATGTACACATAGAAAAACCCTCTATATGTATTTCATAGTTTATAATTGTTTAAAGTGTTTGTTTTTAAATTCTCACTGGAGGACATTTTCTCCATTGATTTCTAGAGAGAGTGGAAGAGAAGGAGGAGGGAAGGTTAGAGGGAGAAACATTGACACGAGAGAGACATATCGATTGGTTGCCCCCTGGATGCACCCCTATTTGGGCCGGGGAACATGAAACTGAGATATGTGCCCTTGACTGGGAATTGAACCTGCGACCCTTTGATCTGCAGGCAAATGCTCTAACCACTGAGTATTTGTCAGGGCTAAAGTGTTGCTAAGTAGAATAGCACAAATACTTTGCCATCAACAATAGCCTGTATTTTTGTATCTACGAAGACTATATTTTATAATACAAATCATAGTGTGAGATGTTTTAAATGAGAATTACTCCTATAAAGCTCTTTGTCAAACACACACACACACACACACACACACACACACATTTTTAAATGTTTGGATTACTCAACTTAAGTTGACTTGAAAATTTAAATTGTGATTTTGCTAAATCAAGACAACTTTCAAAATAAACACAACAGTCATTGATTACAATTTGACCAAACTAGGCTGTTTCAAAATTGTGATATCAATCAGTTTCTTGAAAAAATCATTGCTAAATCTGATGTGTGGAATTGCATTTTTAATTTTAGAGAATTTAATTTCTTGGTTTAATTACTCTGCATTGCTCAGGTTATACAAGAATCCTGATGAGTTATTTTTATTTATAGTGCTCCCATTCAAGGTGCTCATAATTATATCTCAGCGCAATGGGAACACGCAGTTCTATTTCAGGGCCTTTAAGTTTTTTTTGAAATTGAGCTTTCGCCAAAGGTTAAAGAACCATTTTTAAAAATAGAAAATGTTATTTGCTAGCATGACAAATAAGGACATTTGCACATATGTATTACAAAGTCATTACAAATGGGTGAAGTTATAATTCCTATCTGACAAATTCACTCAGGTTCAGAATCATTAAACACTCGTGAGTACCTTCTGTCTACGTGCATTTCCCCATGACACCTTCTTTTAGCACTCAGAAATGTATACATTTGAGGTTTGAACAATACAAAGAAGGTCTTCTCTTGTAGGCACCGTGAGCACTGTGACCATCAGGCTGCAAAGAGATACAGTTCAGGTCCTGTAACCTGGCCTGGAAGACCTTTCACGGCCTCCCTCCCAGCACCGCTCTGGTCACTCCCCCGGGCACGGCCCTGTGACAGCTGTCCTGACCTTCTTTCAGCCCCTCAGTACACCTTGCTCTCTTTGGCTTTTGGTCTTCTCCCATGCTTGTTCCTCTGCCTTCTTGATCTTACTTGCCTCTGAACTGTCACCTTTTCACTGAACCTAATCCAAATGATCTTTCAGGCACCAGCATAAATGTCACTTTACTCATTTGATGGTGCCCAACAAGTACTTATTAAATACATTGTCCGGTCCCACTTGGCGAGGTTAGGCTATCTTGCTACACGTTCTGACAGCCCCTTCAAATTCGATCCCAGTACTGGTCAGCCATCACTGTAACTTATTTAATGTAACTGTCTCCTTTGCAGCATAATTTACCCCAGAAAAGGCCAGGGAATAACTGTTGTTTTTCCTTCAAATTCTACCACTTGTCACGAAGGCTTCATATACTTTTGGGTAAATGAGTCATTGACCAAATGAGACTCATCATAGATCACAAAATACTTCAACCAATAGTATAGAAAAGGCAAGGAAGTGAGTGGGCAGAAACCTCAGCTTGTTACAGGTTTACCCCGGGAGGTTCAGCTCGGTGTGTGGAGACTGTTGGAATGGGGTAGAAGCTGTGTCCTTGTGCATGTGAGCCTGGTGTGGCCACACCACTTCAAAGCTGCTGTATCAAATGGTTTTCATGTTAAAAGAAATCCCATAAAAGCATTAGCAGTCTGCACAGCCTGTCCATGGCACGGCAGCTCTGGGGCGGCTGAAAATGCTCTGGTTGGTTCACACAGTTGATTTTTCTGCCTGGAAGTTATGCCAGTCAGCGTTCAGAGGGCATATTTTTTACACTAATGAAATCAAGAATTGAAAGAGTCCTCAGGCCAGAAGTGACCCATGCAATGACAGAAACGTAGCAATGAAAGATATATATGCGAGAGAAATAATTGTCGATTTGGTAACTATAATTTCCCACTTGGTTTAAATGAGACTCGCCTGGCTCATTCAATCAGCATGTGAACCAGGGCCCTGCGGCAGGCACTGCCAGGCTGATCCGTACTGCCTGTGCGTGGCTCTCTGCATCTTAAACATTCCTTTTCATTTCTGCCTTTCCCATGCCTCATGCCAAACACTTTCATCTTTACATCTAGTGGTTTTTTGTTTTTTTGTTTTGTTTTTGGTCAATACTATAAGAACAACAAATCATGTCCAATAGATTGTCGAATTTATTCACAACAGACTTCATAAAAGGTATCTCAGGGGTGTGGGGGTAAAGGTGGAGACTGTTAGCAACATGTCAGAAGAATAGTGAATTAAATTGGTATTGGTGAGTCTTAATGTAGGAGCCCCATCATGCAATCACTTTCCAGCAGAGGTGTGGGCAGTGAGCACGTCACAAGTTCTGTGCCTGCGGGAACTCAGGCCGGGGACCCCACTTATCATTTTCATTTTCTTAGGAAAATCAACTATTGATGCATTGAGGAACGGAATACCAATTAGAATATTTCAGGCATGAAGGTAATTTAGAGGGTGAAGCAACAAAAATATCATCATCAAGTCTGTTGCTTACAGCAAATTAGCAGGTGGCCCCGAGAATGAGAGCGCTGACAAACGTTGTGCATTCATGAGCCCGGTTCCCCAAGGTGCAGCGAGAAAACATGCTCATCACCGAAGGCAGGCACAGCTTCTGGACATTCCGGCACTTATTTATAAAACTGTGAAATAACTGGCTTTAATAGGAATGCGAGCTGAAGCTGGGTAACAATTTTTCTCTCTGATTTAGGTTGCTTTTAGCTCTCAGCTCAACGCTGTATTACATTGACTAGAAACAGACAGACATCAAGCCAAACAATTATTCAGATACATTTGCTGACAGGTATAAAGCCACTTTACCTTTATGAATGACAATTCAAAGAAGTTTACAGGTGATTGGACCACCTTCGCAATTTACATAAATGCAATTTAGGAGCTACTTATATTGCCAAATTGGACAAGGTGCACTTTTCTGAGTTTGCATAAAGTGTTCTGCAAATTGTTGTTTTCATATTCTACCCCCAGACTTCTCAACATAGGATCTCTGATGGGTTTACTTTCTTTTAGTGGGAAAAGATTGATGGGACGGAGTCAAGGATTCCATGTAAAAGATGAACATTGGTGAGCAGAAACAGACTTCAAACTGACTTCCATTAGCAGAAGCCAAAAATGATACATCTACCGTAATTAAAACAGTGTGACGCTGGCATAAACAGATCAATGAAACAATTTGCTTAGTCCTTAAAGAGACTCTGATGTGGTGCATATAATAAAATGAACATGAATGAGTTATTAAAAAAAATCATTGGGGGTACTTAGTTATATAGACAAGCACACACAAGCACATAAACACACACATTCCTTAGAATTTTTATCAGACGTTCAATGAAAAAAATATTCTGAGCTAAGTTAACATATATGTTTATATTTACATATAAACTAGAGGCCTGGTGCATGAATTTGTGCACACGTGGAGTCAAGGAGGTTGGCTAGCTGGCCCACCCTGATCGGGGTGGAAAGGACCGATTGGGGGTGGAGTCAGCGGAGGAGGGGGGCAGCTTTCTTTGTTAGACCTCTTAATTTGACCTCTACTTTCTGAAACTGAACCTGGATTTTCCATTACTCCTTGACTGCATTCATGTGCTTTTGATTTGGATGTGGTAACCTCACTCAGATGTTTAGGGCTTCTATCTTTGAGTTCCTGTGTTGGTTACCACCTCCTTCCCTTGCCCCTTCCTCCTTCCCAACCTTTTCTTCTTTCCTCCTTCCTCCGGCCAGGTTTACTGAGACAGTAGCTGACTCAACCTGAGTGTTGACTCACTAATCAAATCAGTGGGCATTTATTAATTTGGCTCACAAAAAGGCTCAGAACGAAGGTGTTGGAGGCTGATCAGCGGCCAGGCCGGCCAGGGTAAGGAGGGGCAATCAGGGCATGGATCATGCTGGTTGGCTGCCACAGTGAGAGTCATAGCCACCAGTTGTTCTGGTTGTTCTGCTGCATCGACCGCTGGGCTTTTATATATATATAGATGGTAGCTATCAAAAATCTATAACTACATTAGGCTAATCAATAGAAAGGTATTTTTAATATTTAAAAATCTCCAGAAGAAATAATATATATGAGTATCCTTAGGTCCACAAAATATATCTTCTGTAAATCAAAGGCACTGTAAAAATTTTTAAAAAATGACAAACTTAAGAAAAACATTTCAATTTATGACAATAATAGTTAATGGAGAGGTATTTAAGATATTCATTTAAGAAAAAGCAGTAAAAACAAAATAAAATAGGAAATGATGTGGATTTTAAGAGAAAATAAAATGTTGGTAATTATTAAACTTAAAAAAAATAAATTAGCCAGTAATTAAAATACATCACTTCTGTGGCATTCCTCCTACACCACATAACTTTAATCCTATTATAAAGAAGAATCAAACAAACCCAAATTGAGGGACATGGTACAAAATAACTGGTCTAAATTCCTCTAAAAATGACATTGTTATGAAAGAAAAAAAAGAGGCTGAGGAATTTTAAGATTACAGGTAAATAAAGAATCATGACAAATAAATGCAGTGTGTGATCCTGAATTGGACCCTGGACTATTATCTGAAGAACAATATTGTGACAAATTGTGAAATCAGAACGTGAAGTGCATATTCATAGCATTTTTTTCAATGTTAAATATCATGATTTATACCATTTTCTGTGGCTATATGAGAAAATATATCTGATGTTTGGAAAATAAATTCAGAAGTGTTTACAGATAAAGGAGCATGATATGTCCAAACTCAAATGATTCAGAAAAAATTATGTATATGTGATGTATGTTGTCCACATATATAGAGACAGAGAAGAGGAAGAGAATGATAAAGAAATGTGGCAAATATTAATAATTAGTGAATTTGGCTGAAGGTTATGTAGGGTGTCTAGTAAAATTCAGGACACCTAGTTAAATTGGAATTTTAAACAAACCAAAAATTATCTTTAGGATAAGTCTGTCTCAAATGTTGCAGTGACATCTATATTCTAAATAAATCATTGTTTATTTGCAACAAATGTTTGATTGCCGTGTGTGTGTGTGTGTGTGTGTGTGTACACACACATAAATATATATACAACTCACATTTGAGTGCCATATATAAATATATATATACATGTATACACATGTACATTATGCATATACATATATACATAAAATATACACACATACATTATGTCTAAAAATTAAAGTATTATCCTATATAATAAAGGGTAATGTGTAAATTGACCTTAATGGCAGAATGACCAGGAATGACCAGTTGCCATGATGCGCACTGACCACCAGGGGCCAGATGCTCAATGCAGGAGCTGCCCACTCATGGTCAGTGTGCTTCCACAGAGGGAGCCGGGCTGAAGGCTGTGAGTGCAACAGGGTGGTGGGAATCTCTCCTGCCTCCTTGGCAGCACTAAGGATATCCGACTAACGGCTGAGGCCCACTCCCCCCTGTTAGTTGGATATCCCCTGAGGGCTCCTGGGCTATCAGAGGGATGTCTGACAGCCAGCTTTGGCCTGAACCCCCAGGGAGCGGGTCTAAGCCAGCAGGTGGACATCCCCTGAGGGGTCCTGGACTGCGAGAGGGCACAGGCTGGGCTGAGGGACCCCCCTGAGTGCACGGATTTTCATGCACTGGGCCTCTAGTACATATATATTTTGCTAATTCTGACAGCTCCACCTACTCCTGTTAATTTGGATGGTTATTTGCCTTGGTAAATATAAAATATTAGCAGATATGATAAAAAGTGTAATATTCTTACATATTCTCTGGCATTTAAAATTCTTTCAAACTAAGTCATTATAATAATCTGGGTTCTTAAATTCATAATTTCTGTGAACTTGTTATATATGTTTTAGAGGGTGAGGGATAGAAATGAAGTAGGTAACATTTTGTTGTTTCCTGAAACATATTTATTTACAAATGAACATATTAGTTAATAATTACTGTATCTATTATACTAGGGTCAATAAGACTACTTAATTTCTCCAAGATATTATAATTTAGCAAGATTGTCAAAGGTAGTGTTATAAGAATAGTAAATCAAATATCAAAGATAGTTCCATGAGTGATTTGCTTCACTCTTCATTCCATCAGTATAATCCACAATCATTCAAAATTTATTATATTAGGAAGTGTCGTAAGTTAAATATTAAAACTATCTTCTAGGTTAAATGAAGTATTTCTGAATCTATTCCTATAATAATTAATTATTAAGAATCTTTTCCACCTAAATTCATTGGAGTTAGATTCATAAACTATCAATAGAATAGAAATCAAGCAAAATTACCAAATAAAAACTTTTCTGAAGTAGTCCTCATATGGTAGTTAATTCTAAATTAAATAGAATATGAAGAATTTATTTATGTAATTTAAAGTAGGAATTAGTATAAATATTTCATTCTTTATAAAATTATGTTAAATAATCATTTTGTTTTCAGGGAGTACACTACCTACTGCTTCAACTTTTAAATTCTCATTTGTTATTTTAAAAGTCTGATATTTGCCTGTGGTGAGAAACCCAGTCTGCTAATTACTACAATTAATTTGCATAGTGACTTTACCTTTGTAATTATGAAATATCAGCAGATGTTGTAAACAATACATTTTGAATCTAAAAATATCAACAAACATATACATGCTTTACATTTTTATTTAAATATGCCTACATATAAAATGTCTATGTAAACTTGTAAGCAAGTAAAATTTTCTTAGTGCTTTTTTCTTTTTATATATATTATGTACACATTCTCTCTCCCACAGGGTAATGTAGTAACTTTTAAAATATCTTCAAAAGTTTTTTTTTTTTTTTAAATCTATATATTTAACTTCCTTTTTAAAATGTTGCACTTTAAATTTAAAAATTAGAATCAACTGACTTTTAACTAAGGAAAAAATCAGATTCCACTAAAAAATTATTTTTTCAGAGCAAGAGGTTGGCAGACATACTCCATGTCACCAGCAGGAGGGCGGAGAGGGCACCTTGTTTCTCACACAGACACGGGTTTTGCTGCTCAGCTCTGCAGAAGGGCAAAGGGCCAAGACAGCCACCAACCTCCCAGCATCATGTTTTATTTTTATAAAGTCTTCATTTTCGTCAGGCTTGAGAAAGTAAAATGCAGCACTTAACCCCATTTCTAGACATTAAGTGCCCAAGTATGCATGTATATGTCATCTCCCCGCTGGTTCCGGAAAGGAACGGCCATTTAAGAAGCGCTTATTGCCTCTTTATTGTAGGCGAAAGGTGGTACAGTGTTGGTAACACCTGTGCTGATTTGCTTTCTGGTTCTAACACAGGAAAAGCTTCTCCCTGCTGCTGGGCAGTTCACATATCAAAGAATCAAATGTTCTTTTGTATTTACCTTACCAAAATGAGTAAAAGATGAGTAATCACTTCATCATCTTCATCATATCTCCATACATTTCTATTCTTGTATCTTGAGTGATATGAAGAATGGACTTTGCTGTTAGGATGGGTTTTCATTTCCACTGCTCTGTAAACCAGGCAAGGGTTAAAACCATGACCTATAGAGATTGCATTAAAAAATATGCTCCCAATATTTCCTGTGAAGCTAGTTTTGAAACCAGAGGAGTTTTTAGGTTTGGCATATATAGGTAACACACTAACATTGAGCCCCTACCCCTGTGCCCACCAGCTTTCTGTTCACAGAGAGGCAAGCCTTAATGAAAAGTCATAGAAGTCAGCTCTCTAAACAAAGGTCAAAACTTTTATCATCAGTACAAGTTTCTCCAGATCAATGGCTGGATTCTGTTCTCACACTGTGTGCTATATATACACATTTATTAGTAATTTCGCTCCATGAAACTTCTATAAAAAAATACTCATTGCCAAAGGGAATTTTGAAACCAAAACACTCTTGAGAAACATGTTTCTCCTTGTGCCCTATTCTGTAAAGACTTTCCCCCATTATGTTTTCCATTAATAGTCTCTAGATTATGGTACACAAACATTAGTGTGGATCAGAATTTATAAGTTAACATACATTTTAAAGCCATTAGAAAAAGTGCAGACTGTGGTTGCCCTTTTTATGAGAATGAAGATTGAAGGCAGCTCCTTCCAAAAGCACTAATGTACTTCAAACAATGATGTAATATCTTATGTACATAACCTTGTTAAGCACAATAATATAGAAGATATTTAGATTTACTTTAGAAATATGTCTCAGTTTTATTTCCTGAAAAATATATACAGGAGGGATGTGGAGTTTTGTTTTTCTATTTGGTATCTAAATGACATGAACTATAAATAAACCCACATACTACTCAGAACTGAGATAAATTTGGCAATTATCATCTCAGTCTAACAAAAAGTATAAAAAACTATGAAGAATCATTTAAGACCATAAATGGTGTCCCTTTAGACTAGACAAATTCAGTATAAATATTCTGCTTTAAGTGAGGACTAATTAAACTGGTTTACTCTCAAGGAGCCATCTCTTCTATAAATATTAATTGTGCATCTAATTATTTTTAAAGAAGTCTGTGGGAAACAGTAGACTAAACCATAGTCTGTCACCTTGGAGTTTTCCATATGGGGGAGAAGACTATTTTAATCATCCTACCTAATAAAAGAGAAACATGCATATTGACCGCACCTCCGCTATGCCCACCAGCCAACCAGGAGCAAGTATGCAAATGAACCCAACCAAGATGGCGGTTAATTTTCATATACGAGTGCAGAGTGAAGACTAAAGACAGCGTAGAAGGAAGCCAAGCTCTGCAGAAGGGAGCGAAGCTGCAGAGGAGCAAGCGGGGCGGCGGCGAAGGGAGGGAAGCAGGCCGGGCAGCAGACATGGCCACAGGAAGCCCTATTCTTACAGGAATAGGCCCAAGGAAGCCCTATTCTTGCAGGCATCTTCCTGCCTCTAGTGTCAATATAAAATGTATCATTTTCTGTTACTGCTGTAAAAAATTAGCAAGAATTTAGTGGCTTAAAGCAATACAGATTATTATTGTAAAGTTGGGAAGTATAAAGCAGGTTGGCAGGCTGTGTTCCTTCCAAAGGCTCTAGGGGAAAATCTATTTCTTTGCCATTTTTAGCTTCTGGAGTTCTCTTGCATTCCTTGGCTCATGGCCCCTTTCTCCATCCTCAAAGGCAACAGCATAACATCTTTAAATCTCTATCTCTGCTTTTGTTATCACATCTCATTCTCTGACCATCCTGCCTCCCTCAGATGACCTTTGTGATCACACTGAGCCCACAAAGATAATCCAGGATAATCTCTCATCTCAAAATCTTTAGTCACATCTGGAAAGTCCCTTTTGCCAGGTAAGATGATTTATTCACAGTGGGCTTCTTTTTTTGTGGGGTAGGGACACCTATTCTGCCTAGGACACAAAGTAAGCTATCTTAAGTACTATTGTAAAACATGGATACAAAGTGAAATATAAAAATCTAAAGATGAGAGAAGTCTTGGAACGGGATAAAAGGAACATGCCGAGAGAGAGAGAGAGAGAGAGAGAGAGAGAGAGAGAGAGAGAGAGAGAGAGAGAGAGGGAGAGATACTCTGGAACACCTAGTACTACTTGAATGTTTGGGACTTTTTAGGGGCATATGAAGAGAGATAGGCATTGCTAACAGAGCCACCTATACTAGTCTCTGACATAATGTGTTTGTGAGAATTTTGAGCAGGACAGTGAGTCCATTAGATCCCTCTTTTGGGAATATAATCTTGGCAGTAATAGAGAGTTATGTGATAAGTATTCATCTTGGTGGGCCATGGGGGATGCCAGACAATCAGCTGGAGTAAGGGGAAATTTTTTAAATTTTTACTCATTGCTACATTAATTTTAACATCTAATTATGTTTGCTGCATAGGTGTAAAAAATTAAGAGTAGCGGAACATGAATAACATCTATATATATATATAGATGTTATTCATGTTCCGCTACTCTTAATATATATATTATAAAAGCCTATATATATATATATATATAAAAGCCTAAGTGATGGAACAATGGAACAACTGGTTGACAGGTCGCTATGACATGCACTGACCACCAGGGACAGGTGCTCAATGCACAGGATTGGGCTTCCTCCTGTCTGGATCAGGCCTGTGGGGGTCAGGTCAAAACCAGCTCTTCAACATCCCCTGAGGGGTCCCGCATTGGAAGAGGGCAGGCCAGATGGAGGGACCCCACAGGTGCATGAATCCATGCATCAGACCCTAGTGAATATATAATATTACATACACTTACAGTGCATGTACTGTTTTTGTTTGTTTTATATCATCTTTGGAGTCAAACCCACAGGAACAATAATAACAATAGTGGTGCATTGTCCTAATGTGGTTTTAGGTGATTGGTCCAGAGTACACCTCAGACTGGGGAGATTGGGAGCTCAGTCAGAAACTTCAACAGCAGAAGAGTCAGATGTTAAATATCCTATTATATATCATCTACCACTTCATAGAAGTAAAAGTTACAGAACTCTGTGTATTGCATGTAATTATTTTTAGTAGATAACTAGGAAACATGGATCCCAAGATAATTTGGAAATTTAGACCTAAGTGATAGATTGTTTGTCCTGAATTAAGGCACAGAATACAGAAACAAAATATCAAGGGAGAAAATAGCTCATAAAATAAGGATCTCAATGTATTAATGTACCATGTACTAGCATTCTCCTTAATATGCTAACCTTGGAGTTCTGGTGAAGAAAGGATAATTTAGCTCTGTAGCAGCATGTCCTAAATTCCTTTAATTAAAAGATGGTAGAAATTGAAAAATACTAATGACAGGGCAAGGTACATTTCTCAGTTTGACACTTACTTAATCAATAATTGATCATATGAGTTTCCTTACCTGTAAAATATGGATTATACAGTTTCCCATCTCATATTGGTGTTTTTAAAAATCAATGAATTAATAATTATATTTAATTATTAGTACTTAATAAATACTAGCTGCCTTAGAAGAATATTCTCTAAAATGTTTTAAAATAACTCTCACACAAATATATAGCACATGTAAGTGTTTATTTCATTAACAGCAAAATGTTAAAGCTGGTTAAGAAGAATTCAAGAGATAGCATGCATAGAAACACAAAAATAAAGAATATTGGCATAAGTTCAAGAGATAATAGTACAAAACTGGTAGTGACCTTAAAATTACTACAACCTTAAGTTTTGGGGGCTATTTTTTCTACTAAACAGAAATAATTGGCAGCTTTAACATACAAAAATTTACAATTTAACATGAAACTTCTTATAATCTGGACTCTAACACATAATAAAAACAAAGTTAAACAAAGGCACATTTTTTTTTTAGAAGTAATACTCATTGTTTTGTAGAGAACTATTCAACAGTGCTCCAGGATGACAATAAAATGACATCAACTCGTACTTTTGCCTTATTTACCAATTTTAAATAATAATTCTTTTATGTTCACTTTGCAGTGAGAAAATTAAATTTTAGGAAATATGCAGTTTATCCTAGGATAAAAAAATTATAAATGGAGTGACCAGGATTTTAACATAGGTAGTTTGAACATAAATAATTATTAATAACAATTGCAATTGCGTATCGAGTCTGAATAATATATTGTGGATTCACCTAAGTGTTTTATGTGTATTAATTCGCTTAATTCTCACAGTGTGTTACATACTGGTATTATCCCAATTTACTAATAGACAACTACTGTTCACCTTCTCTGTGTATGAACTATAACGAGATCCACTGGAATTATTTATTGCAGTTAGAGGTATCCATCTTCATTCAGCTGTATGACTTGAGCAGAATAACCTGGCATGTGGATGGAAACACAATACTGTTCACAGAGCTAATTAAATTTGTTCTGTCCTTCAAATTACCACGATGAAGAGACTAAAGAGAATATATTAATATGGATTATTTGTTTTTTGAGTCTTAATTGAGTGATTCATAGTTTCCCCCTTGAGTTCCTTCCATTTTTGAATATTTTTTTTTATTGATTCATAGCATGCCAGTTTGATTCATGTCTAAGCCACTGAAATAATCTCAGGGTCTCCATCTTTTCCACCTGTTTAATTACAAATAGTTATTGACCATATCTTATAGTTCTACTTCAAAGTAATAAAAGCTTGAGATTAATGGTAGCATTTCCCTAACTCAACTTGACGCCATCTATTTCTCTCCAAGCCATTCTCTGTATCAGTTATCTCAACCAAGGTGAAGATAGGGCTGTTGCTGGTACTGGTAATGTCAGCATTACTTTTAGTATCAGGTTTGAAGTATTTGGGAAAAGTTGAGGAGTCAAAGACAGGGGTATGCCCATACAAATACCTATATCTTTGTAATTTATGTTCCTGTTTATTTGTACCGAAACAGACATTACTAAATAACTACAGATTTGAAATTATAGATATGAAGTAACAATCAATCAACTCCAGTTGCTTACCTTGGACCCTACCCATCTCCACCTAGAGTGTGCACGCTTCACTTAGGTGATCATAACTCTGAGCTGCTGGCAACATTATCTATCCAAAAGAGATATCTGGTGGTCCCACTGCCCTGCTTCACATCTTCAAACCACCCCAGAATCGAAGTTTCCTGCCCCTAATTCTGCCTTACTTTTTACAATACAGTCCTCTCTGTTCGGAAGGCCCTTTTCTTGCCTATCTTTCTCCAAAGCCATGTATCAGCATTAATTAAACACTCCCAAGGTAACATTTGTTTCTTTGCCGCATTTTCCTACCCTTCTGTTCTAATAATCTCTATCCTCCCCATTTCTATAGTAAGTACTGCCTTTGTTGTAACAGCATGACAGTCCACAACTGTGGCTCTCTATCAAAGTCTTTATCTTCCCAAGAGAAACTCCAAGAAGTCAGGCTGTAGCTAAATCTTCATTGTTTTCCTCCTAGTACAGTACTTGACAAACAGTGGGTGCTCAGTAATGAGATGACAAATAAATATCTTGTTGGGGAACAAAAGAGTTAGAGAACATCAACAAAAAATACAGAAGAGGCTTGGAGTAGTTTCCTTTTGAACAAGTATTTTTATAGTCACTTTGGATTAAATTCCAGAAATCACCTTTTATGTTTTCTTAATGCTCCTGATTGGTGTATCATATTTTTGCTCAATTGAGATGGAACTTGCAGAGAGATTCATACTATTTCTAGTAGGTGAGTTTCTGTCAATGGGTCAAGAAATTACATCACACAACTCTCAATTATTTTCTTATGGCCTCATACTGATTCTAACCTCCCTCTTTCTGTCACTATATTTGAAAATACTATGTTTGAAGCAGTTTAGTAATTTTTAAAGAGCTTTCTTTTATCTCTGCTTGCATAAAAGAGCAGCCACAGCTTTTCTGCTTTTTCTAATGGTTTTAAAATTTAACTCAGACATTTTAATACACTGTCATGTTTTCATAGCATGATAAATATTTAATGTTAATGGAAAGGGGGCATATATTTTGAACATCAATGTGGGATAAATCTTTAAAAGAATAGAGAAAAGAGAAATTTAAGTTTCTAAAGGTAATTTATTTCTCAAAATGCTTTCCTACTGCCAATGAATCTCCTTTTAAAAACCTTATGATACAGAATTACTAACGAATGTGTGTTTAGTAGAGGAAGTATGAATAGAGTAAGCCCGTGATGTTCAACCTTTTCCATCTCACGATATACATAAACTAAATACATAAATTTTGGGGCACCAAAAAAATATTTTTTTGCCAATCTGATGCTGAAAATATGCATAATTTTGATTCATTCACACTGGATGGTTATTGTTTTGTTGGCTGTTTTCATTTTTTAATTTGACAATCCAAGAAAAAAGAGGTCAAAGCACCTGACAAAATAGTCAGGTATTGCATGTTTTAAAATTTTTTACCTTAAGAATATTATGCTAAGCCAGTTAAAAAAAAAGCTAAGAACCATATGATTTCATTCATCCTATATAATAAAACCCTAATATGCAAATATCCTGTATAGTGGAACGACCAGTCACTCTGAAGCTCACTGACCAGCAGGGGGCAGACACTCAATGCAGGAGTTGCCCCCTGGTGATCGGTGCGCTCACTCAGGGGGAGTGACACTCAGTCAGAAGCTGGGCTCACAGCTGGCGAGGGCAGTGGCAGTGGCGGGAATTTCACCTGTCTCCACTGCAGGTAGGCGGTAAGGAGCGAGAGGTTCCGGACTGCAAGAGCCCCGGACTGCATGAGGGATGTCTGACTACTGGCAGGCGGACATCCCCCAAGGGGTTCCAGACTGCAAGAGAGTGCCAGTAGGGCTAAGGAACCCCCTCCAGTGTGCGAATTTCGTCTACTAGGCCTCTAGTCTATGTAATAAAAGCCTAAACTACCCTTAAGGTGGAACGACCAGAATGACCAGTCACTGTGATGCGCACTGACCACCAGGGGCCAGACACTCAATGCCGTAGCTGCCCCCTCATGGTCAGTGCACTCCCACAGTGGGAGCCCTGCTCATCCAGAAGCCAGGCTCATGGCTGATGAGTGCAGTGGTGGTGGTGAGAGCCTCTCCTGCCTCCTTGGCAGCTCTAAGGATGTCGGGGAGCGGGCCTAAGCCATTAGTCAGACATGCCCTGAGGGCTTCCGTGTTGCCAGAGGGATGTCTGACTGCCAGCTTTGGCCCAATCTCCTGGGGAACAGGCCTAACCTGGCAGGTGGACAACCCCTGTGGGGTTCCAGACTGCGAGGGGTGAAAGGCCAGGCTGAAGGAATCACCCCCCGTGAGTGCACTAATTTTGTGCACTGGGCCTCTAGTAAATTTAATAAAAAAACAAATTCTTGCTGCACACCAGTTCGCTTCTTGCAACGCAGCAGTTCCAAATCACTGGAGGAGGCATACACTTTTGAGAAATATCTTTTTAGGTCTAGAGGGAGAATGGTTTTCAGTTGTACTTGTGTCTGGAGCTGATCTGCTACCTTAAGAATTCATATGTGGGGATTGACCTCATGTACATAGTGTTGGTGATCATAGAGGACATGGGTCATCCACTGGAGGGTTACCTAAATATATGATACTAGAGGCCTGATGGACAAAGATTCATTCAAGAATGGGCCTTCCTTCCCCTGGCTGCCGGCACCACCTTTGCTCTGGCCTGGAGCTGCCTTTCCTCCTCCCCAAGCTGTCTAGAGTGGCTGGGGCGCTCAGCGTCTATATATGCAAATTAACCCTCTATTTTTGCTGGGTTAATTTGCATACTCACTCCTGATTGGCTGGCGGACATCACAAAGGTCGGTCAATTTGCATCTTACTCTTTTATATCAAGCCAAACTTTCCCCTTGCAACAGTTCCTCAAAAGAACGGCACATAATTCTTCTTTGAAGGATATAATGTCATGGTTCCTATGTAACTGAAAAATGATGAGGAAGCCCAGCCACCACTGGTTTACATAACAGAGAACATCATTAGACATCACTGAAGATAAAAGGACCAAATAAACTGGAAATTTTAAATTTTATATACTTGTTTGGGAAGAAAACCCCCCCAAAAACCAGTCTTCTTGAAATGGAAGTTTGAACTTGCTAACAGTAAGACATGGCATCATAATCCAAGAGAAAAATGAGGACTGAGATCCTCCCTCCTGTATTACATTTGCCTACATCAAAAAGGTAATGAGATCTGTAATACTGTCAACAATAAAAAATATATTAAAAAAAGGTAATGAGCTTTTCTTCAGGGCCTGTGCCTTAATTAAATTACTAAGGAGAAGCCACACACACCATACACACACACACACACACACACACACACACACACACACACTTATAAACTTCATGACTAGAAATGGGGCCAAATTCTGTTTGAGGGTACTGATACTGAAATACATTGGTATAATTTAATATATGATATTAGGGAGCTTTGCGGGCCTTTCTTTATCCTTCAGCCTCACACAGATCTGAGCATCATTATGTCAATGTCAGCTTAAGCACCATGAACTAACTGGCCACCTGTTCTCTACCTCGACTCCTGGGTAACAGGAGCTGATTTCATGAACTTCACAGTGCACTTGTTTTTGGCCCTGACAAATTTATAGTGTGCCTTGGGATATAAATTTAATTGACTACCATTTCAGACTTTGTCATTAGAAAGGTCACTGGAGAAAAATTCATAGGGAAATTCTGAAGTATGAAAATTGTCAGATAATCTGAGCTTTTCATTTAACTGAGGTTTTATTTTTAGGTCCAATTTCACTGCTATGCCAAAGGCCATTGTAAAACTTGATGGAGAAATAATTTCTTTTAAAATGATATAACATTTAATTGTAATTATAATTATATTCAATATAATGGTAATATGAAAGTATATTTTGAATAGAGGCTAAGTCCTTTTGCTTTATTCCTTAGCAACAATGGAATGTGAAGCTACTGAACTTAAATAGCATTTGGAATTATGTACTGACCATTTACTATGCATGGAATCCTAAATTCACTGCCCTAGCTTATGTGAAAAATGTGTTTTAATATATTTACTTTAATGATTACTTACATTTCAGATTACAGGAAAGAGAAATATATAATTGGAAATGTGTGTTTTTGGACCCCCTCTTTATTTATATTCATATGTTATCTCTATTTAGCTACGGGTGGCATTTTTCTTTATAATGATTTCCTAAATTTTATGCAAAATTGTTGTCTATATTCTTTCTCTACCTCTTTTTCTTCTATAATTGCTTTACTTAGTAATTCTTCTTTTTGTGGGTAACTAATAGAAATAAAAGTAAATATTAATTTGCTGTCTTCAGAGAAAAGTCAGCCTAAGGGCTTCAACTTACATCTACTCATTCATTCACATGTTCATTGTTTTTATTTTTCACCGAATACTGAGTGATTTTTGCATATGTATAATTTCCTGGGTGCAAGGAAAAATTAAAATGAGGTATGTGGCACATACCAGCTTTTAAAGAACACCTGAGGAATGTAGACACGCTCTAGGCTGTGGTCACAATTTGAATAACAAGGACAGGAAACAAGAGGTAAGCTGTTTTTTTTGTGTGTGTGTTTTCCTTTTAAAGGACAAGGTAGACTATTGGAAAAGACTTTTTTCATAGACTAATGGAAAAGTTTCACAAAAGAAGATTGGAGCTGATTTTTCAAGGCTTTTTGATTTTTATCTCTTTCACTCCTATGGGAAGCCATACAGGATGGTGGTTCAGGACACTTTAGTTTCCTGTTGTAACAAAACCAATGAAACCCGTGGTGCTTTTGTAAGCAGATAATGACCACTTGAGCATTTTAGAGAAATCACATTATGTTTTCTTAAATAGATTATTCAACAATGAATCTAAAAGGGTATCGGGGAGCCTAGTATCATGCTCAGATAACACTTTTTATCATTGCTTTCATCATTTTTAAAGAGCTAATTTTGCATCAGTTACAGATTTGATAAAGTAGGAATGGATTCTGCTACTCCTACTTGATTTTCCTTCAATTTTATGTTATACTCATTTTTTAACAATTATATTAACAACCTCGTTCTGGTTGTAAAAATGAATCATGTTATATTTCTCATAGCCAGTAAAACATACACATTATTCTGGCATGCTCTCTTTTTCTTTCATTGATTGTAAAAAAAAAAAATTAAACATAATTCTTTGCTTTAAAAATGCAGTAAAGTTGACATTGATGTTTTTGCTGTTGAATGGTAGGAGTTCCTTCTATAACATTTTAGAAATGATCCTTTATTAGATATATGGTTTGCAAATATTTTCTCCTATTCTGCAGGTTACCTTTCTGCTCCATTGTTCCCTTTACTGTGTAGAAGCTTTTTTAGTTTGATATGGTCCGGCTTGTCTAATTTCAAGTTCTTAGGTTTAACTCTTTAATGCATTTTAAGTTGATTTTATTCAAATTTTATTTTTTTGGATGTGGATTTCCAGTATTCCCAAAATAATTTATTGAAGTAAATGTCCTATTCCAATGGTGTTTTCCCAGCACCCTTGTCACCCTGGGCTCTCTTATTTTATTCCATGGATCTATATGTCTGCCTTTTGCAAGTAACATACTGTTTGGGGTACTGTAGCTATGTAATGTATTTTGAAATCAGAAGTGTGAGGCCTTCAGTTATGTTTTTATTTTTCAAGAATTTGGGGGGTGGGAGGGAATTTGAAGTCTTTCAAGGCTCCAGATGATTTTAAAACCCTTTCCTACTTCAGTAAAAAATTCCATTGGGATTTTAAAAGGAGTTGCATTATATCTGCAGATTGCTTTGGCAGTATGGACATTTTAACAATAGTAAGTCTTCCAATCCACGAACATGAGATGTATTTTCACTTATCTATGACTTCTTTAATTCCTTCCAGCAATATTTTCTAGTTTTCGGTGTATAAGTTCCTCTCTTTCTTGCTTCACTTTCTTCCTAAGTATTTTATTATTTTTGAGGCTGTTTTAAATGGGATTACTTTCTTAAGTTCCTTTTTCAGAATGGTCATTGCTGGTGTATAGAAACACAATTGATTTTTGTACGTCTACATATTTTTTGACATTTAAAAAGGTTTTGAGGCATAGAATCAAGAGAAGAAAATCAGAAATTTGCAAAGATCAAGTAGGGGAGAGGTTGATGGGGCGTGGAGATGAGATATGGCAGAAAATTAGCAGAGACATTGCGATCTAACAGGGTAATAAAAACTGAAGTGTCATGGATAACACATTCGGGCCTTCCACATAGAGTTCATCCATCTTTCCTGGGTATGGAAGGCCATGTGGCAGGCACTATGAGGACACTAGAAACAAATGGTGAAAGTCCGAGGATAGGAGGTAAGCTGAGTATCTGAATATTTCAAGGACCAGAGAGGATTTTAGTGCAGCTGAAAAACTGAAGATGATTTCAAGAAGAAAGAGTCAACACTGCCACATTCTGAAGAGATTTTAGTTAAATGAAGGAAGCATGACCCTCCCTGTATTAGTGATAAGGCAGGCACTGGTGATATTGACAAAAGCAGTTTCAGTGAATTTATTTTGGAGGGAGGATCTATTTTGGAGATGTATTATAGGGATGTGGCAAGCAAATGGGAGGAGAGGAAATAAGTGGAGAACTGAGCCCAAATCAGATTAAGATCTTTAGTGCCTGTAAACATAAAGACAACAGTGTCTACTCTCATAAAGGTTATTCTACATTTAATTGCATTTTTCAAAATAACACGAAATTTACATGAATTCTTGGGCTGGAACAGCTTTCTTGTACATTGTCTAATTTTAGAGTTCTGCATGAATACCCTATAATGGACTCTGGTATTTCTGTGCTCTTGCTTTGCTGATGCCACACCGCTCGCTGCTCAGCATGTGTGTGGTGGCGCAGCACTGATGGGGGCTTCATTTCAGGGAATTGGACTTTAGAGGAGAGGAATTAAATAGATGGAAGTGAGTTGGGAAATCAGGTTTGGGAGGAAGCAAGGTGTTATTTTCTTTTTCATTTGGGGAATGCTTAAGAATGTTGAATACTTAAATGTTGAAATAATGCCATCTATTTGGATATACACAAAAGAAGGCGCAGTTGGTGGAGCAAAGTTTGCTGAAAGTTGGAAAAGATGAGAGTGGGAGGAGGAACAGAGGGATTAGCATTAGTCATTAAAGCAGCACACTCCCCACAGGAAGTTCAGTGAGAACCATGAGGTGTCCACCTTGGATAGGGTAGTCAAAGGAAGCCAGCTTAATGCAACAAGATAGAGCACCCAGTGGTTTAACATGTTCCTATTTAGTTTACATAGGTGTAGTTTGTGTGAGCTGTGAAACGTATGCATGTGCATTCCCTTATCTTTAGTGAAGAGCATTGGTTTGAGGAATTAGAGAAACCAATTGAACTAGACCTTCTGTAGTGTTTACTTAGAATATTTAAAGTAATAGGTGGCAATTTTTAATACTCTCATGTACCAGACACTCTGGGAATACTTTATAAGGATTATCATATTTAATTTCATCACAAACCTATAGGTTAGTGACTGTCAATATTGCCGAAGGTTCATGTAGCCAGAATATAAACGAAGATTTGATTGGAAAATCCCCTGCTCTTATCCACGGTGACATACTGCTTTCTATTGTTTGTCATGTTTAAAGGTTGAGCAGGCAGAAATCGTTCCTGTAACCAGTTTTGTTATCACTGCGTATCACAGCCTGAAGTGCAGCTACATCAGACAAAGATAGAGGACCAGTTGGGATTCAAGAAAGATTTGATCACACATTACCAAAACTGAGTTGGAGGGATGCTTTATAAGCAACTGATATAGATCAGTTTAAAATGTGAATTTTTCATGGTAAGTGACACACATAAGATAATATAGTGCTACCTTCTTCGAAAATACCAACTGAAACTCCTGAAGAAGATTGTTTGAAAGGGGCTATGCAAAAACTCAAAGACACACAGGTGGTGCCAGGTACCCACAACTCGGTGAGCCCTGAGCCATCTCTGCAGGAGTGGGTCTCTGCTTTCTCTTCTGCCTCCTTCTGGGCCATTCCCTGGATGCTCCTGGCTCTCTTTGTCCTTTCAAAGGCCGTGTATTTTGCAGTTGTATTCCTTGTCTCCTCCACTCTGTCCACTCTAGGCTCTAAAATCTACACTCCACTCACATGGATATACCTGCATCTCCGCAGTGATTTCAATTCAACCTCCAGGTTGGAAGCCTGCTATGTATAATTTTATTTAGCACAAAGCATTACTGGGAAGGACAAGCCTACCTTTTTCATTTTCATTTTCCAGTTGAGAAAACAAACTAGGGATGGTTTTTTCCAAGGTCCAACCCATAATAGCTAGTGTTGATGGGGCTTAAATTCTTGGTTTCTAATGCCAAGTGTCATAGCCTTCTATGGGATAATATTAGCTGGATCTAAAATTCCCTAAAGACAGATTGGTAGCACAATATAAATTGCCTTGTGGATATCGCTCATTCAGATCATAATTCTTAGTTTTGATAGCTAAATATATTGAGCAGTGGAAACTGATGAAAGCAATGTGTGCGTATACATAAAGGTGCAGATGGTTGCTGAAAATTATAAAATCAAACTGCCAGGGGTTATGAAGAATCATAGCCTTGGTGTACATGTTCTTCTGGCTGTTCTCAAAATGACCGGAAATGTAAGATTAATATGTGAATGTATAATGCCCTTGATGTTACTTTTTAACTATCATATTATTATCAGATGCTCAGTGTATCTGACTTATCACCATACAAGCTCACTAGATTACAATGTTATACATATAAAAGATACTACTAATGCAAAACCACTATGACACAATGAAAAATCATTAATATAATGGCAGATTTCTTTAAGGATGTAAAAGAGTCCATTTGAAGCATTTTCACTATGCTTTTTGTTGCTCTGTTTTCTATTTTTACTTTACATTACAATTGCGAAGAGAAGAAACTACTATTACCACCTACTTCAGAGGCTAGAAAAGAAAATGAGTGACAGAATTTGTCATCTTTTTCCCACATGCAACATATCAATTTTATGTGACTTCTAGTGTTTGTTGTTAAAAGTTTTTCTAACAAACTATTTCAAAACTATCACACAATGCAAAAAATGTTAATTCAAGAGAAACTAATGCACTAATATTATAAAATATGTAAACTTTGTAGTTTATCTGTTTCTTCAAAAAAATTAAATGCTTTTTTTCTTATTATTAATTGTACTCTTGGATACATAACTGCAAAGATTCATAGAAAAACACCCCTTTCTTTTGAAGATGAACTAATGCAGCTATATAGATAAATTTAGATTCTAAGTCTTCATTTTAAATATTCAACATTCAATAAGTATTTATTAAAACAAGTTTAAGGTAAGAGAATTTCTATTAATGCATTTTTAAAATGGAAAGGCAAATGTACCAGCTCAGTTATTAATATGTACACCCTAAGGAAGTTCGTTAAATCCATGAGATTCAATTTTCTCCACAAGAATAGCGTAATAGTTTTTTTCACAAGGCCAAGCATTTTAATAATCTTTGTGACCTTGTATTAGGCAGAGAGTCTTCAGATACTGTACCAAAAGCAGAATGCATGGAAGAATAAATGACTGAATCAGACTTCAAAATTAAAAAAATGTTGTGCTTCAAGAGGAATAAAAAGAGAAAAGAGAAACAACACATTGGAATAAAATATTTGTAAATTCTATATCTGGTAAGTGATTTGTATCAAGAATATCTAAAGAACTCTTATAACTCAGCAATCCAAAAATCAAACAACTCAATTTAAAATTTGGGGGAAAATCTTGTTAATGGGTGCAAGCTTTCTTTTTGGGATGATGAAATGTTTTGAATTTGGATTACTGTGATGATTGCACAACTTTATAAATACACTAAAAACCATTGGGTTGTACACTTTTAATGGATGAACTTTAGCTTATGTAAATAACATTTCAATAAACTATTAAAAATGGGCACAATATATAAAGAGACATTTCACCAAGGAATGGCTTATAAACACATGAAAAGATGTTCAACATAATTAGCCATTAGGAAGTTGAAAATTAAAAGCACAATAGAATAATACTTCACACTCACTAGAATTGCTATAATGAGATACTAACACATCTCTTTCTCTGACTGGCCTATTTCACTTAGCCAAACTGAATTAAGAAACAACATAGGAGATACTAGACTCATGGATGGAGATCAGGCCGACAGCTCTTGGGGAAATGGGCGGTTCCTGGCAGGGGGTGTGGAGGGATTTAACCACAAAGGGGGAAAAAGGATGAACTTATGGACATGGACAACAGGTTGTTGCTTGTGGGGACAAAGGGGGTGGGTGGATGTGCAAGAGGGTATAGGGTGATGGAAAAAATAAATAAAATAAAAATTTTAAAAAAACACAATAATACAAGTATTGGCAAGCATATGGAGAAAAATGGAAACCTCAAACATTACCAATGGAAATGTAAAATTATATAGCTACTTTGGAAAATAGTTTGGCAGTTTTTTTAGAATGTTAAATATAAATATATCATATATCCCCAGAAATTCCATCCAGGTATTTACCCAACAGAAATGAAAATATATGCTCACTAAAGAATTGTGCATGAATGTTCATAGCAATATTCATAATAGACAAAAAAGTGAGAACACACAAAATTTCCATGGGCTGATGAATGGATAAGCAGAATGAGGTATAACTATATAATGGGATATTACTTAGTTATAAAAATGAACTATCCACTGATAAATATTAAAACATGAACAAACTTCACCCCACCCCCACCTCCGCAGCAGCACTAAGGATGTCAGGTCTGCCTGATGGCTTAAACCTGCTCCCAACCGAGAATGGGCCTAAGCCATCGGTCGTACATCCCCTGAGGACTCCCGGGCTGTAAGAGGGCAGTAGCCGGGCTGAGGGACCTCTCCCCCCAACCCCCGCCCCCAAGTGCTTGAATTTCGTGCACTTGGCCTGTAGTTTAGTATAGACCATATGACTTAATGAACAATTACCATTAGAATGATCAATTAAACAATCTCCTGGGGTTCCCTTCAGAGTTACAAGTAATTACTTTGATTAAGAGAAGATGTCTGTTTATTGAAATGGTGAGGATTGCTCAGTTTTCTTTTATTGCTCATTGCTAATGGTAAGAGGGATAGAAAATTAGAAAGCTACTGCATTTCAAACTAAGATTATTTTTTGAAGTATATTTTATTTATGAAATTAATTCCTAAGAGAAGTTAAAAACAATAGCTAAGAGTTCATCTATATAACAAAAATATGATGTTGGTGATTTTTTGAGACCTAAGCAGTGTAGCTCGTTGGAAAGCTTTAAAAGTCATTCCCAAGGTGGGGAGAAAGGATCTGATGATGAAGTCCCCAGAGTCAGCAGGAGATTTTACAGCTATGGTGATGGTGCGTCTTTTTTTGTGTGTGTGTGGAGGAATTTAACATCTCTCATAAACCATGTCTTTCCTTTGCAACCATCCCTCTTACCTCTGCCTACCTAATTTTTCAATAAGTGAAAATAATGTATCCTAATAGGAACATTTCATTATTCCCCCTGTAAGAAGTTCCCATTGTCCCCTGGTATAACAGAATGGCAGTCCAGGATGCATAGTCCATTGAAACACTTTCGGGGTTGAGTATTCCAGTGGGGTTCAATCTATGTCTCCACATATTTGTGCTTCCCCAGATATCACTTTCTGGTGCTGATGAATTTGCATGTCAAGTGCATGTAGATTGGTAACTTCCTATCAAAAACATATATTCTAAAAAAAGTGATATATAAATGTGAAAGATGAAACAGAGTGGGTGGGAGACTGGGATGCCAGGACACAGGCTTTATTGAAGAGAAGAGTACCACTGCCGGCTGCTTCCAGAGGAGAAAGACAGCGAGGGCCGGGGTTCAGACACCTTTTAAGGGGAGGGAGGAGAGGGGATGGGGCTTAGGGCACTCAGCACACGCTGATTGGTGGTTTCATGTAAGGCATATGATTAGTGACCTAGGGACTTAGGAATTGGGGGCTTAGGGTATTTGGCAGGTGCTGATTGGTGGCTCAGTGCTCAGGAACGTCCATCTGCAGGTGGAGTTTATGTCATTCTCTGTCCATCAGTTGGAGGGAGGATCTATCATTATGCACCTTAACTCTGGAGTGAAAGTCAAAATGGGTAGACATATATTTTATGGTATTTGTTAGGATTCTTTGAGAATAGAAGGACATTTCTTGTGCTGAAATTATTTGGTATGCAGTTTTCTGGCAATGTATAGATGTGCCATATACTATGAGTAGGAATGGCAGATTCAGCTAAATTGTTAGGATAACATAACAGGGCCCATCAGTCACTATGCTTTAATTGCTAAAGGTAACAGCCATCTGAGGCAGGAATAAATTATGCCCAATTGTTAAGGACAATTATGTGCCTTATCAGCTGGTCAGCAACAAGAGCCTGGAATATATGGACCATTAATCTGTGTGTGAGCAGCTGTTCTAATGTCCCTTTGAGAGAGAAGGTGAGAGACCTCTTGGCTTCCATTGTCAATCATCAGCAAATTAGAAACAACCTAATTGATATCTTCTGTATCACAGGTCATTTTTAAAAGAAGATTAGCTCAGATAGTACATGTTCGCTACTTTAGAAGCCAATCAAGGTTTCAGAGCTTTTACCCTCATACTTCCTCATATTCTATAACTGAAGCACTTCAGGGAGAAAGAAGCTCAAAAACAGGAGATCCTATAAATCATGATGAACTTTAATTCTTTTTTTTTTACATTTTAAAAAATTTTGGGGGTTAATAAATTTAAAAAATTAACTTTGGTTATTACGGTTATATAGGTTTTAGGTATAGTCTCATAATAAATCATTTGTATATTGTATTGTGTGTTCACCACCCCAGATCAACTCTTCCTCCATCATTTATCCTTCCTTTACCTTCCTACCTCTCCCACCCTTTTTCCCTCCAGGAATCAACAAACTGTTGTCTATTATTATTATTACTAGTATTATTACTAGTAGCCCTGTGCACGATTAAATCGTGCTGGTTCCCTAGGCCTGGCTGCCATCAGGGCCATGTCCGCTGCCCAGCATCACTCCTCCACCTCTGTGGCCCCTGCCCCCTGAACCTCCATGCTAACAGCTCCCGCCCCCTCTGTCCCGAGAGGCTCTTGTGCCTCTGCAGCCCCTCCAAGCTCCACGCTAATACCCCCCATCCCGCTCTTCTGCCTTGCCTTTGCCTCCACTGCCCTGCGACTTTCCTCTGCCTCATCACCAGGCTCCTCAGCCTCCCGGAAGCCCCGTCCTTTGGATGTTTGAGCCTCAGATCCCTCCTCCCAGCTGCCCACAGCTCCAGCTCTCTCAGCTCCCTAGCCTGGCATCTGGTCGGGCATCCGGTCGAGCCTCCGGTCTTTACGGGTCATTGGGGACGCAGGATTTTTATATATTAGGATTATTTTATTTTATTTTATTTTATTTTATTTTATTTTGCTTAATCCCTTCACTATTATTTTTTACACAGCCCTCAACAATCTTCCTTCTGACTGCTAGCAGTCTGTATGCTAAGTGAAATAAGCCAGTCAGAGAAAGACAAGTACCATATGATTTTACTTATAGGTGTGAAATAAGCTAGCAAACAAAATAGAAACAGACTCATAGATACAGTGAACTTTCATTCTTGATTCTCCTGTATTTGCTTACTTACTTTTGTATTCAGAGGATACAAAGCTGATCAAATATATAATTAAACAAATACCCATTTTAAAAACAAGGAACAATGGAAAAATGTAGGTAGAAAAAAGGTTAAAACTAGGAAAGTTAGTTGCTAAATTCACTCTCTGAAGCTCTGTGTATTTTCTATGTCCAAGTTTCAAAATTACATTTTAGAAAGTTTATCACAAACTTACCTGATTGTGTATAGTAGCAAAGGCCAGGATAAAAATGATTCACACTGTCTTTTTGACAAAAACAACTTGGTCATAAAAACTCAATTCTTGCTGAAACCGGTTTGGCTCAGTGGATAGAGCATTGTCCTGCGGACTGAGGGGTCCCGGGTTCGATTCCAGTCGAGGGCATGTGCCTTGGTTGTGGGCACATCCCCAGTTGGGGGTGTGCGGGAGGTGGCTGATTGATATTTCTCTTAATTGATGTTTCTAGCTTTCTATCCCTCTCCCTTCCTCTCTGTAGAAAAGCAATAAAATATATTTAAAAAACCCCCAAAAAACTCAGTTCTTAATACTGCCACTGGAAAGACATTCATCAGGAAGAGAACATTGCATTATATAATGACTCATACCATCAACAGCATCCTTATCTATGAATACCATCATGATTTTTCTTTTTTTGTAGCATTACTTAGTCTTGGGATGGCACAGTATCAAAAAGTTGTTAGATAAAATAATTGTTTCTGGGGAACACTTTGAAAGCAGACTGTGCTCCTAATGAGCTCTCGGAGCGGGGATTGGAAAGAGGGCCTCGGTATTGCATATTGGCTAAGTCTTACAAGGAAAACCAGCTCAGGAATGGATTGGCTGTTTTACAAGCAGGAAAAGATCGTGCATCACCTGGATAGGAGCTGAATCCAGGGACTAGATGGCTTTGTGGTCTCGTTTGGAGAGAACATGAGTGTTTGCCATGCTTGTGAGGAAGAGTCAAGTGGCTATTTGGGTCTGAGAAATGCAGACTATGGCAGAAAGAGGCAAGATATCTTCCCATCATATTTCCTGTTTCTAGACCTGTGGGAAGAGCAACATGTCCCAGTCTCCTCTGGGGGAAGATTGGGATCGCGGGGACCAGTTTTGCACAGTGGGTGCGTTTTCTAGGCCTTGGCCCTGAGTTCCGTTGTGTGGTCCCATGCAAACTCTTCCTTTCTCCTGTCTCTGCTGCCCGTGTCCTTTAAGGAGAGCACAACGTGGAAGCAGACGGGGTTGCTGAGAAACCGTATGGGAGGGGAGGGGACAGCCAGCCTCTGCACATCAAACTGTGGTGTGAACTCAAGTGTCTTATCCTGACTAATCCAGTTAATTGAACAATAGTTGTTATTAATGAAGAAATAAATGAGGGGCAGAATTTATCATCTTTTTATTTTTATCATTATTTAGTCTAATATTACTTATCACAATTAAGTATAGTCTAATTTCAGACTTAAGTTAAATTTCCCTTTCCCTCTGTCGTCATCAGAGTATTCTTTGCTCTCAATATATAGAAAGTTACAGATTGTATTAAGTGACCTTTGCAAGTTACAAAGTCCATGAAATTATCTTTGTGATTTTTTGTGTGTGTGTGTCTCTGTGTGTTTTTAAGTAGGGAGTGATTTGATAGCTTTTTCCATTTATTACTTGCTAATTTGTTTAAAGTGCATATTTTTGATGGAGTCAGTTGGGCTTCATATTACTAAATATTATATGTGTAATTATATTTTCCTCAGCAATCATCAATTCCATCAAAGTTTTCAAGTTTAATTGCATGAGAGTTAAGTAATGAGTTGTCACATGATATTGAGTAAACATCTTGACCCGATTGGACCTGTCTCCACCATTTAATATCTATATGAAATTAATAGGTCACTTGAAATGAATGAAAAAGTCTTTATTTTTTATAAAATGGCAATACTAATATCTATCATATGTTTGTTATAAGAATTACATTTATGTACAAATATTTAGAACCCAGTAGGAGGTCAATGTATATTACATTGTATTCCTATCCTGGTAATTAGATATATGGAAGAATAGGATTACTTCAACTATAATACTTACATGATTAGTTGTGTTCATTTGCTCTTTCTTCTTTTAACATTACTAATTAATTAAAAATGGAGTCATTTCCCTGGTCTCATATCCCCATATCCATTCTCTGGTCAGGTGGGAAGTAGCCCTCACTGCCTATGGCAAATTGTGGGTGGGCATGGCAGGGAGGCAGGGCATTTGGCTCATTGGCCAATTCCTGTTATGGATTATTTATTGATTACTACTGATCTTTGAATCCCTGAATGGGGAAAGGAAATTCTTGTGTGCAGCAGACCTTTGTCTAAAGAAAGACATGGGGGAAGTTGATAAAGATGAACTAAATTGAGCTAAATAAATAACGTAAGTTCTTAAGATATATAGACTGGGCAGTTAGAGGGAACAGAGTATAATATTAATGTCTAGGACAAAGGGTTTGAATCATTTACATAAAAATGTAACAAAACTAAGCACCAATAGTTATTGTAGAATCTAAAAATGAAAACCACTCACTTGTCTTAGTTGGTAAGGGTACATAAAACAGAAAAAGTATTTTAGGAAATGGGATTTTTATAAAAGTTGGGAAAATGAATTCTGTATATGGGTAAAACAATATTAAACATTTACTGAATATTCCCAGACCTGCCAGTTATCAACTGTATCAGCTTAAGGAAGTCCTTTTTTGACTTGGAGTCACAGTCTCATCATTAGTAAAACAGTAGCAATAATAATTTGAATGGGGTTTTGAGTCAGTGTATAAAAAGTACTGTATATGGCGCCTAGAGAATAGCAGCTTAATGGATAGCAAGACTCCTTCCCTTTGTCATTTATCTTTTATAGAGAGACTCAATGTGAGGGTAATGAAGAAAACTTACCTGTGCTATATATTCTTTCAGTGTGTAAGAAAATAATATAAATAGTAAACTGTTAATGGAATTTTGATTCCAACTGAAATAGGGATCACAGCATAAACAATGAAAGGGAAAAATTATAAAAACCAATTACAATATGACTTTAGGAAGGATTTTGGTTTATGTTCTTTAGATTCAGAAATATATGATTATGCATAAGATCCTGAATGTCTGAAAATAAAAAAGCAAAACTAAAGTATATCTGTTAAAGTATCTTTTCCATAAAGAAAGAAAATATACTATGAAAACATTGAATCTTTTTCTTTAGGGAACATTTTGAACTGAAAAATTATCTTATTTGGAAACATTGTATGTACATGGAATTTTTCAAAATGACAGCTGTTTTAATATGTAATTTCTAAAAATGCATTACAGAAAACATGTATACTGATAAAATTAAAAGTGAAATACTAAAATGAAAAGAAAATAGGGAATTTGTTGTCAAATCTATTTTATGATATATTGAAAAGAATATATTCACTTGTTTTTATACCTTTTCTTTTAGTGACGTTCTTAAAGCTTTCCCATTCATGAATAGAGAATCTTAGAATTAATTTTGCTTGGCCACAATTTGCACCAGTAAAACATAGTTGAGTTCTCTTATTTCAGATCAATGATCTTCTAGTGGAAATATTTCATCCAGTAATTAATTCAGTGACTCTCTACAGGATTAAAACAAAATTTATGACACATAGGGCAATATCCTATTTTGTATATTAAACCTAAAGCATGGTTTTCAGGAAAAATTATAAGATAAATATGAATATTGTTAAGTAATCTGAAATAAGTAATCTCAGTTTCCACCTAAAGAATCTAGAAAAAGTTCAAAGTAGCCACATTTCAAGCCCTCAGTAGCCATATGTGGCCACCATATTGAATGCACTCATAGATCTATAGCATTCTCGGTTATTAAGTTTGTCGTAAGCAAGGGATAAAATACATATTTTTGTGAACATTAAAGATGTTCATGAAATGAAATCAATTAACTTATGACGTGAGGTATTTATCTTTGTGTCTTCCTCAAAGATTTTGTAAACTGTAGCTTTTGAAATGAGAGTTGCAGATTCATCTGTCAATTGGCAAAGGGATGTGGTGGGTCTCAGGGCCTGTTCCATTCGGATGGACCAGTACGTAAAAGAATCATCTAAAAGGAAACTGACAAAGATGAATAAGATGGAAATCCCGAGAACCACATTGGAGAAAATTATTGCTGCAGGATGCAGCAATAACAATTCCAGGGAGACACAAATATTAAACACAGAAGGAATTTAGCAATTGGAATGAAAAATTAACTTCTAGACAAGGAGAGTAGGCACTGTGTAAAAATTGAGACTATTATCTAGAATGGCTCCGTATTGGTGCACAAATAATACAAGTCTTCTTTCATATAAATGTGAATATTTTCCTCATTCTTTCTTGTTTGTGTTTATTTTGAGTCTTATTCCTAAACTTTTAATAGGTCTATTTATCTGTTTAGAATGTTGTCAAAATTGTCTATTGTTTGTTTCTTATTTGAAATCAGGTCATAGTGAGTTTTGTTACAGAGTATCTGTTCCCAGACAGTGATTAAAATACTTAAATCATGATAATTGATCTGGGATTAGTTTTGTCCCTCCTACTAGTTAATTATGGGTATAGTTGCCACAACTAGATAAAAGAAGTAGGAATCACTAATTGAATGATTATTTTGAATCTTAAAGACTCAGTGCATAATCTTGGATGAGCTTTTAAGTATAAAAGTTTGCTTTTACTTTAGTTTCAGAAACAGGATTTCGGACACTCGGAATTAAAATCAATTTTCTTAAAATCAAACCCTCAATCCTGTAATTAAAAATAGCCCGTCTCAATAATGTTCCAGGTGGCTACCTGAGATAAACTGTGGACTTACAATGACCTACCTCTCCCATTTTAACATTTCTGAAAATAAAAGACAAGTGCATGCTTCTCCTTAGTGTCATCTGAAAGTAGAGATAATTCTGCCTTAAAAATTTTGAATGACAGTTCAGTTTAATAGGGTAAAGAAAGAATTCCACCATTCCATTTGCAATTGTAACTCCAAAAAAGAATAATAGAGCTACCACCATTTATTTGACCATTTATCCATTAAAACACATGTGGTTTGTTTCCAGTCTTTGGCTATCCCAAATAAAGCTGCTATGAGCATTTGTCTAAGGGCTCTGTGTGTTCTTCCCCTTTTTTAGAAGCACCTGTCAATTCCATGGACTTTGGCATTGTGGAGTTTAAGTACTTGGTTTAGAATTGCAAATTAAACAAGGTAGGCCAACTTAATGACTTCTTGGGAGGTGTTTAACAAAAACATGTTTTGGAATCATCATTTAAAAGTAGTTTTTAGATTTGTCCCTAAAATAAATTTGAGCATATTTGAGATCAGAATTTCCTTGAAAGAGGAGAGAGGCAATTCTAGGGAGAACCCCTTGCAGATGAAGAAAATTAGAGAGGGTACGGGATCCTCTTTGGATCAAGTTAAAATGAAATTCCAGGGAACTCACAAAGAGCAGGAAGGGCTTTCTCTGCACAGTCTGTACCCAGGAGGGAGAGGGCCTCAGGGGGGCATGCCTTTGGTACCCTCACTAAGCTTTATCACTCCCTTTCCTGGAGGAAAAGTGAATGAGAAGTTGGCGGAGGGCTGATGGTTACATTAATTGATTTCTCTCCACTTTCTCTGTGCAGGGAAACAGCCGAGAGTTAGAAATGATTGTCCCTACCTCCCAGCCATCTCATAAAGCCAAGTACCATTTTGGATTCTTTCAGTTACTTAACAGCCGTTTTGAATAAGGAGCTCATGAAGAGCATGTTTCTGTTTATTCAGCAAAGAGCCTAGACCTCAGCTAAGGCTTTCATTCGATTTAGCAGGGCCTTTCCAGGGAGATGCGCTCAGAACTTGGAGGAAAGGGATTGTGAGGGTTTCAGAGCATCCTTTGTGTTGCTAATAAGATAGGGGACTCTGCAAACTACTTGAATAAGATAAAAGCTTCTTGCTTTCAAAAACAAAACAAAACAGGGATGTGGCATATTTTTTAAAAGGAAGCAAAGTTAAAAATCACAAATTTCATACAACACCCACTTGTTTTCTAATGTAGCTCTCTTTTTTACAAGCAAGTCAAAGAGTTGAGTACTTCACTGAACCATCAAGCTGAACTCAGGGTAGTAAATCAGGTAGATAGCATAGGATTCTGTCATCCTTTTCTCATTCAGTTTTGAGGAGGAAGCAATTTCTGGTCTCCCCCCCCCGCATCTCCCCATTCTTCCCTGTCCCCCATCTGTGTGGTCAGGTTGAAGGCTGTAGTCGCCCTTCAGAAGTGGAGACTGTTGTGGGGTTTTTGTATTAAGGTCATTTAAGTCACAAAAACACAGCGATTTCTCTCCTTCTGCAAATTAAACACGCTCCCCGTTGTGTGGTAATGGATTTTAGTCCTTTGTAATTAAAGATCCAACTGTTCACCTCCTGAAACCAAGAGCTTTTTACCACATTGTTGCTTCATTTATCTCTGGGGAGAGACACCGATCCACCCATTTGCTCCCGGAGTGACGCAGCGTTCTCAGCGCTGCTGGCAGGAGCAACAGTCATAAAAGTGAACAGTAGACATTTTGGAGGAGAACCGTTTGCCTACACTCTCTAATGAGTTTTGTCTTTCAAGAGCTTTTCGGTAAAATAGATTTACAACCGAGGAGGCGTCGATCTACCACTGCCTGCTCTTTAGAGTCTTATCACTGCTCAGAGTGATTAAAATAGTTCTTCTCAACTCCTTCAGCTGGGCTAAGTTTCCTTTCCTAGTATTTCGTCTTTCAAAACAGAATTTCATCTCCTGCTAGTTTTTTTTCTCTTTCGCTTCTTACTCAGTCTGTTTCTGCATGACCTAAACAAATGGCTCTTTTACTTGTGTCTTCTGGGTTCCCCAGAAAGCAGAGCCTGGGGCAGGGGGTGGGCAGAGGGCATTGTGCTATTATCAAAGGAAGCATCAGTGAATCTTAAGGGAGCAAAGCAAAGAACGAGGGAGACTCAAGGTGAGGATGTGTTTTCACGCTGAAGCTACTAATTTTGTAGAGTGTGACTGTTGGCCGGATCCATGGTAATAAGCCCCTAAGAAGCTGAATAAATTATCTTGCAAACAACTTTAGGGTTGTGGGGGAAGACTTCATTGATCAGCTCCCATCTCTGATTGTTCAAAGGTTCACCTTGTGGGGCCTTGCGTTTCTGGTGATGTGTGTATGGACAAGTGGGTCCTGTTGGTTCTCCTGGACAAGTTAACAAGGAAGGCCCATGCAGAAGTAGATGCCGTTAGGGGATGGCTGCAAAAAGCCAGCCAGAGCCCATGCACAGCTGGTTGTCGCAGCAGCAGCTGAAACAGAAGGCTGATGAAGGCTAGAGGATCCGAGGTACTGCCTAGTACGTGTTCAACGCACGTGGCAGTTGCTTCCGATAAATTGCTTTCATGAAGAAGCACAGGCAAAACTATTCCCTGCAATTGAGGAGGATATAAAATAGTCTTAGAAAAATGGTCTTGGAATTATGTTCTTATGTTTTAAGAGGTCACTAATTCAAATTCTCTCTGAAACCGGAAGACAGGGATCATACACAATTCATTCTGTATTCTCAATATAAAGCATCAAGTTTGCCCCCAAACAGAGTCTCAATACAATTTTTAGTAATAATGAGTATGTATGTATCATTTGCATTTTAGGAACACTGTGATTTACAAATTTGGTCATTAAAAGAATAACTTCAGTATACTTTTATGACACTGGTTGATATGGCATGACCAATCAAAATGAGAAGTTCAGTCTCTAACATGCGGGGGCCATTTAAGAGATCTGCTCTTAATATTTATCATTTTAATTCAGGGCTCTCTGGAGACCACCATGTGTCCATTTTTATCTGCCCAGCCTGATCTGCTCAAGCCTGAAGTCCTAGATGTGGAGACTTACTATCTTATATCAGAGCTTGAAGGCATTTCCAATAGCACAAATAATACCCATGCTTATTTTTGTTGATGTTGCCTTAGGAAATTTTGGCTAAAATGGGTCACTAAGAACACGAACTAATATAGGCAAACAGAGGTTAAAATAATCAATTATCTAAGTATGTAAAAACCATATTATGCTGGTCTGTGTTTACTTGATTGTCTTTTATTTTGGCTTTTGCGGCTGAATTTTTTAAGGGTAAGTGAATTACGTGTAGTCTGAGTCTTAGGACATATTTAGCTCTTATATTTTTAAAAATAATCAAACCTCTATTGCTATAGAGACATTAATTTTGTATTCTATTTTAAGGTACAATAAAACAATTTGCATCTTCTTCTTCCAGTAAAATTCAAGCAACTGATGCCCCCAAGTCTAATTGTAACAGCCTCTAATTAGATCTTTTGTGTTTTAAAATTTTCTTTTGCAAAACACATCTCCCATTCATTTAAAGAGATATAAAGATTTTGAAGTCATATTCTTTAAATAACATTTAAGATGGATGGCTTTTTTATTTGTTCTGTTTGAAAAAATCAGAAATGAAAAAAAAAACAATCTAAACTTATACTCCCAACTTTTCATCTAAAGACTCAAGACTCCAAAAAATTCACCCATCCAATTGATAGGAGGATTACTTTCTTTTTGATATTGTTGATGTTAATTTGCTGTTTTAGAAATAAAATAATAGAAATGAACATGCATTTTGATAGAGCATTAGCGCTCAGGATGAGAAATGTAAGTATTATTGGTCCACTTTCTCACTTGTCCCAGTATCCATGCATGCTTAATCAAGAGACTTTGCAGTTTCTCCTGCATACTGTACCTATCTATTGATAAAGAGAGAGACTTAGATATCATTTTTCACACTCCTTGACTCTAGATTCTGCCATGTAACTCAAAGAATCGGCTGGAAGCGGCTCTGCCTGTCCAAACTGGGAAGGCACATGCAGTAGGCTGTGTATCTTTCTGCTTGCTTTGCTGGGCCTCTGATACTGCCATGAAAAGAATATGCCCAGACTAAGGCACTGGTCCCAGGAAGATGAGAGACACAAGAAGCAGAGCTGTCCCGCTTATAGCACATTCACCCACCTGAGCCGCAGACATGGGACAAGACAGTCAAGATCCACAGAACCTCCCAGCCCGGCCACTCGACTAGGTTCCCTAGTCAACCTATAGACATATGGGCTATAATAAAGAATAATTCTTATTTGAAACTACTGTGTTTTGGAATAAATAGATAGAGAGCAGTACCCACAGTCATCATGAATTCCCTCTAAAACATGAGAGTTATTGTCATGTTGAATAGCACTTCTGTAAAAATTATAGGTAATATTTCACCTAAACTATGATACGACCACCCGTGGGAGTTGACTCCTCTCCTTTCTTTACTGGAGGAATCTCAGTTATACAAATAAAAGAGCATATTCAGGTGGTACTAAAGTAAATTTAGTTATATACCATTCCATGAGGAATTTGGAAGTGCTAGCCTTTATTTAACCTGTACTACCTTAGCAGAATTTTGCGAATCTACGTAGAGTATTTGTGGCATAGCATTCACAGAGAGGTTTCCATTGATGAGTCCAATTATTAAACCTTTATTGATACCTGCTTTTCCTGGATCTGGCCACTGCCTTTAAAGAGAATATAATGTCACTGGAGAGATCAAATGTAAATTACTTTTATGAAAAAATATGATGAATATGAAGACTGTCATATTTATTATATGCCATTTTGGAGTCTGCTTAAATAGGGAGGATTAGATGCTGGGAAGGGTGATATAGGTGATATTTTCCAGGAGATATTTGACATGGTGAAAGTAGTTTTATGTACATTGAAATAATTTTCCTTCTAAAAGTATAAAACATATGCTCTAGATTTCAATGATAATACTGTTGAAAATTTTCAACATGTATTCTTAAACCACTGCACATAATATCACAAATTTTAAAAAATTAAACTTACTTTTCTTTTAAATTTACTTTGTCTTGTATATACTTCCTGAACATGTCTTCCCTTGAAGTCAAGCTATTTCAATACCCAATCAAATGTCCTGTTCATTGTAGAATCTCAAAAGTTATTCAACCCCCTGCCCCCCAATTAAACCATTCGATATCACATTATTTATGAGACACCCATATTGGATTATAGTTCTGTCAGTGTTTTGAAAGAAATATTTGAGGGCTCCAAATGTGAAAAACACATGCTCCAGGAAATTGTGCCCAGATCCCACAGAGTGAAATCAATACCTCCTGTTTAATATTTACCAGTGTTTCTTGCTGATTGAAAGTGGCATTAAATAATTCCTCGGGAGAACTTCTGGTTTTCCTTGGATCTGCTGTTCAGTTATGGCCCATTTAACCAGGACACAGACATAGGAACATGTTTCTTCCTAGCCTCTACCTAAACAGCTTGTAGATAAAAAAAAAAAGCAGCTCTCCATTTCCCAAGCCACCGCAGCAGAGCCTGATGCTGTCAGGGAGAGGATAGTCCAGCTTAAAATTTGGAGCTCCAGAGTCAGGCTGCCTCCAGTCAGATCTGGACTCCACCGTCCACTAGCTTATATAATTTAATCAACCCTCTGTTCTTTAGTTTCCTCACCTGTAAAATGGAGATTAAAAAAAAAAAAAAAGGATCTAAGCACATGGACTTGAACGAGTATGAGGCTTGAATGATTGGACACATGCAAAGTGCATAGAGTTAACCTTCCACAAGGGGGCGCTATGACCTTCCCTCCTCTCTACGCTGGTTGGGGTTCTCTAACTTATACTTCCATTCTTGGGTTTCTTCCTTTATAGCAGTGTACTGGTCGGGAAATCCACCTGTCTCCATGGATTTGGGTGTGTATTTTCTCCGTGTCCACCTCTATCAACTCTTCCTTTTTTTGCATTAACAGCACACAGAGCACATCTTCCTAGTGTGAAGGCGCATAGGAATGTAAATAGTTCAGTTTTCTGAGAGGGAAGGAGACCGTAAGTGGGAAAAGGAACTAGGCTGCCTTCTGTGCTCTTGCCTTGCAGATGACCCCTGAGAGCTCAGGAAGAGAATGAACGGCCTGCTGTGTGCTATACTTCAGCAGAGGACTCTCAGGAGCAGTGCTTATTTTTGGGAAATGCTGCCTTCTTCATTTGTCAGGGGCAGGCTCTGGAGAGTCCTGTGAAAACAAAAGCATAATTTGCCTGGATGCGAAATGCTTCCGTCTGCTGTTTCTCTAAACACATCCCATTTCCAGTTCTCTTTCTGTTGTATTACATCAGGCAAGAAAACACAACTGTGTGTGCTTGTGACTCATGTGGACATGGTCCAGCTTGTCTGTCCTTGTTCCCAGGTGAGGGGAAGCCTGTGTCATAGGATGAAAGCGGTGGGGACTCGTGAGAGTTTTTCCTGGGGCAAATGGTAAAAATTCCCAAGGTCCAGATCTAAGTACAGAACCATCAATGGCTTCAGTGTGCTAGGTTGACACACAAAATCTAGGCGCTACCAAATATGGGTTTTCTCATACTGTCATGGTTTTGAACTGACAATCTACCTTCTCCTCTGACTCACAGGTCAGTGATGGTGCCAGGAAGAGATCCCGAGGATGAGGGATGGTGTCCTACAGCACGCTCACAGGTCGCTGTCTGGTCCACAGTACGTTTTTCTAGGTAAGCGTTGAGGTCATGAGGGCCTCATTAGTAGCCAATAAGCAAAACACAGTTTTCCTGTTTTTAAAAAAGCAGGGCACATGAGAATATATTTTTGTAACCTTTTTGGATTTAACGAAATTATTTTATTTTTAGATCCCCAACGTGAAAGGATAATTAATAGATTATTATCTTTGATTGAGACTCAATTCATTAATTGCATGAAATCTAGAAACCTATTCTTTCTGATGCTTGTCGGAGGCGTTTTACCTGGCGGATGGCCAGAATGTTTATTACATTTTGTCACAGATCATAAAATGTGCTGGAATGGTCTGTATGCACAACATAACAGTGGATGGGATGCATCGGTGAAATAAAAATAGCATTTTCCATACTTTGGTGATATTCTGATTTGCAGTATATTCCCTGTTCTGAAACACTTTGGTCAAATGTGTGATCAGTTAAAGAACAGGCACTGGCCAGCCGAACGAAAACATATGTTTTCTGATTGTCTGTTGAATACATGCATGAGAGAACACACACACACACACACACACACACACACACACACTCCAGTCTTTATCATTCTACTGCAATCATTCTTTTATTTTTATTTTACTGTCTTCCACTCAGAACTATGAAGAACAAATACTGGTAAGTGTTCAAAGATTCAAGAAGCATCTTGATAATTAAGAAAAGTGTTGATGTTATTAGCATAGATTCTTAATCACTGTAAAATAATTTCATCTTTTTTCCTTTAAAGGACATAAAATTGATCCCCATGTACAATACAATGCAAGAAAAAGAGAGATTGAGACCTAAAACAATCTCAAAGAAACCCCTCAATTTGAACAGAGTTTTGAGTTTTAAAAAGTGAGGTTAACATATTCAATATAAACAATATGTCTAGTATTATGAAACTTGCAACTCATCAATAACTTTTATCAGAACCACTTGCAGATGATATACATTAGGATAATTTAACTATATATGTTGACATATGAAGAACAATTCCAAAATGTTTTAGGTATGTTATGGTTTACCTTCTTCAGAAGTTTCTGTCATTTGCCAGAGCATTTTCTCACTATTTCTAAACATTTGCTCAAGGGTCAGCTCAATTATATGCTTTGAAAGAGGCCTAAAAAGCCACCTGTGTGAATTTAACCTGAGTTTTCTCTAAATAAGGTACCTTTTTGCTACACTCCATTGTGTCATTCTTGCAAATTCCCCTAATAGACTTATTTTTGAAGTCAGTTGATAAAAACAGACAAAAGCAAGTTGCTATGATGTTGGCTGCTGAGGAGATGTTAGCAGTGTCCAGTAAAACTTGATACTCTATCAGCCTTTGAATGGAATAACAATTATTATTAAATTTATAGGGTGAAATAGTTATAGAAATGGTTCAACCTTTAATTGAAAGAGCACATGTAGAATTAGTAATATGATTTTTCTTTAAGACAAATGCTCATGAATGAGAACAAAGCCAGGGGAGAAACATTCAGCTGAACGACAGAGATAAGATTATATACAGCTCTTAAGGTAACTTTTTACCAAAACCTGGTTCCACAGGTTCCTATAACATACCTATCCCCTGATGTGGACTCATTATCTGACAAGAGTAACAGCTGTCCACTTTGTAAAGGCCAATCAAACCAGCCCATTGTTCTGAGTGGCTAGGGCAAAGCAGAGCTATTTCTGAGAGACAGAAAAGTCTGGATCCAGCTTTTAGACATGGGCTTATAGACCAAGGACATGAAACACCACAAATCAACCCAAGAAAATTTTAGTATTAGAAAAACCCATATTGGAAAAATTGCCATCTGGAATGGATCCCACCCTAAAGTCCACCCTTGGCTTCCATGGCATTTTAATAAGCTGTAGGAGACTGACATGATGGAGCTCAGTGCTTTGCACATATGGTCAGAACGGGGCCAACCGCCTTCGTCCCTGGGAGCAGGGCCGGAGTGGAGTGACGCTACCTGCTTCACCGTCCCCAGAAGGTGTTGTAAGCAGTGAAACAGCGAGCTCGCGGCGCGTTTCCTTTCTTCCTGTTGGCAGTGCGAGTGTTCATTATGGCTTCTTAGTTTTCCCGTCATGAGTATACGGTAAATGTGTTGGGGGGTCAATAAGATGATCACGTGGCTTTAGGCATTTAATTACCACTTCTGCATCTCAAATGCACTTACAATTTGTTCCTATGGGAACCCGTATGTGAGCTAGCTGGGGCTGTCCCTGTGGGCGTCTATTCCCAAGTGGGTAAATCAGGACATGCCACCCCAGGGCACATTGATTGACATGTAGCTGGACACAGAAGAGTCATCCATTGTCTTAAAGAGGCCGCTGTGGGACTCTGGGAGCTCGCAGTTCCAGGAGCATCTCCCAGATATACAGAGATGGTCTTGGGAGTCAAGTGAAGCAGACATTTGGGTATCCAAGGAATCCATCCACGTCCCATGCCACACCCGGGCCTTGGGCTTCCAAGGGGTGTGCTCTGGTAAATTGTCTTCTGTTTTTGCTGTAACATACGATCACAAATTGAGTGGTTTAAAACTACACAGATTTATTTTCTTATGGTTCTGGAGGTCAAAAGTCTAAAATTGGTCTCCAATGGCTTAAATATCAGCAGAGCTGCATTCATTCTGGAGGATGTGTGAGAGAGTGTTTCCTTTCCTTTTCCAGCTGCTGGAGGCCACCTGCATTCCTGGCTCCTGGCCCCCTCCTCCATCTTCCAAGTTAGTCAGGCAGCATCTTCAAGTGGCTTTCTCTCTGTTTCCAACATCACACCACCTGCCCTGGTTCTAACCCTCCTGCATCCTTTTTCTGAGGTTCATTGTGGTAGTGGGCCCAGCCATTAAATCCAGGCTAATTTCCCCATGTCTGGGCATGTCCCCTTGGCCATGTAAGGTTACATAGTGACAGGGCCTCAGGACTTAGATACGCATATCCTTGGGGACACTTTATTCAGTCAACTGACTACATCTCTTTTCAGCTGGTTTGAATGGGGATGCTGTCACTTTTATCCAAGAGAATCCTAATTAAGATGCAATGATTCTGCTCTTTTATTTCCCTTAGAAGTCAAGTATCTGTTAATAACATGTCCCCTCCTGCATTTAGTGCATAATGTAAATTCTAAGAAGCAGAGATATTTGGAAGAAATGGCACCAGAATATGAATTATTAGTATTTTAATCCTCACTAGAGCACATTACACATTTTCTTTCAGGCTAAGTTTATTCATTTACCGTACGTAGATAATAACTCCTGATTTACCTGATTCACAAGGTTGTTGTGAAAATCAAATGAGATTTTAAAAAAGCTGCTCAAGTCATGCTGCCTGCATATGGAAGTTACTCTTGTTCTTTTATGTCATGTGTGTGTCAGCATTTAGGATAAGTCATTCACTTACCAATGTTAACTGTAGTTTTTGAACATGAATCTTGCTATAATTGCTTTTACATATTCCTCCTGCATAATACAAAAAAAAATATGGTTAAAGAAGGCAGAGAATAGGGAATTTGCTCCTTTTCTCTGACTCCAGCAAGAAAAAAGGGAAAACAGAAACCAACTTTAATGGAAGCAAGGAAATGGCCACATCCCAACACTGGGAAAAAGATACATCGAATATTATAAAATCTGAGACAAGTGAGGACGGTAGGAGGGACCAAAACATTCCTTTCAAGATGTCTGGGAGGTGGAGAGTCTCTCGATCTTCTGTGGCTAAGTCCAAGATAACTACTGGGTTTGTGCAGAGACGGAATACAGGAATGTGAGCAGGCAGCACCCGGGGGTGGCTGAGGAGATGCTGAGGAAGGAAAAACTGGGCTAGAGCACGTTTCTATAATTTACAACCTGGCCACACTCTCGGGCATGCTCGGCTAAGGAAGGTGGGGAGGCAAACAACCGTCAACAGCTGGAAAGTTAATATACCGACATTCGTTGTGAGCACACTGGCAACGTGGATACTACAGTGGAAGGGAGATGTAGCCCAAAGTCAGGAGAAATAGCGGTGTTGATGAGAGCGTTTCGTGTAGCATACCCAGTTTGTTATGGATGCCTCCAGGAGGTATGGGGATTAGAGTTGCTCTGGTAGAACCAATCGGAAAAGGGCCAGCGTGAGATCTGAGCAGCACAGTTGCCCGCCCCACCACCACCAATCAAAGAAGAAATGAATTAAAATATAGGGAGAAAAAGAATATATCCCATAAAAAATTTGTTCCAGAGAGGAAGGAGAGGTCACCGAGATAATTTACATAATCAAAATCTCACTAGACAAAGTCCTTAAAGTAAACATAGAGATATTTTAAAAGATTTTAGGACACACACACACACACACACACACACACACACAAATATATATATAGGAAGAGGAAAAAAATTAAGATATGGCAGAGACAAACTCCACATATATCTATATGGAATGTCTATGTAATAAACAAGGTGGGGCAAAAGTAGGTTTATAGTTGTTGGGATGGAAAATAACACAATAGTTAATAGATAATAATACAAGAATAAACTGTGTTTTGCATACTGTGTTTTATAAATTTTGCCCCACCTTGTATATAATTAGGAATATATGTATTTCAAATGATCAGAAATATAAAATTGAACTTTTACTCCTGCCCCAAACTAAAAGCTTGAATTTACCTTGTGAAAAGGCACATCTTGGCCCCGGGGGTGGGTGGGGGGCAGTTAATGTCAAATTTAATTGTGGTGTTATTTTTGTTTTGTTTTGTTTTTAGCGTAGCTTTTATTATTAGTCAGGTAACATGAGGGCAACAGATCAGGGGACAATTATCACTGAATAGATGGCTTGAGGAGAGGGCACAGCATGTCACACGGGAGCATTCGTGTCAGGAGGCAGAGGGAGTTGTGAAAATGAGGACAAGAGCCTTCATTGTGGTTTCTGTGGAAAGAAGAGGCGAGGCAGGGTAGGCAGTTTTAGGACTGGCTAGTTTGAGTAATTTTAGCAGGCTCTGGGGTGGACGGCTGCCCCTCACTGTCTGGTGCCTGGTGCTGGGGGTGTTAGGGCAGGGGACATGGCTGGAGTGTGGTCTTGGCTCTAGTTTGCAGATGAAAGGCACTTCTGCTCTCTCTAGGAATTAGTCAACTCTGGAAGGGACAGTCTCTATCAGTGTCAGCAAGGCCCTAGACGTCCAAGTGTCAGGAAACACAGAAAGTAAAAACATGATTAATACAGGGTGTCCCCAAAATGTATATGTACTTTGAATGATAACAAAGTCATTGTTTATTAACATACAGTTCATTTCAAAATTTAAAAAAATCTACAGAAGTGAATAATTATTTTTGTCAATGCCTGTTTTCAAACTGATGACCATTCTGGTCCAGGCTCTATTGATAACGCAAACATCAAGAATAATTTAGTTTGATATTTGTGTCCCCTTAATTCATCAACTGTTGCTGGTTTTGTACTGTAAACTTTACCTTTTATGTATCCCCATAAAAAAGTCTGTGGATAAATTTTCGTTGTTCAAAGCTTATTCTGGCTTCACCCATTATTTCAAATCAGTTAAACATGAAAAGAAGTGAAAATTGAGTTATCAGCTGTTAAAGTGTGTAAAGATTTTTTTGGGATACCATGTATAATTTGTAGGAGGAGGACTGGAAATAAACATTGAATTGCAAACCAAAAGAATAGTTTGTCAGACTGTGCCCAAATTGTTAGTTATTGTGCACATGTTGTAATATTTATTTAATTAAAGGCTAATGAAATTTCAATATGTATCAGATCTTAGGGTTGCAATGGAGTATACTTTGACAATTTCAAGTTGTAGTGGTATAGTGAAAAAAGTCATGCTTGTGTGTTATATATTTTCCCCATTTTTAAATATGACACAGAGTAGAATAATAATATATGTGTTCAACAAATATGTGTTGAATGAATAATAATATTAACAATAACAAAATTAGGTATTGGCATTTATCATATCCTTACCGTGTGGGGTGCTCCCCTAAATGTTTACTTGAATAATGGAGACAACCCTGGAGGCAAGGATTAAAAAAGGAATCCTTTTTATGTTCAAAAGTAAGTTGTTCGTTCTTCCTTAAAATCAGATATTCTATAAATGCTTTATGGAAAATTTCATATTTTCAAGGCAGAAAATTGGTAGTGATTACTCTGAAAATTTGTATTTCACTCCGTAAATGAATAGCTAAGCAAAGAAATAAGATTAATAAATTTTAATAACAAAAATATTACTAGAATACATAGATGGATATATTTCAGGCAGATGCCCACAGAGACTTTAGACTCATGGGAGTTTGCATGGATGGAACCTGGGGTATACAAATATATTGCCAATGGGAGAACTTCCTTTCACACTCAGTAACATAAACAACGGAATTTATTCTGAAACACAGACTTTTCCTTTGTTAAAATGCATTCCTTTGCTATTGAGAATGTTGGAAGTAATTAGATATAGTGGTAGAGAAGTGATGAGAAACAAAACTAATTTATTCTGCAGAAATGATTGGTCAGTTTCTAGCACTATGTAGCACTATATGAGGCCACTATTCAATAAGCTGTCATTCAGATACTTGTCAGCAGAGTGAAAAACAAAACAAAGTAAAAGAAAAACAAAATTCCCTGCAGGGAGCAAGTGTTATTTTAAAATAGATATCAGTGACTTAAAGGAAAGCATTGGGGATGTTTCTCATTAAAATACATGGCACCATGTTGGATGTGAGGATATACAGTCCATAGTATAGAAATAAGATTCAAAATATCCTTTATAAATTGGAGAACTGAAATGAACCATAAAATAGAATGAAATTGAAGAGGGACATCATTGGCTCATTGTGCACTTCCATCATTAAAGTTTTTCATCTGAAAAACAGACATAAAATCTGTAAACAGACAAAGGACAAAATCCCTGGTCACAACATAGTTACTAGTAGCATGAAATTTTTTGATATAAAATCCATACATGCTTGACCCACTTTAAATGCCATGTGCACTAAATTCTTTCAAAACTCCACAGAGTAAGTTTCAACTATTTACTTTTTCTTGAGGATAAAGATCTCTGTATTTTCACAAACTTTACAAAAACCTTCACATTTCTTACTCTTAGATATGTGCATTTGTTTTGGGGAGGAAAATCAAAAGATAATTCCAATGTGTAAGAGATTTAATAGCTGACACATGCTTTTTTGTATGTTTAGGTACACGCTGTATTTCCTCGGGTGAGATCTCAATTCCATCTATTTACACTGAAAGCCAATCAATAAACTAATTTATGCAGGGACATAGGGATGTTCTTAAGAAGGAATTGGCAGGATATAAATAAATGTATGCCACATTGAGGAAGAACATATATTTCCATGTACATCTTATCCCCGGGTCTTAATAATCATTTATATTTCTAAGTAACTTCCGCAGGTTATCTCATTTGCTCTTCATAGAATTTAAGTAAAGAAGACAAGGTCAGTCTTGATGTTTGCTGAAAAAAATGAGGAATTTGGAACTTCACAGAGGGAAACTGTGGTTTAAGAGTGACAGGGTAATATTAAAAAGAGCACTGGATAATAAATTAGGATGAGATTTTGCATGAGTTTTGACACCAAGTGGCTGGCTGGATGTCACTTGGTATCCCTTAACCATAGCATTTGCTAGTGTTGCTCTTAACTACTAATTATTTTTAAAATGTGTAATAATTCAATAATTTTCTAATAATCCAAATAATTTCCTTGCCTCCAGAATTCTCCCCACCACAGATATGTGCCTCAGGGCTGTCATTCATGTATACATCGAGAGCAGGGATTTTCACCTGGTGTGCCATGGCACACTGGTGTCCGGCAGAGTTTGCCATTAGCTTTTGTGTGCCATGAGATAGAAAAGGTTAAAAGTCGCCGATTTATAGGAGAGCCACACACAGTGAGGATGCAATGTGTCAGCGCTTAATGCTGTTGTCAGTATTATTATTCAGTGGGTTAATATTTGTTGAATGTGAATGATTATTCTCGTGTGTCATATTTTTAAAAGGGGAAAACATACAACACAGAGGCAGGTTGTTTTTCTTTATAGATCCTGTCCTGGAACATGGGTACAAAATGCATCTCTTCCAATCCCCAACCCCCATACTGCAGTAGTTGCTTATTATTTGTAAGAGAAAGTCCGTTGCTCTGACATGACACCCAATGTATCCACCATCTGGCATTCCCTACACTCATTCCCATTTGCTGATTTTAAATTATAGCTTTCAAAATAACTATGTTTTGTTATCCTTCTCTCCTATATGCAGATTAATTATGCAGAATCTCACCCCTGTGCCTTTGTGTAGGATATTTCCCTTACTTGGAATTTTCTGGAAAAATGTAAAACTGGCTAGTCGATGTATATCCCTTAAGATTTGGCCCCAATTCCACCTTCTTCCTACACAGGCTTCTCGGATCTTTTCTCATCATCTAACCTTAGACTGTGCGTTATTACTGAACCTGGCACTTTGGCTTATCACCGTGGCTCTCAGCCAGGGACAACCTTACTCCAAAGGGGACATTTAGCCACGCCCAGAAACATTTAGGTTGTCACAGCTGGGGCTGTTGCTACTGTCATCCGGTGGCTACAGGTCAGGGATAATGCTAAACATCGTATAGTACACAAGACAGCCTCCCACAAAGAAAGATCTGGTCCCACAGGCCAGTGGTGCTGAGGTTGAGAGAACTCATGTTCATGATTCTGCCTCAGCCACTAGGTTATGAGATGGCTAGTGGTTCTGTCTTACTTGCCATTATGTCCTCAGCATCAAATCCAAAGCCTGCAACTTGTTTAGTTGATATTTGCTGAATAAATGAGAGAATGAAGGGGATAAAGTATATATATGCAGGGCTATGTGAATAATTAGGACATGCTTGTTCAATAATGAAGACACTGACTGTACTTAGAACAACACACTACTTCCCAACGTGGGAGTAAAACCTTTGAACGGGGTGGGAGGTGGCAAAGGGAATAGGGAAGGAGGACACAGAAACTAAGGATGAAAGTTTAAGACAGAAAAGGAAAACTGAGAGAAAATATCAGAGACTCCTGTGAACTGTGACATTTTCAACAGTTTAAACCCTCCAGTCTGTAGATGGAAGTGTTTGAATAATGTGTGTTATTGCAGCCAGTCAAGATTAATGATATATATAGTTTTGAAAAACAAAGTTATCTAGCCTTTTATTAAAACCAGAGTTAATGTAATTTATCTAAATATCAACACAGCATTGATTATTTTAGATGTGCTGCATCAGTATTTCTCTGTCTTTATTATAGGCATAAGGTTCTGTGTAAGCAGATGCTTACTTTTTTATGATATTACTTGATGGTAGGTGAAGAATTTTTATAAAATAAGAGCACTTTAAACTGCCAAACTAAAATCAAATGGAAACAGTTTTGAAGTTTAAAATAGTGCTTTAAATTTTCATGCCTTTTGGAAGTATATTATTTCAATCAATATCACCCAGGAAAGCATTGAATTACTACCAAAAGCAGTTCTTGAAATAGTTCCAAGTTTTGTAGGGGAAAAAACACAAAACTGAAAGGCTGGAAATCTTTTGGGGGACTGCTAGAAAGGGGGCTTAAAAAGCCACCAAGAATCAAAGAATTTGAAACACTGAACTTTCTTAAAAATTACTAACAGTTAACTTTTAATAATACCACATTTTCCAAAAAGATCAATTAAAAGTGTAATGAGAATTCCTACTCATAGTCAATTAGGAAATCGTATCTCTATATATAATCTATATCTAGAAAAGCCTGATATTCAAAGTATCCCCTTGGGAGTTCGACTGACCAGGAGTTTGATCACTCGCTATGATGTGTACTGACCACCAGGGGTGACACGGAACAAAGGAATGCCTTGGCCAGCAGCCGGCAGCCATTAGGGACAATATCTGTGCATGAATTTTGTGCACTGGGCCTCTATTTTAGTAATATATTTCCCTGATTTCCTCTTCTAGAATCGAAGGTTTCCCTCCCTCCCTGCTGTTCAAGTTCTTATAATGTACTTTATTTCCTCCCTCTTTTTTTTAATCTCAAAAATTTTTTGTGAAGTTTTTACATGAGAATAGTCTCTACATAAACCCACTTTTTATTTATTTTTTGATAGAGTTGTTTTAAAAGGGGGAGTACAAATACCATATATTAGCTAATTATCATTTGGTTCTTCAAAGGAAGGGAAAAATCCTAAATTCTATTTAATAAACATCAATATAGTTCACTCATCTGTTAAGTTTCCACATACCCATTATCTTAGTTAGCATAGTGTTGAACAAAATTATTTAGAATATCACGTTGTGTAGGGTGTTTGTGGGGAGAGGCAGAGGCAAGAATTGGAATGCCTGTGCCTTAAAGACTAGATGAGCCGGATTACGGAGAGCTTGCATGGCCTGGATGAGATACAGTAACTGGGATGTTAACAGGAGGCACTAACTGTGGAAGCTAAACAAGCAGAAGGAGAAAATGGCCACAGGGTCATTAACTGAAATAGTTTAAGGTGGACTAGAAGTAGGGGACTGGGAGATGTGAGGTTAATGAAGGAATTAGTGAGCATTCGAAATGTTTTGTGTAGTGATAAACAGGAAGAGAGGCGAGACAATTAAAAGAAAGAATCCACAGAACTTATTGACCTCTTGAATAAAGGGAAATGAAGAAAGATAAGGCAAATATTTCTCCAGGATTTTCAAGGTGGGTGATTGGAGAAAACATGAAATGGGAAGAAAAATTATCAAGGCAAGGTGTGTAGGAAAAAAAAAAAAAAAAAAGAATGCGAACTTTTAAATAGAAATACTCAATGGGTAATTAGTCATCCAGAAACGGAATAAAATAACAAGAAGCCAGAATGTTGACTCTCCCAATAGAAACACACCCAGGCCCATCCATCAGTTTTATGTTCTGACTTGCTTTAGCTGAGAGCTTTACATTTCTCTCTGGTTCACTTTCTCTGGCCCTGACCAATAGCGGGAAGGAGGGCCACCGGAGGCCGAGCATAAAAAAAGACGGTGCGCAGCTCTGGTGAAGTCTTCTATGGGCCTAGATGAGAAAGAATTCTGTCAAGCTGAACCTGAGAAACAATGTTTAAAGAAGTCCGTGACTGACGTGAGGAATAATATTTGTAATGGTGGAACTCATTAGCAAGTAATCTCTGGAAAGAAACTCTTGGAATGGATTCTTTGTTCATGGACATATCATTTCAATGTCAGTGGCACCCTGGGATGATAGAAAGATCATGAGGTTGCATTTGAGTTGAAATTCTAGTGTTCTATTTGCAAGGTGTGGGTATTGGGCAGGATACTCAAACTATCTGTGTATCAGTGTCCTTAGCTGTAAAAATAAATATATTCTTCATAGAGATGTTGTAAGGATACAGTATTTCTACAGTGGAAACTTATTGTGAAAATGTCTACCACAGTGCCTGGCTCTTAGCAGATACAATAAAAGTTAATTTCATTCTTTATACCCTATCCACCACTCCCTCCTCCCCCCCGCCGCGCCCCCCCCCCCCCAACACACATGGAGAAAAAAAATACTTTTAATAGGTAATACCTAGTTAAGAAAAATGATCCTGTTTATATTGCCTTGTGAACAAAGGCTCAGATCAATGCATAGGTAATGAAACTCTACCCTCAAAGCTTATATTGTGGTACCTTCAAATCCTATTGGGTTGAGTGAACAATACATGGAGGTAAAAAAAAAAAATAAAATTAGAAAATATGTAAGAGAAAACAGAAAATTTTTATTTGGAAATATTGAGCTCCGTTGTTCAAATTTTAGCCTTTGAGAATTTATTGGATTACCAACTGATTATATGAGCATTTTTCTGCATATAGAGTAGAGTTCAATATAAAGTTTCAAAAATTTAAAAGTAATAACAATTGCTATGTATTAAACATTTGTTACATGTCAAGGGTTGTGAATAAATTATCATACTTAATCCTGAGAAAACAAACATTTCATCTCCTAGTTGATGAAACAGCCCAGTGGTTAAGCACACAGTGGCAACATCTATATGTGTTAACGCTAAGAAAATAGCTTCCCTGTGCCAACACTTAATCAGGCCTAGGAAGCACGGAACAATGGCTCTGAACATTTGTTGGGCCGCGCTCTAGCGTTTCATAAACCAATCTCTGCTTTGCAGTAATTTAACTCTTTTGTCCCTATAAATCAATACAGTAAATCAGCAAATGTGCAGATAATAAAAAATCAATGCACTCTGTCATATGCTCCAACCTTTCTTCAGATTATTCTCACTTTGGGGAGAGCTAGTGCACTAGGATATTAAATTCTTGAAGAAATAAAAAGACAAATCTAAGCAAAAAAGTCACATGGGATTTGGGGGTCAATTCAGGAAGTGTATTTGTCTCAGAGCATCAGTAATGTCTTCTCTCATATTGAAGTTATTTTTTAAATCATTCTGATTGGCGTTTCTCTTCGTAATCTATTTTCACATATTTATTCATTACATTTAAAATAATGTGACTCAAGATTCAAAGAAACTTACTTCTTAAAGTGTCTTCCAGATGTCAATACTGGCAAGTACATACTTGTCTTTCTATCCATTCTTTTTATTAGTTTGCATGATTTGATGTGTTATTTTTAGAGATGGTCAGTTAAAAACATAACAGTTCACTTTTATCTGTGCTATAACTTTGCATTTAAATCTGATAGTTTAATTGAAAAAGGACTTCTTTAGAACAGGGAAAACGAACACAATCATGTAGAAAATATTTCCTTGGAAGTAATAAAATATAGACATAAAATGTATTTCAGAAATATGTAGTCTAAAATAAGTTTATTTTAGACTTACATGCACACTCATAATTGATATACCCTAAAGAAAAATATCCCATGTTCTTTTCTCATTTGTTTCTTCTTTTGTTTTCTAAACAAAAACCTAATGATAAGGTCCAGAGAAGAAGCATTTGTTTTTCACAGAGCTAGAGAATGCATTTCTACTTTCATAAATGCCAGACTGTGCCCAAACCGAAAAGTTCCGTACTCAGTGATGGAAAGGAGCCTGAAAGCACTGTAAAAAGGTTTTAAAAATATCATCCCACCCCATCCCACTCCACCCCACCTCACTCCACCCCACCCCACTCCACTCACCCCATCCCACCTCACCCCACCCACCCCACCCCATCTCATCCCACCCACCCCATCTCATCCCACCCACCCCATCTCACCCCACCCCACCCCACCCCATCCCATCCCACCCCATCCCATCCCACCCCATCCCACCCCATCCCATCCCATCCCACCCCATTCCATTCCACCTCATCCCATCCCACCCCATCCCATCCCACCCAACCCCACCCCACCCCATCCCACCCCATCCCACCCCATCCCACCCCACCCCATTCCATCCCACCTCATCCCATCCCACCCCATCCCATCCCACCCCATCCCACCCCACCCCATCCCATCCCATCCCACCCACCCCATCCCATCCCACCCCACCCCACCCCATCCCACCCCACCCCACCCCATCCCACCCCATCCCATCCCACCCCATCCCATCCCATCCCACCCCATCCCATCCCACCCCATCCCATCCCATCCCATCCCATCCCATCCCATCCCATCCCACCCTATCCCACCCCACCCCACCACATCCCCCCCACCCCCCCACACCCCCCATCCCACCCCACCCCACCTCTTCCCACCCCACCCCACCCTGTCCCATCCTTAGTTAATACAATCATTTGGAGAGTCTTGACTCTACAAACTTTAGTATCTATTTGAACATTAGGGCATGTGAGAGGTAATAAGCCAACTTTTCAAAAAAGAAGATGGACACCCATATATGAGGCTTTCCTTATATATGTTGATTTTTCGAAAGAGACATTTTGTGATTGTTGGTTAATATAAATAATCTTTTGTTTCTGTGCTGGAGACTTGGAAAAGGAGATTAGCGTCTTATGATGTCTGTTTATACTGTTGCTGTTTCCAATGACTTCATTGTTTGGCTGGGCTAAATATCTTAATTTACATATCTTTATTTCACCTAACAGTGTTTTAAGATCCGTTGTTATGGAAAACTCTGCTTGCTTTGCTGAATTCATGACTGTGAGGAGCAACATATTTATGATTAATGATGGGAAATATGCTTCCAAGATGTTTTTATTTGCATTTATAGATATAATTTGCTAAAGGATTTATGTGAACACTAGTCATAACTGTTCTGATCAGATGTTTGACTATAAAACATTTCTAAATGCCACACTACACAGGCTAATGATCTGCTCATATGAAATAGTATTCTGAATCCTGTCAGTGATCTATAGTTTAGATTTTTTTTAGAGATACTCTATATATCCTCCTGTTTAAGCATATACCTAGAAAAGAATAAGTTCCCTGGACAATTAGGATAATTCAGAGAATGAAGCTCAGGATGGAGCCTGACAATAAGCAGGACTTAACGGGAGGCCCAGGGTAACTAGAGGTTAATGTCCAAAGCCCAGGTCAGAGTCTACATACAGTCAGGAAAAACAAGAACACAGAATATTGTGAGTAAAAAGGGAAATAATGAGGAAGCCACTTAGAAGACGACAAAGTGTTCTATATGATTAGGGAGATCCATGAAAAATTGAAAGACATTCCATCTAGACAGACACAAATGAATTATGTAATTTTTATCGCTGGACCGTCTCAATTTATAGATAGGGTTGTACCCTTCAAGGGAATATTTGTAAATTCATTTTTCCTCACATAAAACTTCTGCCTCATCTTTTTCCAACGAATACCTATTTTTTTCTTTTGGCCACTGTTCAAGGGAGTTTGGCTGGTTCCATAAGTACATAAGTTTCTCTCTCTCTCTCTCTCTCTCTCTCTCTCTCTCTCTCTCTCTCTCTCTCTCTCTCTTTTCCTTTTTATCCTAATCCTTGTGTTTATTATTTAGCTTTATTTCCTACATTATTTTTGGAACTAGGACGATTATGCATTAACAAATTCTGTCAAAGCAGAAATTGAGCCAGACAAAGCTAAACAGAGAAGGAAGAATATTTTTTCGGGCTCTTGCAATAGGTGAGAGAGGCTGAACTTACCTCCTCTGAAACAAAACAGGGAGGGATTTTACACATGGGGTGAGTGGAAAACTATTGAGAACATTGAGATGAGGTTGATCCATGTCATGTTTTGAGCACATCCCAATTACACCTGAGTTTGCAAATGTTTTTCTCTGTGATGAAGCCATTGTGTTTGCTAATTGCTGCCCTTCTCATTTAGACTCCTGTTTTCCAGGGAGATGGGGTATGGTGGTGATGGGGTGCTATCTCCTTAGATGTGTGCTTTCAAAGAGATGGTTCCCAGGTCCTTGAGAAAGCATTTCCTGGTTATAAAACCAGCAAGAGGCTGGGAGAAGATTAACACCCATTTCAAATGGTCAGGGAGAGAATTTACAATGGCAAGTTTTCTAAAGTATACCCTGTAAGTATAAGAAAATCAGGCCTATCATCATGAAAAAAATCTGTCTTAAGTTTAGTGAAACTGGAAGGAGCATTAAGGCCATCTTGGTTGAATGTTAATTTCTTTTTAAATATTGACACTTATATTCATAGTGTATTGGCTGCATCTTTTCTATTTGAATATAAATGATGCAACACACAACAAATATATGAGTGTAAATACTTCACACTAGCTTGAATCTTGTGTCTGTGTTCTGAACTCCATTTTCTACGTGTAGACCTCCGTTATCATTTATTGAGCTAAATTCACTGGAGTTCTGCTTGTGCCAAACACGGAAACAGCTAAGACCCGGCCCCTGGCCTCTCTCCCCTGGCTACAAGACTGCTCAGGCCTCTGCTGCCTAAAGGTAGCTGTAGTCACAGAAGAAAGGGCGGGCTGGTGTGTCATCCAGCAGCCTCACTGGCAGCTGAGCTTTGTACACACAGTCCGGGAGAATATACAAAGCAGTCAAGTTTGTACATTCCGGTGTAGATACAGGCCACAGCCCACGGCGGGGAAATCATGTAGCTCCTCCACGTAGTTCAGCTTATTCCTGGCTCCCCAGGTGTGGGGATTCTTTGGTCAAAACTCTAGAACTGCACTGTCCCATATGGTAACTACTGGACACAGGTGCCTGTGCACCACTGGAAATGTGACCAGTCCAAATTGAGAAGAGCTGGAAGTGTTAAATACACATTGAACTCTAGAAGCTTACTTGGATGTAAAAAGACATGCAAAATATCTCTGATAACATATATATATATATATATATATATATATATATATATATATATATATTTTTTTTTTTTTTTTTTCTTTCTCATTAAAATGATAATGATTTGGACACATTGAGTTAAATATCAAGATGAATTTTACTTGTTCTATATTACTTCTTGTAACGACTATGAAATTTAAAATTACATATGGTGTATTCTGTTTCTACTGGTCAGGGAGGTTCTACAGACTTTCCCTCTTTCCCCGGTACCTGGACTATCTCCCCCTTCATGCTGGTCCTTAGGGACCAAAGGCCCTCTCCTAGTTCTGCCTGCCTCTCTTGTTGTCATAGCAGTTGAAATGGCACCTTCTCCCTATGGCACCAGGTTACTTACCATTGATAATGTATGCTGTATCATCATATTCCTCACACTAAGACACACTCCCTTTTGAATTTACTCCCCCCTCCATGGAGTTTCTAATTAAACGTATAGTAATGAGAAACAATCAATATCCATTTAATGTCCTATATTCTCATCAAATGGCTAGCTGAAAACCCACTGCCTTCATTTTATCCTCACATTCCTATCATTTCAGTTGAGGGAAGAGGAAGATGCAAATAAGACAAGGAAACACAAATTCAGAGAATTTGAGAAAACCCTAACATCCTTAATCCACCCCCCTCCCCACCTCCACCCATCATTAGCCCTTAATCAAGGGGCTGGAGCAAATTACTACCCTATTTCCCCCAAAATAAGACAGTGTCTTATATTAGCTTTTTAAAAATATGTTTTATTCATTTTTTACAGAGAGGAGGAGAGAGGGATAGAGAGCTAGAAACGTCGATGAGAGAGAGAAACATCGACCAGCTTCTTCTTGCACACCCCCTACCGGGGATGTGCCCGCAACCAATGTATATGCCCTTGACCGGAATCAAACCTGGGACCTTTCAGTCTGCAGACCGACGCTCTACCACTGAGCCAAACCGGTTTCGGCATCTTATATTAATTTTGGCTCCCAAAGATGAGCTAGGTTTTATTTTCAGGGGATGTCTTATTTTTCCATGAAGAAGAATACGGTACACATTTATTGATAAATGAAAATAAAGGAAATTTATTACCTGTATATGGTACAGTAGTACAGTAGTTGTCAACACAAACCAGACAAACTGTGAATCCTACAGTATCAAGAATTAACAATCCAATTCCTGAATTTCCTGGTGAATTTCTTGTGACTCCATTTCTTTCAGAATCAGTGGACCAAATCTCTCATGTTTAGCCTAGGGGGGCCTTATTTTCGGGGGGATGCCTTATATTTCACTCAGAAGGAAACCTGTAAGTAGGTCTTATTTTCGGAGGATGTCTTATTTTTGGGGAAACACGGTGGGTGGAGTCTGAAACCGCTTCCCTAAAGATACTTATGTGAACGCAAGGATAAGTTGCGTAGAAGATTTTCTACTGTGTAAAAAAGCAAGGGAATGATGAGAAATATGTATTTTATTGATGTACAAAGCTTTTTTAATCTTCACAAAGACTCCTTTTCAATGTTGTGATTGTTCCTCTCTTGTAAAAATGATGTCCAAAGGCAGGATCCTATTCACAGAAACTTGTCAATAAGCACCCTTGATAAATGAGTGGAAAAAATCAGGGTATTCGCTAGAAAGAATTGCAACCCCATGCTGACTTCAAGCAAGTACAATTTAATGGAAACATCAATGACGAAATATTTCTCTGGTCAATGTGCAGACCTATAAATTATTAAATTCTCCAAGGCTGTGAAGGAATGGTAAAACTCAGTTTTCAAAGTGTTTTAGGTAAATGTGCTTTAAAAGAGTTGCCGCTTGAGGCATGCATAGAGCAGCTTACTTTGTTCCCTGGTACAAGGCTAATCGAGTAGCTTAGAGCATCATAAGGATGATTGTCTCCCCCGGGCAATGGAAAACACAACTTTATCTTTCATTCTGGCACACAAGCGGATTATACTGGCTGCTAATGCACAGGGTGAGCAAGCTCTTACATAAACACTGAGAACAAGGTTGTCTAGAGGCGGGTTTTTACAGTTAGTTGACATGCACCGCCTTCCAGCAGCTGACCCTGCAGCGCTGGGCATGGGGTTCTCCATGTGCTGCGCATCCTGTAGACATACTTGGGTCCATCCAGATGCTAAGGCGAGGAGCCTCGCCCATAGAGACACCCAGTAAATAAGCTTCTTTCCTCCAGCTTCAAGGATGCCATGGAGACTGTATGGACTGCAACAGTTTGATGAGACGAAACATTTCAGTTCCACAGAAGGAACCAATTCAATATTGCTCTGAATAATGACACATCACATATGTTACCTCAGAAGAAGCATTACACTATTTCTGTATTTCAGTCTTGGCACTATTAACTTCTGGGCTGAATGATTCTCTTTCGGTGGGTGGGGCTGGAGGAGGTGCTGCCCTGTGCCTTGTAGGATGTTTAGGGGTGTTGTTGGTGTCCACCCCCCAGAAGCCAGTAGCCCCAGTGTCTGGGGCATGACAAGCAGAAATGTCTCCAGACATTGCTAATGTCCCCTGTGGAGGAAGGCAGAACTTCTTCATGAGCACCACTGATTTAAATGAATAATTCACAGACTTCACTTACACATGTATGCACTTATTGGATCTTCATCAGGCTGTACAGGTGCAAATCCTTCCTATATAATAAAAAGGAAATATGCAAATTGACCCTAACTGCAGAACGACCCGGATGACTGCTGGACCAGTCACTATGAGGCGCACTGACCACCTTTTGGTCCCTTTCCCTGGTGAGCAGGCTCTGATCACCTGATGGCAAAGGGGTACAGGGGATGGGTGGCAGGGGATGTGGGTGGAGCCAGGCCAAGGCCCCTACTCCGCTGCCCCCCCCCCACACACACAGACGGTGACCGTGGTAGGGGTGGGGCTGGTGAGTGGGCGGGAACAGCCAACCTCTCGGTCTGTCCCTTCTCCCAGCTGTTAGGCACTGATCACCAGATGGTGAATGAGGAACCGTGTGTGTGTGTGTGTGTGTGTGTGTGTGTGTGTGTGTTTGTGTGTGTGGTGGTGGTAGGGGTGGAGTGGGGGTGGTAGCAGGGTTGGCTGTGGGCAGCCAGGGAAGGCCCTGATTGCAGGCCAGGCCTAGGGACCATACTCTCACATGGATTTCGTGCACCGGGCCTCTAGTGATTACATAAAAATCATAACATATTTAAATACTTTATAAAATATGTGAAATAAAACTTCAATGCAATCAGTATCAAGGAAAATCAGAAGGGACAATAATGATTTTTCTCAATTATGATTCATGCTCAAAGTTTATTTTATTTTTTGCAAATTTGCTTAAAGTATTATTATGTTAATTATAAAAGTACCCACTATTATAATTAAACAAAATATAGTATTTTAAAGATGGTTGTTGAGCAGCAAATTGAATGAGCTGGATGCTACTCCAAGGGTTTGGGCTGAAGCAAATGGGTTCCTGCCCTCATGAGCTTAGAGTATAGGGGTTCAGATAATAATCAAGTAATCATGCAAGCAAATATTAAATTGATAGCTGTGACATGAGCTCTGAAGACAAGGTTTGCAGTAGGGATACTTCTCCAAACAGTGAGGCATAATACTGTTGTAGGTGTACTGATTCGTATGTGGCAAAAATGTTTGCAGCGAAATGCTTGCAGCAAAGATGCTTAAGGCAAAAATACTGGACACATTATAATACATGTACTATGCATGACCATACATATGTCACATGTCAACCTTGTTTATGTCATCATTTAAGTCAGGGCTGATACTCATGGGATTTCAACAGCGTATTGGAATAGGTAGTTGAGATCGAGGTACAGATGATCTCAGTTACTTATGGAGGCAGACAGCCTCTTGGCTTCAGGTAAGATGTAGAAAGGCTGGGAGTCAGGGTAAAGTGTCAGTCCATAGGCTGGAGGAAAGAAGAAGAGAGACTGGAACAAACCAGACAAATGTTATACAGCAAAATAAAAGACCCTAATGTATTATAATAAGAACATAGTTGAAATATTCACACGCGTATGTACACATACACACACATACACACAAGATTTCACATAACAAATTTATTTGGTGAAAATGTTATAAAGAAAAGGTCTTGAGACTTCTAATTTCTGAGCATAAATTGTCCTCATCAGCAAGATGAGTGAAAATAATTTAGATGATGATTCGTAACCATGAAATACAGGGGTGAAATTATATTTATAGGCTATCTGATAGATAGCCAAGTCCTATGGGGAAAAATGTCATGACAAAGATGCACATTTTTCTTGATCTTTAGGAGGTTATTTCCGACTCCTGTGAGAAGTCACCATGAGGATTGGGTTGCTGAGGAAGGTTCTCGTTCACATGGAAACTCGATTGCCTTGTAGCTGAGACTTCTGGGATACTCAGAGACTCCTGGCCACCACATCAGGGCAGGAAACAACAGGAGGATCAAACTGTGCCTTTTTTCTGGCCATTTTGTTGGGCACATAGTCCCATGGTATTGCATAATCACATAGGGGAGAAAATTAAATATTTGGAGAGTATTAATATATCTGCTGCGTATATCATTATATACTTTCAGAAGTGTTTGAACACTTTACAACAGCATTTGCATCTAGTACGGTGATGTCTGTGATGGAAACAAAAAGAGAAGGGCCTACATGGCCATCAGTATAGACAGACATGGTTAAATATGGTTAATGCACCCATAGCGGGGAACACTGTGGGGTGACACACTATGGGATACTACTGTGCTTATTTGGACAGAGATGCACAATGTATTGTTAAGGACAGGAAAATAAAAAATGAGGAACTTATATTGTATGAACCTCTGCTGATGAAATTGGGAATTGGGGTTCAAAGAGAGACTTTATCTTTATTTTATTACTTGATAGCCATCTGTACTATTTGGATTGCTTTTGAATTTTTTTATTTTTACATATGCATACGATCAGGAATTGATGAATTAGAGGGCTGGAGGTTATAGAGGTCTAATATATAGTGATGGAAGAAGATTTGACTTTGGTTGGTGAGCACCCAGTACAATATACAGATCTTGTATCATAAAATCTACACCTAAAACCTATATGATCCTATTGACCAGTGTTACCCCAATGTATTTAATTTAAAAAGAATTACTGAATCGATAGGTTAAGAAATATGATGTTTGTTTTTTGACCATTCAGAAGCGAGGCATATTATGAACGTAACAATATCATTAGAGCCCATTCAGAAATCACAGTGTATATAAAAAAAGAATCTTTAGAAGCAATACAACCTTAAAACAAATTTAGCTTTTCCTTCCTTCCTGTCTTTTTCTCTTTCTTTCTTTTTCTTTTCTTTCTTTCTTTTTTTTTTTTTTTTTTTTGAGGCTAAAATCATTCAGTGAGCTCAAACCCTGACTGTTATTTTGACCATCAATTATCACTGAATATTTATAGATAGGCTCTTTTTCAGCAATCTCAGAAGGTTAAAGCAAATGTATATAATCGGTCTATTATTTCCCAGAAAATGAAGTGCCATTGAGGCTTGAAATCAAAGGCAAAGGGTTCTAAACATAACTTTAGCGCTGGCTGGTGTTAAAATGTTGAAAGAGCTTTTCAAATATAAGATAAATGTATATATTTACTTACAAATCTAGTCAGATTTGGCCTTAAAAACACAGCCCTCTGTTTATGAATGTGATTTTGCTGATGCACCACCACAGGAGTATATTATAGGAATTATATTTTGTAGGAGTGATGGATTTGTCTGGAGTCAGACTTACACAACCTGGTGCACTTAGAAGCAATTCTAAGCTTTAAGAGATGCTTCCTCTGGTCACAAATTTTCCTCTTTACCTAATCAATACTTACAGTTCAGATAGAAACTGAGTGGCTTCCTCAGGGACACCTTCTCTGACCCCAAGGCTAGGTCGGTCCCCTAAGTGGACAGGGTAGAAATGCTTTATGCTTTGCCTTTGCTCTGCTGATTACAGCCTGCAGTTAAAGATTTATGTTTGACATGGCCTGTCTGTCTCACATGATTGTAAGCTCCGAATGTGCCTTGTTCACCATTGAAAACACATTTCTGATTACAGTGGCTGAAACATAGGTTTCCAAGATACATATTGAATGAATGCATGAAGCAAATGTATGTGCTCCTGTTTGTGTGTGTGTGTGTGTGTGTGTGTGTGTGTGTGTGTGTGTTCCATCCTGAGCAGCCTACAAGAAAAGGCTGGGGATGCTACAGGAAGAATAAAGAGTCATGTTGTCTCTCACGAGCAGAGAACTCAAAAAGAATGCTGTAGTGTGTTGGAGCTTGCTCTGAACCACCCTGCAGGACTTGGAGAGCCGAGGTGTGTCCAAATGAGGTGTGAGCTTTGAAATCATATTCAGACTTCAAAAAACATGCTGCTGCTACTGGCCGGGTGTGTCTGTTGGCTATACTGATTGGAGTGGGCATGGGCACAGATACTGGGATCACATCTACTCCTGTCAGCAGGAGTTGAATTTTCCTAAAGAGGAATGAAGGTATAGACTGTAGGGCTTTCAAAACATCAATCAAGGGGAAGCAGAGCATGTAGTAACACGGAGGTAGGTGGTTTGAATTAACAATGGGGTCATTTCTGGGGACACAGTGGGAAGGACTTGGTTATATTTTCTCTTCCTAAAAACAGTTCTGTTTCATTTGCAATCTTGTAATTTCTTCTAGACTTCCCTAAACCAGATTTTCAACCGGTGTGCTGCAGCACACTGGTGTGCTGCAAGAATTAAAAAAAAAATCCAATAATACCTGACTATTAAGTCAGGGGCATTGAACTCTTCTTAGATCGACAGATTAAAAAATGACAACAGCCAACACAATATCCTCTGGTGTGAATGAATCCAAAGTATGCCTATTTTTGTCAGATTGGCAAAAAAGTATATTTCTTGTCGTGCTGCAGAATTTTTGGTAATTAGTTTATGTGTGCCATGAGATGAAAAAGATTAAAAATTGCTGCTCTAATCCATCAATGAAGTCTGTTCCTCGTGCTCAGTGTTTCCCCCAGTAATCAATTGGGGAACGAAGGACGAGGTTGTGCAGGGTGGACGCTGTGCTCATCTAGGAAGGTCTGTGGTTCTGGAGCTCCAGGCTGGCGTGCGTCACGTCCTCAGAGGAGAAAGGCAGAATACAGGTGGTCTCAGGGCTGCTGATGTGATGATGATGGAGGATGGTCGGGGTTTGGGGGGAAGGCTGGAGGGGAAGGAGGTAGCATAGGAATTGCTGGGATGACGAGGGATGAGAAAAGGCTATTGGAATTATAAAGTGAGCACAGAAGCTGCACTGAAGTCACATCAGGCTGTGCTCTTGATAATGAGTTTGAACGTTATTCTGCAACCAAGGGGGGATCACCTGTAGTTTCTGAGATACCAAAATTTCCCATCTACCTAAATTCCAGAAAGATAACTCAGGTCATTGTGGAGAGAGGGAAGGACCTGTGCCGAGGTCATTAAAATGTAAGAGCAAGAAGCAGTAGTTTCTACAAAGGAGAGGTTCTGATTTCTTTTTATTCTGTTTTCGTACTGTAAGTTGATTTTCTACTTATAGAAATGAAAAATATTTATTAGAATTACGGGAAAATTAACAACTTAGAAGACACACCAGGTTCAGGGAGGGGTATCTTATAGGTATCAAAGGCTTCATTTGTGACATTAGAAAACAGAAAAAATAGAAAACAATTTGCGTAGGCTTAGAACTGCTGAAAAAGAAATAGCCATGCGTTTCATCTGTCAGTCTGTTTTCTCCTTCTGAAAACAGCATAGCTGAGTCAACTGGAATTCTGAAAAGAGATATATTTGTATGGTTAACGAATGGGCCTTTATTATGTTACTAGAGGATGTGTGCGTGTGTACTTACAATACACACGCATATACACAACACACATGTGTGCATACATAATACACATTTCATCTGTTATTTCCACCAAATTATCTTCTCACCAGAGTTTTTAAAAATCTAAAGACTGTAGCAATGTAAATTTTATTATCTGACAGGACTTCCTTTCCCAATAATTGCTGTGCAAGAATTAAGTGCTAAATCAGCAAATTTGTAGAGTATTCAGTCGATCTGCTATTATGCAAGATTATGCAATTTCTGTTCAGTGGTTCCCAGAGGCTTACAAAACAGGTTAGCTTTGTCCTAAATGCGGATTAATTTCTTTACTGTTTCCCAGCCTCGGTTAACCTCTTTAGTGTGAAACATGATTAATTCACCTAATATTTTTATTTGATTTAAATATCAAGAAAATGAACTCTCAGAGAATGCTAATTCCTTTGATATATTTCAGGAAGTATAGCAATGGAAGTTTTGGCATTAATTAGTTTTTTTTTAACCTCCATATACATTTTGATATGTATCTGCATATTTGTGTAATCTCTGATGACATTGAGGAAAGATTATTTCATGTTGTTATGGAAGAACTTCTATGAATAAAAGATATCTGTTCAAGGAAATGACTAAAAATCTGGCAGGGCATTTTGTGCAGAGTGCCCTGCTAAGTACTATATGTACTTTGCCTGTGCTTCCTCAGTATATAATTCTTAAAAATATGAGAATATAGCAACATCAGCAAGCTCAGAAGCATTGCTATTAACCTGTGTGGTCAGGATGGTTGGAGGCACGTGGAGACAGTTGGAGCAGTTAATCAGCTAATGGCATTTCTATAGGGAGGAAGTGTCTAGGCATGATGTATGAGTCCCACAGCCCAAGCAGACAGCATCTTGATCCCTCCACTCCAGAACTAAAGTCCTTCCTCCAGTTGTTCTCCTGCCTGTGTGGACCATTTCTCTTCATGGGCCACTTTACCCTCGGCCTCCATTAGTTTTTAAATACTAGAGGCCTGGTGCATGTGATTCCTGCACTCGGGGTGGGGGGGAGTCCCTCAGCCAGGCCTGCACCCTCTCACAGGCTGAGAGCCCTCAGGGGATGTCCGACTGCTGTCTTAGGCCTGCTTCCTGTGGCTGCCCTTGGCCCTTGCAGCCCTGGCTTTGTTTGGAAGGACCTCTGGAAGGTCATTGGGCTGTTTGGTCTAATTAGCATATTATGCTTTTATTATTATAGATGCTCTTTACAAACTTACCAAATTTAACTACAGGGTGAAGGATGCTTTGAATTCACAAAAGAAACAGGTTTCATTTTAAATCTGTTACTTATACTGAAGTTAGACTAGTTTTTAAATCTTTGCAATGGGTTTTTCATTTCTTATATAATTTTTGTAGTTGTATTTCAATATAAGAAACTATAATAAGCTGTAAATAGCACCTCCAGATCTCACCACCCAGAATGAACCCTGGAATCACCCCTTGAGGTGATCTCACCTTTCACTTTTTCCAACAGGGTGTAGGATATTTTAAAGCATTTTAGTTCTTGCCTTTCTGGAATGGAAAAAGGGTGTTTCATTGTTATTTAATTTGTACCAATATAAGTGATGTTATATAGTCTTATTTATTGGTCAGGGCCAGAAATACTGCATTTAATTTATGTTTCAATGTTTTTTTTGTTTTGTTTGTTTTTTGTTTTTTTTAAAGTTGCTTATTGGATAGAGCTATATATTTCATGCACTTCTTAGGATACGGGATAATTTAAATCTTGTAAATATATGTAATAATTAAACTTTAACAGCATATACTTTATAATAATTGGAGAAGTCTGAGAAAACATGACTAGTACCAGTCATATGTATTATTCATCAAAACATGTTTTAGATTTCTCATCAAGCAGGAGATTGAAGTAACAGACTGTCCGTCTGTTATAAACTAGACTAGACCAACGGTTCTCTAAGTGGGGTCCTCAGACCAGCTGTATCAGCATCATCTGGCAACTTGTTTGAAATGAAAATATGAGGCCCCACTAACACCTACCAGTCATAATGTTGGTGTGAGGGCCCCCAATCTGTGCTTCAGCAGGTGCTCATGATGAGCCACGTTGCCGCTTGAGACAAAGCGGACTAGATCAGCAATGAAGAAGCTCGCGTGAGCTGCCGCTTGGTTACTCTCCTCACCCCCGCAGCACGTCACTGTGCTCATTTTCCGATAAAAACTCTCACCGCCCCCGCAAGTTCCTTTTATTTGTCTTCATTCTTTAATCTTTCCCAGATAATAGCTTTGCTAATGTATTGCTACATGTGGAGAATCTATTAACTTTTAAGATAAAAGTTCATTTGCTACATTTTCCCCATATGTTCAAACTCATAAAGTGCTCGCTCGATTGCTCTGTATAAACAAGAAGCATGTCAGTCACTTTGGCATAACTTTAACAATACCTGGTGGTGCACGAGCACAGTTAGGAACATGTGCTATTAAGATCTACACTCATCCCCACTGGAGGTCATTGCAAAATCCACAGCATTTGCCAGAATTTCAGATTTTAAAAATCTCAAAGGAGAACATATTTACTCCTCAAGGCAGAAAGTGGAATATGGGTATTTGTGATTACTACCACTGTTAGTATTAAAACTCTGTGTCTAAATATCTTTGTGTGCATTTTCTTCAATCCTTATAAGAACTCTTGTTATTTTCATTCTACATATAAGTCTGCTGAAATATACACATAAAAATGAATTAGGTAGTCATTCAAAATGTAAAATTTGTATAATTGGGACTATTCAATTAAAATCCTGTTCATCAGAACAGATTTTAAATAAATTTTTGATTAGTCTAAAGGATCTTAGGGAAATAAAATCTTACTAAACAATTTTCATGTTTATTACATATGAACTCTCATGTAATCTATGGTTTTTCATTTTTAAAAAGTTTTAAAATTCTGATTTTTAAAATGTGACTAATTCTTTAGTAAGATTATTGGTGTCCTAAGGAACTGTGACTATGGTGCTAGGAATTCGTGCGTATTCTCAACTGGGGATTTTCTGGAGAATTCATAAAAGTTTTTTTTATAGTGCATTTCAGTCCAATCATATGTAAATGTTGAGGATTTATAAATTCATGCCTTCAAAGACTGGCACAGTTTGAAAGGACAACAAAGAATAAGAAAAATGGAGCCATCCTTCCATAAATAAATTCTGTCTGGTGATATTAAAGCTAATCAAAATTTAGGAATGATAGATCATTTAATAAATGTATTTATTAAATGTTAGTTTATGAGCTACACTTTTAGAACTAAACTTATAAAGAATTCTGTTTATTTTTGTTGAGTCTATTTAAAAGACATTACAAACAAAATTGGAATCATGGATTTTTTTCATTTGCAAAAAAAGTAACAAAATGGGATTTTTAAAAATATATTTTATTGATTTTTTACAGAGAGGAAGGGAGAGAGATAGAGAGTTAGAAACATCGATGAGAGAGAGTCATCGATCAGCTGCCTCTTGCACACCCCCCACTGGGGATGTGCCTGCAACCAAGGTACATGCCCTTGACCGGAATTGAACTCGGAACCCTTCAGTCCGCAGGCTGATGCTCTATCCACTGAGCCAAACCGGTTTCAGCCAAAATGGGATTTTTATAAGAAGACATATTTACCCAAACCAAATTAATTAAAAAAATGGTATTTATATCAAATACAGTGTTTTTTAAAATAAAAATTGAGATATTTTAAATACAGATAAACTAAGAAATTTAGGTTTCTGTGAACAGTTATTGAACAGAGAGGAAACCTGATCTATGAATTATCCTTTATGGAAAATTTAATTAACTTTTGCACTTTAGTATCATTCTAATGACAGAAAAACGGGGATTACACATAATGATATTAAAGGCAAAATGTATATAACCCAGTGGTCCTGGACTGATGACACCTTGCTTTCTTTTCTTGGAGGAAAGATATGCTAAATTTTATTTTCAAAAATTATATTCTTGATTGGAAATGTAATGTGCGATAAGTTGTGTGTGATATTATTGGTAGTCAAATTTATAATTTTTTGCCTGCCCAGAATTTCCCCTCATCCTGGTTTGAGTGCATTTCCCAGTGGGATGACTGATGAGAAGCAGAGGGCTTCCTATCTATATGGAAGCCAGAGGGGCCACACCTCCCTTCTTGAGTCCCTGGCAACCAGCATGTGGGGTTGCATCTGAGATTTGGCTGTTTACTTGCTCCCCGCTAGTAAACAGCCAAGGAGCTAGTAAGTCAAAGATGGAGACAGCTGGGTCCTAGCTCTTGACTTCTGCACAATTTCTAACCAGTCTTTGAAAATCACATGAATTAGCCTTATCTTTCCACTGTTTTTCCTTCTTGCTCATAGTGACCAATTTCAGGGTATTTTTTTGCTTGCAACCAAGATATCTTATTTTGAAAAAATTTTGGCATATATTTCTTAAGGGTTTATTACAGTTTTAGTAATGTGCAGATGTTGCAGTTTTATTTATTAAGGAAAATCATAGTTTAAACCTTCAAAATTTTTCAACCTCAAGGAGGAGGTGAATCGGTATGGACAGTGCTAACGTGCACTGGAAACAAAGATGTTACATAGGATATTGAAGCAAATAAGGAAAATACCAAGCAGTTTTTAACAGCCCTACTTTCATTGGGAAAATTTGCTAAGTGATTATGTGTGTGTGTGTGTGTGTGTGTGTGTGTGTGTGTGTATGAATATTTGGGATTTAAAAACCTATGCATGACTTTCTCAAAGCTATCCAATCCAAAAATTTATCCTATATAATAAAAGCCTAATATGCTAAGTGTCCCGGTGTCTGATTGGCCATTCAACCAATCAAAGAATAACATGCTACTGATATGCTAAGGCTGCTCAGCCGCTTACTATGACGTGCATCGACAACCAGGCAGCAGACGCTCCAACCGGTAGTTTAGCTTGCTGCTGGGGTCCAGCTGATCGGGACTGAGCAAGATGAGCTGGGCATGCCCTGGAGTCCTCCTGCTGTGCCTCCTCAGCTGGCCAATCTCCCGTGTCCCTCCCTGGCCTCGATCCTACACTGGTGGGTCCCTCGGCCTGGTCTGGCCCCTCTCACAATCTGAGCTGAGGGACCCCTCTAGTTTTAATGCGAATTGCTATCTGCAGTGAACAAATATAATTTGAAAGGAAGGTTTAAGATTAAGATCCAATGACTGGCTTTTCCAATAAAAATAACATTTATCTGTCTTTTCCCTTGCCTTCTCATATTTGAAAACAGCTTCTCATTTTAAATACTAACAATTCAAGTTTTTTGAAGCAGCTAAAATATCAGAAAGTACAGTTTCCAAATGTGCAAGGGTGGGTCTATATAACCCGCCTGCTAGCATAACCTTTTATTGGATATGAAGAAATAGATATATTTAAGGCATTTTATTCCCTTACTAGAGGCCCAGTGCATGAATTGGTGCACGGCTGGGGTCCTTCTGGGTGGCCTGCGGGGATCGGGCTGAAACCCACAGTCTAATGCCACCTGCAGCTCCTCCCAGCCCTCCTGCTCAAGCTGGCCCCACTGCGCCTGCTGTGGGCTCGCGCCCAACCAGTCCCTATCAGGAGAGGCTTGCGCTGCCATAGCAGTGCTCGCCAGCCAGCCCTGAGCCCTGTGTCTGATGCCCTCCTGAGAGGAGTCGCTGGGGGGATTGCGCTGAAACCAGCTCTCCAACATTCTCTGAGGGGGTCCTGGATTGCTAGAGGGTACAAGGCCAGCCAGAGGGACCCCACTGTTGCACAATTGGGGCTGGAGAGGGACTGCAGGAGGATCTCCAGGGTGTATCTGGCCCATCTTGCCCAGTCCCTATTGGCCAGACCCCAGCAGCAAGCTAACCCACCCGTCGAAGTGTCTGCCTCCTGGTGATCAGTGCACGTCATAGTGAGAGATTGAGCATCCTTAGCATATCATTAGCATATTATGCTTTGATTGGTTGAACAGTCAACTGGACGACTGGACACTTAGCATATTAGGCTTTTATTATATAGGATATACTCTAAACTCAACACAGGTTCTATATGAAGATAAAAGGAAACACTTCTTTGTTTCTGTACACTTTCATTTAAAATAGATAAAGTTGTAACTAACTTTGAGTGTAGGCTCAATAGTGAGACTTGGTTACATGTTTACAAACGTGTAGATTCCTAACATAAAATATTTCAAAGAAACAACTATTTCATTTCTCTAAGGGAGCTGAGTAGGGGAATGATGTAGGAACTTTAAAAAAATATAACATTTAGTCTATAACTACATCTGGGTACATATTATTTTCTTCCACAGCATAACATTTCTTATTTCTTATTAAGTATAAGAAAATAATTTTGTCTGCAAAAATGTTATCCAGGAATAGATAATAGGATACAAAAGTATAAAGGTATTTTTAAAAGATTATTTTTTTTAATGCAGAAACTTTGCTGAATTAGAGGTTGCTAAAACCCAAATTAAAGTTCATTAGCCAATATCAGTTACCTGAATTACTATCTGGTTTAAAACTTATTTTCTTATATCGCCATGTAGAGACTGAGTCACTATGAAAGGGCCAATGGGTATTGGAACAGGAGATGGCTTGTTTTAGACAATATACTTGCACCGATTAGGGCAGCATTGGTGTAAGGAGGAGTGGTGATTAGGTAGGTATTAGAACATCCTGAAATATTAGGTACCTGAGCATCAAAGGGGATTTTGTGATGTCCAAAATACACAATCTCTCAGTCTTTGGTATGGAGGATGGGTGAGTATGTATTACCTAATAACAGCACATTTTCATGTGGATAATACCTGGAGTTTTCTACTTTTGTCACTCAGCTTGCCAGGGTTAAGTCATATTCAAAATTCATGCTGGACTTCTAGTTGAAAATGTTGCATTGACCTCCCTGTCTGTTTGTTTTTTTCTTTCTCAAACTCTTCTGCATAAATAGAAATGAGATTTTAAAAAGAATTAGCACATGTGGAAAACGAAGAGTTCTGAGTCCAGTATTGATTAAAGCTTTATTGAACATCAGAAGGCAATTAAGGAATAGTAACTACTTTAGAAAGTAGAGTAATTCTGAACCCAGAACTTCATGTGGGGGAACAGTCAACCCACTAGCCCCAGAGGGACTCTGAGCTCAGTGTTCGGGGAGTCCAGTACCCCTGAAGGTGTGGATCACGCACTGAGCCAAAAAGAGCAAAAGGCTGACATTCTGTTTTCAGAGCATTGGTACCAAAGGAAATCTTCCACTGTCACATACGGGGGTGCGTCCCTCTTCCAGGAGATAGCAGTTTTGCTTCTTGAACGAGCTCAAGGCAGTTCCTGCTTTCACTTTTCATTCTGATTCCCTTCCTGTGCAGGACGTCATATCTTTGTGAAGCAGGATTTTCATTGATTTCTGAGATACATAGAAACTACTGCATGGAAATCAGCGTGGAAGAGGAAATGAGGGCATTAGTGTCTAATCTGATTTTTTAAATTTGGGAAGCTGTATGTTGCCCAAGAAGCACACACTTCTTTTTATTAAAACTATTACTATCTTAACAATTGATATAGAGTATTTATTCAATTGGCTATTAAGTTGTTAAGGATATAAATACATAGTACATTGTTTGGTTCCAACTCCTTAAAGGAGGATTACTTTGGTATTTCTTTTGCCTAGGAGCACTGTGAAAATAATCACAGAAACCCCAATGGTGCCCTGAACTAAGGAAGTTTGGGACCTTTTGGTCCAAGCCAGCTAAAGCAGTGTCATTCTTTTGGGTAAGATCCTACTTTCCCCAGCCTGCCTTGGAGTTCAGAGATGCCATAGGATTCAGTGTTGCGATAGGGTTCAATGAGATGCAGGGGAAATTGCAACTGGGTTACTTTTTAGGAAGTTATTTCTCTTCCTTAATGAGAGCAAGTCCACAAGAGATGAAAGGATTTCGAGACCCTGGCCAACCTCTGTGCCTGCTTGCCTGTGGCTCAGTCAGCCGTCGTGCCATGTGATTTGACAACTGTAAGAATAAAAAGCAAAATATCGAGGATAGTAGGAAGGACAGCCAGAATTCTTGTTAGGTAAGAGCGGAACCTCTCCGGGTTAGAACACTGTTGTTCACTTCACTATTTCTCGTGTCAGAAATTCCTGACTGATGTCACGAAAATGTAAACACAGATGAGTTTTGTTTTAAGCAAAACTATGAAGCAGAGACTTTATATATGCAATTAGAGAGACATTGAAAGATGGTGAGGATGCATGAAATTATTATCCATCAGCAACAAAAGCAAATAAATATTGTACAAAAGTATGTCACTTTTTAAATATGGAGGTAAAGGCCAGGGGGATTGTTAAAGGGGTCGTCATGAGAATTAGGACAGGGAAGGTACAGGTTTAAAATATTATTGACTAATGTTTATTTGATACTTATCATATTTTAGGCATTGTGCACACTATTAATATACTAGAGTCCTGGTGCACGAAATCCATGCACAGGTAGGGTCCCTAGACTGGCCAGTGAACAGGGCTGTTCACAGCCTTCCGGTTGCTGGCTGGGGGCCTCTCTTCCCTGGCTGCTGGCTGCCTGCTGCTGGCCAGGCCTCCATTTGTTCTTTGCCACCCCCTGGTGGTCAGTGCATGTCATAGTGAATAATAGAACTTCTGATCTGGTCAAACTCCCACAAGGACACTTTGCATATTAGCCTTTTATATATATAGAAATCTGTTCACAAAGTATCCTTGGGGTAAGGAGTTTTTACTATCTCCATTTTATAGATGGAGAAAGGGGAGCAGAAATATATCAGATGACTTGACCTGGGTCACACAGTTTATAATTAGAGGAGCTGCTTGAAGTAAGAGACTGCTATTGCTCATTGTAAATTTTTATCGAAATTTTGCCTTTTCACTATGTACCTTTATTAATGTGATTAATGTAAAAAATCATTTGAAAGATTGCAGCTCCTAAAGATGTATTCACTTCTGTGTTGTTGTTGTTGTTTTGAAGAAATTAAGTTTCCCTGAATTAATATCCCCGAGTTGTTATGTTCTTAAAATTTAACAGTGAGAAAGCTGGATGTGAAGAGACTACGTAAGGCTTTAAATTGAGGTTTGTGATGTCAGGAAATACTTCTGGAAGTGGACTTTGTGTCAGCCACACTTCCTCCTGGAACACTATTCAGAAATGTGAGGCATCTTGAAACAAAATCATGGGTAGGGGTTTGCCAAATCTTGCAATTACACATAGGTTAGGTAACTGTTTCTATTTCATTGAGCACCACATGTCCAAGTAGATTAAGTTAATTTTAAATTAAAGATCAGATAAAAGTAGGAACAATGTAAAATAAATTAACTTCATTTTAACTTTCACCCCAGAGTAACCAATGTTATTTCCTTTAAGATAATTTCTCATCATTTTCTTCAGAAGGAATCAAGAACATATATACTTGTAAAGATAAACTTTTGTTCATATCATAAGAGTCTAGAAACTTGGATCTGAATGAGACTTTAAGGGTTTTTTTTTTGTTTGTTTGTTTGTTTGTTTTTTTAAGTCTAACTTAGATCAGGTCTAAAAACATCTCTACAAATTCCCAGGAAAGGAATAAACAATACCTATTAAATGTATCTCATGACAAGGAAATCAAACCTCTTGAAATCATCCACAGGCAAGCCAATTATTTGTTGGAAACTTTAACTTAATAATCTTGATTAACAAAGCTTGAAATAGCACATATTTATTGAACTAATATATAAAGATAATGATATGAAAGGTGATATGGGCTTTGCTTGGGCTCTTTCCTTTCCCATTAAAGTTTATCCAAATTAAATTGGCTACCAGGTACCGTTAGTCACAAAACACTTCTCTCTTGGGGAGATGGGAATGGGGCACTGAACACTATATTTTTGTTGTGGCTGTTCCTGTAGGGAATCAAGTAAATAATTTAATTATGCCTTTATGAGAAATTAAATCTTAATAATTTGTTTTATCTCTGGCAACAAGCTTTACTTTCATCCATTTGAAAATTATGATCCTAGGTCAGCCTGTATATCCATCAGGATCTTGTAAATCAGCAGTACTTTTACCTTGTACTTACTGTGTGGAGTACTGCATGATTCATGGTACTTCTTTAAAGTGTAAAATATCTTTAAAATGATAAAGCCATCATGTCATGACTTTCATTCTTGAATATGTTCTTTGATTTCACTGATTATAACCAATATGATTATTTTTTTATTTTATTTTATTTTATTTATTTATTAAATTATTACCTGTGTACATATTTTAACATTGCCCCCCCCATACATACCCTCCCTCCCCAGAGTTTTGTGTCCATTGGTTGTACTTATATGCATGTATACAAGTCCTTTGGTTGATCTCTTATCTCCCCCAGATCTCCCTACTCTCCCCGCTGTAATTTTACAGTCTACTTGTTGCTTTACTGTCTCTATATCTATCTTTTGGTTTGTCAGTTTATAATGTTTTTTAATATCCATAAATGAGTGAGGCCATGTGGTATTTCTCTTTCATTGACAGGCTTATTTCACTCAGCATGATTTTCTCTAGTTCTATCCAGGTTGCTGCAAATGATGAGAATTCCTTCTTTTTTATGGCAGCATAGTATTCCATTGTGTAGATGTACCAAAGTTTTTTGATCCAATCATCTGCTGACGGGCACCTAGGCTGTTTCCAGATTCTAGCTATTGTAGACTGTGCTGCTATGAACATAGGGGTGCATATATCCTTTCTGATTGGTGTTTCTAGTTTCTTGGGATATATTCCTAGAAGTGGGATTACTGGGTCAAATGGGAGTTCCATTTTCAGTTTTTTGAGGAAACTCCACACTGTTCTCCAGAGTGGTTGCACCAGTCTACATTCCCACCAGCAGTGCACGAGGGTTCCTTTTTCTCCACAACCTCGCCAACACTTGTCGTTTGTTGATTTGTTGATGTTGGCCATTCTGACAGGTGTGAGATGGTACCGCATTGTTGTTTTGATTTGCATCTCTCGAATAATTAGTGACTTTGAGCATGTTTTCATGTGCCTTTTGGCCTTCCTTCTGTCTTCTTTTGAAAATATTCTATTTAGGTCCATTGCCCATTTTTTAATTGGATCATTCATCTTCCTTTTATTTAGTTGTATAAGCTGTTTGTAGATGTTGGAGATTAAACCTTTATCTGTGGTAACATTTGCAAATATGTTCTCCCACACAGTGGGCTTTCTTGTTGTTTTGTTGATGGTTTCTTTTGCTGTAAAAAAGCTTTTTATTTTGATGTAGTCCCATTTGTTTATTTTCTCTTTAGCTTCCATTGCCCTAGGGGCAGTATCAGTGAAGAAGTTCTTTAGGCATATATCTGAGATTTTGTTGCCTGTGGATGCTTCTAGTATTTTTATGGTTTCCCGTCTGATGTTTAAGTCCTGTATCCATTTTGAGTTTATTTTTGTGTATGGTGTAAGTTGGTGATCTAGTTTCATTCTTTTGCATGTATCTGTCCAATTTCCCCAACACCATTTATTGAAGAGACTGTCTTGATTCCATTGTATATTTGTGCCTCCTTTGTCAAATATAAATTGAGCATAGTGATTTGGGTTGATATCTGGGTTCTCGATTCGATTCCATTGATCTATATGTCTGTTTTTGTGCCAGTACCAGGCTGTTTTGAGAACAGTGGCTTTGTAATACAGTTTGAAGTCTGGTATTGAGATCCCTCCTACTTTACTCTTCTTTCTCAGGATTGCTGTGGCTATTCGGGGTCTTTTATTGTTCCAAATGAACTTTTGGAGAGTTCTTTCTAGGTCAGTGAAATATGCCGTTGGTATTTTAATGGGGAGTGCATTGAACCTATAGATTGCTTTAGGAAGTATGGACATTTTGATGATGTTGATTCTACCAATCCATGAACATGGTATGTTCTTCCATCTGTTTACATCTTCCTCTATCTCTTTTTTCAGTGTCGTGTAGTTTTCCGCATATAGGTCCTTTACTTCCTTAGTTAAGTTTATTCCTAGGTATCTTAATTTTTTTGGTGCGATGGTAAATGGAATTGCTTTTTTAGTCTATAAATTCGCTGTTGGTGTATAGAAATGCCATAGATTTCTTGGTGTTAATTTTGTATCCTGCTACATTGCCAAATTCATTTATTAAGCCAATTAGTTTTTTAATGGAGTCTTTTGGGTTTTTTATATACAATATCATGTCATCTGCAAATAAGGATAACTTTACTTCTTCTTTTCCAATTTGGATGCCTTCTATTTCCTCCTCTTGTCTAATTGCAATGGCTAGTACTTCCAGTACTATGTCAAAGAGGAGTGGCGATAGTGGGCATCCCTGTCTTGTTCCTGATCTTAGAGGGAATGGTTTTAGTTTTTGCCCATTGAGTATGATGTTGGCTGTGGGTTTATCATATATAGCTTTTATTATGTTGAGATATGATCCTTGTACTCCCACCTTGTTGAGAGTTTTTATCAGGAAAGGGTGTTGGATTTTATCAAATGCTTTTTCTGCATCAATTGATATGACTATATGATTTTTATCTTTCAACTTGTTTATGTGATGAATCACGTTTATTGATTTGCGGATATTGTACCAACCTTGCATTCCTGGAATAAATCCCGCTTGGTCATGGTGTATGATCTTTGTGATGCTCTGCTGGAGCCGATTTGCTAGAATTTTGTTGAGGATTTTGGCATCTATGTTCATGAGGGATATTGGCCTGTAATTCTCTTTCATTGAGTTGTCTTTATCTGGTTTTGGTATTAGGGTGATGCTGGCTTCATAGAAGGAGTTTGGAAGTGTTCCTTCCTCTTGAATTTTTTGGAATAGTCTGAGGAGAATAGGTTTTAGTTCTTCCTTGAATGTTTGGTAAAATTCTCCTGTGAAGCCATCTGGCCCTGGGCTTTTGTTTGCTGGAAGCTTTTTGATGACTGTTTCAATTTCTTCCCAAGTCACTGCTCTATTGAGATTTTTAGATTCTTCCTGATTGAGTTTTGGAAGGTTGTATTTTTCTAGGAATATGTCCATTTCCTCCAGGTTGTTCAGTTTGTTGGAATAGAGTTGTTCGTAGTATTTTGTAACAATCCTTTGTATTTCGGCGGGGTCTGTTGTTATTTCACCTCTTTCGTTTCTGATTTTGTTTATTTGAGTCCTCTCTCTTTGTTTCTTGGTTAGTCTGGCTAGAGGTCCATCTATCTTGTTTATTCTTTCAAAGAACCAGCTCTTGGTTTTGTTGATCTTATGTATTGTTTCTTTGGTCTCTATGTCGTTTATCTCCGCTCTGATTTTTGTTATTTCCTTCCTTCTGCTTACACTGGGCTTTTCTTGTTGCTCTTTTTCTAACTCTTTGAGTTGTAGAGTTAGATCATTTGTTACCCTTTTTTCCAGTTTTTTGCAATAGGCTTGTAGGGATATGAACTTCCCTCTCAAAACTGCCTTTGCTGTGTCCCATAGATTTTGGATAGTTGTGTTTTCATTGTCATTTGTTTCTAGGATGTTTTTAATTTCTTCCTTGATTTCTTTGGTAACCCAGTCCTTGTTTAATAGCATGCTGTTTAGTCTCCATGTGTTTGATTTCTTTGGATTTTTTTCATTGTAGTTAATTTCCAGTTTTATGGCACTATGATCTGAGAAGATGCTTGATATGATTTATATCTTTTTGAATTTGAAGAGACTTTGCCTATGTCCCAAAATGTGGTCTATCTTTGAGAATGTCCCATGTGCGCTTGAGAAGAATGTATATTCTGTGGCTTTGGGGTGGAATGTTCTGAAAATGTCGATTAATTCCATCTGGTCTAGCGAGTCATTTAGGATTGATATTTCTTTGCTGATTTTTTGTTTAGATGATTTGTCAAAGGGTGACAGTGGGGTATTAATGATTGTATTGCTATTAATCTCTACTATGATTGTATTGCTATTAATCTCTCCCTTAATGTCCTCCAGCAGTTTTTTTATATATTGGGGTGCTCCCGTATTGGGTGCATATATATTTACCAGAGTTATTTCTTCTTGTTGGATTGCTCCCTTTAGTATTATGAAGTGGCCCTCATTATCTCTTGTTATGTCCTTCACTCTGAGATCTAATTTGTCAGATATAAGTATTGCTACCCCAGCTTTTTTTTCATTTCCATTCGCCTGGAAAACCTTTTTCCATCCCTTCACCCTCAGTCTGTGTGCATCCTTTTTTCTGAGGTGGGTTTCTTGTAGACAACATATTTATGGGTCTTGTTTTCTTATCCAGTCCGTTACCCTATGTCTTTTGATTGGAGCATTTAGTCCATTTACATTTAAAGTTATTATTGATAGATACTGATTTGACGCCATTTTTATTCTATACCCCTGTGTTCCTTCTTTGCTTTCAATTTCTTTAATTTTACAGTAGACCCTTTAGCATTTCTTGCATTGCTGGTTTGGTGGAGATAAATTCCCTTAGTCTGTTTTTGTCTGTGAAGCTCCTGATTTCACCTTCACTTTTGATTGATAGCCTTGCTGGGTACAGTATTCTTGGATTCAGACCCTTCCTTTGCATGACGTTGTATATTTTATCCCATTCCCTTCTGGCCTGATAAGTTTCTGTGGAGAAATCAGTTGCTAGTCTGATGGGGGCTCCTTTATATGTAACTTTCTGTCTCTCTCTGGCTGCTTTTAAAATTCTTTTTTTGTCGTTGGTATTTGCCAGCTTAATTATAATGTGCCTAGGGGTGGGTTTTCTGGGGTTCATTTTGCTTGGGACTCTGCGAGCATCTTGGATTTGTGTGGGTTTTTTCTTCTCTATCTCAGGAAAGTTTTCTGTCATTATTTCTTGAAATACGTTTTCCATGTCTTCCTCAATTCCCTTTCCTTCTGGAACCCCTATTATTCTAATATTGTTTTGTTTTGTATTGTCCCAAAGTTCCCTTAGACTTTCCTCCTGTTTTTTAATTTTTTTTTCCAGAAGCTGTTCTAATTGGGTATTTTTTTCCATCTTGTCTTTTAGCTCACTGATGCGGTCCTCTGCTTCTTCTAATCTACTCTTGATGCTTTCTGTTGAGTTCTTTACAGTAGCAATGTCATTTTTCATTTCTTCTTGGTTCTTCTTCATTTCCTCTTGGGTCTTACTCATATTGTCAAATTTGTCTTCCATTCTTTTTAGCCATCTTATGATCATTACTCTGAATTCTTGCTCTGGTAGGTTGCTTGAGTCTATCTCGTTTACTTCCTTTTCTGGTGAAGCCTGCTTTTCTTTCATTTGCGGACTGTTTTTTGGTCTTCCCATTATCTAGGATGTCTGGTTGTGTAGTTCTCTCTCTCTCCTGCTTTGATTTAAGGGCAGAAAATACAACACAACCAGGTACAACACACAGGCACTAAATAGAAATGTGTTTGCAATATTAATAACCACCAATAATGGTGACTAGAACCCAGCTAACAAAAACATACAATCAAACAAAAAGCATAGGCAAATCAATCTTATAAAAAAAAAGCATACAACTTCAGTATAGTTAACATTCAACATACAACTTCAAAGAGTTAGAGAGATAGCCTGTTTTTTTGTTTTGTTTTGTTTTGTTTTGTTGTTAGGACAACTGCGAGGGAGGTGTGAATGGGCTTGGAGCAGATAGTTGGAAATTAGATATATACAAGTAGGGTGAAATTTTAGGAGGGGGTAGACAGAAGGAATGGGGAAAATCTAGAGCAGGAAAGGGTTAAGATAAACGGGGTATCAAAGGAAAAGATCGGAAAGAGGGTGAAGGCATAAAGGTAGGGTTGAGATAGAATAGAGCGTTGGAGAAGGAAAAATAGATAAAGACTGTAGAACAGTAATCCTGAGATAAAAAAAAAAATATCTATATAATCAAATGAAATAAAAATAATAAAAAGAAACAAAAGAAAATAAGATGAGAAAGGTAAATTAGTAGTAATAATGTTGATTACATATACAATGTAATAATTATAAAGATAAAATCAAGTGAGGAAAAAGAAAAAAAATAGTTTCTTGAGTAAACGTTGCAAATAATGAAAACAAAAATAAAAAACAAAAATTTAAAAATTTAAAAAAATAATAAAATTTAAAAAATTTAAGTAAAGTTTGCAGTAATGAAGGTCATTCGCTTCCTCTATTGTTATGATCCAGTCCTGATTTTTAGGCAGGTTTTGCTTTGTTTTTATTACACTAGAGTCAATTTGTGAATTAGCCTCTGTGGGCAGTGTTTCTAGGTTGAGTTTCCAGAGTCTAGTCTAGAGCCTCTCCAGCTTTTTTTTTTTTTTTTTTTTCTCTCCGCCCTCTCTGCAGCAGGAACTATGGAGGGGGGAGGGGGCAGGCCCGAGCGACTGCAATCTCCCGCAACTCTACGATATCCCTCCAAGCCAGATCCAAATGTGTTGCTCTTTAGATATCTCCCCTGTTAGGAGCCCCGTCCACTCTCACGGGTGACACCCGCCCAACAGCGGGGGCTTCTACTTGTAATCACTGCCTTTGTCCTCCAGCTTTGGCGAGCGCGGGCGCGCAGGCTTTTTATCTTCACTGCGAGCACTCTCCACCCTCTCCCCGCGAAATCTGACCTTTTCGCCGAGCAGTGGGGTATTCCAATGCAGTCAGGTGTTCGCACCGCCTGAGATCCGCGTTCTGAGGGGCACAGCTGCTTGGTGGTCGCTGCGGCTGTGGATATTCAGGCCTCTGACCCGATCCTATCTTCCTCTCAAGATGGTGAGGTTTCCCCGTGCAAGCTGGTAGGTAGCTCCGGGCAGGGACACAGCCCACGTGGGTGCTTCCCTGTGAGGGGCACCTCCGTCAGCAGCCCCCCAGCAGTTTCTTCTGGTGTTCGCTGTCTCCCAGCTTGCCGATAAACACTCACAGCACAAGACCATCAGTTGCTCTCTCTTTCTGCTTCGGGAGAGGGCTCAGAATCTGCCCATCTATTCTTCCGCCATCTTACCTCTCATTCCCAATATGATTATTTACATTTCACTAATCCAAGAGAAGGCAAAGGAGGAGGAAAAGAATTTTAAAAGTTGTATATGGTACCAAAGCCATATATTAGGTTTTTAATAATAGATATTTATACATAGGGAAGAGTTGTCCTTTATTGATTTTACATAGAAATGGATTTTTTAAAATCATTAACTCTGGTACTTAAAATAAAAATTTAGGAGTAGAAGGAAAGACAACATTTAGATATAAATGTGGCTTTCTATTTTTCACACATTTTTCAAATGGTAGAAATATTCTTGTTAAATGTAGTCTGATAGAATTTCAGTACTACAAACAATACATTTTCTATAATTGTGTGGGGTTTTATTTATCAAGAATTGTTACTATTTGCCTCTAAGAAATAACTTTCATTTGAGGAGAGGGATTGAAAATGGACAAAGATAGAAAAAAGTTAATTTGTGGAAAATAAATTTAGTGAGTTGAATTTCACTGCTTCACCTCTGAGTTACCTCATTTGACTAATTAGAACCCATAAAAGGTGAGATGAAGATTTACCTTTCATGCATATGTAGGAACAGTTTCAAATAGAGGAGTCATTCCAAGTCTACTGAAGCAAGGCCATTTAAGTGCTTTACTGTAGGGGTCCTTTCACTCCTTAGACAGTGTTAAGCATGATCTTTAAGCACATATGTTGACAAAGTTTCTTAAATGTGTGACTTACAAACAGGGTGAGTCATAGGCAGTATTTCAGGACACTGAACTTTAATAATATAAATAACAACGGCAGTCTCAAATATCTCTTTCTTAATATTAAGGTATAAAATATATTGCAAACTGATATTAAAAATTTGAATATTGCATAGGAGATCGTGAAAGGGGAATACACTCTTCCAAGGTGATGTCATCATAAAGTACTATTTTAACATTCAGACTCAAGGTGAATAGCTAGTTAGTGTTCCATGCCAATATATAAAGCCATCTATACATTATTCCTCAAGTTTAATTAAGGATTCAAAGAGTCTTAATGAAATTCAGCACAGATAAGATGATAAGAGGGAAGAGGAAGGAAGGAGAGAATGAAGGTGAAAATAAGAAACAAAAAAGAATGTAAGAAGAAAAATTGGAGAGAGGACAAAGAAAGGGGAAAGAAAGAAGTTGAATGAGCCAAGAAACATAAGACTGTGTAGGGCTACTGCACTTTACAGCCTCAAGGGCACCAGTCACATGAAGTACAATGTCAGTGGCACCACTGGGGGGCTGTACAACATAGCAGACCTGGGACTAGACTTACCTTCCAAAGACCCTTTTTTGTCATGGTAGAGTTCCCTGCTTTCTATTCTAGTTCTCTATCCACTCTACCTTCAGGATTGAAATCCTTTTCCTGAATATTGATCTATTCTTTTGGACCCTGACCTGATCCTAGTTCTTTCATGTCTTTCCCCCATAAATGTGTTCCCCTCCCCTCCCACCCCTTTATGGCCGATTCCTGTTAGCTGTGGTTCTTATGAAGAAGTTGTAAACATTTTAAATCCATCACCTGCTCCCTATCACTCCCACAACATTAGCTGTCTTAGGATCTGTTCCCAAAGGACACCCAGGCAAAAGAATACTTGTCATTATTAATTAGTCCTTCTGTCCTATTTTATTTTTTTATGTAGCTAGTCATTATGAGTTGAAAAAAATAGATTTAATTTTTATTATATATAATATAGCTGCAGTCAAAGTATAAAATAACACATCAGGTTTTTTTTCCTATATAAAAAAGTAAATTCAAACAATCTTATGTTATCTCTATATATAACATTTAACAGTGGTGAAGCCATTATAATGTGATTGTAATTCCTGAATATGTCCTTTGTTTTCCCTGGCTTTCACATAAATGTTATACAGTTATTTACTTTGTATTTCACTAACCCAGTAGTCGGCAAACTGTGGCTCGCGAGCCACACTTAGCTCTTTGGCCCCTGGAGTGTGGCTCTTCCACAAAATACCACAGCCTGGGCGAGTCTAATTTGAAGAAGTGGCGTTAGAAGTTTAAGCTTAAAAAACATGGCTCTCAAAAGAAATTTCAATCGTTGTACTGTTGATATTGGCACTGTTGACTAATGAGTTTGCTGACCACTGCACTAACCCAATAGAGCAAATCATTATGCAACTAACTGCAAAAATATATTTAAAAAATCAAACCTAAATAACACTTTAGAGTTCATTTTCTTTCATTTTCTCTTTGTTCTTCTCTTTTATTTACTGTTTTCCTAATAAACAAAGTGAATAGTTTTTAATGCACCATCAACAATTAGAAGACACATATATGTGTGTACATTTCTGGCAACTGTTTGGCAATACAATTCTCATTTGAAAATAATGAAATGAGAAGAGATCTAAAAAGATATATATAAAAATGCAGCACTGACATTTTAAGTATTTCCAATAAACTGAAAGCAAATTTTGTAATGCCTTTCCCCACACACTTTGACTCAGATACCCTTTAAAGCATTTTCATAACATTTTGCCTTAGCAAGGCTGAAAGGAACATTTGAGATCATCTACTCGGATCTTCTTATTTTACAGATAAAGTTTCCAAGGTTACAGTATTCATAGCCATGACAGGACTCAAGGTCGTTCCTCCTGGTGTCTAAATCTCACGGTGGTTTTTAGCCCTGATCCATTGACCTGAGGGATTTCGTTATGTTGGTCAGAATAAAGCTTTTAGAAGCAATTTGAGAAAGAGAAAGTGAATGCCAAGTGTCCTCGCGTATTCCTCACAGGAGAGGTAGCTCTACCACAAGTTTATTATGCGTCTACAAAATGCAATCTCAGTGGAATTTAGCAGACATTCCCCACTGAGCCAATTCCTCGGTTGCTTCAGGTAAACTTTCTTAAAAGTTAGTGAGAGCAGAGAAGTAAATCACTGATCTCTTAGCGTATAAGGAAATAAAATTGGCTCCACAACATGGGAGATAGCCTTAGTTTTCTTGGAAATATTTGAAAGTGCTTTATTATATATTTGAAAAAAAGATGCCACTTTTGAGGGTACTTAAATTTAACTTCCTTTTCTTGTCAATATATTTATTATCTATACTAATAAAAGAGAAACGTGCAAATTGACCATACCTCCTCTATACCCACAACTCATGTCCACCAGCCAAAATCGAGTGAGTATGTAAATTAATCCAACCAAGATGATGGCAAGCAGGAGGCTTGGGTTTTCCCCAGAGATGGAGGAAGCCAAACTTTCCTGCCTTGGCCGGCCCTGGCCTCCACTCAAGGCTACAAAGTTTCAATTATAGAAGATAAATAAATCCCAGATACTTCCAGCCGGCCCTGGCCTCCGCTTGAGTCACTGGGGTGTGTGGCCCGCCTGCAGACCACCACAGACTCCTCACCCAGGCTGCCCCATGCCCCCAAGGGAACCCCCACCCTGATCCAGGACACCTTTCAGGGCAAACCAGCCAGCCCCCACCGTGCACCAGACCTCTATCCTATCTAATAAAATATTAATATGCAAATTGACCATCACTCCAACACATAAGATGGCTGCCCTCATGTGGTCAAAGATACCTGCCCTCATGTGGACACAAGATGGCCACCACAAGATGGCCAGCAGGAGAGGTCAGTTGGGAGGGAAGGCAGTTTGGGGAGATCAAGCCTGCAGGGGAGGGCAGTTAGGGCTGACCAGGCCAGCAGAGGAGGGAAGTTGGGGGTAACTGGGCTTGCAGGGAGGGCAGTTGGGGGGAACCCAGGCCTGCAGGAGAGGGCAGTTAAGGGTGACCAAGCCGGCAGGGGAGGGCAGTTAGGGGCAATTTGGCTGGCAGGGGAGCAGTTAGGCATCAATCAGGCTGGCAGGGGAGTGGTTAAGGGGTGATCAGGCTGGCAGGCAGAAGTGTTTAGGGGCAATCAGGAAGGCAGGCAGGTGAGCAGGTGGGAGCAGCAGTCCTGGATTTGAGAGGGATGTCTGACTGCCCATTTAGGCCCGATCCTACTGGGGGTCCCAGTTTGGACAGGGTGCAGGCTGGGCTGAGGGAATTTTGTGCACTGGGCCTTTAGTTCCTACTAATAAAAAGTAAGCACTTTCAGTGCTATCTAACTCAAGAAACAACTATCTTTCAAATGTACATTTTACACTCACCTAAAAACAAAACAAAAACAAACCAACAAATACTTCCAAGCATCATTTTCTCTACCTGGAAATCCATCCTCCTGTCCAGATAGCATCTTAGACTCCTTCTGCCATTTAAATTCCAGATTATATTTTACCTCCCCCGACTTCCTAATGTACGTATTACACTTCTTTCCTGCAATTAGTCTGGGTCCACCTCATTTTTATTTTATCTCAGTGCTCTTTACATCGGAACTTGTAGAATTACTTATACCCATGTCCACCATCACACTGTGACTCCGGGAGGTAGGTACTGTGTCTTACTGTGCTGGGCCATTTGCCAGTTTCGTCTGAGCCCCACTGTTTCCCTCCGTGTTCTTCCCTGTGCTGTGGAGGTGGGGGCCTCAGGCTACATTCCCCAAACTCCCGTTGTTACTAAGCAAGGGCTCCCTGCTCCTGGTTCGCTGTGCGTAGAAGCCAATACTGTGGCACCAGCCTTTGAGAAATGGTAAAAACTTTTATTATGGGTGAACCAGCAAGGGGACAGGAGGCAAAGCTCCAATCTGATTCTGAATTTGGGGTGATGTTTTAAGGGGTAGCAGTTAAAAGTTCGCAAGAGTTTCTCGTGGGTGCTGCCACATAAGTGTTATTCATTCTTAAACTTTAGTTGGGGGTCTTGTTAGAAACAGGGTAGGACCAGTTTGTGCTGGTTCTGCAGCTACAGGATAATCGCTAGTTCCTGTCGGGTTCAGCTATTGAGAGGTAAAAATGGGAAGAAGCTAGCTGCTCATTTCTCGACTTTCCCGTTAAGAGCAGCAAGGACGGTGGGGTGGGGGGAGGCTGCAGCGATGGTGGAAGTGCCCGGGCAGGCAGGCTTCTACAAGTGTCTAGGGCAGCTCAGCTCAGTTGTGGATCCTGGGGGCATAGTGTTCTGGGAAACATTATTCACACCTTTGCTTCTATTCGACTCAGGAGTGGCAGTGTTTTCTGCAGTTATTAATCTTTGGATAACCTTTGCTTCTGTTCCCACAGCCCTTCCAATTCCCATGTAAGAAAATTCTATATTAAATAACCTGTGTTTGAAATGTATAGAATGGCTCTGTTTATGCATATATGTAACTAGTATAATGTTCAATACAAAATAAGGAGTAAAAAATGTAATTTGGATCAGAGATTGTCCTTAATAACTAGATATGATTTCAGTCTGCAATTACAAGGCTTTGTAGGGGACACACAACTCTTAGTAGCAAAGCAGTCATAATTAATTATTTATAAATCACACACCTCTCAACTATCATTTCTACTTAACCACTAGCATAGACTCCCCCCTCACTCACTGAGTTAGGTCATTTGTAGGTTAGTTCATTGTTGGATATAACATGCCGTCCACATTATATATACCTAGGTGGTTAAATGAAAATTTATTTTAAACTTCAAAAGATAACGATTTGAGTCTCAGAAGATTAAGAAAGGCCCTTGGAAAAATTGACGAAGACCACAAATAATTTTGCAAAAATTTCCTATTGTGTTTATGTTGTTCAAGTCAGACAGATGCAAATGATGTCTTATCCTGCTGTCACACATTTTGCCAGTAAAAAAAATAATGCAAAGATAAAGAAAAGGAAGAGTCAGCATGAGTTAGATTATCAGATGACTACAAATTCTTCCCATCCCAGCCTGTACCTCTCTTTGCAACGTGACATTACCACTGCCCCATCAATGAAGGGAATCTCTTTCTCCACCTCCTTAATTTGAGCTAGACTCGCTCTTTGTGGAATATAATGGCTTGGAAATGACATAGTGTGACCTCTACAGATTAGGCTTCAAAAGACTTTGCAGTTTATATCCTCATCCTCCTTGATCACTGCCCTGAAACCCCACGTAAGGACGCCGATGTGAGGAGAATGGGGAGGCTCCATCTGGTACCCAGTCACCAAGTATGCGAGAGAGGCCATCTCGGATTTTCTAGTCCCTCCAACCTCCCGAAATATGAGAAACAACCAATCACATTGTTTTCAGCCACTCTGTTTTAGGAGTGGGGTTTGACTGAAACACAACACTTGGATTCAGTTTTAGATTACTTTAATAACTAGTAGGGAGATGTAATATTTTCATAATTGTTTCCCTTTTTTAAAGATAATGAACTTTCACATATAAAACAATAAGCAATCATTCTATGAGTGAATAGATCTTTGTCATTGTCATAATCCCCAATGACTGAAAGAAAGTGAACGGGCAAGAAGAATGGGCAAGTTTTTGTGAGCAATCAAAATATTCATCCTAATTCACATTCATATTTTCAAGGAAAAAGTGACCTATTTAATAATCAGGCCAATGATTTGGACTACATCTAATGCAGTGAGGTATTTTAAAGGGAATCTAGAGTTTCTTAAAATTTCCCTTTAAGTTTAACACAATTATCAGGATCATTGGTTAAAGGTATGGTCTTTTCAAGAATGTGCAGCTTTATAATTTACACTGGAGGCCCGGTGCACGGGTTTCATGCACGGGTGTGGGAGCTCTGCTTAAAAATCATCCTGGCCAGCCAAGCAGCACTCCCATTTGGGAGCACACTGACCACCAGGGGGCAGCTCCTGCATTGAGTGTCTGCCCCCTGGCGGTCAGTGCACATCATAGTGACTGGTCAAGCAGTCGTTCTGGTTGTTCCGCTGTTTGGTCACTGGGCTTTTATTATATAGGATTGTAAATCTGCCTTCTTTTGAGGAGGACCATGTGACATTGAACATTTTTTGAAAATGAGTCAAATGATATCATTGAAATATTATATAAACTATATGTGACTACACATATATTATATGTACATAGATATATGTATGCTATATAAAAAAGACATATATAACACATGTACTATACAGAACACAGACATCATAAGTTGTGTTGCCCACCTTATAAGAAACACAAAGTTATGAAAAAACAAATACAAAAAAAACTTAATCCTAACCTGACAGTGGATCAGTAATCAATGGCATGCATATAAATGGATGTCCTATACAAGATAAATTTGACTTTCTTAATTCAACTAGGGCATTCAATAAAATAAAAAAATGTCACAAGGCCTTTGTAATTTAAAAAGGCTCACATCATTTTGTGGAAAATTTTTGCAGTAAATGAAACATGAATATAATGGACTTAAATAATATAGTTTGTTTAGTACACGAACTAGAGGCCTGATACATGAAATTTGTGCAGGGGGCTTGGCTTCGTCCGGAAGGTCATCCAGTCTAATTAGCATATTATGCTTTTTTTTTTTTATTATAGATGGTTCTTGGGTAACATCATCTGAATATACAACTAATAACTACAGGAACTCAGAGGGGTCAAAACTAGCATTCAACCACACTTCTCCCTGGAAAATGTCATATCTATGTTTTAAAATCTAAGGGTGAATATATTAAACTGTTAGATTGGGCTAAACACTGGAAGTCCTAGCCACAGTAATCAGTAGCAATCAAACCACTTGCTGTTGGTCACATTCCCATCGACCTTTGATTCAGCTGGACCACAGGGCTCACTAAATTTTAACTATTGATATAATATAACCAATGTTATTATATATCTTAGGTCTTTTTTTTTCAGTGATTTAAAAAGCTTCCTCACATCCAAGTGATTTTATTTTAAAATGTGAACCAGAGCATTCACACTAATTTGTGTAAGAGGACTATTTACTGTATACATCAGTTAATCTGCATGTAATCTTTCCATTGTATTTATCAGCTTGGTAGGAATATTCAACACACACCACCGAGATACTGTCTGTGAGCAGTCTACTGGGTTATTTCAGGCAGCTGAGTTCACATAAAGGGCACAGAAACTCTTTCCCCTCTTTTGAGACTTTACAATCTGAAATTTTAATGCACATAATTTCAGTAAGATTGGAAAGAAAATTGCTTATAAAAGCTCTTCTCTGGAAAACTCGGGTGCTGAAATATTGGCATGCAACAAGAACTTTGCTCAGCCTTTGCAAACATCTAGAACAGTGCTGTTCCGTGTAACCTTCTGCTTTGATGGAAATTGTCTGCGGCTGCACAGTCCATGGCACTTGGTATGTGGCTAGTATGCCTGAGCAACCAACTATTGTTAGTGCGATTAACATATTGAACAGCTGGTCAAAACAAAATCACTTCATATATCCATCCACCTCATAGGGTTGACCTCCCAGGACTGTCCGGACCCTGCCCAGAAAATAGTCTCTTTAGGAAAGCAGTGAACCCCGAAACTGCACTCTTTCTCTTTCTTTCTACTGGAGAGATGGCACCATTACTGTGTTTGCAAAAGTCTTACAACCAGCATTACTTGTAGAATATTAACTCCCGCTATCCCCACTCTTTCAAAGCGCTGGCTTTCTACCTGAGAGGGGGAGAATTGCTCCCTTAAGGCAGTTTAAGGCACATCAGCTGCCGGGCATGGAACTTGCTGTGTGTTATGGATCTGAAGATCTAGGTGGTGGGTGGATTTGATTTTCCTGGACCTGCCCGGGGCTAAAATTGTTTCTGCTTCATTATTCTGAGAAATGGAAACTTTCCATGAGCCCGTTTAGAGTTCTAAAACATAAATGCCGGTAGATAGAAAAAAATTTTGGAAGCTCTTATCTAAAGATTCTTTGTTTTCTACAGTAACTGTGTTCCCTTATGCTTAAATCAGCTCACTATAAAGATATCACAAAGCTAAGCATGACATTTCCCAATGCTATGCCTTCCTACTGGGATAAGATTTTTCTATCAGACGAGTAAAACTTTGCTGTAGTCACCGAGACAAAACTGCACTGGAGGCAAATCCATCTTGGATGCCTAATTATCCTTTATTTCTTCCTCACCCTTTTCTCCACCATACTCTACCCTCTGGTCTGTTTTATTTTTTCTTTTCTTTCCACCTCACTTGAATCTGGTAATCTTTGCCCTTGCCTAAATTATGGCCAGTTCCTACAAAACGGGAAGAAATCAGATGAGGGTGATCCCCTTTGTAGTGCACTTGAATTTTAAGCATAATGTTGTATATGTTTAAGGTATTGAGTTTTGCTTTATGCTAAATGTATTTAAAACAATGTGATGGAATCAAGGATTTATTTCCCAACTCCTAAAATATCACCTTAATTTTATGTATCTACAGTTCATTTGTGTCAAGTTAACTGTGATTTAGGGTCTATAAGAAGACATTTAAATCAAGAACAAACATATAAGGAAACTTGCATATCAGCGAATATTGGTTTTATTACACCGTATGAAATTAGTCTTGAGAGCATTCATATAATACTCCACCCTAAAGAAACAGTCAAGCAGATTGTTTAGTGGATAATTTAAAAAAAACAAAAACCAACCAACAAACCACTGTCTTCTTCTCTAACCCTCAATTCCTCATGGAGAGCAAACTGACCTTTGTTCTAGAACATAATTTAAAAGATTCTTCATAAAAACATGGCTGTCTTATGTATAACAGCGGTATGTTACACCATTTTTTTATTTTTCTAGACAACATGGGCAAAATAAATAACCAGATAAACTGATAAAATGTATATGATAATTGGTTTTAAGATATTACATATCAGATAAAGTTTATTAGTCTCTCAAAGTGATGACTGGAATGGTGAGCCAGGGTGTTTTCCCAGGGTCCTGTCTCTCGATGCCAACAATGAGCTACGAGGACCAGAAGATTTAAGCAAAAGTGTGGAGAATTTATTACAAGCAGATTCAGACTCCCTATGCGGGGAGGGGTACTCCAGAATGGGCTGCCCGGTAAAGCCGTGTAGTCCAGGGGTGCCTATTTGCTACAAGCCTGCTTTATGTCTACCTGTGTCGTCACCTGAATGATTTCCTCAATTATTTTTGCCCAGCAACGGACCTAAACTTCTGTGTCTGTGTGTTCTTTCTCTGTCCCTATCTTGAACTTGTTCTGTTTCTATGTGTTTGTACATCTTGTTTACTGCAGACTTTGTCTTGGTTTCCCATGCCTCCTGCTTTGAGTCCAGAAACACTTTATTATTTCTGCCTGGTTGGTTCCTGTGGTTAGACTGGCTCAAACTGCCATTTCTGCCCCTGCCTGTGTTCCACCTGCTTTTGTTTTCCACTGGCCTCTGCCCTCTCTGCCTGTGTTTCAAGTTAATCCTCTCAAAGGTTAAGAAACAAACACGGTGAGCTCTAAGATTGCCTCATTTTATTGCCTAGAGGATGTTTCCAGGCCCTGGTGCAGGGAGGAGCAACCTGGACAGAGTCTGATGGATTCCCCAAGTTGAGCAGATAGAGTTGTGAGTTTGGAAAGATCATAGCAGTTAGACCCACAGGGGAGAATACCACAGGATGAATTGCACAGAAGGAGAACCTCAGATATCCCTGGAGGATTCCACTGGAATATCCAGTGGAATACCAATCAGCATATGTGTATGGAAAAAGTATCTGAGATGATTCAAATATACTAGAGGGAAGGGGTTTTGGCACCCTCACAGGGTGTGGAATAATGCCTAATCCTACCAGCCAGTCAAGAAAAACTTGGGGCCCTAGCAAGGTTGGCTTAGTGGATATAGCGTCGGCTTGAGGACTGAAGGGTCCTGGGTTTGATTCCGGCCAACGGCAGATACCTCGGTTGCAGGCTTGATCCTGGTTGGGTGGGTGGGGCACATGTGGAAGGCAAACAACCAGTCAGTGTATCTCTTTCACATTGATGTTTCTTTCTTTGTCTCTCCCCCTCCCTGCCACTCTCTCAAAAAAAAAAAAAAAAAATCAAAGGAAAAATATCCCTTGGTGAGGATTAACAAACAACAACAAACATAAAGAAAAACTTGGGGGAAGACCTGCTTGATTTTGCAGTCCTGAGCATTTACTGTTCACAATTTTCAGGGCCGTTAATTGGTTTTTACCTTGGGACCCATCTCTATAGAGCAGAGGGAACAGCCAGCCATCTTCAGGTCAACGCCAACATTATCTCTTTATGGCGTGTGAAGGGAGAAGGGATTAAAAAAAAAAAAATACAGTGTTTTGAGGACCATGCAGAAATAAAAATCACTCTGGTCCTCAGATCTGAAAGCAACAACTATTTTTGTTTTTGTGCACAGGCAGAAATATTTTTATATGGTTTTAGTCTTCACTATGTAGATGCATTTTTGTTATTGTTGTTAATCCTCACCTGAGGATACTTTTAGGAAGAGTAGTAGGGAGGGAGGGGGAAAGAGAGAGGGAAAGAGAAACATCAGTGTCAGAGAGATACATCAATTGGTAGCTTCCCACGCGTGACCTCACCTGGCAGGGGATGAACCTGCAACGTAGTTGTGTGCCCTTTACCGTGAATTGAACCTGAGACCCTTAGGTACTCAGGCAGATGGTCTAACTGCTGAGGCCCACGGGCTAGGGCTATAGATGCACTTTTAAACTAATCTTTTTTTTTTTTTTAAATAAATAATAAAAGTTAAAATTTTTATTAGGTATGTAATTATTGTAATGTAGCTGGTAGAAGTGGGGACCTTCCACAGAGTCATGAGAAGAGCCTTTCTGGGACCCACACAGGGAGAATAGGGTGTATTGATAAGATTTACTGGGATGGAAATAAAAGAGTGCCTTCAGGATCCCAGCGTCTCATCTCTGTCCATCCAGCTGTGGAAGAATTCCAGCCTTGTTTTTATCAAGCCCAGAAAAAGGGCCAGGGTCCAGAAATTCTGTGCCATTGGTTCAGATGATGCCAACGCTTAGTCCAGTTCAGTCCCTGACCCTATCCAGCCATGTTAGCCTCTGATCCCGGCTGGGCTACAGTGGGGCTGAGTTACCGTGTGCCCCCTTGGAGCCCACTGGGAGACCCGGCTGCCAGGCCGGGACATGGAGCCCTCGCTAGGGGTCCCAAGAGCTGGTAGGCCCAAGTGGCTGCTATGGAGAGAGTATATGCAAATGAATTGGCGAACTAACCACTGGTATGTGGGAAGGGATTGGTTAAGCTTCGATTATATCACCTTGGGCTTGGGAAGGAGCTAGCTCTCTTTCATACCTACCTACCAATGGATTTCCTAATCTTTCCCAGGCTTGGGCTTGGTCCTCCCTGTTTTTAGATCTTGGGCTAGGGGCATTGTTGGGCCCTTCCTCTAACCAATTCATTCTTTTCCTTCAGATTAGACACCTCTGGTTGGCATCTTGGCTCCTACTGCGCATGCCTCAAAGTAAAAGGGGCTCCCCCTACACCCTGTTGGCTTCTACTGCCCAGCAGAGGAATTTCTGCTGTTTTTATTCCTCCCTCAGTAATTCCAGCTAATGACTATAATGATCTTCCCTACCCATTTCGGGGATTAGGTCCTGAGGGCAAAGGATGCAGTGGTCCTTAGAGTGTGTGAAGCTCAGACCTAATTAAGCTTAGCCGGTTTTGCTCCTTTTTTTATTAATATTTAACTACCTACACTAAGAGTAGACAATTGAAAAAATACATAGAAAAGTATTGTATCATGGCTTTAAGACACTGTCCATTCACATTTTAGTATCATTTCTTCAAACTTTTATACCTGCATTTTTTTTTCTTTCTACATACTTGAATTAAATCATATGTATAAATTTGCTTTTTGCTTTTTAATTTTATACTAGAGGCCTACTGCATGAAATTTGTGCACGGGTGTGTTTGTGTATCCCTCCGCCCAGCTTGCATCCTCTCCAATCTGGGACCTCTTGAGGGATCCTGCCTAAATGGGCGGTTGGACATCCCTCTCACACTCCAGGACTTCTGGCTCCTAACCGCTTGCCTGCCTCTGCCTGATTGCCCCTAACTGCTTCTACCTGCCAGCCTGATCACCCCCTAACCACTCCCCTGCCAGCCTGATAGACACCTAACTGCTCCCCAGATGGCCTGATTGCCCCTAACTGCCCTCCCTGCTTGACCTGCTCGCCCACAACTGCCCTTCCCTACAGGCCTGGTCCCCCCAACTGCCCTCCCCTGTAGGCCTGGTCTCTCCCAACTTCCCTCCCCTGCAGTCCTGGTCGCTCCTAACTGCTCTCCCTTGCAGGCCTGATCACCCCCAACTTACTTCGCCAGCAGGCCTGGTCTCCCCCTCCCCCCCTCAACTGCCCTTCACTGCAGTCCTGGTCTCCCCCAAATGCCCTTCCCTGTAGGCCTGAGTCCCCCCCAACTGCCCGCCCTTGCTGACCTGGTCACCCCCAACTGCCCTCCTCTACTGACCTGGTCACCCCCAACTGCCCTCCTCTACTGACCTGGTCACCCCTAACTTAAGGTGACCAGATTGTCCCACTTTTGGCTGGACAGTCCTGATTTCTAACAATTTTTCCTGCGTCCTGTGGCGTTTTAAAAAAGTCCCGATTTTTGGAAAGATTGAAAAGATTGGAAAGATTCTTTTCAAAAATCAAGACTTAGAAATCAGGACTGTTCCGCCAAAAGCTGGTCACCTTACCCTAACTGCCCACAATTGCTCTCCCCTGCAGGCCATATTCTGGTGGCCATTTTGTGTCCACATGGGGGCAGCCATCTTGGACCACATGGGGTGGTCATCTTGTGTCTTGGAATGACGGTCAATTTGCCGATTTGCATATTACTCTTTTCTTAAATAGGATGATTTTAAGCATTTAATTACTGTAAACCTTTGATAAATATAATCAAAATGCTTACATTAACAGGTTATAATTTGTTTTTTCATTCTTTTTTAGAAGATAATTTTCCCTACTTCTTGCTACTATAATGTTGCAAATTGGCATAATTGTAAACTCACATTTTTTGTGTCCAGCACAATTGCCTTACTATGGATTTCTAAAGATAAAATTGTATTGTCAAAGGAAGTGAAAGAATTTAAGGCTCTTAATAATATTATCAAATGGCTTTCCAAACTATTGTATTATTTTATAGGCTTACAGGGATACCACTCTTGATTTTGATTATTTTGATAGAAAAATGGCAACTTGTTGAATTTGCATATTTTTGATGAATAAGGATTTCCAACTCTATCTCCTTTCAAGCAAATCATCTCAATTTTTGCTCACTTGGTTATAAAATTTTTGTGTTTTACTTATTTATTTATTTAATTATTATGTATTTTTTCAGGTCACATTGGTTAGTAAAATTACATAGGTTTCAAATGTATAATTCTGTAACTCATCTTCTTATATTGTATTGAGTGTTCACCATCCCAAGTCAAGTCACTGTTTATTCCCCCTATCTATCTTCACCCACTCCCCCTTCCCTCTGATAATTACTATACTGTTGTCAGTGTCTATAAGTTTACTTTTTTTTTTTATGCTTAATCCCTTCATCTTTTCTACCCAGGCCCTCAACTCTCCCCGCTTCTGATAGCTGTCAGTCTATTCTGTTTCCATTTTGCTTGGTAGTTTATTTTGTTCATTAGTTTTACATGTAAGTAAAATCTTATGGTACTTGTTTTTCTCTGACTGGCTTATTTCACTTAGCGCAACACTGTTTGGATCCATCCATGCTGTCACATAAGATTTTCTTCTTTTTTATGACTAAGTAGTACCAGTATCCCATTGTGTAAATGTACCACAGATTTTTGTTTAAAAATTATTTTTCTTGTGGTAGAATACACATAATAAAACTTATCATTGTAACCATTTTTAAGTACAAAGTTCTGTGGTATTAGTATAGATGTCAAACACAAATTCTCCATCCCTTCATCTTCCTAGCCCCTGGCAACCACCATTCTACTTCCTGTGTCTGGATGAGACTACTTTAGGCATCTCAGGTTAAGTGGAATCATACAGAATTTGCCTTTACACAGATTTTTTTTATCCACTTATCCACGGATGGCCACTTGGGCTATTTCCAAATCTTAGTTATTATAAATAATGCTGCAGTGAACATAGGGAAGCATACATTCTTTCAAATTAGTGTTTTGGATTTCTTCAGGTATATTACCAGAAGTGGAATCCATGGGACATAAGACAGTATCAGTTTCAATTTTTTGAGGTAACTGCATACTGCTTTCCACAGTGGCTGCATCAGTCCACATTTTCACCAACAGTGCACGAGAATTCTCTTTTCCCTACATCCTCACCAACACTTGTTTTTATTAATGATTGCCATTCTGTTAGATGTGAGGTGATAGCTCATTGTGGTTTTAAATTGCATTTCTCTGATTAGTGACTAGTGATAGTTGAACATCTTTTCATATGTTTATTGGCCATCTCTATGTCCTCTTTAGAAAGTGTCCATTTTAAAATTGGATTGTTTGTTTTTGTGGCATTGAGCTGTGTAACCTTCTTATAATATTGGGATATTTACCCCTTAGCAAATATATGTATCATTGGCAAATAGGTTCTACCATTCAGTAGGTTGTCTTTTCATTTTGTTGATTTCTTTTGTTGTGCAAATAATTTTAGTTTGATGTAGTCCCATTTGTTTATTTTTTTTTCTTGTTTCCTTGCCTGAGGATATATAGTAGAAAAAATATTGTAACAAGAAATGCCTGAGATTTTATTGACTGCTTTTGTCTAGGATTTTTATGATTTGAGTCTGACATTTAAGTATTTAATCCATTTTAAAAAATCTTTATTGATTAAAGTATTACATATGTCTCCTTTCTCCTCATTCCCCATTGACCTCACCCTGGCCACTCTTACCTCCCAGTGGATTCATTTAATCCATTTTGAGTTTATTGCTCTGCATGATGTAAGATGGTAATCTAGTTTTATTTATTTGTTTATTTTGCATGTATCTGTCCAATTCTCCCAACACCATTTACAGTATAGACTGTCTTTACTATGGTACGTTCTTGCCTCCTTTTTCAAATATTAGGCATGGTTTTATTTCTGGGCTATTTGTTCCATTTATCTATATGTCTATTTTATGCCAGTAACATTCTTTTTTAAATACTTTGGCCTTGTAGTATAGTTTGATATTAGGTATCATGATTTCGCCAACTTTGTTCTTCTTTCTCAAGATTGCTGTGGATATTCAGGGTCTTCTGTAGTTCCATATACATTTTTGGAGTATTTGTTCTCGTTCTGAGTAATATGACATTGGTATCTTGATAGGAATTGTGTTGATTGTATAGATTGCTTTGAGTAGTATGGACATTTTAATGATGTTAATTGTTCCTATCCATGAACATAGTTTCTGCTTCTACTTATTTGTATATTTTCAGTTTCTTTCTTCAGTATCTTATAATTTTCCAAGTATTGGTCTTTTATATCTTTGATTAAATTTATTCCTAGGTATTTCTTTTTTTTATGCAATTGTAAATGGTAAATGGTATTTTCTTCTTTTTAATCCAATATTATATATTAGTTTTAAGTGTATACAACAGGGCTTAGACATTATATAACTTACTAAATGAGTCCTCTGGGTTTTTTTTTTTTTTTTTAAGATTCTGTTTCTGATAGTTCATTATTGGTGTTTTAAAATGCAACTTATTTCTAGATATTTATTTTGTATCCTGCTACTTTACTGAATTCATTTTTTTTCCAGTTCTAGTAGCTTTTCGGTGTTATATTTAAGGTTTTCTATATACTGTATCATGTCATCTGAAAATAATAACACTTTTACTTCATCTCCAATTTAAATGCCTTTTATTTCTTCTTCTTATCTGATTAATGTGGCTAGGACTTCAGTGTTATGTCGAATAAGAGTGGTGAAAACAGACTTCCATGTCTTATTACTAATCATAAAGGAAAAGTTTTTAATTTTTGCTTATTGAGTACGATGTTAGCTATAGTTATGTCATATATGGCCTTTGTTAGGTTGATGTATGTTCCCTCAATTCCCACTTTGCTGAGAGTTTTTATCATAAATGGGTGCTGCATTTTGTCAAGTGCTTTTTCTGCATTTATTGATTTGATCATGTGATTATTACTGTTCATTTTGTTTATATGATGTAGCACATTTTTTTTGTTTTGTTTTGTGGATATTGTAATAACCTTGCATCTCTGGAATAAATTTCACTTGATTATGGTGTATGCTCTTTTTAATGTATTGCTGGATCCACTTGTGGAAGATTTAATATATTGCTGGATCCAATTGTTGAAGATTTCAGCATCTATGTTCATCAGGGATATTGATCTATAATCTTTTTTCTTTGCTGTGTCTTTATCTGGTTTTAAAATTAGAATAATGTTGGCCTTATTAAATGATCTTAGGAGTCATCCCCCCTCTTGAATTTTTTGGAATAGTTTGAGAAGGATAGGTGTTAGTTCTTCTTTGAATATTTGGTAGAAGAAACTGCCCAATCAGAGCAGCAAAAAGAATTTAAAAAAATACAATAGTTTAAGGCAGTGGTTCTCAACCTTTTTAATGCCATGACCCTTTAATATAGTTCCTCATGTTGTGGTGAACCCAACATTAAAATTATTTTTGTTGCTACTTCATAACTATAATTTTGCTATTGTTAATTATAATGTAAATATCTGTGTTTTCTGATGGTCTTAGGCTCTATAGCAGCAGTTTTTAACCTGTGGGTCACAACCCACAGTTGAGAACTACTAGCAGGGTCAACTAAGACCATTGGAAAACACAGATATTTACATTATGATTAATAACAGTAGCAAAATTACACATATGAAGTAGCAACGGAAATAATTTTATGGTTGGGGGTCACCACAACATGAGGAACTATATTAAAGGGTTGCAGCATCAAAAAGGTTGAGAACCACTGGTTTAAAGGCCCTTTGGGACAACATTAAGTATATAAGATCCACATCTTAGAGGTACCAGGAGGAGAAGAGAGATAAAGGGATCAATAGCCTATTTGAAGAAATAATTACTGAATACATGTCTAACCTGGTGAAAGAAAAAGACACATAAGTCCAGGAAGTATAGAGAATTCCAAGCAAGATGAACACAAAGAGGATCACACTGAGACATATCATAATTGAAATGACAAAGGTTAAAAAGGAAGAGAGAATCTTAAAATCAACAAGAGACAGTTATCTTCAAGAGTGCTCCCCTAAGATTACCAGTTGAATTATCCAGAAGGGATTGGCATGAGATATTCAAAGTGATGAAAATCAAGGACCTACAACCAAGACTATTTACCCACCAAGGCTATCATTTAAAATTGAGGAGAAATGAAGAGCTAAAGAAGTTTGGTACCACAGAACCAGTACTATAAGAAACTTTAAAGGCCTTCCAGAAGAAGATGATGATGGAGAAGAAGAAGAAGAATACAAAGAATGAAGAAGAAGAAGCAGTAGTAGTAGTAGTAGTAGTAGTAGTAGTAGTAGTAAGAGGAGGAGGAGGAGGAGAAGGAAAAGAAGAAAAAGAGCAGCAGCATAGTTAAAATAAAAAATGGCAATAAATACGTACCTATCAATAATCACTTTAAATATATGTGGGTTAAATTCTCTAGTCAAAAACCATAGGGTAGCTGAATGAATAAGAAAATAAAACCCATATATATGTTATCCTCAAGAGACCCACCTCAGAATAAAAAGGACACATAGACTGAAAGTAAAGTCACTGATTTGATCCTCTGCTTTTTGTCCAACCTACTACTTATTTTTTTCTAGTGTATCCTTTATTTCAGATATTGTATTATTGATTTCTGACTGGTTATTTTTTTATGTTTTTATGTCATTTTTTTATGCTGTTGTAGTTTTCACTATGTTTTTTGAGCATCCTTATAACCATTTTCTTGAACTCTATATTTGATATATTCCTTTCCTCCATTTTATGTATCTCTTTTTCTGGAGATTTCTCTCCTGTGAATTTTTTTCAATTAAATTTTTTATTTGGAGCATGCTTCTTTGGCTCCCTATTTTGGTTGCCTCTTTGTTCTTATTTTTATGTAGTAGGTAGATTTGCTATGACTTCCAGTCTTAGAAGGGTGGCCTAATGTAGGAGATGTTCTGTGGGATCTTGTGACACAGTCTCCTTGACCACCTGAGCCTGGGTGCTCCAGGAATGTCTCTTGTGTGGTTTATATAAACCCTCCTGTTGTAATTGAGTCTTGTTATTGGCCTGTTTGTGCATGGGATCAACCTTCAGGCTAGCTGACTGTCAGGATCATTAAGGTTTCAGAATGTCAAGTCACTAAAATGAAAACTTATTACAAAATAAAATTAAATAACATTAATAAAACAGTAACTTGATGGAAGCTCAATGACAACAATTCATATTTTTGTATGTTTACTGGTTATAGCATAAGAGCATTGTTTATATTTAATATAAATATATTTGGGATAGGGCTTTTGCAAAAAAAATGTTACTGTCTCATAGACAGGTGTTCTGAGACTAATTTCAATATGTGTGGGTGTTCTCCACACTAACAAGCAATTATTTCTAAGACACTAAGTGTCTGAGAATTCAGCTCAGTTCCAATGCTCTCTACAGGGAGGTAGCATCACTTTCCACAGGTGAAGGGCTCAGTTCTACAAGACTGCCTCCTTCCACTTCACCAGTGGCAAGTCCAGGTTGTTAGTGCTTCTGACTGACTGGCTGTACATCAGAGGTCCCACAACACCCTCTCCAGGTACGAGTAATTGACAAGAGCAGCTCACAGAACTCAGAGAAACATTTTACTTACTAGGTAACCAATTTCATATGTAAGGAATAGCAAGACGGAAGAGACACTCAGGGCAAGCAAGGTATAGTGAAAGCATTGCCCTGCACCCTCTTGGGGAGGGCAGGGCACGCCTCAACCTAGTCCAGGTTCTTGTCTCGTAACAAGAGAGATTTAGCAAAGCACAGTGCATTTATTAAAGTGATAGCATGTACTTGAGAAGTAAGTGTGGGTGATCTAGGAGAACCAGATGAGCCAATGAGGTCTGGGTGGAAGGATTTTATTAAATATGGGCAAGTGGAGGGGGAATAGGATGGCACTCAGCTTCTGACACCTATGGGGTTACTGCTGATGTAATCCATTCTTGTGCCTCCTCTCCCAATAGCAGTTGTTTTGGGGCCTCCCAAATTATAGGAAATTGGGGAGGGGGAAGTGGGACAGCAGGTGGTCAGTGACTGTCATGTATGCTTTGTTCCAGCCAAGATGGAAAGGGAAAGGGGTAGAGCTTTGAGGCCTTTGTTCCCTCCTCTGATTTTCCTGCCTCAAAAGAGTGCAAAGCTTTGATGCTCTCTCTTGGGACACCTCTCTTCCCAGATCTCCAAGTATTGACCAACCTGAAAGTTCTTCCAACCCAATACTTTTGGGGTTTTTATGGAGGCTTTATTACAGTCACGATTGAGCAAATCATTGGCCGTTGTTAATTGAACTCAATCTTCAGCCTCTCCTCTCCTCTCCTTGGAGTTTGCACAGGGATAGTAAGTTTGGGGAGTTGTTAGGGGAGGACTTGCAGATACAACAGTCTAATCAAGTTGTTGGTTCTCCTGCCAACAACCCTTTTCCCCCCTTACTCCCCTTAGGTTACCCTGAGGTCTTTCAAAAAAAAAAAAAAATCACCTCATTATCATAACAAAAGAAAACTTATCAGTGAAAATTCATGGGGTTTTAGTGAGCCAGGAATCATGAAGGAAGACAAAATATATGTGAGAAATATATTTTGGTCATCTGAATGACCAAATATATATTTCTTATAAATGACAATATCACACCTCAAATCTATTTTAGTTTCTTAAATAATCAATGTTGAGTAGTGACTATTAGCACAAGTCCAGAATAGGAAGTCTGTAGATTTTTCCTTTTCCTGGATGCTTAACAAAATTGTATTGACCAACTGTCTTTGTAAGGAATCCAGAAACCAGATCAGAGGTTCAGGCAGAAGATAAAACAATTGTTGCATGAATAAAGGAGTCGCATTTTAGTCTCTATCTAGTCTTTTGATGTGACTTTGTTCCACTATGGCCCGATGGTTCTTTTCCAATTTAAACTAGAGTCTAGGAGCCTCTGTGTACCTCCTTGGTGGCACGCATAGTTCTCTGGCAAGTTGTACCAAGAAAAGACTAAAAGCTGTATTTTACAAGTTGTAGCGTTTTGATTTGATTTATAATGCTTTCTCAGACACGGTCTGGCCCATAATATGCATATGCCAAACCCTAAGCACCAGCAGTTGTTTTTATCTTAACTGGTGGAAAATATAACCACAAATGCATACACAGGGAGAAGTGATTCATGGTGTCTGAATCAGCAGTACAGTAAAGTACAAAATGAGGTCTCCACACTTTTCTGATTTTTCCCATTCAGACTCGTTTTTGTCTTTTTTCTGACATTAAGCACCACTATGGAGGGAAGGGAGAAGTCAGTTTGTCTTAATGACCAACCCTTTTCTGCCACCAATGGGTCGTGTACTTCTGGGGGAGTTGTAATTCCTCTGCTCATCAGACTTCTCATCTGTGCAGAGTGAGCTGTGTTATCATAATGGTCACAATAACAACATTGAATGTGTGACTCTAGGGGCCTCCACTTTACAGGCATTGTCTCAGCCATGGAACTGATACTCTACTTATCCTTGGTGCATTTGAGGAAACTCAGGATCAGGGATGATACCCAGCTTGCCCAAGAACATGCAGCTGGTTGGTGGTGCAATGGAGTAGACATGGAGCCTGGGCTGCCAGATTCCAGCATTGCCTGCTCAAACCACCACTCTCTTTAGTCTGGATGCTAAGGCTAGTAAGCAATTGAGGACCTACTAAGTGCCAGGCCCTTTTTGGGGGTTGTCACACATGATGTCTTATTATTATTTTTGTTTTTAAGGAAAGGATCTGAAAGAACAGAGTAACTAAGGCCCTTAATCAGAATCACAGTGAGAACTGAATCTATAGCGAGGCTTCTCCGAACAGTGTCCAAGCTCTTCCCAGGGTCTCCCTTTGCCCATGCAGCCCTCCCCTTCATGGCCCTCAGGCAGGGACAGGTGTTGCCATGGCCTGAAATGCTCAGGTTTCCTTTCCAGTGCCAGCCTCCAGCTCACTGTATTACCATAGCCCACTGATATGGAAAAATCCATTATTAATGGCTGCTATGATAATTCACACTTTGTCCTAAAGAAGTTATTATTGGCAAGAAAGGTTCAGTTATTTTTCATTTTTGATATGTGTACTGATCCTTTTAATTTTTTCCCTCTAATTCTGTGGAAAAAATTAAATGTAACTTTTTAATAGGAGGATAACTTTTTTTGTGGTTGTTGTTCCAGAGAGCCCGAGATCCCGTTGCTCAGAGTGGGAGTCAATTTAAGTAATGATCTCAGAGCTTTGTAAACCAGGATGCCAGCCCAGCTCGCTCTCTCGTACTCACTGTAGCATTTTAACATCATGCTTACCTTCACTGAGGTTTAGTCTCTTTTCTGTGAGAGAGGCACAATGACATTTCCCTCAGGGATCACCATCATTTGATTAGATAACAAATGACATACTGCATGTGTCCAATAAAATGTAACCTCCTTCAATAATTAACGGGAACTGTCAATTCATATTTCTGTAACATATTATGTTTGAAAAAGGCAAATCAGGGTTGTAGGCCTAGGACTGTGGAGTCAATACTCAAAAATGGCCCCTCTTTCCCACTGCTGTTTGTGTTCTAGTGCCTCAGGCTTTCACTCCCACTGACAGGGGGCAGGGAGCAGGTGTTCTGTGACTTGGGGGGCAGCAGGTCCTAGTGTGAGAGCAGTAACATCAGAGTCAGAAAAGCAAAGTCCAGTTTTCAGCACTTTACGAACTCTACGACCTCTTGAACTCAGTACATTCTCTGCTCTTGTTTATTCATCTGTAAAATCAGAAAGGCACAAATATCTCTTCTGCTTTGCTTGTTGGGAAAAGCTACTGTAAACACACTTGTTATAGAGGGGGATGCTTTTGTCCTTTCTCTTTATTTCACTCATTCCATAGCCAGGCTGCTGCTGCTGAAAGGCTTTATGTTTCTCCTCATTTGTAATCACCAAGAGGTGTTTGAGAACTCTAGCATTTCTCTTCTTATAAAATCTGATACATTTTGAGTTAAATATCTTGACATTTTAAAAAGAGATTATCCCTTATGACACAATGTGATATACTTATCATTATGTGATATCAATTCCATTATTTACATATTTTAATATTCTATTCAAGAAATAGCAATAGCTATGGATCAGCTATTAGAAGAGTAATTTTTCTGTAGTTTTTTTTTATCTCCTGAATTCAACTTTTCTCCTTTAGATCCTTTGAATTACAACTGTACCAGTATATTGTTTAGGTTGGGTGTGAGTATGTGTGTATGTGTGTGTGGTTTCCTTTCTTCAGAATCCCCTCGTTTTTCATTTAGGGTTTCTTGGGAATTGTTATTGAAGAATTCTATTGTAGAATGCAACCGAATTCACAGCTTAATGCATTCATCAAAATAAATGTGCGCACAGCATTTAACGCGTGGATTTGTACACCTGATGTACTAAAAGAAGAAGTGTTAATTCCTTGCAGACTATTACCAGAGGATTTAAAATTTCTGCTAAACTGGAATGTCTGTTTCTGTGTGAGGCATTTTCCCGATAAAATCCTGGCACCGCCGCTAAAGAGGACAGTTTTATACAGAGGAAAACAACAGCAAGTATGTTCCCTTAGGACAGTTTTAGCTTCAATGTATCCACGCTGCCTAGTTATCTCTGTCTTATTTTATGCCTTTGTTATGAAACATAACGCAGCTTTACCTGGATGCCCTTCCGGATATTCAGGAATTAGCTCAGTAAGTTGACTGGCTCTGCCAAATGCAAGACCTCCAGAAAACCCGGAGGCTCTACCGCCTCGCCCCTCCCCCTCCCCACATCTCCAGAGGGGAGCAGAGGGGTTAAGGCTTATTGGAGAATAGAGGAGAGGGGAGGGGGAGACCCGAGGAAGCCCGGAGCGGCAGGCCGTGCCTCCAGGTCCAGCTTTCATCAGCAGCGCAGCAGCTCCAGCGGCGGAGCTCTGAGCGCCGCTGTGAATTGCGAGGAGGGAGGGATGCTGCTGTCAATTTGCGGGACCGCTGCTGCGAGGGGTGGGCGTGGCCTCGGCGGCGTGGATGCTCGTTAGGAAAGATGCTGGGTGCTTTTTAGTGAGGAGTCAGGGCTGTGGGGGTGTGTGTGTGTGCACCAGCGCGGGTGAGAGAGAGAGAGAGAGAGAGAGAGAGAGAGAGAGAGAGAGAGAGAGAGGATTGGAGGAAGGAGGGAAGGAGGGAGTGAGGCTGAGAGACCCAGAGGTGCTGAAGACAGAACTGGCAGCAGAGGGGCTGCGAACAGGACCAGAGCGCTGGGAGGGCCACTCAAGATCTTTTGGGGGAGCCCGATCCATGCGAACATGGGGTCAGTCACCGGAGCTGTCCTCACGGTGCTACTTCTGTCATCCACTCAGAACTGGAACAGGGTCAGAGCTGGGAATTCCTGTAAGTACACAGCCAATGGTTTAAACTTGCGGGGGGGGGGGGGGGGGGGCTCCCTTCCAACTTTCGTTCTGTTGTTTTTAGGATTATTATTCGCAATTGATAAAGCGTGTTGCTCCAAATGAAGCATCCCTTAAACCTTTGGCAAATATGTCTGGGTTTACACCTGTCTTTCCTCTCGGGGTCTGGTCAAAATATGCAAAGTCTCATTTCTCTTTTTGTCTGTGAGCAGAGCCTTATCCTGTCGTGTTTTTGAATATTCATTGAGAAAGCTCAAGTTCTAGTAAAAACATTACATTAGCATCTTAACCGGGGAATAGCCTTCGAATGTTTCCATTTCTTCCTTTCTTAGGATTACTGAATTTTATTGGAATTATGTCTTAACAAGAAAACAACTGGCAGACTTTCCATTCTGCTGCATTAGCTGAGATTTCTGAAGTTTGCCGTTTGGCAGACGGATTGCTGGCTGCATCTTTAAAACGATGCCAGGCTTGTAACTGAAATGCACTGCAGGGTTTGGGAGCAGACTTGGTGGAGGTGAACTTAATATTAGGAGCTGCACCCTCACAGCTGAAAGGAGGAGGGCAGAGCACTCCTGGAAGAGGGGGCTGGAGTCCTGCATTTTGCTAACGGGAAAAGCATTCTGGTGATTTTTTCCAAAATAGTATTCTTCAGTGATTTGAATTTTTAACTTCAGAAATTATTGGCGATTGAATACTCTGATTCAAGGAAAATGTATAAAGATCCTATTTCTAATTTAAATACTATTCAAAATAATTTGGCAGGAACTCTCTCTATCCACTTTTTACTAGAGATAGAAAAAGTTTTAAAAGTTGTATTTGGCTAAAAAGTGCCTAAATGGAAGAATTTCCCCCCTCTTTGATGAATGATAAACAAGCTCTGAAAATACAACTTTTCATCTCTCCTGGATTTTAAAGAGAAAAGCTCATTTGCTTTTCAAGAAAGGAGTATAGGGCCTGTTCAGGGATTTATTTTGCTGTTGTGTAACCAGGGTTAGGTTGGGGTGGTTACAAATAAAGCCAGTAATAACAAGGTGTTTGCTATGGCACATCCCTTGAGTACACTGAAGTGCTCTGGTATGGGAAGAACATTATAAAGACCCTTTTCTGGGTACAAGGGAAATGTCCATTTATACTGCATGGCTACTGTGATGGTGTATTTGCATCCACTATTAGCTCATTTAAAGGCACGGTGTATCAACCATTCCAAAAGAAGAGAACTTCACTCAGATGCTGCACTGTTTCAGATTCAGTTTTAATTTGGGTCGGAAGAATCGAATGAGTCAATAAAAGGTGCATATTGGTGCCTCATCAAAATCGTGGAATGCTGTAATGGTGGCATGTGGCAAACATAGCATCAATCAAATGCACAATAACAACACAAGCACACGCAAAGTTTTGTAGAGAAGGCATAAATAATTCATCCTCCAACTCCTGAAGTTCAACAAAAAAGGGAAGCACTAGAGGTCACTCTTACAATGTAATGCACATTTCTTGCAGCATCCTTCCCTTAGCCTGGCCTGGATGCAGTCATGTCTTTTCAATGCACCACCCGTATTCAGGTTTAAAACATATTGATGTGATTGATTGCTCTACTAGTTGTTTATATTTGTTTGTTTTCGTGAGGTCTAATGAAAGGCAGATCAACATTGAACAGCCTTCTTTTGAAATATATCTTCTTAGTACAGGAAAGAGGAGTGGCTGAGGTCTGAGGAGAGCAGATATTCATGGGTGCTTAACTCTGGCTGAGTCTGTCTCCGACACATAAAATTTGAATCCTGGGTCTGTATTCTACCAGCCTTGGTTTGCTCAGGAAGTATTTTAATGTTCTTCCAAATATTTGATACACTTAAGGAACCTATAAAATTTTAAATCGTTAGCAGTATTAAATATGTAAGTTGGAGTTCTTGGTTACCATATGTTGAGTTGACAGTTCTTAAAGTGTCAAAAATACAACTAAATGACTTTAGATAATTAAAGTTGCATATAGTAATTTCTTTTTAATATCTCTTTGGCAGTGTGATTTGCAGCAATGTATAAAAAATAAAAACTTATTTCCCAAATTTTATTTTATCTTAAAATATTTATTAAGGATTTTTTTTTGGAAGGAAACAAAGTCTACTTGTTACCAAGGTACTTCATATATTTTATCCTTTTTGGAAGAACAAACATACATGTTTACCAGCAAGATTGGGATTCAGTGTATGGACAAGTGACCATCCACCAGCATAGCATTTTTTTAAAGTGTTACACAGTAACTTCAATAATAATTATTTTGAACAAGGCATTATATTAAAACATGAATCAATCTTGAATACCAATATTAAAGTGGAGAGAAGTGACTATAAAGAAAATGAAAGGGCAGTCTTTCAGGTGAATAACAAAGGCCTCCTCCCTTTATTTACATTGGATTCACCAGGAGCAGGTCTGTTATCCCAAGTGAGTCCAAGGCTGCATGTGAGAGCTTTCATGGGACAGAGAGTTAGGTACACTTCAATCCGAATGTTAGTTGATCTGGTTAATTAACAGGGAAACTACATTAGGAGGATTCTATGCAAAAAACCACACATGCACACACATACATGTTCATGTATATGTACAGGGGTGGGCAGAAGTACATTTACAGTTGTGATTATGCAAATAAGAATTTATTCTTGTATTATTATTTATTATATAATATTGTCCATGAAAACAGTTGTAAACCTACTCTTGCCCCACCCTTTTTATGTTCCTGTGTATATGTGTATACAAATATATATACTAAACCACCAGGCCCATGTGCTTACATTTTCGGTGTTTCTATTTACTCCTCTTCTGTCAGAGGTTAACATATGTTGGAAGGACCACATTCTTTGCCTACTAGTGCCCTACTTGACATTATAAAAGTATCGAACCAGCCCCAGGTCTTTCCTCTTTGTTCTGGTCAAGATGAGTTTGTTATTATTTGATCCTTTTCATGAAAGTATAGAGACAGATTCCTATGGAAGGGCTTGGTCTTTGAGGAGTTGCAAAGGCTGTTGGTGTCTTCACTTGCTACTAAGAGACATGCCCTGAGAAGACATCTCTTTATTTTATAATCGTTCTTCTGAGCCCACAGCTTCTTTCTGATCATTAAGATGTTGGGGATGGGGTTGACTTGCCCCAGAAGAAGGAACAGTTGTAAGTAGTAAGGCAAGTAGTAGTTTTTCTTTCATTTTTATTCTTACAGATTATGTAATAGAGGCTCTCTGGCCTCAGGTATACTGAGCCTTACTCTGAGATTAGTTACTGTTCACCAAGTGGCATATGAATGACTTAATTAGAAGTAAACTTCTCCCTGCATTCTCTCTTTTCTCTAACTGATTGAAAGCCTATACCTGATAATTACCCTGAAGGAAGTACTAAAGAATATGTTAAAATCAGCAATAGACGAGGGTGATTGCTTGAGCAGAGGATCATTCCTGTGGAGTCTGGAATGCACCTGGACAGATCCTCAGATAAAACACAGTCTTGTAATTCTTTCTAAAGTTGCCTCTTTCTTCCTCTTCCCCCCAATTCCTGTCCAGAGCAAGAAAGAACTAGAATATAATAATAAAGTACTGATAAAATAATTATTATATGGTGCATGCATAAGTACCTGGGCTGTAGACATAAAGTTGAGCATGCATGTTGACTCACTTTTCTAATACCAACAGTGATTTTCATGAATTTGGTGCCTTCTTCCCACTCCTGAGGGCATGCATCGTCAATCATTTTCATAGTAACAGCCTCTAGCTATGTGGTTGCTATAGCTCATGGCTAGCAGGGGGATCAAACATATGACTTTCACATATCTAGTGCTTACTCTAAATAATGAACACTTTAATGTTTTCTAAAATTAATTTTGGAATTTGTATCACATAGAAATAATTCCTTAATGGGAGTGAATTGCTACATCAATTTTGAATTAATTTAACTCTTGAAAACAAATTAATAGAACATCAGTTGTAAGATAATGTAATATTTAACGCAAAGGTTGGTAAAATACGGTCCATGGGACAAATTTGATCCACTGCTTGATTTACAGAGCCTGTGAGCTAAGAATGGTTTTTACATTTGTAAATGTTTGAAAAAGTTAAAATGAGAATTATTTGTGGCACAAAAGAATTTATGTAAAATTCAAATTTCAATCATCTATTCTTTTTATTAGTAGACATGTATGGCAAAAATTCATACTAAGTTATTATTATGCTTTGAAATTTTTCAATAAAAATTTCTTAGAACTGATTTCTCTCTTGTTATATAAGGACCTATGTAACATTCTTTTAAATTGTTGACTTTTGATTTAAATAATATACAATATAATATAATGATGAGGCATAGACAGTATACAAATTATACTGCTACGATGAACTTTAATTATCTAGCACACAAATGCATGCTTGTAGAGTTCTGGTACAGAGGTAGTCACTAGAGTTGCCAGGAACTATAACAGAAGAAATACCCCAGTTAATATCTTCCTCATAAGTTTCCTTTTAAAAGCTTTATTGTTTAGAAAACTTGTTATTTCAGTGAGTATAAATAATTTGTAACTATTTGTTAAGTTTCAGCAATTTTGGTTGCTAAAGGGGCACTTTCAATCTCAAGTAATCCCATTAGTATAAGAAATTCAATAAAGTGTATAAGTAATTGCATCTTAAATATTTTGACTATGGATTCTGTTGCTATTTTATATTTTCATGAGTATAAAATATTCCACTCCATGCTAATGAGAAACTCGCATTTGGGATCACCAATTGTATGAGGAAAATGATCTCATTGGAAGTGTTTTCTTGTCCTGTGACTTTTAGAGTAATAGCTTCCTAGAAATTCTAAAATTGGCAAACTTTCTAGAATAAATTGAAAACTAGATTTTCATTTAAGCACTGCCCACTGAGAATTAATAATACTTGACAGGTGCCTTTTACATATCCATAAGATAATTAATTTTTATGTAAATGTCTTGTCTACTTGGAATTGTATTTATTTTTCATCTATAAGAACTGATGATTGTCCTAATTTTATGTACTTTATATTCTTTACTACGGTGTTTTTTAAAAAGTTTAAGTTAAAAACTATAATGGGATATATTTTAAATTTTCTTTTCATTTAAATTCCATTATAACATATTTTTTTAACCAAAATATACAGATATATGTTAAAGTAATTTATTTTTCAAAATATTGTTTGTAATGTTTCATCTCTAATAAATATTTACATATTTAAAAAGACCAATTTCCAAATCAAAGCAACCTAGGACAGTCTCATAGAGTTCACTGAAATGCGACTCACTCTGTGTGGCAACAAGAATTGTTATAGGGTTTATGACTCTTCACTCTGAATGAACACCAAAGAGATAGTGACACTCACATTACATAGTTCTATTTTTTTTTTTAACAATAGAATACCAGTCCTGCTTGATAAATACCTATTTTTCACAATTTGATACTATATTTAGAATTTGAATCCTTTTTATCTTTGATAAATCAATATTTGGGCATCCATATTGTCAACTAATGCATCTATGACCTTTAGGTTGGATAAATCAATATTTGGGCATTCATATTGTCAACTAATGCATCCTATGACCTTTAGGTTGCCAAGTAGTTAGGTTACCTAAGAAGTCCTTCACAATTCTTTCCAAAAAATCTTTTGCTTTCCTCCTTAGTGATTGGAAGTTTACAGAATGGCTTAGCCCCTGAAAACAGTAGGAAGAATACTAAGGATTTTTCCAATTTGTTACATAAATCATGGATATGCATATCCAGATTGGTAGGTAAATATTTCTGGTGAAAATAATGCAGGCTTTGACCAGATTTTTCCCGTAGTCTGGTGTTTCAATTATTGCTTAGTTTAATTTTTTTTCATTTTTATTGATTTAAAAATTGTTGCTTCAATAATTTGTTTAGTATTTATCTAGAATCATTGCAATTTTTCCAAGTTAACTGGTATAATAGGGAATGGTGAATCCATCAGAGACTATGTGCTTAAAATAGGAGATGCTTCATGAATTAACCACATTTATGAGGTGAAATGAGCTGTGTTATTGTTGTTGGTGGGAATGGGGTGAATTCTCATAGAATAATAATTGCTTTAATTGGTATTTCAGTTAGAAACTTCTAGAAATACTCTTTAATGAACACATCTTTGAAAACAGGTTTTACATTGTAGTAGCATCAAATGCTAAGATAAGTTGATTTTGGTTACTTTAAAAATAAAAATCTCAGAAAGAGAAATAAATGTCCCAAAATAAATGCAGACAAAAGTTATGGAGCTTTAGTAGACCTGTGACTATCACTGAAAAGTCCTTCTTAAAGGAAAAGTGAACTCATCAAAAAGCCCCACTTTACTGAGTATGCTTACGTGAAATAATTTACCCTGAAGATTGATATTGAAATTTGAAGGCTTTGAGTTTCTTTAAAATGGTTTAACATTTTTTTGAGAAAAAATATAATTTACTCATAACTCTAAATTACAATAAAATGCATTTTTAAATAACAGATGTCATTCACCATAGGGTTATTTTCTTAGTTATATTTTTGGGGAAATTCTTATGTCTGAGATTCTAACATTTCAATTTTTTTTTTCCAATGAGTTCTAAGGCTGTGATTGTCTGCATATCTATATAATAAAAGCCTAATATGCAAAATGACTGCTTACTATGTGATGACCACCAGGAGGTGGCGTGGAGCATGGCCGGTGTTGGTGACCTGGTGCTGGCAGTGGGTGGCAGTGGACGTGCTACTGGACCTATGGGCCCCAGCAAGAGTGGGACCCTGGTAGGATGGAGGAGCAGGTGAGCGGGTGGCGCAAGGCCAAGGTGGGTGTGAGCAGGGGGCCTGATCAGCACCCCACAGATGGCGACCAGTGGTGGTGGTGGTGGTGGTGGTGAGGGGAGGCCTGGCCCAGATCCATGGTCCTGCAGATGGTGACCTGACCATGGTGGCAGCAGGGAGCAGGGGGTCCTGGGTTGGGACAGGGAACTGGGAGTAGGTAGTGGTGAACAACTTTCTGTGGCACCTGGGCTGGGGGACTGCTATCTCTCGCCAGCTACCTGGGGGCAGGGGTGAGGGGGTTGGAGGTGTAGTGAGAAAGCAGGGTATCTGCTGAGCTTGCTCTCACTCCCCCGGGATGCCCTCCCCCGGGACGCCAGGGCTCACGCACCAGGGAAGCCCCTGTGCTCAGGTGCTGGGTGCCTGCAAGGAGCCCACCCTGCACTCACACTGCCTCTTCTGGGTAAGCTGTGCCACAGCCACATGGACCACCGGGCCTGGACTGCAGGGCTGGCCTGGCTCCGTGGTTCATGCAGGAATTGGTCTGCAAGGCCGTCGAGGAGAGAGCACGCTGCCTGCCCAGCTTCTGTGCCGCACCGCTGGGCAGCTCAGAGGCCCACACTGCGTTGGCATCTGGCTGCACTCACCATAACTCCACATGGGGATTGGGGCGTGGTGACTCAGGTGGAAGGGGGTGTGTAGGGGCCCGGGGCGCAGGTGCTGCCCAGGGCCCAGAGGTCAGCGGGGTCCTGCCCTTCCATGCCAGACACTTGGCCAGGCCTAGGGACTGCACCCATGCTCAAATTTTGTGCACCAGGCCTCTGGTGTGTGTGTGTGTGTGTGTGTGTGTGTGTGTGTGTTTGTGTACGTGCACACGCATATTCTCCCCCCCCCCCACTAGAATTATTGTTCCTTGTTTATAATCTACCCTGTTTCCCCGAAAATAACAGTGTCTTATATTAATTTTTGCTCCCAAAGATGCGCTAGGTCTTAATTTCAGGGGATGTCTTATTTTTCCATGAAGAGGAATATGGTACACATTTATAGTTAAATGAAAATAAAGGAAATTTGTTACCTGTATACGGTACGGTAGTACGGTAGTTGTCAACACAAACCAGACAAACTGTGAATCCCACAGTATCAATAATTTACTCATTTATTCAATGACAACCATGTCATCATCTTCTGGAACATCATCATAACAATGCAATTCCTGAATTTCCTGGTGAATTTCTTGTGACTCCATTTCTTTCAGAATCAGTGGACCAAATCTCTCATGTTTAGCCTAGGGGGTGCCTTATTTTCGGGGGGATGCCTTATATTTCACTCAGAGGGAAACCTGTAAGTAGGTCTTATTTTCGGAGGATGTCTTATTTTCGGGAAAACACGGTAGGAATTTAGCTCCTTCTCATGCTGATTGCTCTCCAGGGTCCTGGAGACTCGTTGGTAAGACCAAATCTGAGATGCTACTGCACAATGAAGATATTTTCCATTCCCAGTTGACTTTTGGAGGATAAAATTTTCCCCCAAAATGTCTTTTGCCAAGGTATTCACATACATGGTACCTGAAACTAAAGTATTATGTAATAGAAAAGAATGCACATGCAAAATCCATTATATATGATCATTATTGCTTCAGTTCTCCTGAGGAAAATGGGTAGTATTTGGAAGAGGAAGAGTATGTGTAATTTTTTTCCCCTCCCATTGAATTTCCATCATGCTTCACGGAAAAGTGGTACTCTGCTAATAAAACAGGAGAAATAGCATAACAGGAGGTAAAAATGAGCCTGTTTATGTTACAGTTAATGAGTCATTCCAATGTAATAATTGGAAAAGTGAGTGAAGCCTGAAAACATTTGACATCTTAAGTAGTTTAAAATTAGTAACTATAAAAATTTTTAATGCCATAAGTATTTAATAGAGAAGTGATGAAATTTACCTCTAAGGTTTTTAAATTACAAAGGGAAAAATGGTATGATATGTATCAGTTAGCCTAAAGCTTTAATTACTTTTTTTTATTAAGTATCTCTCATTACTTAGCAGTGCTTTACAATAAGATATTATATACTTTTCAATTGTAAAAGACATATTTGTATCTGTAACCACTTCTTTCCCACTGGCAATTACGGTACAAGTGAGGTCATAGGCTGATATTAGTTTAGAAACAGCATGTAAATATATAAATTCACCTGCCTTCCTCAATTACATTTATTGTGTAGTGTTCAGATAAACTATAACCTGTAATTTTATTACTTGACATACTCTGCAATTACAACCTGTACAAAGATATTTTTAAATAGATTTTTATTGAGGGACAGGGAGAGAGAGAGAGAGAAACATAAACAATGAGAGAGAATCATTGAGTGGCTGCCTCCTTCATGCCCCCACTAGGGATTGGTTCTGCAACCTGGCCATCTGCTCTGACCCAGAATTGAATGGTGATCTTCTGGTTCAAAGGTCAACATTTGACCACTGAACCACGCCAGCCAGGCTGTACAGAGATATTTTTAAATGCTCTCTGAATGAGGAAACTGATAAACTCTCCTGGAAATTGGAGTTAGTAGATGCCTGGATGACACTGATCAGACATTTGAACCTATGGCCCCCAACTGAGATCCTCAGGTTTTCTTGTCAATGAAAAGTGATTACCTTTGCTGTACCAGACCCAAGGGAGAGGATTTTTTTTTGAAAAATCTGAGGAAATTAAAATTCCCTCTGGGCTAATAGCTTTGCTCCAAAAGATGGAATATACATTTAGATCTTCAAGACTTGTCTTTAGCTTTCAAAGTTATTAATATATGTTTGTCATTTAAAATATGTTAATCAGCAGATAACCAAGCAAAAGGAAGGAACTAAATTGAAAATAATATGTAAGGGAAATGACCTGTTGAGGTTAAATTGTCATTGTCATGATGTGTGTGTGTGTGTGTGTGTGTGTGTGTGTGTGTGTGAGTTCATGTGTGGCATGCATATACTGGAAGATTTTGTGGGGAAGATTTTGTGGGTAGGAGTTGGGGAACAATCCATATTGGTAGAGAAATGGAAAACATTGCCCCTAGTGGCACATTTTAAATGATATTTGGAATAATATAATAACGCATTCTATACTCCAAAAATGTATAATTTGTTGGAATATAGAATATGATTGTTTCTTATTTGTGACCATATGAGAATAGTCTTCAGTATGGTTTTAACACAGTCTGTGGAATTTTTAACACAGCAAGAGGCCTTCTGAGGTCCAGTTTAAACTCATCCTGACCAGACAGGAGAGGGTCAGGTTGCCCTTTTTGATCGCAAAGTGCTTCATTTCTTAGGGTCTGGCACAAATACCTCAGCATTTGCAACACTTACCTCAACTTCTATTCATTCCCAGGGTGCTAGTGTTTCTGAACATGGCAGTGACAGCAGAAAATTGCTGGAGTGATTTTGGCTTTAAAAACCACTAGATAAATTGAAGCATAATTCAACTCTCAGAGACAATGCCATAAAGTGATACTGGTACCAAGAGAAGGGCCTTATAAACAAAGTTTCACATTGTTCCCATCATTCACTCTTAGCTGGGAGTTTTGGCTGACGCTAAACAAAAAGAATCTATCTCCGGGGCAGGAAGTTGCATGGATGCTTAGCGATCCTCATAATTAAGGATTTATAATACATATTTACATTTGCCATGTTTTAGATGTTTGGGACTTAATTAAAAGAACATTGCTAAAATAAAAGCAATTCTATCCAAAGTGGCGGTGAGGGAATTCTGTGCAAGGTTATGAAGCTGCTCAATTAGGCTCTTTTGTTCCACTGTGCATATGATTTCTGTGCTCATTTGAACTGTTGTGCGTTAATGTAGAGTCTGTAGGATCATCCTGTGAAGAAAACTTCACGTGCCTGTAAAACGTCATAACACAACCTCAACTATTCTAAGACATATAACTTTCCCAAAACAAACAAAAGAGGGAGGTAATTGGGGAAAAGTTCTCGAACCCATTTAAGAAAGCAAAGAGCAAGCAGTGAAGATAACACATCGGTTCCTTAAAAATCATGGCATCCTACAGGACCTAGTCACAAAATTCACAGAATGGAACATGATAAAATATTTCATAGGCCAACATCTACCAGAGCAATGAAAAGCGTAGGCTAATAAAAACGTGGTGTAGAATTGTAAGTGCTCGGAATAAAATGATGATCACAACAATTTGCTATGCTTGATGGATAGACCTGAGCTGCTTGCCGGTGTGGCCACATTCATTCCTTGAAAGCCAAGCTGCCCGCTCGCCTGTGGAATGGTCTTTCTCGGCCTCTCTCTGTAATTGCAACATGAAATAGATTAGCATGAAAAGAATGTATGTAGTATCATTAATCACTGCACCATTCTCCAGAGAAGATGCTGGCAGGGCTGTGTTTTTCTGAGTTAGCAAAATTGAGCCTTCCGTGATCATTTTCCTCTTTCATTCGCCTGGATGTGAGGCTGGTCTGGCGGTGGCATCTGTCATCTCACTGATTGCCAGGGTTGATTTGGCTGGTACAACTGGAGAGGCAGCTGTCCCCTTCCTGGGATTCCTGTTCCTTCAGTTCCATATACTTCCTCCTCATACGATATTTTATTTTTTATTTATTTTTAAAAAATATATTTTATTGATTTTTAAAAAATATATTTTATTGATTTTTACAGAGAGGAAGGGAGAGAAAGAGCCAGAAACGTCAATGAGAGAGAAACATCAACCAGTCGCCTCCTGGGGATGTGCCCTCAGCCAATGCACATGCTCTTGACCAGAATCGAACCCGGGACCTTTCAGTCCGCAGACTGACACTCTACCACTGGGCCAAACCGGTTTTGGCTATTTTATTGATTTTTTTACAGAGAGGAAGGAAGAGGGATAGAAAGTTAGAAACATCGATGAGAGAGAAACATCGACCAGCTGCCTCCTGCACACCCCCCACTGGGGATGTGCCCGCAACCAATGTACATGCCCTTGACCGGAATTGAACCTGGGACCCTTGAGTCCACAGACTGATGCTCTATCCACTGAGCCAAATGGGTTTTGGCCATACAATATTTTAAAATACTATACATGTTATCATATTTTTAGGTGGGTTTTCTGTAATGCATTGATAACATCCATTTTAAGGTGTGTTTTTTAAAAAATATTGATTTTTTTACAGAGAAGAAGGGAGAGAGATAGAGAGTTAGAAACATCGATGAGAGAGAAACACCGATCAGCTGCCTCCTGTACACCCCCCACTGGGGATGTGCCCGAAACCAAGGTACATGCCCTTGACCAAAATCAAACCTGGACCCTTTCAGTCTGCAGGCTGATGCTCTATCCACTGAGCCAAACCGGTTTTGGCCATTTTAAGGTTTTCATCTAAAAAGAAAGCAAGTCTTACCTTGCAGATATTTAATTGTTAGGTGTTTTTGGCCTTAGTTCAGACTGGGTCAGGGCACAGCAAACAAAATACCTTCCTCCTCTGTATTTGCTGATCATCCCATGTGTGTCTGTCTTCATTGCTTTGTCACCTTCTCAATCTTGCCCTGACCCCATGTCCTTTAGCCTCTAATCATGTGGCCTTTACATCCGCTGTTTCCTTTGCCGGCATTGCCCCCAGTCACTAATTTCTGAATCCTCCTGGAAAAATTCTGCACAAAGCAAGTATCACCTCCTTTCTCTGTGGAGTCTAATTTGGTCAAACCACCTCAACTCTCACCATTCTCTTAGCAAAAATTCCAGAGCACCTCGAGTGTTCACCTGTTCCTCTCCTAACATAGAGTGAAAAACTGATTGAAAAATGTCTCTTTCAGAAAACTGTAACAACTTTGAAAGGCAAAGGTATTATCTTAATCGTTTCTGTACCTGCAACACCTAGCACAGTGCCTGGAGTAGAGAGGCCATTCAGTCAATGTGGAATGAACACGCTGATAGACGTTTTTTTTTTCTTCTTCCAGTTGAAGCACACGCACACACATACATACACACACATACTCACACACTCACAAGATGAATGGAAGCAGGCTAGATACATTGTGAGTTAGTTTAATGATGAACAAGTCATTTTGATTTAGAAGACCATTAATTTTGCTGTTTTTTTTAAAACTGTATTTGGCTTTGTACTTACTTTATATTCCCTTTACTTAGGTTTCATGTTTCATTCTGGTCTATCATAATCCATTAGGATACACATTCTCATGGCCAACTTACTCTTATTGTGTCTTGCTGTCTCTCTTCCCCTCCCCAACCCCTTCTTATTTATAGGCAATATAATTTGATAGGCCAATGTATCAAATCCTTTGGCCGGAGGAATCTTGATGGACAGAGGAGCAGTACATCAAGAATATAAAGTCGGAAGGGCATCTTCCTCCTTCCGGGCCGTCCTGTGCCTCTCCATCTGGGGGCACCTCCCAGGACATCTCCTTCGGTTTGGAAAGTTGTATTGCAAAGCTCTGTCCACCTGCTGGGAAAAACATAAATTTCTTCATGGCTCTTGGACATCATTTCCTTCATGCTGGCCTTTATTTTACATTTTCCCACTTGAAGACCCTTTTCCTTTACAGAGAGCATAACAAAATTAAACTCAGTTTTCCCTTTTTGCTTCATCATTAATTTTAATCAGCTCAACAATAACCCACAACGTCCAGACCAACTACATCATTAACTTCAGAAAGTGTTCCTGCAGCTTTCCTGCTCTTCTTTTGCCTACAAATGCACACAAAACTTTTTTTCTTTGCCTTTAGCAATTTTTACAAGCACTAATGAGTTCTGTACGTTTATTTTCCCCTTTAATTGCACACATGTTCTTTTTTAATGATTTTCCGGTAAAACTTCATCACTTTTAAGATTCCTCTCCTGTTTCTTCCTCCTATTGTATACCTTTGTGATTATATAGTTCATGGCTTTCCACACATGTTGACACACATCATTAATGATGAGAAATGTTCTTTTTGCATTGGGCTCTGTGGACATTAAGGTGGGTGAAGTGTACCTCGCAGGCCTGTGAGGCAAGCATTAGTATCACTGCTTTACAAATAGGAAATTGCGAATTAGGAGGTCCTTCCAAAGCCACTGAGTAAGAAAGAACGAAGCTGAGGCTTGGACCAAGGTTAAGTGAGGCCAAATTCCTTGCACTTTGAAATGCAATACACTCTCAAGCTGCCTCTACCTGAGATTTCAAAGACCCCTTCAAGGTGTGCATCTTTTTTTTTTTTTTTTAAATATATTTTATTGATTTTTTACAGAGAAGAAGGGAGAGAGATAGAGAGCCAGAAACATCGATGAGAGAGAAACATCTACCAGCTGCCTCCTGGACACCCCCCACTGGGGATGTGCCCGCAACCAAGGTACATGCCCTTGACCAGAATCAAACCCGGGACCTTTCAGTCCGCAGACCGACGCTCTACCACTGAGCCAAACCGGTTTCGGCAAAGGTGTGCATCTCAATGATACAAAAAGAAAATACCTTCCCATGATTTCCCAACAGTTTTATATCTTTGAAACAAGTCATTTCCTTTGCGTGCATTATTCTATGCCAAAGTCTCCTTCCAACGAATCTTAGAGATACACAGGATGATAATTTACTGGCCTTTATTAAAATCACCTCTTTAGCCGAAACCGGTTTGGCTCAGTGGATAGAGCTTTGGTCTGTGGACTGAAGGGTCCCAGGTTTGATTCCGGTCAAGGGCATGTACCTTGGTTGCGGGCACATCCCCAGTGGCGGGTGTGCAGGCGGCAGCTGGTCTATGTTTCTCTCTCATCAACGTTTCTAGCTCTCTATCCCTCTTCCTTCCTCTCTGTAAAAAAATCAATAAAATATATTTTTTTAAAAATCACCTCTTTATTGATCACCTACACTCCCACAGCAGTTATCATAAATATTATTTTATCCTCTTCCAAATCACGTTTTCCTTTATGTTCCCAGGCCCTGGTTGTGTTGCAGTTTGCTCTGTGTTTCTCTCATGTCCCTTTCCCAAAGTTGATTTTGAACCTGTTTTCTCTATCACTTCTCCACTTCAATCTGTAGATCTTAGAGCACACGGATTCTCTCTTTCTTTCTGTGATACCTTCTGTGAGTAGCTCACAAACAAACAAATAAACAAAGCATAAACAAAACAAGCAATCATCATTCTAATGACTTCTTTAAATTCAATTTAAAATTTGCCTAATTTTAAATTTATAGAATGCCCTCCTCATATCAGGAATTGGAACAGATGTTTACCATACATTATTTCACTCAATCTTAACACAGCATCTGTTCACACCCAGTCATTTCTTTATGCTTAGTTTCCCATCCTCTCCACTGTATTTCCCTTGTGGCTTAAGTAGTTTTTGTATTTGTCTCTTTTAATGGCTCATAGTAACCTGTCAAGTAGATGTGCTCTTATTTAAACAGTTCTCTATTTTGAATTAATTGATTGTTTATTGATTCATTTTTAAATTCTCTTGGTCTACCAATATCTGCTTCTAGTTGTATATGGTGTCGTAAGAGTCTTTTGTTCTCTGAGATCAGAGTATCTGAAACCACTTACAAATGTCAATGTCATAAAGTGTTCAATGTCTCTGTCCCACTTTGGCAAAAATATAAATTTATTTTGGAAGGAGATATTTAAAGCCATAGCTGTCTTACACCCTTCCCTTTCCTGCTCAAGAATTTATAACACTTAAAGATGGTTCTATGTTTCTTCTAGCAGTCTCACATGTTCAAACATGAATCACAGGTGGTAGGTAGAGATTGCTACGTTTGACAGATCTCAGAAGTGCATCTGTCACCCTCCAGGAAACCTGCTCACTCATCAATTGGTCTTGTCAGTTATACACACAGCCGTCTCGTCTCTACAGCCTTTAGCAGAAGCATCAATCATCCCTACATGTGTTCTTCTCAGGAGCTCCAGTCCCGTGGCCTCTGATGGGCAAATGCAGGTTTTGGTTGAAACTGTGAGCCTAATGTCTTCTGCAGAAGGCGGGAGTCACTATTTATGGAAAGAACCTCTTAGCTGCTCTAACATTCCTCCCTAAGATTTTGATTTCCTTCTGAAACCTTAGAATTTTGTCTTCCTTAAAAATTTTTTTTAATACTTTCTCCTGTATTTTTTGAGAAAAATGTCAACATCTCAAGAAAACAGACTAGTATTTCTCAATACTTTCATTCCTAATCAGGGAAAGCAACCTACCGGTATATTTTATGAAGATCACAATGAAAAAGAAAACACTTGAGATTTACAATTTTGAATGAGAACTATTTCCATTGGTAGAGCTGAGTCAGTCTCCCAGAGAGTAGATAATTCTCTAAAATATCTGATATGCCTTTGAATGAGTTTCCTCATTAATTCTGATCCCTCATTTAAAAAAGAAAAATATCAGAGACATTCAGGGCACTTTGTGCCTTACTCTTTCTTTGACTGTTGACCCCCCCTATTCATCTAGCCCAGCTCTCTTTATAGTTATGCTCGGGACTCTTAATTTTCCTCTATTTCTACTCACAAGCAATACACCTCACCTTTAAATATATGCTCTATCAAACAAAACGAGATTATAATTTTAATAATATTTACTTGGATATAACAATATTGATGAGCTGCTTTCTTGTCTCCTTCCTATCTTCCTGATTACACAAGTAAAAATTATTACAGGAAAGTGATTTTGTAGGGCATTGATAAATTGGTTCTAAAATAAATTTCTCCTTCATTTGAATAATACATTTTTTAGGTAGACTTCTGTGATTCTTCACTTAAGGCAATTTTTCACAATGTATACTTTGACAGCTTTGTAACTATTTGCTTGGAACTAATGGGATATTGGTGAAAATAAATGTATTTAATCACACATTTCATATGCTAGATACAATACCAGGTAAAATACTACAAGCAAATGGCTAATGCTAGAATTGAAATGTAATGCATCTCTTAGAATCAGACTATCTTTATTAAAAAATATAATTGATGCCCTGAACTGAATGTAGTGTTTTCTGTCTAGTAGTTTGAAGTGAAAGTTGTGATCAGCTTTTATGCTTTATGTTTCACAGACATTTCTTAAGCTACACATTCTTCTGAAAGGAAGAGATGGACTAGGAAGTCCCTATCTGTCTACCCAGATAACATTTCAGGGTTCTGCTTATTTCCCTAATGGAGCTTCCGGCCATTCAATCTTTAAAACAGCTCTATGTGGATTTCTTGTTCAGAGTAGTGGATAAAAATCATAAATCCCTGCCATTCAGAGATCAAAACAAAATGGGGAAGACAAAAATATGCCTTAAAGTAACTCTAATAAAAAGCAGACTCTGATACACAATCTACTTCAATCTAGATTTCTGATGTAATACCATTCTGATTTATTTGGTAACCTATGTATTTTGTTTCCTTTAAAAATCAATAAATGACCAATAGTATTACTAGAGTTGATATGAGTATTTATGGTTTTCCCTGACTGTGAGTTGATAGTTTGGACATTTATCCCTATGAATTGCAGTAGATGAATATGTTCTTTGTTAAATGAACTCTGTAGTTGCAGACTTTGGGACTCTGCTTATTTTTCAGCTGTCATTGATAATTCAGAGAATTATACCTAAGAAAGAAATACTAGCTAAGCCTATTCTAAGCATGTGTAGCGAAGTAATGTTTCATTCCCTGCAAGTGTTTGATTTCATACAATTACTTTTCACCGGATTGGGTGATTGTTCATCCAGCCTATTAAAGCATTCCTTTTCCTTGTGATTTCTGAGGCTTCCTGGGGTTTCGTCTTTCTTTGCTCATTTTATTCATTTATTCACTCAACAAATATTTAGTTAGCCTCTACAGTGTGCTGCTTATCATTGTGCGTCCTTCAGCATCAGTGGTTTTGAAATGTCATAATGGTCGGAATCAGTAACTTCCTGTCAACAATCAAGAATGGAAGTTTTGAATTCCAAATACATAATACTTTTGTGATCATATTCTATGCCTAAGATTTTGCTTTTTTTTTTTTTTAAGCAAAATGTACTGTACTGTTCAGGTTGCTTTCAAGGTCGCCACTGTTAGTACAGGCATAGTTCTCAATGGATGCTTTGACTAACTCTTAACCGGCCTACGCTAGGCTTCAAGCTCAGCTTTCTAGTTCTGGAGCAAAGCACAGTGCAACATGATAGGTGTGATGGCAGGATGTAATACAGGGCATTTGGGGGGGGGGGGCGGTGGTAGACAGAACATCAGAAAAAGCTGTTTTTCTTTTTGCATCATTAAGATGCACATCTTGAAGAGATCTTTGAAATCTCAGGTAGAGGCAGCTGGAGAGCCTCAGGTGAAGACAAAAGGAAATAAAGAGAAGGCACAGAATAGTGGTTCCACCTCACGGCAACCAGGCCTTGGGAGCCAATGGATAAAAACACACCACCTGGGATCCCAGGAAGGGGAAGAAGGAGGAGGAACATTCTAGTTAGAAGGATCCCCGCAAAGGCATGGAGTTTTTGCTTGCACCTCAAGTAGTCTAGAAGGACTGGCTGAAGGTGAGATGTGACAGCAGCAAACACTAAAGAAATAGTTTCCAAGTGGCCAAGTCATGAGGAGTCCTGTATATAAAGCTAAGGACTTAGTATTTTACCCAGAATCTTGAGTCATCTTAGTATTGTGTTATGGGCACACATGTGTGTGACACTAATTAGATTTTCATTCTGTAAAGTTAAAACTCTTGGCAAAATGAAGGGTGGGAATGGGGAATGGGGAGGAATGGAGTCTAACATGGGAACATAGAAAATAGGTGTTTACCTGTTGAGTTAATTCATATGAGAAGCAATAAGAGCTACAGAATAGCCAAGAGAGTGGCAATGGTGATCAAGAGCAGGCTGCGGACTTCTCCTATGTGTAAGTCTGACAGTGTCCTGGTGATTGAAATCACAGATACATGAGAGCGAGAAGAGGTCAGTTCTAGTCGGTGGCTTTGACTTTTGTTTATTTCTTCTTTATCTTTTTCCTTCTCAACAAAGAATCATATTTAAAGTTTTTTTGAGATTGTGTGTGATACACACAACACATACAACACACTATTTTACAAAGATTCATGCTATGCTGATATATTGAGTAAAATCTTTCTGAAATAAGGCTCATTCAGAATACTTTTAGGCATTGCCTAAATGTCCTTGCATTTATTAACATCTCTTATTTTTGTCAGGAACAAGAATATATCCTGAATTAATGGTTTCATGAGCATTCTCCTTCCCCATAACTGATAGCTATGCTTTCCTGTCTCTCAATCAAATATCTACCTCAGTTCTACCCATTTGGCTCAAATAGTGGAGACTCATTACTTGCTCCTTATGACAAAAGGCTGAATTCCTACAATTGGGTTGTTTATTTATTTATTTATTTATTTATTTATTTATTTTTAAAATATATTTTATTGATATTTCACAGAGAGGAGGAAGGGAGAGAGATAGAGAGCTAGAAACGTCGATGAGAGAGAAACATCGACCAGCTGCCTCCTGCACACCCCCTACCAGGGATGTGCCCGCAACAATGTACATGCCCTTGACCGGAATTGAACCTGGGACCCTTCAGTCCACAGACCGACGCTCTACCACTGAGCCAAACCGGCTTCGGCCAATTGGGTTATTTAGATGCTTCAGGACAAATGCAGTCTGGATTGAAATATCTGTCACTTAATGTGTAAGAATAGGACCTAGGTAAAATGGCAAAGCAAAAGTTGATTAGAATGTACAACGTGCGCTTCAAGTTATGTTTAATTTAGCATTTACCAAATGACTGCCATGTTGAAGCATATAGAAAAAGCATATAGAAGCATATAGCCCAGCCGGCATGGTTCAGTGGCTGAGCATTGAGCATTAACCTATGAGCCAGGAGGTCAACTGCTTCTGCACATTCCCAATCAGCTGACCAATCTATTTCACATTGATTCTTTCTCATCATTTATGTTTCTATCTCTCTCTCCCTCTCCCTTCCTCTCTGAAATAAATTATATATATAATTTTAAAAAGATTCATAGACTCTGTTCTCAAGTGAGAAAGAGAGAGAGAGAAAGAGAGAGAGGGGAGGGAGAGGAAAGAGGAGGGGAGGAAAGGGAAGAGAGGGGAGGGGAGGGAAGGAGAAATGATACAGTTCCTTATGATGGTACTAAATGTATTATTTTTGGAAATGCCAGCGTCATTTTGAATCCTTTTCTTTTTCTGTATCCAAGGTTTCAGAACCATAGGTGAATGCTTTTAAATTATTGACCATATTCAATCCCTCTAAGCATTGAGAAGAGCCGAGGTAATTGCCCCTCCAGAGAGCTTTCATTCTCCAGCGTGCTGTGCAGTGTTACACAACCTCCTGGGATTTAAAAACCTGTGGCAGAAAACGTTTGAGGCTTTCCGTAGCTCTCCAGTGGCAACTGTGACATTTTAAAAATATGCCACTGGACATATCCAGCTATGAAGAAAAACCCAGAAGGTTTTTACTCAAAGTTGTTAAGAAATACCCTTAACTAATTTATAAATGAACTCTAGAAGATTTATGGAAAATAAGAAGGAAAGCTCTTTTTTTTTTAAAAAAAAAAATACTTTAGTATTTTGAACACCGGAATTTCAAGTATAAGAACACCAGTAACTGGTCTTTAGAAAGCCATTTTAATTGACGATACTATTTAGCAAACTCTTCCTGGCTATTTAGATTTCAACATTACAACATAATGGTTAGAGAATCATCTACTTTAAAAAGTTGTGTCCTTGATATTTCAAGTTCCCACCTGGCACCATACATAGTTATTACAATATTGTTGACTGTATTCCCTCTGCTGTACTTTACTTCCCTGGAACTGTTTTGTAACTGCCAATTTGTACTTCTTAATCTCTTCACCTTTTCTGCTTACCCCCCAACTCCCATCTCCACTGGCAGCCATCAGTCTGTCCTCTGTATCTTTGAGTTTGTTTCTATTTTGTTTGTTTCTTTTGCTTTTTAGATTCCATATATATGAAATCATATGGTTTTTATATTTCTCTGTTTGACTTACTTTACTTAACGTAATATCTTCTAGGTTCATCCATGCTGACACAAATATATGATTCCATGCTGACTAATGTACTAGTGTGTGTGTGTGTGTGTATGTATGTGTATATATATATATATATATATATATATATATATATATATCACAACTTTTTAATCCACTATTTATTGATTGGCATTTGGGTTGCTTCCATATGTTGGCTATTGTAATTATGTACTACACTATTATTTAATTGAAATTTTGTTTAAAACCAGCAAACAGATATTTAAAATTCAATTAGATAGGAATGTGCCCTACCAATTAAACTCCCTACATTGCAAAGAGCTTGAGGTATTGAATGAACTATAATAAAAAGATGATTACCTATATTTATTTTTATTTAAGTATAATTATTTTTATTCAATAAATTTAATTGTACTTGAATATATTTAATTTATTATTGTAAAAAATAAAAAGGACCTATTCTTCCATATGTGCATATTATGAATCAATTTACAATGGAAATTCAATTCTTAGTCCTGAGGAAGGAGTTAATAATTTTACAGGAAAATCTTGACTCCAGTCTATCATTTGAACTTCCCCAAAGTTAATTGAAATACATAGTCATCTCTCAATATGCATAGAGGAGTGGTTCCAGGACCTCTGAGGATACAAAAATCTGACAATGCTCAAGTCCCTTATATAAAATGACGTAGTATTTGCATATAACCTATATTTGCATATGGGCTACAGAAGGCTGGGCCTACAAATCACTTTCTCGTGTGTGGTATGGATTCAGCATAGTGCTTGGGCATGTGGCAAATTCAAGTTTTGCTTTTTGGGACTTTCTGGGATCAAAAAATTTTTTTTTTTAGCAACTATTGGTTGAATCTGCAAAAATAATGTGTGTAGAGTGGGAGAAATAGGTAGTGCAGAGATGATGTTCAAATGGAGTTTGTACTGTATTAATTCTTCTGTCCTGGTTGTGACTCCGTGTTTTCTAGAACCTGATAGAGATCTTCAATGTTGCTTATTACAGTGTTTTATCTGCAAAAAGTTGAATAAGCCAACTTTTTCAGGTGATGTCTGGATTATCACTGATGCACATTTAAAGAAATATCACTACAGAGGATATACAGGGGTGGACAAAAGTAGGTTTACAGTTGCAAGTATGTGAAATACAGAGTTTATTCTTGTTCTGATCATTGTATTATTTATTTGTATTGCAACTAGAAACCTACTTTTGCCCACTCCTATATTCCGTTGTTGTCTTTTATAGAGAGAACCTTGCCTATCCCACATCATGTACACTTATGACAATATACTCAATGTACTTGCTCAAATAACTCAAAAGTTCAGGCAATGAAGTGGGACAGTGGTGCTGGTAGTACAGTCATTAAAAGTAAATATGTTGGATAGAAAAAAATGAGCCCGAAGCCTTCAGCAAGAAATTTAAATTCTCTGACCTTTAATTTTATATCTGGAAGATGGCGACAGTATCTTCCTTGCTGGGTTGTTGTAAGACTAACCTGGCTGGGACAGAGCATGTAATACATGTAGCTATTATTGCTATTAGCATTTTTTTTTCTAGAGGGCTCCAGTTAAAACATCTTTGGTACATTAGCCTGGATCAGTTAACCCTACTAATGTGATAAATGTTGATAAATGTGAAGTCAATTTGTAGTAAATTAGATACTATGACATATGTCAGGGAAGTACCTCAGTGATGATTCAAGGAGGGTGTATTTTACCTGGAAACTTCTGAGGGTGTATTTAAGTATTTGTTTAAATATTTAGTCAACTCAACAGCATTTTGTAGGAACTAACATGAAGATGATAATTCATAGACATCATAACAAAGTAAAACTTATACATTCTTTGTAATTCCAGTTAACTGTGAATAGAATTATACAGAAAATTAGCATAAAAAGGCATACATTTTGAATGAGACTGTTGAGTTTTGTCTTTTATTATGGGAATTACAGTTTTTAACCATGGTCATCTTGAAAAGCAAAATGACATATCATGTCCACTTATATTATTATTATATTCTATTAAGAGCTCTAAAGATTATTTTAGCTAATTATTTTAAGTTCTAAAGTCAAATGACAAAATATTCAAAGATTTTCTAAAATTGTGGTTTGAGTCTAAAAGTGGATTATGGTGGGATATGCAAAGCAATTAAGACATGTGACTTCTAATTTTAAATAATTTATGGTCTAATTCAAGACAAGGTACATATATCTAAGATAACATTAATAAGTAAATATAGTGAGTAGTACTTGCAAATAATATGGGAACTCATATACATTGAAAGACCTGGAAGTATTTGGTTTAGTCACAAAGGAATGTTACTAGGATATTGGGAGCGTTACAAAAAGATGAAGGACTAGAAACATTAAGGTTCAGCCTACCGTCTCATCTAAGGCTTGGAGAGAACTGACCTGTTTGGTAGCAGAGTTTAGATTCTTGTAGCTGACGCCCTCAATTTCTTGCTTCCTGTAAGTCTGTGACTGTTCTCAGCTCTTGGAGGCCCCCCACCATTTCTTGCCATCTGGCCCTCTCTACAGCATGATATTGTAGTTTGCTCCTTCAAGGCCAATGGGAGCCACTTCATTCCTGCTTCACGTCTTCTCTGACTTCTTTGTGTCTTTGACCTTCAAGACTTTTTGAAGGGCTTAGCCTGATTATTTGATGTGCACTCAGGATATCTATGTCCCCTTTCAGTATCTAAAGGTCAACTAAACCAGGGATCTTAATTAATTAACTACATCAGCAAAACTGCTTTTGCCATGTAATCATAGGACTGACATCCCATTGTATTCACAGGTTTAGCCTGTACTCCAGGGGACGGGGTTCCACAAAGTGTCTGCAAGGGAGTGAACTCTTAGAATCATCTTAGGATTCTGCCTACTGAGGGCTCACACACTTGGCTCTGGGGCCTGTGCCATGATGTTACCTATATTTAAGGAGATGAGATGCTGGAAACTTCCAAGTGTCCTTGAAATAGTGGTGGTTTTTTGGTAAAGGTGTGGCTTTGTTGGAAAGAATGAGTTTCTGGAGATCACCTGTTCTCTGGTTAACTAATATCTGCTCAACTTGTTTTTAGCTAAATTGCCAAAATCAAGGTGGAAATATCCCCCCATCCCCAGGTCCACAGAACTTGTCTCTTGCATGATTACAAAATAAATCACAATAATTTAGACAACGAAATGGAAATATCCTCCATTTAATTTCATGTTGTTACCCAGAGAAGCTCATTATTTCTAATTGGCTTAGTTCCCACCCTTAGTTAGAAATAGCTGGTCATTAAAATAGCTTTATGGATACATCTACTAAAATGCATTTTTCTGCAGAAAAATTCCCTATTACTATGTAACATTTCAGCCTTCATCTTTGAGTGTGATATTCTGAGATATAAATAACAACTCTCAAAATAATTTAGTAATAAAATGGAGTATTTGTTCACAAATGTCGAAATATCATCTAATATGACTAGAATAGGCATTGAATTGAAGCTTACCCAATTTTCTCTCCAGGAATCAAAGTCTAAAACATGGCAATTTCAGATTGAAACTACCAGTTAATGGAAATGGTACACACTTAGGAGGTCATTGTTGCTGTACTGCATGCACACGTGATTTGGCTGAGCATAGCAGGAATGCTCTGACCATTCTAACTACAGCATCAAGGTGTCCAAATGATGAGATGCCCCCATGTTCTCCGAATTCCTTTCCACTTTCCTTATGAATCATGGCTGCTCAATTTCTGCATCATGTGCAGTCTTCAATCCTATTTTTCTGGAGTAAATGAAACTACTCTGAAGCCCTAGAAATAAAACAAAAAATATGGCCTTTTGGAGCTTTAAAAGGTATTCTTTAATAGGGAAAGAATGCATCACAAGGACATTTTACTTCTTTTATTTAGGTTAATAATTCTGTGCCATTTTTTGTAGAGGGATGGATAACAGTGTGGTTAGGCATGCTAAATGCTGCCTTCTCTTTTTTTCTGATTCCCAAGGGATCATTCTTATAATAAGATTTTATAAGAGATATCAAGTTAAATTTTATTCAGTTCCAAGTCTTGATTTTTTTTGAATTCCTAATAATAACCACATAAGGTTGCAATTACAGACACTTGCATAGTATTTACTATACTCCAGGTACCAGTATTCTTTATATGCTAATTCATTTAATTTTCAGAAAGCCCTGCTTGCTTTAGTATGAACATTATTCTCACTTAGAGATGAGGGAAGACAGTTTAAATAAAGTTCTGAAGAACAGTTAGTAATTCTCAGTCAGAACTTGAGCCCATGGAGGATGGCGTTGAAGCTAAACTTGTAATCACTATGCTATGCTACTAGTATGTTCTGTCTTCGGTGTGAGGTGACAATTAGCACATGATGCTGACGCTCCAGACACATTCATCCCAACAAGTAGAGACTCAGACCACCTGCAAGGTGCTGTAATACTAGAAGCCTGTTTAGCTCAAGTTGGGACCTGTCAGAGGGATAGGAGTGTACTGACTCTTAGGAGATGTACCATAGAGAAAGGGGAGCCATGCCTGAGACTTGGAGAAGAAGCAGGTGGTCAAAATAGGGAGCAGAACCCTGGCTGGGTTGATTGGAACATTATCCCACACACCAAAAGGTTTCCAGTTCAATTTCTGGTCATTGAACATACCTAGGTTGCAGGTTAGATTCCCAGTTGCGGCATGTATAGGGGGCAACTGACCAATGTTTCTCTCTCACATCAATGTTTCACCCTTCCTCTCTCTAAGCATATCTTCAGTGAGGATTTATTTATTTTTTTTAAAGGAGAGAAAAACATGTCTCAGCTTTATGCATTGAGGAGAGGATTGGGATAATCATTTTTAAAATTTATTTTTCTTTTTATTAAGTTTATTGAGATGACATCTATCTAATAAGAAGATAATATGCAAATTGATCAGGACACCATCATGAAAGGACTGATCAGCAGGCTGCATGAGCTGCAGGTGTGGGTAAGAGGGGACTTGCAGTGTCAGGGCCTGGGGCAGAGGAGGAGGGGCCCGGTGGAGGGCAGTCTGTACTTCCCACATGGTGGCAGTGGTTGTGAGCATTCCTGATGGCTGCTGCCACTTGCCCAGGGCCAGCCTGGGGTTCAGGCAAGCTACCAATGTCCGCTGCTGCTGTGAGGGCCCGAGGTTCAGGCAATGAGGGTTGAGTGAAGCTCAGGCAAGCTGCAGTGACTGTGATGGCCGAGGCTCAGGCAGCCTCACAGCCGGCAGTGGCAAGCAGCAGAGGTGTGATGGGGGCGTTGCCTTTCCCTGATTGCAGGGTTTTCTTCTGCAGAGGGAGGCCAGAGGCAGCAGCAGAAAGAAGGTGATGGGAGCGGTCATGTCTTGATCAGCTAGTCACGTCCCATAGAGGGAGGTCAGACTGTGGCTTAGGACATCACCTGAGGGCTACCAAACTGTGATAAGGGGCAGGCTGGGCTGAGGAACTCCTCCCAGAGCATGAATTTCTTGCACTGGGCCTCTAGTTGGTTAATAAGATTATATAGGTTTCAAGTGTACAGTTCCATGATACATGATCTTTGGGATAATCTTGCAGGTGGCCTTGGGAATGATACAGTCTTGTCTATCTGAAATTATAATCATAATGTGAATTCCATTTCTAACTCAATGACTTATTCATAACAGTGGGAAATATGTTGAGCCACAGAATCTGATCTGGAAAAAATGTCATGATTCTACACTGGTAGGTTGGTAACTCTGGTAGGCAGAGTAATGGCCTCCCATGGATGCCCACACCCAAGTCCCTGGAATTACCCAGGGGGGCCCAGTGAAATCACGAGAATCTTTAGAAGGTAAAGAGGGCCACAGGAGAGCCAGGGAAGAGATGTAATGGGTGGAAGCAGGAGTCAGAGAGTTGTGTGGAATGGGGTCAGTGTCTAAAAGCTGGAGAAAGGAAAGAAACAGATTACGCTCTGGAGCTTCCAGAAGCAACGTCACTTTGCTGACTTTCTGACTTTAGCCCAGTGAAAGTAATTTTGGATTTCTGACATCCAGAACTGAAAGATAATAAATTTGTGTTAGTTTAAGACCTTAAGTTTGTAGTAATTTGTTACAGTAGCAACAGCAAACTAATACAGCAGCCATATACTTCCTCTGCCTCTGTGCCTGGGCTCTGAAAAAGAAGCTCTTGTCTACAGTAATTACTCAAGATTTTTCACATGAACGTGTTAAAAAAAAGAAGAAAAAGCCGGGACCGGTTTGGCTCAGTGGATAGAGCGTCGGCCTGCGGACTGAAAAGTCCCGGGTTCGATTCCGGGCAAGGGCATGTACCTTGGTTGCGGGCACATCCCCAGTGGGGGCTGTGCAAGAGGCAGCTGATCGATGACTCTCTCTCATCGATGTTTCTAACTCTCTATCCCTCTCTCTTCCTCTCTGTGAAAAATCAATAACATATATTAAAAAAAAAGAAAAAAAGAAGAAGCATTAATTTAAATTACACAATTAAACCCATTTTATTGTAAAGAATGTCTCCATTTCCATTTGACTTTAATTCTTTTATCAGAGACTTAAAATCAATTTAATCTACATTGTTTGCAATAAGCGGAGGAATCCCATAAATCTTACTCATGAACTTAAACTGTAGACATTCCAGAATCTTTGTATGAGTGAATGAAGACAGAGCTTCATTGGACTCATTTGTATATACTATTTTCTATGTCTTTCATCCTTTTTCTTACTTAACTGTATGTTATTTTGAGCTTAAATTGTCGATGGCATAGGCCCTATGTTTGGTGGACATCATTTTAATTTGTATTTATCATTTTTTTGATGATCAGTTTTTAACCTTAAAAGAGAGTTTTCTTTAAATTGGGCTTCATTTTTGTTAACTCACAGCATACTTTATCTTATCCAATTTACATACCTATTAATGTTCTAACTCTCTCCCCATTTCCATTCCACAAAAATCCCTTTATATCACTGCATTAAACATCTGGCATTCTACAATCTATTATTTGAATGATTGAGTATTATCATCATTAGTTTCTCTTCAAGTTCTTTTTAATCAAAAGTCCGTTCTGAAATGTAGAATTGGTCATAAAAGGAACTGATTTAAGATGTAGGCTCAAGCCTTAAATGCCCTCATTGTGATGTCCGTTGGGGCCATTTTATCTGTCAGTACTGGTCTGCAACGTGTGCAGATTCCTAGAGCTGCAATACTCTCTTTACTTTTTAATTATTTCTTCCACCTCTTTACCTTTGCTTGGTTTTGTTTGGTGAATTTGTAGGTCTTCTTGTCCTAATACCTGGACTTTAAATAGGTGCCATTAAACCTCTAAAATCAATCAGCCGCTGGCTGTGCTGTCATTAAAAGTTAACTGCCTTCCCATTAATCCATTAATTGTGAAGATTAATTGGGAAAGCTCTTCCAACTTGGGACACAGAAGTCAGTGTTTGGCCCCAAGTGAAAGCTTATCCTGTTAACATCGTCGAGTATTAACAATTACTAGAATATATATAGTCTTATATGGGAGGAAATGCATAGAAACTTACAGGCTGCAGCTAAAATGAATTACTTGACAACTAGAAAATCACTCCTGCCTTTTAGCTTAGCTCTAGAAAAACCTACTGATAAATATTTACTTCTCTTAAGTTGCAGCAATATGTTATTTTTTTAGATTTAAGCTACTGATTGACAAAGCCAGAAGTTTATGCTTGTCTTATTTAATATGTCTAAGTTAGTATTCTCAAGTTAATGTTAATTTTTATGTCAAACTCAAATTAATACTTAAAGAAGGTAAAGAATTTAGCAGTAGTTTATACTCAGTGGTATTTAATTGAGTTGAAATGTTATTTTATATAATAATCAGATATAAAACCAGGAAAGGCCCATATTTTGTCATCTGCTCTTATGAAAAATTATACTTTATTCAAGTCCAGTGGTTCTTAACATGTACTTTTTTTTCTTACCAGAATGTCCCTGCATCAGCTGCCTCCACACACTGTCAGTTGACATAGATACATTGGGAGAAAGAGATGCGGTGTGACATGGTTAACCATTTCTTTAGTCTTTAAAAAGCCTCATAAAACAGTATGAAAAGTTTAAAGGCATTTATGAAAGGAACACTGGTTAGAAATTAATTTGCAGGTCTATTTTTAGTAATTTCCAAACCAGCATAGTCCTGGCAAAACTACACCATAGACAGAGTAAGGCTGAATGACCTGGAAAGGGCAAGTTTTAAATCTCCCCCATGTCATTCTCCTTAGAATCAGTAATTCATCCTAGCCAGAATCAGTAACTCATTCAAGCTATTTCCATCCTGAATAAATAGGATGAACTACTCAAAGTGTACCTTCCACAGAAGTGACAACCTAGAGCTAATCCATATATATGTTTAATCCATTAATATATTTTATTGATTTTTCTTACAGAGAGGAAGGGAGAGAGATAGAGAGCTAGAAACATCGACCAGCTGCCTCCTGCACACCCCCTACTAGGGATGTGCCAGCAACCAATGACATGCCCTTACCGGAATCGAACCTGGGACCTTTCAGTCCGCAGACCGATGCTCTACCGCTGAGCCAAACTGGTTTTGGCCATATATATATATATATATATATTTAAATCAGGAGGATGCTGCTGTATTTTAAATATACGTGGGTTTTCTGTAGATACTTAGGATGGACTTCCTTTGATATGCGGAATCAATGCCTTTGGGGTTACAATTGTGAGGGTGAACCTACAGAGTTGGAAAGAGCTCATTAGCATAGAAATAAATGAAGACTATCCAAATTAGAACAAGCAAAAAGCTATTTATTTAGAGGTCAATATAGCAAGGGAGTCAGCCACCATCAACTATGTTTGGCAGAGACTCACAGGTAGGCAAGGGCCAGGGAAAACTGGGAAAAAAGGAAGGCTTCTGTCTGCCTTGGTTAGGGGCCAAAGATAGACGGGAGCTGTAGGTAGGACAAGTGGAAACAGGGCATCCTCTGTGATTAATTAGGTTTGCACATTTGGCTTCCTCTGACCTGGAAATCTCTTCTTAATATGTACCTGAAAGCAGGGGTACACATTATTAACCAAGTCCTAGCTGTTTTGAACTAATTGCTACAGGGGTTATTGTCTGACCGTCTGGGCTGGCTACTAATCTTAGGTTGGCTTCCTGAGCTGGTAGTTGCCCATTATGAGCCCGAGTTCTGTTTGTGTATGTAGTCTGGCTGTTGTCCATTTGCATATTCAATCTCTTATTGGGCAGGAGTCAGAGTGCATCAGGGACATGTGTCATGCCTGGGCATCGAGATGGGACTCCTGGGATCCTGAAACTGGAGCTGTATAATTTGTAGAAATAACTCAGACCCAGTTTATGGTTAGAGAACCATAGTGCTGCCCAACTTTTGGATGAAATTTGACCTTTACACAATATTTTTTATATTTGTTAGCATAATTCCGTACTTTCTTAGTTGATGATTTAGTTTCAACTGGATGACAATTTCAATAATATAGATTGGAATGAAACATTTTGTTCAAGGAAATAGATTTCTTGAAGGGAAGGCCATTCATTAATCTTGAACCCGTCAATGGAATATTGGGCTAGCTCTAAATAAACTTTGTTTCTGAATAGACTGAGATTCTAACATTCCCAAAGCTCCCTGTCAATGGTTCCATCGCTGCCTCTAGTGTATAGAATTTTTTAAGATTTAAAGCATGTTTGTGTTGCATTCTAGCTTATCCTGTCCTTCTCCAATGAATATTTCTGTGGGAAACGTGATTCATTAGCAGGCATGCAATAGATTTTGGCAAGTCTTCCAAAAAACAGAAGTTGTTGTTACTCAATGGCAACTAAGCAGAATGCTACTGAAAATCAGCCTTTTTTTTTTTTTTGTCAAGCATATTTATTAATTTTTTATTTATTTAAATTTTTATTTATTGTTTAATGTATTATAAGTGCACCCCCTCCCCTCCTTGAATCCTCTCACATTCCCTCCCAGGACTTCACCAAGTATATTAGTATATTTTAGAAGACCATACTGTACTTATTTCAACAATGTACTGGCTCAGAGTATGAGCTCTGTGCCCTTGGTTAAATTATTTAACCATTGTGCTCCTTTCTATTTGATTTTCCAATGGAGTTAATAGAATCAAATAGTATAGCGTATTTGTCAGGATCAAATGAGTTAATACATGGAAAGCACTGAGGACATAAACAGCCAATAATATATACCCATTATCTTAGTACAGGTAATATTACACAGAGATTAAGAAAATTGAATTACTTTTATTAAAAACTGAACAGCTTTTACTTACTTGAGAATTATGCATTAAATCCCTTTGTAAAATAAAATTAAATTACTTTTGATAGAGCTATATTAAAATACTTTCAATATAAGCTTGCATCTCTATTTATAAAAGGCTATTGAAAATTTTCACATACACAGCTTGCTAGAGATCTAATTTATCATTGTCTTTTTAATGACAATGGCTTTTCTCTTATATGAAGAAAAAATGGTGAGTTTTCTGAGTTATCGACCTGAAAGCTGTAGTGCTTGAATGTGTGTGTGTGTGTGTGTGTGTGTGAGATTTATCTAACTCAACACAAATTAGGTAATTTCCCCTCTAAATATATGAATATTCTAACAGAATTCAATGAAATTCTCCTATATGTAATGAGTGTATAGATTTTATAAAATGAAAAAGGCCAAAAACTATTATTTCACATTTTCACCTGTATATCAAGGTTAATGTAGAAATCCTAATATAACTGGAAAAAAGGGACAAAAAGTAATAGGATTTTGGAAAAGCATGGAGTAGGAAGAGTGATGTTCATTTTTTCCTGTAAAAAGAAAACAAACAACCACTGATTAACCAAACATTCCCTGCTACCCTTTTGAGTTGTACAAGCCTTTCTCCTTGGTGACTGTATTTTCTGATTCCACTAGTGATGGAGTCTGCAGCTCTCCTGAGCTCCTTTTACCTAGAATGTGCTCTCCTCCCCCGCCCCCAGGCAAAGTTCCTTCTTTATTAAGGTTTATCAAGCTCCACCTGGTTTGGTTCTGTGTTGGGGCTGTGCAGCTGGGTGAGGGGTGGGGGAGGTTGGGAGCTCAGCCCCAGCATGCAGTGCGGCAGTTAGAAGCCTGCAGGAAAGAAGTCCAGGCCCCTCCATTCTCTCCCAGAAGCCGGATGCGGGCCCGAGCTTTCTTGCTGAGAGGTAGGCAGCCCCGTCCTTCCCATGTGGCTGTGGTGGGGGTACGATAAGCGATAAGCAACACTGGAGGCCAGGAAGTCCTCAATCGTCCAGAGGCCCATCCTAAAAGTTAAAGAGGGCACCAAAGAATTTCCACTTTACTTCAGCAATTTAGAAACCTTCCTTCTGGTATCAAAGGATAGCCGAGAGGAGCTGGGAGGAAGGGGCCTCTGTGCCTGCCAACACAGAGCAAAAGCTGAGCGGCACTTGAGCAGGTGGCATATACTTGTAGGTGATATGCAGGCAGAGGAGAGCGGTGAGTGGGCTGCAACATTAGGAGAGAACTGGGGAGAGGTAGGACCCACAGACTGAGCGGCGCATCTGCTCAGAGGAGGGCTGCCTAAGGAGAGGACCCAGGACCAGCCTCCCCACTCCACATTCAGCTTCTGTCGTGGGCAGTACTTTGGAGACTTGTAGGGGTGGGTACATTATATATTTACATATGTAAATCACATATATGAAATACTCTACATATAATACATATATACTAGAGTATATGTGCTTTTATACTATATATTATATTATGTATCTATTTATATGCTATTATATAATAATAGTATATAATGAAACTATATCATAATTACTATATTATCTACAATAATAAAAGCATAATAAGCTAATTAGACTGGACGGCCAAAATCCAGGGCTGAGGGCAGGCATCCATGGTGGCTGGCAGCAGTTGGCAGCAGCTGACAGAAGCAACATTTTATATATACATGTGTGCAATATAATAAAATATACATATGTATTTATATATGTATGTTTTAATACATGTATATCCCTAGCCGGTTTAGCTCTGTGGATAGAGCGCCGGCCTGCGGACTGAAGGGTCCCAGGTTCAATTCCGGTCAAGGGCACATCCCCAGTAGGAGGTGTGCAGGAGGCAGATGATCAATGTATCTCTCTCATTGATGTTTCTAACTCTCTATCTCTCGCCCTTCCTCTCTCAATAAAATACGTTTAAAAAAAATACATGTGTATATGTATTATATGATTTTAACAGATACAAATATTGTACAAATATATACACATTTAATATATACTGTCTGTAATACATGCACCTATATATATCCCTGGAAAAGAACAGAGATCTGATATTGTACTTTATTAAAAAAGCAGAACAATTATGTTTTGAACTGAAATAGTATGTTATTTCAGATTAGGAAAGCTCCTTACTTAATTGCCTATATATTTATGCACTCTAAATAATGATTAGATGCAGTCTGAAAAGTTGTAAATTAGAGCTAATAATTTCTGAAATTTGAGAGGAAGCTGAGAGTTCTCAGTGAGATATTAGTTCAGAAGACTAGTTCTCTGGGCTGTTTTATACCCAACGTAAAGTGAGTGTAGAGTAGGGTTTCTCAGATGCAGGACCATAAGACGTTCAGCAGTATCCCTGGCCTCCACCCCCTGCATTCCGCTAGTACCTCCAAGTTGTGATGGCCAGAGTGTCTCCGAAATTGCTCAGTGTCCCCTGGGGCAAAATCACCCCCAGTTGTGGTTCTCAGCTTTCCATGACCAGAGCCTGCGTTTTAATGTATTTATTGGTGTAGCCAGAGAAAACTGGTTTTCGGAATTAAATTCACCGGAGACTGACATTTACTTCAGAATTTCATTTCATTAATGTCTAGAGGGAAATATTGCTTTTACTCACACCAGACTCATTATTGCTGTCTAAGACCCCTCCCCTCCTCCCTTTCCTGGTGACAAGATTATTGAAGGTTAAATTGGTAATAAACAAATAGCTTGGCAAACCTGGGATTGGAATACACAACTTTTTGAATGATATTTTATTCATGTTATTATGGTATCTGATGAAATCACTCCACTCCATTTTAGAGTATTTTGTTGCTAAATAACATACAACAGATTGTGGGGAAGTGTATATGCTCATGCTAAAAAAATAATGCCATGTAACATCACTCAGACCAACAACTGCAATGTCACCAAACATCAGGAGCCGCCTATCAGCACCCCATCTATTTCCCATATCACACGTCCCTCTCCCCACAAATGGAATAAACACTCTTTCTCTTATTTTAATCCCATTCTTTTTTAGTTAAAAATAGGACAGGATTCATCCTCAGTTTGTAGTGCCAAAACAAATGAGCAATAAATATATGTCTTCTAGGGGGATAGATTGCAGTAGAGGCATTTTACATCCAAAACATGTATTTGAATCTGCATAATTGATTGTGAATTTCAGTTAAATACCTTTGTACATTCTGACCCGAATACTAATAATAATTCAAAAATAACTGTACTTCTGGTAAACACACACACGTGTACCCTCCCCTGGATATAAATAATGCATTCATTTGTGTGTGCAAACACCCAGGTTTTAGTTTTCACAGTGTACTTAGGCATTTTGCTTGTGATTGGGCACAATCAGAATTTCCTCTAGTACTCCCCGGATTGTATGTCTTTTAATGTCTGCACTCCTTAATACTTGAATTACAACTAGATTGACAGTGTCAGCTATTTCAGCCAATCAATAGACATGCAGGAACTGTTGGCCAGTTATCAAATCTGTCTTAAAAGTTAGCTAAAGAATTTAAGGTGTGAAAGAAGAAAAAGTGAACTTCAAATGAAAATGAGACGACCTTAAAAAATAAAATGCTGTCTTAGGCAAATTCTTGTGAAAGGCATTTAATTGTTAAGTTGGTAGATTTTTATTTATCTTGCCCTAACCAGTTTGGTTCAGTGGATAGAGCATCAGCCTGTGGTCTGAGGGGGTTCCATTCAGGTCAGGGGCATTTATCTTGGTTTTGGGCACATCCCCAGTAGGGGGCATGCAGAAGGCAGCTAATCAATGTTTCTCTCTCATGGATGTTTCTAACTCTTTATCCTTTTCCCTTCTTCTCTGTAAAAAATTAATAAAATATATTTTAAAAATACAGTTTTCTAAAAAAATTTTTACTTATCACTTATACTTCCTTATAATATGATTTCTTATGATACTATTCTTATTTTTTTTCCTGTCTCTTTGTATCTTATTATTAAATTTTGTATGTGATACACATAAAAGGATAGGTAATAGACATGCGTATACCTTCCTATGTATTCTTTTAGCATATTTATATATACATATAGCCTTATAACCACTATCCTAAATTTTATGCTGCTCAGTTATTTACACTTTTTTTACTTTTAAGTTTTTAAAATATTTTGTTGAATTTATTAGAGTTACATTGGTTAATACAATTATGTGTGTTTCAAGTATACAATTCTATAATATATCATCTGTATATTGTATTGTGTTTACCAACCCAAGTCAAGTCTCATTAATAGATTTTTTAAAATCATATATGTTCCCAAACAGATGTTACTTAGCTGTGCTAGTTTTTAACATTCTCAAAATGATGAAACATGTTATATGGTCTTCTATAACTTAATTTTTTTCACTGAAAATTTTGTTTCCAAGGTCCATCCTTTTTCTTTTTTGGTGTGTGTGGATATTGGTATAGTTCCTTTTTACTGTTGTATGCTATTCCATTATGAACAGTACTAAGTTTATTGATCTGTTCTTTAATATTATATTTGGATGTTTGGATTGTTAACGATATTTTGCTATGATGTGCAATGTTGCTGGAAATTACACATGTCTCTTGGTGTACAAATGCAAGAGTTTCTCTAGGTCAGTGGTCAGCAAACTCTTTAGTCAACAAAGCCAAATATCAACAGTTCAATGATTGAAATTTCTTTTGAGATCCAATTTGTTTAAACTTATATAGGTAGGTACATTGTTATTAGCTTAATTAGGATACTCCTAAACTGGCCATTGCTAAAAACTCAAGGGGTCAAAGAGCCGCATGTGGTTCGAGAGCTGCAGTTTGCCGACCACGGATCTAGGTCACTGCTTCCCAACCTCTTTCTTTTCATGGAATACAGGAAACACTTGTTTTTGTGTTGTGTCCTGAGTAAGATCTCAAAGTGCCTTAAGAGCAGGGATTCATCGTAGGGACACTCTCTCAGGGAGGACCTGTCAGTGGAATTGGTGGAACGTGGGGTATGGAAGGTCGAAGTTGACAAATGTTTTTTTTTAAAGTATTATAGTTGCTCAAATTTGCAATCCCACTAGGAGTCCTTCCGAGCTTCTCTTGGCTCACACTGTCTGGATGATCTGGTGTTGTCAGACTTCTGGAATCTTGCTCATCTAACATCTGTGAAATAGTATCTAATTGTGATCTTGATTTATACTTCTTTTTTTCTGATGAGTTTGAAAATCAGTTTACTGGTATATTGGTTCGGTTTGGTGACCTCTCTGGTTTCGGCGTGTGCCATTTTTTTTTCCTAATGTGTTTTCTAATGGATTTAAAGGTAGTTTTTATTTTTTGTTTGTTTTGCTTTGTTTTCCTTAATTTGGAATACAAATTGTATACTGTTTTGCAAGTATTTTCTATATGTTGGTATATTTCTTTTCATTTTACATAACTTTTAGCCATCATAAGTTCTTAATTTTTGTGTAGCTAAATTTAGAAATCTTTCCTTAATGTTTATAAATTAGGTATACTGATTGGGTATTTTTGTTTCTTGTTTAAGTAAAACTTTTCTACTTGAAGGTATATTATTTTGTCATTTCTATGACGTTTGCCTTCTCCTTTTTCATATTCTCTTGTCTTTACATTTTTTTTTTCTTATTGAACTTAATAGACCTGCAGGAGAAGACTGTATATAAGCAGTGGGCATATTGTTAGAGATTCTAGTTTTTCTTAATTTTATCTGGTGTGTTTGTTTCTCTTACCTGTTGAAGCCAAGAAAGCTGTCAGCACTGTGCTAATCTGGATGGATTTTTCCCTCTTGACAGATGACTGTGATGAGCCTCTGGTGCCCGCGCTGTCTCAGGCCGCGTTCAGCAGTTCATCTGAGCTCTCCAGCAGCCACGGTCCTGGATTTGCAAGGCTAAACCGAAGAGATGGTAAGTTTGTTGCTTTTTCTTCCCCTCTGAGGATCGTGATGCATCTCATTAATTTTCCATTCTCTTTTAGTAAAACCATTATAAGTGATATGCTGTAAATGGAGGTACATTTCTAAATAAGCAAGTGGTAGAAACTCATGTGATGTACATGACATATAGAATTGGCTCTGGAATGGCAGAGGGATGCGTCCCATTTTAATCTCGTCTGATCATTCAGCACCTGAAGAGTTGAATTCCTTCTATCTGGCAAGCTTTTTTATATATCCTATAAAATAAACTTTTCTACAACAGTACAGATGGTCTTTGACTTGCAATGGCTTGACTTAGGATTTTCTTTACTTTATGTGATGCGAAAGCAGTACACACTGATCATTTCCTGAGCTAGTGATAATGTGGTACCACACTCTCAAGTGATGATGGGTGGCGGCTGTGAGCCGTAGCTCCTAGTCAGGCACATGATCACAAGCGTATACAATCGATACTCTATAGTGTACTATGTTCCAGCCTTTTTTGGATATTGTGTTCTGAGCATGTTTAAGGTAGGCTAAGCTAAGCTATGTGTTCAGTAGATTAAGTATATTAAATGCATTTTTGACATACGATCTTTTCAACTTACGATGGGTTCAATGGGAGGTAACCCTATTGTAAGTCAAGGAACATCTTTCTACGATCCTTATGTATGCAATAGCCATCAAAATTTTATTGTCCCTCTGTTTCAAGATAAGCAAGGACATTTGCAAAAAGAAGTACTTTTTAATTTTTAATTAAAAAATATATTTTATTGATTTTTTACAGAGAGGAAAGGAGAGAGCTAGAAATGTCGATGAGAGAGAAACATCCAACAGCTGCCTCTTGCACACCCCCTACTGGGGATGTGCCTGCAACCAACGTACATGCCTCTGACCGGAGTCGAACCCGGGACCTTTCAGTCCGCAGACCAACGCTCTACCACTGAGCCAAACCGGTTTCGGCAAGAAGTACTTTTAAAAAAATATATTTTATTGAGTTTTAAGAGAGAGGGATAGAAAGCTAGAAACATCGATCAGCTGCCTCTTGCACACCCCCTACTGGGGATGTGCCGGCAACCAAGGCACATGCCCTTGACCGGAATTGAACCTGGGACCTTTCAGTCCTCAGGCCGACGCTCTATCCACTGAGCCAAACTGGTTTCGGCAAAAGAAGTACTTTTAAAAGTTACTAGTTATTTTAAAATAATAAACTCTCAGTGTGTTTCCTTCTCAATGTGGCTGACGTGATTTGCTCTCCTGTTGAGGAATGGGAACTTAAATAGTTTTCATGCTCCTGTAGGAACATTCAGCTCATATTGTTAACTGTTAGGTTGTGTTTAATTGCTTGAATTCGCTTAAGGGAAGTGCATATAATTCATTGGCAACTTGCTATAGAAATAAGAGAGAGAATTTCAAAAGTCTGCACTTGGGGACAGAATATTATCGTGGTCCCTTTTCATAATCTGCTAAGGCAAAAACCATTTGTGCATGTATTCTATGGTGATACTAACACAGAAAACATTTTTAATAGCCATAAAGCAGTACACACTGACATCATATATTATTAAAACCATGATTTGCTCATTTATTATCCCCTTCTAGCATGCCATGTGTCAGCCACCTCTTCTAATTTTACTGCTTGATGTTATTCTTGGTCTGTTGTTTAATGTTTGAGTACATTGAACATTAGGCATGGCAAGTAGATCATGTGTGTATGTCTGTCTGTGTTTTGTCATCTGGTACACATTATAAACACCTAATAATTTAGCATGATTTTAAATTTAAGTTTTTTTTAAAAATTTTATCTCATATTATTTAAGACAATTAGTAATGTGTTTCTTTTATATTGACATAACTATGTGCGTTTCTGAGTGTGAGAGTCTCATTAAGAGTAATCACTGAGATCCTTGTAGCATGGGGAATTGGGAGGGCCTTGAATATTTTTGTGTTAACTTTTTACCTTTATTTGCCTTGTAGTGAGAGTTATTGGTCACTCAGTTATTGGGGTATCTTTCTCTATTTACTATTCTGAATCCCTTATTGATCACAGGCAAGTGGGCTCTCCTGGACCCTCTGAGGGCCCGTTCTGACCTTGTACCCAGGGTCCTCCCAGTGAGAATGCTGCCATCACAGCTCTGCTCTGGGATGAGGTCCATCTCAGGCTCCTTTAAAATAGAGCAGAGTTTAACATTTGCCACCACTCTATTTAAGTAATAAAAGCTTTCATAGGATTTGGCTCTTGGAAAGAGATACAAACTTTAATTTGACTATTTTTTATTTCATTTGTTGAGGTTCAGTAAATCACAAAAAGTATATGTAAGTTATTAATTGGATAAAATTATATTTTTCATTAATTCACATACTCATCAGAAACCTCCATCAGAGGGACTCATTTTCATTCTTAATTCGTTTCTATGGCTCTTGGTGAAACACAATATCAAACTTCATGAATCTCATTTGCATGTTAATGAAACAGAGAAACAAAACAGGCTCATTTTAATTATCTTTTGCTGGTTGTCAACCTACTTGATTACATTTTTCTTTTACATTTAGTTTTTCTTTTCCCCCCTCATAATTACATGAAGCGTTCACAAAGGAACGTCAGATTTTGAGTGATTTATTAAAGGCTATATATTATTCCTAGTATGGCAACATTCCTTGTAGTGTTTAGATCAGGCTATGGGAGGGTATTCAGCCATGTATTAAATAAACTGAATCAGCAACTAAAGGCCCCAGTGTCCTACAAGCACAGGTAGGATGACCTCTTTCCTGTGGAATCTGGAAAACTTAACAGCTAAAGGTTGGCAGGCAAGAAGTGAGAAACCAAGTTCAATAGCCCACTGCCTTCCCTCTGTGCAGTAGAAACTATGAACATGATTAGATCCTCTAAGGGGGGAACTGAGTCAGGAAAAGGCTTCATGTTCTTATTTAGGCCAGCAGGGAAGAAGAAAAAGGAATCTTTTTTTTTTAAGGTATATTAATTTAAATTTTTTACTTGAGTGCCAGTGTGGGTTGAATTGTGTCCTTGAAAGGAAACTTTCACTTCTTGACTTGATCCCTATAAATGTGATCTTATTTGCACATAGGGTCTTTGCAGATATGAGTTAAGGTTATATTGGGTTAGAGTGGGCTATTAGTAAGGCCTTATCATAAAAAGGAGAATTGGAGAAATACAAGGACAGAAAAGACAGATGAAGGCGAGGTGAAGACAGAAGCAGAAATTGGAATGAGAGAGCTACAAACCAAAAAAAAAGTCATGTGTTGCATACAACTACGGGAGGCAAGGAAGAGGCAAGGAAGGATTCTTCTCTAAGGCCTGCTGAGAGAGATGAACCTGCTGACACCCTGATTTTGGACTTAGTAGCCTCCAAAACTGCCTGAGAAAATAAATCTGTTCTTTTAAGCTGCCCAGTTAGTACACTGTGTTCCGGCAGCCCTGAGAAACTAGTACAGGTGCCAGTGAATAAATAACTTCTTTCCTTACTCTCTTTGCTCTGGGAAGATGCATCTCAATTTGAACCTGGCAGACTTCATGGCTCCGAGAATTATAATCCAAACTTAACTGTAAACAACACATCCAAAAACAATCACTGCTACTCCTGGCTATATAATGGAATTAAATCTCCCTCTGCCTTTGTAGTAGTAGTTTCAGTATTGCTTGAAATATAATGGACAACTTACATTTTTACTATTGTCGATGTAGAATTCAAACAGGTTCTAGTGCACCATTTGCTAGTCTATCAAATGTGTGCTCTTGGGACAGCATTTAAAGAAGCCATATATGTAGAACTGCTCCTGGGGTTGCAAAATAATCCCAATTGGAAATCTTGGAAATGGGTTATTGCAATGTGATATACTTGTGTATACAAGTAAAATAATAAAGCAGTACATAAGATAAAAAATAACGTATTTATATGTGTGCATATAAACAAATATATGTATATGTGTTAAAGTATAAAACAGATTGCTTCCATAACTGAGAAATACAGGGATACTGAGCTTTATTGCACTTCACAGATGTTGGTTTTTTTCACAAATTGAAGGCAAGGCCTCCACCAGCAAGAAGATTACAACTCTGTTATTGTGACACTCACTTTATGTGGTGGTGTGGAACTGAACCCGTAATATCTCTGAGCTATCCCTGTTTTCTCTCATCTAGTCTGTAAGATCAAAATAGTTGTCACAAAATAGTGTCACAAAAAAGTTGAATATTTGTCTGTATTTTCCCATCATCTATTTTTTTAACCACAGCTAAACCCATCTACTCTAAATGCTTGTGAAACAATGCTGTTCCAGGCATATACAATCTGCTGTTATAATCAAGAATCTATTTATAGCAAAATTAGCATATATAGTTAATTAACACAGAGAACTCTCATTCTTGGATATATTTCTAATGTGAATAATTATAACATCCTATGAAGAAATATTTGGCGATTTTTTCTGCCCCTAATCATTGCACTTGTTTGCATACAACTGCTATGCTTACATTAAAATCCCAAAGATAAATTCCCAAGATATGCAAGATGCATATCAGTGCTTCAGAGAACAGATGAGGTGAATGTTTCATGCTGTCAGACATATTGCATGAAATCTTTTATAATTATTACATTAAAAAAATAATAACATTAGTGTTTTGGGTTTCTTCAGATACATTCCAAGAAGTAGAATCTCTTGTTATAAAGCAGTTCCATTTTTTATTTTTTGAGTCAATTCCATTCCGTTTTCCATATGGCTACACCAATCTGCATTCCCACAACAGTGCATAAGGGTTTTCTTTTCTTCACATCCTTGTCAGCACTTGTTTGTTGATTTATTGAAGACTAGAGGCCCGGTCACGAATTTCATGCATGGGAGGGGTGTCCCTCAGCCCAGGATACACCCTCTGCAATCTGGGACCCCTCAAGGGATGTCTGACTGCCCGTTTCACAATCCAGGACTGCTGGCTCCCAACTGCTCACCTGCCTGCTTTCCTGTTTGCCTCTAACTGCTTCTGCCTGCCAGCCTAATCACCCCTAACCACTCTCCTACAAGCCTTATTAATGCCTAACTGCTTCCCTGCCAGCCTGTTTGCCCCTAACTGCCTTCCCCAGCAAGCCTGGTCACTCCTAACTGCCCTTCCCTACAGGCCTGGTCACCCCTAACTGCCCTCTCCTTCAGGCCTGGTTCCCCCCAACTTCTCTCCCCGGCAGGCCTGGGTCCTCCCCACTGCCCTTCCCTGCAGGCCCGGTCACCCCAACTTTCTTCCTCTGCCAGCCTGGTTACCCCTAACTGCCTTCTCCTGCAGGCTTGATCGCCCACAACTTCCCTCCCTTGCAGGCCTGGTCCCTTCCAACTGCCCTCTCCTGCTGGCCTGATCACCCACAACTCCCCCCTCCCCCCCTTGGAGGCCTGGTCCCTCCCAATTGCCCCCCCGTGCTGGCCATCTTGTGGTGGCCATCTTGTGTCCACATGGAGGCAGCCATCTTTGACCACATGGGAGCAGCCATCTTGTGTGTTGGAGTGATGGTCAATCTGCATATTATTTTTTTATTAGATAGGATAGAGGCCTGGTGCATGGGTGGGGGCAAGCTGGATTGCCCTTAAGGGTGTCCTGTATCAGGTAGGGGTTCCCTTGGGATGTGGGGCAGACTGAGCAAGGGGCCTATGGTAGTTTGCAGGCAGGCTATGCCCTCCAGTAACCCAAGAAGAGGTCCTGGTATCTGGGATTTATTTATCTTCTATAATTGAAACTTTGTAGCCTTGAGCGGAGGCCAAGGCAGGTCAGGGCTGTGGCATCTTGGCTTCCTCCATCGCTGATGGCAACTCAAGCCTCCTGCTCTCTCTAGCTCTGTGGCTGCTGCCATTTTGTTGGGATTTATTTATCTTCTATAATTGAAACTTTATAGCCTTGAGTGGGGGTCTGGGCTGGTCATGGTGTGCAGAAATCTTGGCTTCCTCCATTGCCGGAAAAACCCAAGCCTCCTGCTCTCTCTGTGGTGGCAGCCATCTTGGTTGGAGTTAATTTGCACACTCGCTCCTGATTGGCTGGTGAGTGTGTTGGAGTGATGGCTAATTTGCATATTACTCTTTTATTAGATAGGATAGTATGAGGTGTTATCTGGGATTAGAAGATGTACAGTTCCTAAAATTGTAATGAGAGCTCTTAAACCCAACTAAATCCCTGAATAGTCAGATTTCTGAGAGTCACCCCTATAGTCACAGAACACATGCTTCCCCAATGCACTGACCTTAGCCAATCTGCTGTGCTTCTTAGGTATTCTCTCCCATGGATCATAATATTTGAGGTGAAGAACAAACCCTGTGGTATTAGACTTATCTGGGATCATTCACCATTCCTGGGTTTAAATCCCTGCTACTTCTTACTCATGTAAGGACAGAAAACACATGCAACCTCTATGCTTTAATTCCCTAATTTTCTATTGGAAGCATAAAGAAAGAAAGTACTGAAATGCTGTTGGCCTTATTGAAAATGATCGCAGTGCTGTGGTGTGGTCACAAGCATTACCAAAGCCCAGCCCCAGAAGAGTGTTAAACAATTTCAAAGTGTGACCTTCCAATTAACCCCATTTTAGCAAACCTCACAGGACCAAATATATACATTAATTCTTACAAAGGTAATCTCAGGGAATTCAGGCTTCCTGGTTAATTTTAAAATAAAATAGTGTCAATAATTTATAATTACATTTTATATGTTCATCCTAGCTTGCAGTAAAGAAAAAATGTTCTTATATATCCTTAGTCAAAGTTTGTGAATTAGGGTGATCTGATGGTTTTATTGAAAATACTTTTACGTTTTTAGTCATTGGAAATTGGTTTGTGAAGTTAAAAAACTTGCTAACGTTTTTTAAAATACTTTTTATTGTTGATAGTATTATAAATATGTCCCATTTCCCCCCTGCCTCCCCCTCTATTTCTTTACTATCCTATTGCCCATGTCCGTAGGCTATGCATATAAATATATAAGTTCTTTGGTTTATCTCTTCTCATCCCCCCAATCCCACATCGAGGTATGTCAGTCTGTTCCATGCCTCCATGCTTTGGGTCTTAAATTAAAAAAAATTTAATTCATTTTTTTCATTAAATTCCACAAATAAGTGAGATCATGTGATATTTGTCTTTCTCAGATAGGCTTATTTCTCTTCTTACTAGCATTTTGATAAAGGTGTGGAGGATGAAGTTGAAATCAATTTTATGGTCAGTGGTGTCACTCATGCTTCCAGATTATGTGTTGTGTACTAACCTTGAGAAGGTGAAATAAAAATGAGTAAAGATTTACATCTCATTTCTCCATATGCTTATATCCTCTATTCATTAAAGTAGAGGAGGGTTTGCTGTCATTTCTGGGATCAGTATTGAATCACTTTTCTTCTGTTGAAGAAGATTCGTTTGATTTAACACCAGAGATGATTGTCCATTTGACCTTCCGGTTCTCTCCTTACTTTGGGTGTTGCCCCCTCTTAAGGACATGTCTCCCCCTCCTCTAATGACTCTCACCATTGTCTGGGTAGTCCTTCTATCGTACCTTTCCTTGTCCTTGGCTGCCCCATAGCACATTTTTGCTTAGCTCTAAATCAATCTGATGATCTAATGTGAGTGAGTGAGCCAAAGAGCCACTGCTAGGTTATTTATAGTGATAAAAAAAAATGCTGGTTTTGGAATCATGAAAACTAGATTATAATACTAAATGGTGGTTGGCCTTGGGGGAAATGATATTTCCTCTTTCCTTTGAAAGCACAGGGTTGAATTTGAGAATTTCTAAATTCTATGACAATGAACTCTTTTTTATTTGAAACATCCATAGGTAACGTCTTTTCTTTCTAACTCTAATAATGAAAATTTTCACAGCATGTTAGTGAGTGAAGTGGATTCAATAGGAGGATAGTGGAGTGCCTTGTGGCAGATTGTCCCAAGTCACCTCAAACTAGAAGACACAGAATGCTCCTGGCCTAGGACATCTTGTCAACTGTTATAAAAATCTAACAATGAAATTATAAATATGGCCCAAACCAGTTTGGCTCAGTGGATAGAGCGTCAGCCTGTGGACCAAAGGGACCCGGGCTTGATTCCGATCAAGGGCATGTACCATGGTTGCAGGCTCCTCTTTGGCCTGGGCCCTGGTTAGGGCTCATGCAAGAGGCAACCAATCGATGTGTTTCTCTCTCAACGATGTTTCTTTCTGTCTTTCCCTCTTTCTTCCATTCTCCGTAAAAATCAATGGAAAAACATCTTCGGGTAAGGATTAACAACAGAAACAACCACAAATTATAAATATGATCCTACTGAAAATGATACAATGACTCAAGTTTGGCCAATTAAAATATATTCATAAAGTTACAAATTATCAATAATATAGGACAGTTTAATTGTGTTTCTCTAATATTGTTCACATTGTTGAACAGGAAAAGTTCACATGTAGGTAAAGTGAAAATAAACAGTGAGTTAAGTAAGAAACAGTGAGTTAAATCCTAAATTTTATGTTAGATCTCCGAGAAAATACCTGTTGGGGCCAGCTCCCAGGAGAAAACGAGGATGGAGTGGAGGAAGCAGGACAAAGAAGGGGCAGAAACTATTTCAGGTGCAGTCCACTCCACAGCCTGATCCCCCAGGAAATTCTGGATGATGACATTTTACCGAAGACTTTGTCCTACCTCATGGTCAAGGACCTGAGTTTAGCAAGGTGGCTGGTTATCTGATTAATTTAGAAACATTAGTGACTTGATCAGCTTCAGCTGCTGTAACAAAGAAACCATCAACTGGGTGGGTGGTTTCTAAACAATAGATATTCTTATAGTTCCGCAGGTGGGGAAGTCAGGACCAAGGTGTCAGCAGATTTGGTTCCTGGTGAGAGCCCCCTCTGGCTTGTAGACAAATGCCTTCTCACTGTGTGGGAATGGCCTTTACTTGGTGCATGTGCAGATAGAGGTCTTTCTGTCTTCCTCTCCTTATATGGACACAAATCCCATCATGAGGGTTTCGCTCTGAAGACCTAATCTAAACTTATTACCTCCCAAAGTACCAGATGTCACCATATTGAAGGTTATAGCTTCTTCAACATGTGAATTTTGATGAGGCACAAATATTCAGCCCATAACAGCTATGTTTTTATAAACTGAGTAAACCAGCTAGAAAGTGTTAATGGCTTAGGGATATCTTAGAGAAACCAAGATAGCCAGGCCTTCAGGGCAAGGTTCAGAGAAAGGAAATAGCGTACAGAGAGCCTGACATTTTCTGCGCCAAACAGCAGTTTCAAAATATATAAAAGAAATGGACAGAAATAATAGGAGAAATAGACAATATAATTGAAACACAAAATCACCGTGAGGGGTTTTTAATAGAATTCTCTCTGTAGCTCATTGAAGAATTAGGTCATGGAAATTCAGAAGATTTTAACAGCAAAGTTAACAAATTTGAGAAAACATGCAAATATGTAATTTATATTTTAATGTGTTGCAAAATAAAACTCTGCCTCCAACAGCTCCAGAATACACTTTCTTATGCAGTGTATATTTTAATATTTACTTAAATTTATTCAGGGTCATAAACAGTATTTCAACAAATCTCCAAGGATTTAAAACTTACAACACAGGAAGTGCCCTGGATACAATTAAGGTAGAAATCAATAATTAAAAATATTAAAAAGTCCAGAAAGGTGTGGAATTTAATTAACGCACCTCTAAAAACGAAATCTCACTGGAAATTACAGAACTCAGTAATGACAAAATACTATAGATTACAATTGTGAACTGCAGCTCAGACCAAATTGATAGCCTTAATTGCTTATATTCCAAAAAAAAAGGAAAGCTAAGTATTAATTAATGATCCATCCATACTTCTCAATTTCTCAAGACATTAGGAGAACAATAGATGAAACCAGAAGTAAGGAACAGGAGACAAAAAAAAAAGAAAAGAAAAGAAAAGAAAAGCGCAGTAGTTAATGAAGTAGAAGACATGCAATACAGAAAAATCAATAAGACAAAACATATAAGAGGATATTTTAAACTTCTTGCTAATAATTTTGAAAATTTAAATGAATCAAAAAATTATTTGAAAAACCCGACCTACAAAATTGAACCCAAGAAATGAAACAGAATATTTAAATATTCCTCTGTCTGTTGAAGATAGTAAATCCATAATTTACATGCTCCAACAGAGAAAACTCCAGGCTAAAATCTTCATCTGTGAATTCTTCCAAACACTTTAAAGGAAGCTATAACTCTAATTTTATATAATTGTTTCCAGAGGACAGAAAAAGAGTCATATACTCCCCCAACTCATTCTGTGAGGCTAGCATCACCTTGATGCCAAACCCTGTCAAGGGCAAACAAGAAAGGGAAATTAAAACTAGCTCTCTCTCATGAATATAAATGCAAAATGCTCTAAACAAAATGTTAGCTGACCTGTGTGAAGGGCCTCAGAATGAGAACGCCCCCTTTCGGCTGGAATGTCCATTTGCTCTGCTGGCCAGGTGGGTGGATAGGTGAGGAGGTAGCTACCGAAACAGTGAGAGCCGGGACTTAGAGCTTCCTTCTCTGATACTGTGCTTACGTGTCCTGAGCCTCTTCCCCAGGACGGGATGGAGCAGAAGTGTGAGGATAACTATGAGTAGGAAACCACCTTTTTTGAATTCACTAGTGTTAGAGACTATTATAATGGAAGATGTGTTGTAATCTGACACTTCTTGAGTGACACATCCTCTCAGCCCCACCTCTTTTCCCAGCCCCTGTGGTAAGGACCAAGTCCAGCTTGCCACAGGTGTCACAGGGCCTCATCTCGGGCTGGGCCACTTACCTGTGGCTTCCTGCCCTGTGGCCTCCTGGTGCTGAGAGATGATCTGTCTGCCCCAGGGAATCCACAGGCAGCATACACGCTATGGTGGGGAATGTCTGCCCGTGAGGCTAACCTTGACCACAGAGGATGAAAGCTGATGGATAAAATGTTCCCCTGTTTGTCCTCAGGATAGAAAGTTCTGAGATGCATCTTATAAGGCTTCTCAGAAGTGTTAAATTGCTCATTTTATTCATACTCCCATCTCCCCCCGTATTTTATCATGATTTTATTTGTCTGTTTCTGTTCTTTTGTATCTCATGGACCTTCTTTAAGATGATTATTTTGAATTATTTGTTAGGCAGTCAAAAGGCCTTCATTTCTTTTTTCGGTTGGAAGTGTATTAATGTCCTTTGATGTCATGCTTGCTGACTTTTGGCAATCTGTGTGTCCTTGCATTGTTGTCTCTGCATGAGAAGGAGCATCACTTGGCAGGTCCCTGGGAAGGTAGGGTTGGTCCCATACTCTGTTCGAGAGGGGCTGGAACCAACTTACAGGGTCAATTCAGGGTCCTGCATATGGGGGTATGGATGGGTGTGCCTCCTGCCAGGTTCTTTTGTGGGCTGACTATCCCCTGACTGAGGCAGGGCAGGGCTGGAGACGGGTCACAGGGCTGCTTCAAGATTTATAGTCAAACCAAGGTCAGCAGGTCTGCCTTCAGTGGCCTGGAGGTATGTGACTCCTGCTGGGTAACTGCTCGGGCAGGACAATGCCTGGACTGTGGCTGAGAGGAGCTGGAGCCAGGTCACAGGGCTGCTTCTGGACCTCAGCTGAGAGGAGCTAGAGCTGGATTACAGGACCACTTCCTTATGCACAGTAAGACCGGGCGAGAGGGCCTACCTCTGGGGGTAGCAACTGGCCCGTCTCCCAGCAGGACTGCTCCCTGATGACAGCTGTGGGGCTGTGGGGACCTGGGACCAGGTTATGGGGCCTCTTCACTATCTGCAGTTGGACTGGGGTTGGCTGGTCTGCCACAGGGACATGGGTAGGTGTGTCTCCTGCCTGGTCACTGGGAGGGCAGGACTACCTTTCGACCATGACTTGGACCAAAATGGGTGGGTCCAACTCCAGAGCACAGTCAGTACTGCCTGTGGGAGGCAGGATTGCTTCTGACCTGAGGTTGGATCCCAGTGCTCCCAGAAGGGAGATTTTGTCCATGATGGCTGCCAGATTGTTGTTAAAGGGGATGTGAGCTGGAGACCTATTCTGCCATCTTGCTAATGTCACTTCATATATTTTTATATATAACTTATCTATCCATCTATCTAATAGTTCTATAAATTAAAATATTTTCCCCATAAATTATTTTATATGGTTTTTAACTATAGCCTTTTTGAAGGCTGCTCTGTAGATGAAATTCCAAGAGAAAAAGATGTTGACAAATTACATGATTTTATCATTATTTTATAAGGGCTTCTCTGTGTTTCTTCTCAAATAGGACTGTATATCAGATTTTCTCCCTTAGTGGGAATTGTCAGGGCCTTACAGCTCTAATAACTTAATAGAAAGCGAGCCTAAAATCACATTTCGTATTTTGAGTATTATTTATTGTTTTTATCTTATCTTTTTTTTTATTCCTTTAAAAAATTGACATATAATCAATATTAAAAAAAAATAAAATAAAAGGGACACATATAAAATTGACTATGAAATTGGCCATTTAAAATGTAACTGACTTAATATGGACCATATAAAAATATCTGACAGTATAAAAATGAAAAGCAAGGTCAGACTTGCCAAAATGAGACTGTTTACAAGGTTTTCCCAAAGCCTCCTCCTTGACCTCAGCATTGTGCACACCCTCCCTCAGTGGCCTGTCCCTCCCCAGTGGCCTGTCCCTCCCTCAGTGGCCTGTCCACTGCCAGGGCCTCAGTAGAAGGTCTGTGCCAACACCTCCTGCATTGGTGCAGGAGAGGATCACATCTAACAGTCTCCTTTCTTTATTTTTTTCAATTGCCTGCTGGAATTTCCCAGCTGCCTGCGAGATGTCTTCACTAACAAGCTCAACGTGTCCAAACCAGCTTCTCCCTGTAATGATTTTTCTTTCCTGGTTCTGGTGGTTATTTAACTCACCATGGCTTAAAATTAATAGAATCACTTTGTATTTCTCTCCTGTCCTTCTTCCTGAAGATGATAAATTCTGTGCATCCCTGGTCTGTAGTCTCTCTCCCTCGCTCTCTCTCTCTCCCGCCCTCTCTGTCTCTCTTTTTTGTTTTGTTTTGTTTTCTTTTCATTGCTACCATCCCAATGCAGTTCTTTGATTTCTAGACAGAGTGGAAGGGAGGGAGAGAGCGTGAGAGAGAAACAGCAATGTGACAGAGACACAATGAGTGGTTACTTCCCAAATGCACCCAAGCTGGGGCCAGGGCTAGAACCTGCACCCAGGTACGTGACCCTGACCGAGAATTGAACCCATGGCCTTTTGCTGTATGGGCTGACACTCAAACAACTGAGCACCACTGGTCAGGGCAGTTGTTTGATTTCTTAACAATATTATTTTAACACTAGAGGCCTGTTGCAGGAAGATTCCTGCAAGAATAGGGCTTCCTGTGGCAGTCTCCACTGCCCTGCCTGCTTCCCTCCCTTCTTCACTGCTCTGCTTGCTTGCTTATCCACAGCTTCGCTCCCTTCTGCAGCACTTGGCTTCCTTCTACACTATCTTCATCTTCACTCTGAGCCTGTATATGCAAATTGACTGCCATCTTGGTTGGGTTAATTTGCATAGTCAATCCTGATTGGCTTGCGGGTGTAGCAGAGGTATGGTCAATTTGCATGTTTCTCTTTTATTAGATAGGATACACCTAACCAGTCATGCAATTTTGAAGCCTTTCCCAAGAAGAGTTAATTTTAGTTGTATACTTGAAACTAAAGTCACCTGTATTTTAATTTAAAAAAAATTAAAGTGCAGTTTTGACCTTGTTTTGTGCCTGCTTAAGACCCTTAGTCCCCACCTTTATTGCATGGATAGGTGTTTCTGAATGTGCTTCCTAAGTCCAGCTAATATTCTGCAGTGGTTGAGCAGATAATTTGTTAACCTCCAGGGAAAAACGAAGAAAAAAGTCACAAACTTTCAGAAATTAAACTATAATTTATCAATTGCCTCCCATTTACTAACAGAGTATAGCTATTACTGATATTTATTAGACTTGCTCTTTTCCTGTTAGTAGTACATCATATTAATTCCATGATTACTAAAAATCTATATAGGTTAATGCATCACTGATGCATAAGAGCATAAAAGAAATAAACATGTGCCACGGCCAGTGTGGCTCAGTTGGTTGGAGTGTTGACCTGCACACCAAAAGTAGCGGGTTTGATTCTTAGTCAGATCACATACCTGGGTTACTGTTCAAACCTCGGTCATGCCTATGTGGGATGTAATCAATTGATGTTTCTCTCACACTGATGTTACTTTCCCTTCCTCTCTCAAAATCAACTGAAGAAAAAAGGAAATAGACATGTAAGAAATAGAAGTTCAGAACATGTCATAACATAAGGAGTGACTGATTTTAGTATGAAGAATAAAACATACGCACTGGGATATGTGAATATTTGAATGTGTTGACTTCATACAAGCATCTAACAAGAAAAGTGCTGGCTAGCTAGACAAAGCAAAGTCATTGGACCTACTAGACAAAGATTTTAAATCAACTCTGTAAAATATGCTCAAAGATTAAAGTAAACCAGGAGAATGCTGTCTCAACAGAGTATTTCAATAGTTAAAAATTATTAAAAGGAACTAAACCAGTGATTTCTAATGCAAATGTTATGAATTTTTCCTATAAAGGAAAAGAATAGAGCAACACGTGCATCAAAGTTACACTCCTAATAGCAAAAACATCTCATTACTAACAATGATCTTGGAGAGCATAGCAGAACAAGTTGTCTACAAAATTCCTCTCTCAAGACACTATCACAAACTACTTTTTAGTGGCAAAGAATATGGAGGGGTAAATATTATGAGAAGATGCTAATAGACATCTGTTTTATTCAGTGGAAGAACTACTTTGATTTCTGAGTTTTAATTCTGCTCTTGCTTATATGAGCAAAACACCAGCCTTTCACTGTGGTTTGCCTTGGTGAACCATATGGCAGGAGAAAACTCCCTCTTTGTGTTGTGGCTCATTTGGTGAGCCACTTGCAGATTGGGAGAGGCAGAGTACCTGGGCTGAGGCGACACTGGATAGACTACGGGAGCTTTGTGCCCAGGGGAGAGTTGGCAGTCAGTGACATGTCTCAGCATCATAGTCTTACCAAACCGTGGTCATTGTCAAGAGTTCAAAAATTGGGCAGTAAATTCTGCTTTTTTTAAATTAAAATGTGCCGGCTGATGTTGAGAAAGGTTAGAACATAAACTCCTCTACTTAAGATGAAATAGACATTTTTAATGACAGTAATAATGCCCTGACAGGCTACTTCTAAATGTGGGATAAGTTGAGGACCAACAATGGGCATGATCTCCACACACTTGTCCTTCATCTCCCTTCCTGGCTCAGAGAGGCACACACCACTCAATACTTATGGGAGAAATCTACAGTTTGGGAACAAAAATGGCGCCTTTTAGTTCTAAAGAGGGAGAAGATGGCCAGCTTGAAGGAGAGTTGGGAAGGAAGGAGGAGGTGTAGACATGAGCAAGCAGGTGTGAAGACTCATTGTCCCTGCAGTCCTATCCTCAAACTACTAGCAAGTCCATAATCAGTAGAGAGCCCTTCATTCTCGGTCAATGATGTGAGTTTGAAAGGGTGCTTAGAGCAGGTGCTTGAAGAAGAGATTCCCCTCCACCAAGAGAAGTTGCTAAATCATTATGTTGCCGCCATGCAGAAGCTGTGGTGTGGCAGAGACCCCATGGCAGCCCAGGATGGCATGTGAGGAAGACCAGGAGCTACTGTGGGCACCAAGAAGGGATTCAGACGTTCAGGAATGAGGCGGTGGGTATGGGCAGTGTCATACCTGGGTGTTTGTGTGGGGGGAGAACATCAGGATGCTGTGATAAGGCATGTTGTAGCTGACCTGTGACAGGTCACCATGGAGCACAGTGGAAGATGTTTGGGTGTCGGGATCCTTCACAGCCCACATGGAGGACCAAGAGGACCCGGGACTAACTCCGGGGCCAGCAGGAGGGGAGGGAGGTTCCTGCCAGCACTCGGAAGCTGAAGGTGACAGGCATTTAATCCTGAATTGCCTGAGTAACCCATGAACTGGACTGAGTTCCTCTGAAACAATTAGATTGATTTTATACATCAGGCAGAATAGGAGCTCGAGGGAGAAAATTAGATTGAGTTAGGAAAAAAAAAATGCATTTTTCACACCTGAGGCTGTAACCGAGAAATTCATAACCGCAGTATGATTCCAACCGCTTTGCTAAAGAAGCTTATCTGAGATACGATTAATAACCCGCTGGCTCCTGAGAGCCCACTGTGAGCAGCTCTTCCAATTCAGAATTATCAGGTCGGGAGCTTGAAATCTGTCATGGAGGGAGTATTTACACCATAGGAATTGACAAATGCTATCAAAGCGGGACTTCTCCCCCCCAGAGGACAGCTTATTAAAAACTTACCAGCATACCACTGCCTACCTGAACTTGTCTCTTCTGAGACCAAACGTAATGATGTTGGAAAAAGATATTGTAATTTCTTTTAAAAGTTGGACTGTGATGCAAAAATTAGACTAATGTATTTTAAAAATCTCATTTCTGCCTCTTTTCTGTTTTGAAAAGATGCGAGGAGAGTTTGTTAATAGGGTGAGATTGTTCAAAACCTAAAATCGAACTACTCAAACCCAAAGAGTTTAACATGTTTCCAGGACTTGATTGTTTGCTGCTTAAAAAAATAATTAAGTAAATATATAAATACATTATTATGCATATGTATGATGTACATCTTCTGTTTTTCTCCGTGACATATAGATGTGAGTTAAGGTTTTTTATTTAGTAAATATGAAAAGTGAGAAGTTAAACCAATTGGCTGTGGAAGCTACCCATACAGATAAAACTATCCATCGTCAGCAGGGTGGAGCTTGGTGAAAGATCATAAATACGATCTTCTTGTAGAACAATATCAATAAAAACATTTAGTATTAGTGATCTTACAATTTTACAATTTTGTGTGTTGCACACACTTAAAATTGTGGATGATTTTTTTTTTTTTTTTTTTTAAATTAACTTACCCTAAAATTTGTGATACCCATGTGTGCCAAGCACAAAACACACTCTAAGATGTCTTCAGATGCTAAAAGTTCGGCAGTTGTCTCCTTAGCTTTGAAAGGAGACTTTCTACATCCTGGCTCCATTCTCCTTTCTTGCCTTAATGACCACTGCCCTCTCCATGCCTCCTCCTTCCCTTCAGTCCAATTACTGCCATCCTGAAAAATGGGCCTCGCATTTGTCTGCCCTATGTCAGTCCTCTGCTTGGCAGACTCCAACCCTTTATTGTGACCTTTCACAATCCTACCCCAGAACCTACACACACCGAATCTGTTTCCTAATCACTCAGCCAGCAACACACTCTGCCCCCCAGACTTCCTTAGTGTGTGCTCTGTTTCCGTTCCTCGCTTCCTCAGGTAATATGCATCACCTACTATGCGTCATCCTGCTCTTTCATAAAAGATAAACTGGAGTGACTGTGAAGCCACATTGTATGTTAAGAACATGCTCTGGAGTCAGATTGTGTTTAGGATTTTGCCTGATTTTACTGCAGCTCCATGCCCTTTCACAAGTGACTCTACTTCCCTTTGCCTCTGTCTGTTTATGTCTACAATGGGCCCCAAAAGTAATGATTTCCATCCCATAGGCTTAGTGTGAGAATCCTATGAATTAGGGCAGTGAAGCACTTAGTGCATTGTAGAATACCTAAGTGGTTTCTGTTGAGAGCTGGCAGGTCCAGAGTCATTCCTTGCCACTGTAGATGATGGATATACTGATGACATTTTGGGGCATGGTCTTAGGATGTAATTGTGGTTATTAATGAGGGTGATCAGAATGTAGCGAAAGTTCCTTGTATTATTTTCTCTGTTTGAAAAGTTTGTGTGTGATTTAATACCAAAAATCAGAACCAGTCAATGCGACTATATTCTTTTCCATGAGGGACAGCATTTAGAGATGTTAAAGAAGGTGATATAACTTTCTAGTTTTTTTTTGTTTCCATGATTTTTATTAAGAATTAGAAATATCTCATTTATGCCTCTTTTCTATTTTGAAAAGATGTGAGGAGAGTTTGTTAATAGTGTTGAGATTGTTCAAAAACAAAATATAACTACTTTGTAAACTATATATAAACCAGAATAATTAATTTTAATTTTAAGATATTTAATTATATAAGATACCTTATTAAATCAATATTCAACCAATATTTACTCATTTATTGGAATTCAAGACACATTTCAGATACTCCAAAAAAAGATTGATGGGAATTAATCAGAATGTTTCTAATAAAAGAAATGGTGAAAAGAGAGTTTACGATCCTTTGAAATGTCAATTTTCTCATAAAAAGTCTATCATTTTGTTATCAGAAAGCTAGATAAACTCTTACAGCCCTTTGACCTTCTGAAGTCATCTCAGAATCTACCTAATTTACTTCAGTTGCTCTGCGTGTTACTGACTTAGAACAATAGCAATTCACCCAACAGCAAGTCTCACTTTTATGTCTGACCACAAAAACTGTCACCTGGTTAGATTCAAATGTGACGATGGTATTCTAATTTGGATTTTATTCTTAGTTATATATTTAATGAACATAAATCATCTCAGTTCCCTTATATTACAAAGTTCTTATATGTAACAAGCTAGATTGTGAGAGAGGTAGTACTTGACCAGGAGTTGAAGAGATGGAGGAAAGAAAGTCCTTGTTGAGTAAGAGATAGGAATATAAACAATTGAAATGAAATTGTGGAGACGGACAATAGACTTCATAGCCAATTGTATGGTTTTCTGAAGCTCCTATGCCAGATTGAAATTCTATTAATGTTGTTCCAAAAAGGATGCCTTTTTGTTACCAGGAGAAAAATTACCCAACCTGCTATTACCAAAACATCTCTGGGAACAATGGCTAAAAACAGATTAGTTATTTTAGAGACATATATTAAAGATTTATGATAGAAAGGATAGGCCACAGGCAGGAAAACCATTTCCTGCCTTCTTCTCCAAACCCTATAGACTTATTCAAACCCCACGTGGGCCTTGCTCCACTCTCCTCATCCTAGAAGAGCTGCCCCAGGCCTAAAGCAAGCCTAACTCTTTGGCCTTCCTCCGGACTCCCATTCCTTCACTTTTACATCTGTCAGATATCCTTTCCACTAATCATTCCTTACTCTCAGCACCACCCTCCAGAAAGCTTTCCAAGTTCTCAGCCTTGACTTTGCCCTCTGCCTCCTCCTTGCCCTCACTGCATCTAATATCTGAGGGTCACCACAGGTCACCAGGCCCTGCCAGTTCTCCCTCACTGAGATGTCTCAGATGTTGTCATGTTTTTCATTCTTTCATTTACTCAATTCAAAACAATATCCCCAGCAACCTGCAAGTAAATACAGAAAATCATTTTATAACTGAGTGGTTGCAATGATAAGGTACCGATAATGAAAAGGCTAAAGTGACAATGAAGATCACTTTGGAGGCAATATAGACCAGGTTTGGCAATTTCTATACATATAAAGATTTCTGTATTTGTTACTCAAGGGAATAATTAGAAATGATCCCAAGATTTTAGTCTGATTGGGTAGAAGATATGAAGATGTGGCCATCTGGTTTTGATGGGAGGCAGGGTGTCCATTTTTGGAATATTGAACTTGATATATATATATATAGAGAGAGAGCATCCATGAATAGATCTATAGGAAGTATTCAGAATTTGGGATACAGACTTCAAAAGAAAGTCATAGCTAAAAATAAAGATTCAGGCTTCATCATTTAAAACTAAAATTAATCATTGTAGCTACAGGCATGATAAACATAGTCCACTGAGACTATAAAGTAAAAGGAGAAGAGAGTTATGTTAGCTTTTCAACAAAAGCAGAGAAAGGGAACTCTATGAAATAGGTTGAAAAGGGCTGGTCAGAGAGGTTGAGAAAAACAAACAAATGAGAATTTGCCACATCACATGGAGCTAAAGGAGAGACTTGCTATGACAGATTTTTGATCATGACTTCATTTCCTGATGCTTTTTTCTCTATTTATTGAGCTAGATGAATATCTAAAGGTACAGGATGTCAACATGGCAAAGCAAAAAGATTTGTGTGTTTTTTTTATTGTTAATTTATTTTTTAAAATATGTATTTTACTGATTTCAGAGAGAAAAGGAGAAGGAGAGAGGAATAGAACATCAATGATGAGAGAATCATTGATTGGCTCAGCCCTCTGCATGCCTCTTTCTGAGGATTAAGCCCACAACCCTGGGCGTGTGCCCTGACCAGGAATTGAACCGTGACCTTCTGTTTCATAGGTTGATGCTCAACAATTGAACCACACCAGCTGTGCTTGTTTTTGTTTTTAATTAAAGCATCATTTCTCAAGAATCATGAAAATCATAACTTCATTATGAGAACTCCACTTGTAGATCACCTGGGAATTCCATGTAATGCCCATATCATCATGTTATCCCTCCTATTTTTATGTTAAGCAGCATAAAAGGCTTGGAAATTTGGGTCCTGACTTGCATATAATCGTGCAGATGTGTTAGGCTTCAGACATTTTATGAAGGGTGTATAACACAGCACAATATTTGTCTACTCAATTGTGAAAAGAAAAAAATGGTGCCTTTAAATAAAAATATAAAGTTCCTGACATTTATGTTTGACTATTGAGCTTCGCTGACTCTGGGAATATTACTTTCATATTTTCTAAAGTTACAAATTGCTAATTAAAAAAAAATCACTTTATTGAAGAATGACTGTGTCAGGGCCCAGGGCAGGCCTCCCCCACATGTCCCACAATGGCATATTGATTATTTCGAATTAAAGTTACTTAAGTGACAGCCGGTGCAAGAACACTCTGACCCCTCTGACTCTCTGTCCTCCTGAAAGCGGGAGATAAATCTCCCGTGTGAAAGGTGCCCTCGCTGCACCTGCAGGCTAATGAGAGAGACATCCTTATCGCCCGCCGGGGAATTCAAGGCCCAGAAACGTGTAAACACACATCCTTTATTTATTTATTTATTTATTTATTTATTTATTTACTCATTTGCTACCCAAACCCAAACTTTGCTTCCATTCTTCACTAATGAGCACCCAAATCTAAGTTCCTTTGTCCTGCCAGTTCTTCACACATTTGTTGTTTCTTTGTCAGAAAGCATAAAAGGCTGACTGATTCTTTCATACCTGGGAGCATCGTTTATGAGCTCCCGTGTGTATGAATTAAATTGTTGTTTTTTTCTCCTGTTAATCTGCTCAATTATATTTTTAGTCCACCCACAAGAACTTGAGCGTGGTAGAGGGGGTCACTTCTCTCTCCCTGACAATTGGTAGACAGAAACCTGTACATAGTTAATATACCCACCTCGGTGAATGATGGAACCATTACTCTAATTAAGGCCCTATTCTTATTCATCACTTCCAAAATTTTCTCCGCCCTTTATTTATTTTTATTACAACTTAAAAATGGTTTTCCTTTCTGAGCTAGTTTTCAAAATTATAATGCAAATTCCCAGTAGCAACAACACATTGACCTCCATTTTATTTTCAGAAAAAAAATAACATAATAAAGCAGTAACAATTGCAACACAATAATCAATGCCAGTGATCGATTCTTCATTTTGGCTATCACAGAATTTGCGCTTTGTAATGACTGCAGCTGCTGTGCACCGCGCCGCGTCTGCTCAGACGCTGTTTTTCAGGAGCCCCATGCTTCTCTGTGGGAGCAGCGTGTGGGAAAACGCAGGGGCGTGGGTGAGATTCTCAGCAGCGCCAGGAGCAGTTTGAAATTGGCTGGGCAGAAGCAGACCATTTCTTTGTCCGTCTTTTCTGATCCAGAAAATGTTTGCATTAACTCTCATTCCCAGCTGGAAGCACTACTTTATTATGACTCAGTGGATCAATATACACTGAGAGCCCCAGACTATGATAGGTGGCCTGACAATTGTGTGAGAGGCCTCATTGGTTTGAGTGGAAATGAGGTTGCTTTGTGAGACTTTCTTTTTATCAAAAAGGACAATTTAGAACTTTCCATTATTCATTACAAATAGAAATAGGAGAGAGATAAACAGAGCAGAATGAGATTTCCGCCCCCCTTTTGGCCTGTAGTTCCTACCTTTCACATCATGACAGGCTCATCATGCTCCCTCAAAATGAGCTGATTTTTATGTTGGTGGAGGCAGGGAAATAGTTGCCTGCTCTTTCTAATACAGAGTAGTTAGTGGTATATAATCTTAGAAGGTATTTATTTCTTGGTTTAGCAGGTGCAATGATAAAATTGCAAGTTTGTAAGCATCGGTTTAAATCAGATTGATTAATACATTTCTTGATTAGGAAAAAATCACCCAGCAGTGGTTTGTTACATTTGCATCTGTTCTCTATTTTATATCCCAAAATCAGATGCATTGAAACTTGATTTATCTTATATTTCAAGGTAAAGAAATCATTTAAAACCCATGCGATAATTGATAATTAAACAAAATTAGATGGGTGCCAGCCACTGGTAAAATGAATGGTGATGTATTGTAATTTTGACACATGTCACATAAGAGCATATTTTCCTCTATTGTTTTAATAAAATCACAAGTCCTGTGTGCTCCTCTCTATTTGTACATAGGCTAGGAGCCAGATGGGACTGCCTATGGGGCTTGGATGTCAGAGGAAGCAATTCATTTGTGTAGCTAAAGGGTCTGCAATCTGAGCATTTCCAGACTTGAGTGTGTGCAAGGAGAATATTGTACCTGCTGGCTTCAGACACTGAGTTCTATTTGTATCCTATTCCATGATGCTATTGTAGAACATTATATCTATTACAGCTAGTGGAGTGTGTGTGTGTGTGTGTGTGTGTGTGTGTGTGTGTATTTTTAGGTTGTACCAAATATCATTTTTATGTCCAATGAATGCTAGTGGCTCTGCTGTAGAGTGTTGACATGGCTGTATCCATACTACACATAGGGCAGAATATTGTTCTTGACAATCCTCATGCAGTTTTATATAAATCATAATTTATGATTTATATAAAATGCGTAGTTAGCAGTGTTTGGGATGTTGGGCACACAAACAATGAATCCTTTTCTCAGGCCAGTTTAAATCTGTGAGTCTGCAGGTTATATTAGTAGTTGAGGAATATCATGGAAACACCATGTAGTTTTCAATATTGTCCAAACATTAGCAGCTATGAGTATTGTTTTAGGGTGGGGGAGATCCCATTCGCCCTTCACTCCAGAGACTATTTCCTGGATGTGCCCACAGAGCAGATCACTTCAAGCCCCCACACCTCTGCTGGTAAAATACCCTCTTTTATTTTATTTTTTAAATTTATTTTAAAATATATTTTATTGATTTTTTACAGAGAGAAAGAGAGAGGGAGAGAAAGTTAGAAACATCAATGAGAGAGAATCATTGATTAGCTGCCTCTTGCACACCCCCCACTGGGGATGTGCCTGCCACCAAGATACATGCTCTTGACCGGAATCGAACCTGGGACCTTTCAGTCCCCAGGCCGACACTCTATCCACTGAGCCAAACCAGTTTCGGCAAAATAGCCTCTTTTAGCTGTGTCCGTATTTTCCAGGTAAATTCTCACACTTTCTGATTTCTTAATCTTCCCTCTGCTCCTTTCCAAAATGGCAGTAGGCATATGAGGAACTCAGACAACACCATGGCTCTGTTGGGGCTCCCCTGGTGTATGCGGTGTCCACCGCAAGAACGCTGGTTGGATCCCGGGTCCCAGGTCAGTGGTTATCTGCTGAGTGTGGTTGCGTTGGTACTAACCCTGGATGTTTATTGCTATGCATTGCCAAATGTGTGGCCAGTCTATTCCTTAGACTGGGCTTTTGCTCCGTGACACTTCTTGTTGCTATTCAGCTTTCCTGAAACTGACTGTGACATTCTTTTGATTAATAGGCAGAGCAGAGGTGCAGTCATCTCTGTACTTTCACTGCCATGTGGAATGGCCTCTGGGGAACATGATTCCATAAGTAGGAAAGGACAAACACATTGTTGCTTTAAAATTTTTTAAAAATTATATTTATTAAGAGAGAGAGAGAGAGAGAGAGAGAGAGAGAGAGAGAGAGAGAGGGGGAAGGAGGGAGGGAGAGAGGGAGGGAGGGAGGGAGGGAGGGAGGGAGGGGCAGGGAGGGGCAGGGAGGTTGATTTGTTGTTTCACTTATTCATGTATTTCATTCGTTGACTCTTGTATGTGCCCTGACTGGGGATCGAACCCTCAACCTTGTCACATCAGAATGATACTCCAACCCACTTAGCTACCCAGCCAGGGTGAAAACATTATTTTAATAAAAAATATCTTCTGACAAAGGAAAAACCCCCACTGGATTGGGTTACACATATAGGAAAGACTTAGTTCAAGACTATAGCAGAGGGGGTCAAGACTGGCTAAAGGAGAGAGAGATTGAACTCAATTCTTTGAAACAAAAGATGGGAAGTTTTTGAGCCCTTGGTTGAGCTAGAGAACATTTTGGTGTGTGTGTGTATGTGTGTGTGTGTGTGGTGGGGGTGGGGAGTTGGTCAGTTTGGTTCGGCCATTTATGTTTGCTAGTTGGTGCTTATGGGCGGCAGGCTCCTCCCCTCCCACAGAGACTGGGAGACTGGGGCTCTGTGTTCTTGATTGATTCATTTCAAAGGGCTGGCTCTCAGGTCCTTGGGAAAGACATTCTTGCATTATAAAACTGGAAAGCTGCTTAATGAAGATTTATATCTCAAGGGGACAGATAAATAATTTACAATAGCAAGTTTCTTAAATTAAATGCTCTAAAAAAGGAGGTCAGAGACCTGTAGTCAGGAAGAAACCTATCTAACATTTAGTCAAACTGAGGGAACATTAAGACCATCTTGGGCACAAGTACAACTAATAATATTTCCCATTGCCTGGAAAATAAATATTTCCATAATGAAACAACACTTTAAGTTGAATAAATTATGGAATTAGGTAAAATATGTGTATTCAAGACTGAATTATATAAATATTTAAGCCTACAGGTAATCATATCTCATTAATCGGAAACATGATACTATGTTAATGTTTTAGTATTTGTACAAATTGGGAAAATATTACTGCCTTAATCAAATGCTTGGGATTGGTTTTGCACTTTTGCACCTTTTTGATCTGTGACCTAAATGCTGACTTTTCTGATCACGATGGGTAAATAATGTCTGTTGGGCACAAGAGAGTGACTTTGGTTTGTTGATCCAGAAGAAGTGATATGAGGACATTTGACTCATGACAGCCTATCATCTCTGTCTGGCTGGGAAGATAAAAAAAGGTAGGAAAGCAAAAGATGGTTTTCCACCTTCTGGGGTATTGCAACTTTGCTCTTCCTGATGCATGATGTCATTTGCTAAGATGACCTGCCTCACTGTACTAGATCTAAATAGAAACTTTTAGAAAAGTTATTATAATGGGCTTAGGAAGCAAAAACACAGGCAGGTTTTGAATGTCATCTGAATCTCTAGACATCATGTGCTAAAAGTAATTTCTCCAAAACTGTGCATTTGAATGAAATAAAACTTACTGTGATGAAAAAAAAAAATGAAGGCACAGAATTTGGTATTTTTGTAATTTTGATCTCTCTTTTCAAAGGAAATTTGGCTGTCCCCAAAATTGCAAATCAAATACACAAATCAAAATGCCTGAAAAAAAAAGGAAAGGATATAAACATTTACTTTTCAATCCGCTGAATTATTAAAGATTTCAGAAGTGTTTGATCTGGAAATATAAAAGTAGGTCTGAGAGTCAGTCTGCCAGTTTGCCTTGAGGGGAAATTGATCAACAGCAAAGAACTAAAACCTACGCAAATTGAGTGAGGTATTATTAATTTAGAACCTTTCTGGGGAAATGAAGTGAAAAGCATCTCTCTTCTTCTTATCATATCAAAAAATCCAAAAACAAAGCAATAAGTATATTTAGGGAACAAAGTTTACAACCGTGTGTGTGTGTGTGTGAGTGTGTGTGTGTGTACACAAGTATATGCTTAAAGCTTTCTGTTTGGAAACTTCATTGAAAATACTCTTCCTCAAATAAAAGTGTCCTGATCCCCTCTGTTATAGTTTTGATTTTATTTAGTTTGGCTCTAGTTCCAGCTTTGCTACTATTTTGGTATATGAATTTACAGTCTTATAAGCATATGGCTATACATTTATTATTTTTCTTAATGAAGTGAGTATTTATTAATCACCCACTATGTGTCAGACAGTATAATGAACACTCAGGATCTATCAGTGAACAAAATAGGTAACTAATTCTGACCTCCTGGGTCATACATTCTATTAAGGCATGATAAAGAATAAATTGTAAGAAAATTATATGTTATGTATAAAGCTGTCAATTACTGTTCAAAATGGAAAGTGGCTTATAGTAAGGTGAATGAGAACAGGATTGCTGGGCGGGAGGAATTTAAATAGGGGAGGTCAGGAGATACAAACTTCTGTGAGGGAAGTCCAGTTTGAGCGACGATTTGAAGGCAAAGATGTCTGCCCAGTGGAGAAGAGCATTCCAGGCAGAAAGAGAGCTTAACAAAGCAGGAGTCTGGAGATAGGAGAATGGCTGAAGTTTGCTCCAAGAACCTCAAGGAGGCTATTGTGAAAGGAGGAGGAGGGGGCGGGGGCAAGCTGGGATGAGGAGGACACGAGGTCAGACACGGGTGAGAGTGGTGCGTGTGGGGGTGGATCATGTAGAACTTTGTAGGCCGTTTACTAAGTGTAAAATTGAGAGTGATTGTGGGTACAGGAATGGATTTTTATTTAACCCGTTGTGTAGAGAATGGAGATCAAGTGAGCAAAGGTAGAAGCAGTAAAATTTGTTCGGTGGTATTGGGAGAATCCAGGCTAGAACGATGTGGCTTACCTGTGACCATTACCTCTGGGGAAATGGTCTAGTTCCAGAGGGGTGAGTCCTACCAACAAACTGCCAATTTTTGGTTGGTTTGGTAATTTGGTGAGAGAAAGAGAGGAGTCAAGCACAACTACATATTTGTTTTCTTTTGTCCTGAGGAACTGGAAGAATGGAATTGTCATAAACCAGGTTGGGGAAGGGTATGACTAGAGTAAGATTTGGGGGATGAATGAGAGTTTGGTTTGGAAAATGTTAATGGTATTAAGTAGGGAGTTGAATGTGTAAGGATGGGGTGCAGGGAAGAGGTGTGGATGGAGATATAAATTAGGGAATTATTGGCGTATATATAACTTTTAAATTTATGAAGTAGAGAGGTTACCCAGGGGCGGATGTGGAGAAGAAGCAGGATGAAGGACTGGTCCCTGGGCATCTCACCCTTAGGAGGTAATGAGAGAGAAAAGGAAGAACCAGCATTGGAGCCTGAGAAGAAGCAACCAATAAGCTGGACAGAAAATTAAGATGATGAGGGTTTTTTTGTGTGCCGAAGCTAAGTGAACAGAGTATATCCAGGCAATGGGAATAGTCAGAAGTACTGATGTCACTGACTGGAAGGAAGACTGAAATCTGACCATTCAATTTAGTAACGTGGCTCGTTGACACGAGCAGATGACTGGTGTGAAGTGAAAGGCTAATTGGAGTTGGCCTAGGAGAAAATGAATGAGAAAAATTGCAGAGAGTGAGGATGGACATCTTATTTGAAGAATTTTATATAATAAAATGCTAATATGCAAATTGACCGAAGAGCCAAACAACCGGTTGCTATGATGCACACTGACTACCAGAGGGCAGATGCTCAACGCAGGAGCTGCCCCCTGGTATTCAATGCACTCCCACAGGGGGTGCGCTGCTCAGCCAGAAGCCTGGCTCATGGCTGGCAAGTGCAGCTGCAGAGGTGGGAGCCTTTCACGCTGCTGCAGCAGTGCCAAGGCCCACTCCCCCTAAGCTGTCAGTCAGACATACCCCGAGGGCTCCATGACTGGGGTAGAGCACAGGCCCGACTGAGGAAACCCCCTCTCCCAGTGCACATATTTTGTGCACTGGGCCTCTAGTATTGATATAAAAAGCAGAAACATGTAGAGTGGGTTCAAGAGAAGCTTTATTTTTCTTTCTGACAGAATGCTTAAGCAGTATACATTGATGGGGATGATTCATTAAAAAGAAAAAAAAAATAATGAAGCCCGGGAGAGAGGAGCATTGGCAAAGCTGTGGCCCCAGGCAGGTTCCGCACACATGGAAGGAGCTGGTGCAGGGAGAAGGCACAGGGACACCGGGACGCTCAGGAGACACAGCTGGATTTGGGGGTGCTGACTGTGCCACCTCAACTTTTTCTCACTTCATCTCTCAGTCCTGCTTCCCTCTGTGCTGGCTTCGCCTAGCAGGCTTCCCACAGTGAGAGCTGCTACAGCTTGATTCTGGAATCCCGTGTTTTCAGCATTCACAGCAGAAAAGAGAATTTCTTTTCCAATTGTCCCAACAGAACCTTGGAATTGCCCCACCGGCCTGGCTCAGGCCACCTGTTTGGAACAAGCACGGTGACCAGGGGAGGGGTTGATGCCAAGACTCAGGAGTGCACGGGAGGAAAAACCAGCAATGCACCCGGCATCGATAGAGTTATGTTTTCTTCCGGCAAAAACAACTGTGCTGGCAAAAATACAAAGCAGTTAAAGGTTCCTAATGGTAGCTCGGGGACACAGCAGACCACTTAAGGGAGCCAGACCAATATTGGCACAGTGTTCTTTCCGTTTCCTTACATTATTGTAATTTAATGTCAAGATCAAAATGATCTGGGTGACCTTTAGACCCTTGGGGAAGGTTGAAATCACATATGGAAAAATAGTCATTATCTCAGAGGGAAACTTTTCTGTGACAATTTTAATAAAGCCAATTATTTTCTAGAAATGTAGATGCCCTAATGGTGGCGAGGATTGCATTCAACCATGTTCACTTGTGAAATTCAACCATGTTCACTTGTGTCCTTTTCGGCTCTAAGTCCTAACAAAGAAATACAGCTTCCCTTCCTGTGTAGTTCCTACCCTTACAAGGTTGAAAGACCCCATAACTCCTCACCTTCACTGATGACCAACAGGAATGGAGGTCATGTCATCTTTAATATTAGGAGGGGATAGAAAGGATTCTTTACTATATTTTAAGGCTTTAAGCAAGAATATTTTTCTTCAAATTTTCATTTTCACTTCCCTGAAATTGTAAGATCTGTCCCCATGACCACAAGTAAATATTGGTGATATCTGGCAAATGAGATATATGGGCCTGAAACATAATTCATCCAGCCAGTTATTTATAGTCAAATAACCCTGAGTAAATTATTTGGATATATTCATGGGATAAAATAGAGCACTGTATGATAATGATCACTGTATAATTATTTCAGGAGTAAAGAAAGGAAAAGGATATGATTTTTTAAATGAGATCCTTACACAGATTTAAATTGTTTTAAAAGTAATTCTTATCTACACTGAAATGATTTGTGTAATATTGAGAACATTTAATTTGCATAATATTGGGAAATTTTACTTAGCTTCTGTAAATCTTTTTTTTGAAGTTTTACTTGAAAAGAAGAGATGTTAAGACATTTCATCTCACTAGATAATCTAAATAATTAAGTTTAATATGGTACATAAAACTTCTGGTGGAGCACTTAACATAGAGTAGGCACTGGATCATCTTTATTCTGCTTTTCTTTCTTGACAGTTTACAGCAACATATATTCTAGAAGCAAGTTCCTTCTAGAGGAATCTGGTATTTAAAAGTGGTAGCTGACACTTTCATAAGAGATGCCTTGTTTTGTGGTCATCCAGTAACTAAGCTTTTTCAAAGCTCAGCTCTATTGTGGTCATAACTCTTTGTTTGGCGTCAGTAGCAATAATAATGGCTTTACAAGTCAAAAAGTAACAACTACCATATACGCTCATGCTTGCTGTGTGAGAGAGAAATCAATTGATAATATGTTTTTAAAAATTTAATGCTCATAGCAATACTGCAAGACTTATTTAAAAGTCTCATCAATGGGCAGGGTTTTTATTTTTAAACGTGAGTTTTCAGGCTATTTTATGAGGATTGAAGAAATTGTTTTTGTGGATTTTTTTTTTTGAAAATATTTATGAAACTTTATTATGTCAAATCTCAGTAGAGAGGCCAACACAAGGAGAAAAAGGAGGGTGGGATAAGGAAAGGGAGATGGTGATGTGGGGAAAAAATGAATGGAGGGGCAAGACTCTTGTTTTTGTTTGGTGGGACAAGTGCCTTTAACCAAGGGATAGATGAGCTTATGGAAATACGGTCTTTGGTCTCACAGGTATTTGTCTACTGTGATGTTGAATATATTGTTGTGTTAAAGGCATCATTGAAGACAAATAGTGCTTGGCTAGCAGCTGAAAAGTTTGGTTAATGAATAAAATAAAGATGCATTATTGTACTGTATTTTATAGTAATTCAGAGTTTAAAATTTGCTGGAGAAAGCCATTACTTTCTCCATAAAAAGAGTAACTGTAATAAATAATATGAAGGCTAGGTGGTTTGTCACTGGCCATACGGCTGGGGCAGTCTAACCGCAGCTGCAATCGGATCTTCAAGTCATGTCACTCATGCCCCTACCTGTCATCATAGGCTGGTACTCTGTCTCTATCTCTATCATTGCATTTTCTGTATCACTACTTGACACTTGTTTTAAAATTAAAAGGAGCTTAACACTCACACACTATGTGCATCTGCACAGCTCCACGGCTTAACTTCATGTAGGACTCCCTGGACTTCCTGTGGCCAACTTCTAACTTGGCAAAGCCTTGGAGCATCCGAATTTCCATTACTTAATTGGTGTACCTCCTTGAGGATAAAGCTTCATTTGCATATCCGTAGTCCCTTTTCAGCATTGGTGAGAAATTGAAATGTTCAAGGTGAATTAATCGCTAATGTTTCGAGTTGGCGGGTGCAGCTGTGACAGTGAGTGAAGCGGGAAGGGGGAGCGGTCAGGGAGAGGCTCCCCTTTCTCCTGGTGAGAAATGATGATCCAGCTTCATCTCTCTGAAATCACTCATTCTGTTTCCTCACTGCGCTCCTCTCCTGTGTTCATGTTTAAAATACTGGTCTGTAAAGGAGTGTCAGAAAGCCAGAGAAATATTACCTAATTCTTTATTTTAAAATGTGTCCTCATTATTAGCTTTAGACAATCACAGTGAACTAGAAAGAGCAAGAAGAAAAATAATTAGCGTTTTCTCCCAGGTATGTGTTGATATAGGTAACATTCCAAATGTAGAAATGTCCAGTTACGGTGATGGCAGGCTGGGGGCACATGCTTCATGCTGTACCATCTTTTTTTATGTGAATAAATGATAAAAATTCAGAGAGAGAGGCAATTGCATCAGGAAAAGGACCAAGGATGCTTTACTATCAAGCCCTAGAAGACTTTCCACTTCCCAATGCTTACTAGGCCCCGGGACAGAATAGTAAAGTTAGATAGGAGGGTCAAGGAAGCTACGCACTCCCATCATGTGCCCCCAACACTAATCACCCTGGAGACGGGTACTAGATAACTGGGGACAACCCATTGCTCTGTCGCCCCTTCCAATTAGCCAACCCACAGGCGCACATAAACCTTACCTAACCGCACCCATTAATTAGCTGTCCCCAACAGCTTCAACTTGTCACCCTTCCCATGGTGCATCTCCCTGCCTCGGCTCCAACCTTCTCTTCAAAGCGTTCTGCCTTTCGTCTATCAGAGTGTCAGTGTGTTGTGTCTGACGTCAAAATAATATTTAGCCCTCACTGGTTTGGCTCAGTGGATAGAGTGTGGGCCTGCAGGCTAAAGGGTCCCAGGTTTGATTCAAGCCAAGGGCACATGCCAGGGTTGCGGGTTAAATACCCCCCCTCCCCAGTAGGGGGCATGCAGGAGGCAACCAATCAATGGTTCTCTTTCATCATTGATGTTTCTGTCTCTCTATCCCACTTTCTTCCTCTCTGAAATCAATAAAAATATAATTTAAACAATAATTTTTAAATCTTATAAAACAACACAGATGTGTCCCTTCAGATCTCACAGTGGCGTGTGTTTTACCACAATGGCAAACATTTATTGGGCACCTCTTAGCACTAGAGTCTGTATGCCAGATTACCTGAAATGACATATATGTCACATTTAGTGCTTGGATAAAAACTGTGTTTCTGTTAATGCTAAACTCTATGTAAAATGTCAGACCTTATCAGAGTCTCAAGGTAGATGGTAAAATAATGGGGGAAAATAAACATGTATTAATGTTTCTATTGGAGTGTTATATAATAGGTGTTCCATTTTAATAGTATTGAATACTAGATAATTATGGATTCAAATATGTGTCAAACTCTATTTCAGGACATTGACAGTGATTATATAGTACCTACATAATCAGCAGTGTCAGTATTACTTAAGATAAATATATTCCCCAAATAAAGTATTATTATTTAAACTGAGGAATGAAACATCTTGAGACATATAGTAGTCACAACTATAATTTTCTTGTGTGCATTGGCTAAAACAAAACAGTGTTTTGTTCTACAGATATTTCCTTTACTATACAACAAACTTCCATTTTTTCACTTCTGAATGTTCAAGGACAACTTGCTCTTTGACCTTTTCCATGATTCTCCCCTCCACCACACCATCTTCTCTTCTCTCTTCCTAGAGAGGATATAACCAGTGGAGTATTGGTAAACTGGTTGGGGTGGGGACAAGTGCTGACTAACTGAGATTGGCAATTTCTGTGATTTAAAATACTCCAACCATGGCCAATTGTAAAGATAGCTACGTTTAACATTCTGCTTGCAAAATTCCTAAAAATTTAATGGTCTCTCACACATGGTTGCAAGCCACTTTCTACAGGATAGAACTCTCCATCATTTATTGTCCCCTGCACATGCCTCACCATTAACATTTTTCATGCTGTGTTTCAAACATGCATTAAAAATGTTTTTATTAATTTTGAGAGAGAGAGAAAAGAAGAGGGAGAGAAAGAGAAACATCGATGGGAGAGAACCATTGATTTGTGCCTCCTGTGCACTCTGCTGGGGATCGATCCAGTAATCCAGGCACGTGCCTTGGCCTGGAACCAAACTGCAACCTCTCAGTGCATGGGACAATGCTCAACCATTTGAACCACACTGGCCAGGGCTCAGACATGAATTTTACTGTTATTTCCTTATGTAAGACTATAAACACAGCGAGGTTGGAATAATTTCTTGACCATCTTTGTATTCCAGGTTTAATGGTGTACTTCTTACTCTAAGGATTCAACATGATCATATGTAGCTTTCTAGTTCGACCTTAGTGTGAAGGTCTTCCCCTTAAGTCCAGTTCTGAGCAAAGAAATTAAAGGCCAAATCATTACCCAGTAATGCATGTGAGCAGTAAACATGCTGTTTCCTACTGTTGGCATGAATGTCCACCTGTTAAATTAAGCACTTTAAATATTCATTGAGACCCCTAGTTCTTCACAATGACAGAAGGCTCTAATACCTAGAAATGAATATAATTGACATAGACTCCATTCACTTATAGTCTATGTTGCCCCACCATCACCTACATTTAGAAGTTTTATGCTTTGGATATTTGACTTTTTCAGTTTCATAGTAGAATTAAGTCTTACTAGCATTTTTTTCCCCCACTAACAGATTTTTAACTAATGTTTTGGGGGCCAATTTTTTTCTATTTTCACAAAAGGAGCTGGTGGCTGGTCTCCACTTGTGTCAAACAAATACCAGTGGCTACAGATTGACCTCGGAGAGAGGATGGAGATCACTGCCGTGGCCACTCAAGGCGGATATGGGAGCTCCAACTGGGTGACCAGCTACCTCCTGATGTTCAGCGACAGCGGCAGGAACTGGAAGCAGTACCGACAGGAGGACAGCATCTGGGTATGTGTCTCCACAGAATCCATAGTCTCTCAGGGAAAGAGTACGGTCCACCTGCATGCTGCTTACAAATCTCTTAACTTACAGCGAGAAACAGAATCTTTAGAATTACTTAGAAAATGTCTTTCAAGAGAAAATACAGTAATACTTATTTTCTAATACATTTTCTGATCTAATTTGTGAAACTACTGAACTTAAATTTATTTCACAGGGTCCTCAGAAATTGAAAAAAATCTGATTAGTCCACTAAATAGTGTGAAAGTCTAAGAAATAAAACATGTATAAAATATTTGTTTTTTCAATAATTTTGTACTTTTTAAAAGGTTGGTCAAAAGAATTTATCTCTTTTATTTCCTCTGATGACTGAGATTTCTGAATTAAATCCCCAGTAAATGGAGGTTTTTATAGATGATATTCGGAATACTTATACATTTTGTATATACATATTTATATGATTTATATATAAACCATTCTCTAGTGTTTTTAAAGTGGGTAAGTGTGTAAAATGATGTGTTTTGTGGACAGTGGCACAGTTCCTATAAGAGAGAGATGGACAAGGAGGCAGTGTGTAAAAATGTGGGTGGTATTTATAGTTGACTGATTGTATATAAATGCCGTGGAAGAGGGAAGCTAAAGGAAGTTTGCTTGGTGGTGGAGTGAGGACTTCTTTTTGGTGTATAAAAACTTTGATATGGATCTTATAATGAATAGGGACAACATACAGCAATCAAAGAGCTATATTTTCTTCCTCTGGCTGAGCTGCCAGAACCAGGGAAAATGAGTAACTTAATGAAGCATCATTCTTAGCACACAGATAATTTGGAAACCTATTTGGGCACAGAATGATAATATTCTTTGATCAGTCAACTGCCTTTTTTTTATTTTATTTTATTTTTTTTGAAACTTCCCAGAATTCCTTTATACATTATAAACGCACTGAAAAAATGGCCTATGATTCACTCACCTCTGTATCTCTGAAGCACTTGGTGGCCATTCCTAGCATTTTACTGATATGAATTGAATTGAGAAGTAGCCCTATTCTTTCTCTAGAGAGAATAGCAGTTGGGCTGGAAGAAGTTGCTTGTTAGCATTTTTGAGAAAAGCTGCCTTAAAAACTAAAGCAGGTTGAAGTTGTGTATAGGAGCGAGAATAACTGGATGTTACGGTTGAATTAATTCCATGAAAACTATTCAAACTAGGGGTAAAATAAACAGTAATTATGATCCAATAACAATGAAAGCTTAATGAGGTATTTATTTTAACTAGGAGTTTGAATTTTTTTTTTTTTACTCTTTTTCTCAATTGAGCATTGGATTTTAAACTAGATAAGGAGTGGCAAATTCATGATAATATTTAGCTGTGTTAAGTAAAATGTATGCTTTCACATTTTTAAAGATGGTAGATCAACCATGAAAATAGTTTTGCCATTCCTCAAGCTTGGGAAATGCCAAATCGAGACAGTGCCATTTGCCTTTTTTGGTTACTCCTATTAAAGGTGAGGTGTTGAGGATGACGTAGTGGCACAAATAATACCCTTACTGATCCAAACCAATCAATGTAAAGACAAATGGCATCTAGCACAATTACCGGTCAAGGTAATATTATTTTTTAGTATGTACTGTCTTTACCTTTTGAGTGTGAGCACACTGAAAATAGAGGCTGTACCTTCTCACCTTTCATCTCAGCATCATTTCCTAAATCCTACCTGCACCTGGCATGTTGCAGGAAAATACTGTATGTTCTGATGGATGAATGCACAAAGGAATGAATAAGTGAATGGTGAATAAATGAAATGCACTTTTTTTGGTAGGGTTCTTTTATGATCATAGTAACTGAAAGTGACTCCTCCTTATAGTACATTTACATTGCACCAGTTGAATATACTTAGAGGGAGGATGGTACATTTCTCTCTCCCCTATAAATTATGAACTTTTTACTTATGTGGGAGGGTTTATCTTTCTCAGTTTTGCATTTCTGGCATTCATCATCCAGTGTGGCACATGACTTTCGTTGAGTGAATTATGGGGGGAATAAAATGAATGAATGTATTTTAATACATTGATCTCCTAACATGTGCTTAACCATGTGCAAAATCCTGGGAGGTATTAAAAGAGCTCATGTTAATGTCAGGAAAGATAAAGCACATCAGAGCAAAACAAAAAATGATTCAGAGGAGCGCACAAATGTGAGGTACAGACTTCTAGAGGTTTGGAAATTGGCAGAATAGGGAGCTCACTGGGACTGAATTTGTCCGAAGAGCAGGGTTTACCATTGTATTGAAAGAAGCATTATGGCTTAAATTATGGAAGGATCAAGGAAACTATTCCATGAAGCTAGACAAGTGTAAACAGACCATGCACATTAGAGATATCCAGTTTCCCATATATTAACCCGTGAGACTGCTAGTCCAAGTGGACTGTCAGGTGGGGGAAGGTCTGGATAATCCTTTTGGATATGATAAAGAAAGCTTATGGATAGCTCTGAATGTCAAGATCAAAATTAAGACTCAGTACATCAGTGACCATGACCACACATAAAATAGGTTAGGCTCTGGTGTAGATAGCACCAACCCAAGTCCTCTGGGTGGGTTGCTGAGTTCTGTTCTCCTCCACACTCAGGCCCCGCTCTGGGGGAAGCACACTGCGTGTGTGAACCTGCTGTTTGCCAAAGCAGGATCAGGGAAAGTTGGTGACAGTCTCACCAGGATAACTCAGATCACTTCGATTGGGATTCTCTTTTTCCGCCAAAGAACAATTTTTAATTGAGGCACAGAGTAAAGAACGTAGCATTTTATAAATATGCATTCTCTTTTTTGTGTTTTTGCAGGTTTTGACTATTTTTTTTTCTAGATATTATGGGAGCAATACAAATTAAACAAAACATGCCAGTTTAATTTAAGAGCTTCCCAGTCTGCTCCAGATGATAAAAATAAATCCATGAAAGAGAGTTAGAAAACACATAAGGCATTACCCGAGTGTGTGGTGGAAGGAGAAGAAAAGATAACTGTTACAGATTTAGAAACACATAAAACAAGCCCATCAACATGGATTGAAATGCTGCAGGAAGGATGCCTCACTCTCTCATTTGATCCCATTTCAAGCACGGGTGAAAACAAAGACTTTTGTGTACCCAAAAGAATTAATAAAACACCCTTCTGCTTCTTCCAAATAATCTTTAAAAAGAAGGGCAGAATACCTTATTTATTATCATACAATTCATGTACATGTTTCATAGAACTGTTAACTTGACTGATACAATGATATTTTAAAAATTACACCTTAAAATATTTCTTCAGTAAAAGTTTTTAGTTCAGTGTTCCTCAGTATAATTTATACCAATGGCCCTACCAGATGGCATATAAATATTTTCCAAAAGCTCAGAAAATGCAAGCTACAAAAGTGTTGATAAATTGAAGACAAAATAAACACCCTCACCATCGATGTTCAAAAGACTTTTTAAAGTCAGTTTGTTGTAAAGGATTGAAAAAGCAAATGTAAGGTATAATTTTCACTCATCTAGAACAATTGCTGAAATTTCATGAAACTAGCATCTTGGAAATTATTTTAAGTAGGTCCACGTGTGCAGGCCCCTTATACTTTAAGACCAAACTGTTTACATTCTCTCTGGCACAGGCCCAAGATTCTTTCACACCATGGACTGTAAGGACGAGGAATGGGATGGCACCAACTTTATGAATTATTTAAGGAAATATGATAGTTATGCACAAGGATAGTTTAGTACTTTATTTAGATGGATTTCAATTGTATCTGATTTTTCAAACAAAAAACCTTTAGCATATTTCCAAAGTTAGTATGCTTTTGTTTTTTAATTAAAAGTGTCTAATGTCATTGTCTGGGTTTGGGTGGTGAAAGACATGAATCCCCTGTGACATAATCAATTGGATGGCAGTATCATCTGTCAGACGGTATTTATGTCATTGCTATCACTGCGAATGATTGACTTGTTAACTCTGCAAGCCACACAGGGCAGAAACACTACCTGCAAAGATGTTAACATGTATTTGTCTCTAGTCAAATAACACACTGTGGGGCGGGGGGTGGGGTGGGGTGGGGGTGGGGGAGGGGGCCCATTTAGTAGGAAACCAAATCGAATGAGCACAAATCAGCAAGGTGAAAGCAACCACACTACTTGACAGAGAAGGTACCTAGCAAACTAACTGTTTAGAGGTGTGCTGTGAGCTTGGTGCACTCCCACCTTCTGAGATGCATCTATCCTAGCCCTGTCCCTGTGGCGAGCCTTTTGTTGAGTGACCTCAACTACAATATTTGTGGTTGTTGTAAAGTACAACAGTACTAATGCCATGTACGTCACGGCAACTCATCAAGCTTAATGCAATGCAGTGCTTGCCTCAGTACTGGACAGATGCCTAGAGCATGCGTTAAGCTTCTTTTGCCTCCCCAGGGAATCTCCTATTTATATTTCTACTTAACCATGAGCTCTCCACCTTTGTGAAAATGAAAATGATTAACCTACTATTATGAGGTTAAAGGTGGCTGCGTTTGGGTTCTTAATGTGGAATCAATCATGAATCTAAACAGTTAGTTTACTAGGTACCTAGTTTGCTGATTTGTGCTCATTCGATTACATATTATGTCAGTCCCTTCTCATAAACTTCTTTGGACACCCATATGGGAACTTTATGTTGATATGTAATATACAACAAATATGTGAATGCCTATGAATTGTAGGTACACATTATAACTATAGAATAAATGATTATGCTGCTCCACATTCTTTAAATTGATCTGTCTCTAAGCAAGCAAGTTAAAAATTATTTGAAGAGAGTGAGTAGAGTTAGCAGTAAACTTGATTTGGTTCCTTCTTCAGAGTGCACACTTACATTCAAGATCATTTTCAAATCATCAACCAGAGAATAACATGTTTTAAAACCATTTTACAACTTGCGTCTCATATTTTACCATGTGACAGTTCAGTGACAACATCATCCCTTTTCTCTATTCCTCTTGTCATTCCTGTGATGTGATGTCACTGATGTCTACTTGTGGCTTTCTCATTCCCAGTCTCAGGAGGCTGCATTTGTAGTTCTTCTCTCTTAGAAGCAATTCTGTCCGTTTTGAAATGTTTTTATTCTTTAAGACCTAGACAACTATGTCTTCTAGGAAATAAATGCATTGATTCTCTTTCCTAGTTTTACATTTTAATTTCCAAATTTATCCAACGTATTTTAATCAGAGAAGTGGATAGAAAAATATATAAAGCTAGAAAGCAGGAGATAAGTTTTGGCATTAATACAATATAATTCTTAAAAATCTAAGAGATTCTTACTATTTGTTATTTTTCTGAAATAATTTTTTAAAAATCCTTACCTGAGGATATATTTTTATTGATTTTTGGAGAGAGAAGAGAGAGAAAGAAGCACGAGAGAGAGAGAGAGAGAGAGAGAGAGAGAGAGAGAGAGAGAGAGAGAAGCATGAGAGAGAGAGAGAAAGAGACAGAGAGACACACACACAGAATAGTGGGAGAAACATTAGTTGGTTGGCCCCGCATGCCCCCTGACCAGAGATTGAACCCAAACCCACAACCTTTTGGTGTATTGGATGATGCTCCAACCAACTGAGCCACATGGGTCAGGGCAAATCTTGCTATTTTTAAAAAAGATAATTCAATAATGTGAATAGCATTAAGGTGAAATTGTAAAATCAGTAATTTATCTTCCTACATTTAAATATAGAAGTAGACAATATAAAAGGAATATATGCTTCACTTATAATAGAACCAAGAATGAATAAATATCAAGAAATAAACTTAAAAGTAAATGAAAAAAGATATATGAAAATAGTATTTAGAATATTACTTAAGAACATAAAAGAAGACTTGGTTAAACGCAAGGACTTAGCTGTTTGGAAATAGAAAATAATATTATAAAGCTACATATTCTACCTACAATAATCCATAAAAGTGGAATTACCGTATTTTCTGGTGTATAAGATGACCCCCCCCCTAATTTTACAGTTAAAACATAGGTTTAGGCCTATATTCGCTGTATAAGACTACCCCCTACTTCTGAGGCACACCAGTTCTTTTTTTAATAGACCGCCTTTCTGACTCTGGCCAATCTGAGCAGGCTTTTTTTTTTTTGTTTCAAAAGTCGTCTTATACGCCGGAAAATACGGTATCCCTAATTTCCCAAATACTATGGTAGTATATGAGAAAATAGATAAGTTGGGGAAAATGACAGTGGTAAGAAGAATCTACACGTTAGGAAAATTTTCTAAATCTGTATTAATTAAAACATGATATGGCACATGAAAATATAGTGGAAGGAACAAAATAGAAAATCCATTACTAAGTCCAAATACACTTAAAGATTTGCCTAAGATATTGATAGTTATAGCATTGAAAGTATGTAAATTAGTCAATATGGAACTTGGTAAACTATAGCTTCTAGAAAATAACAGCATTTTAATAAAACATTTTAAATATATTTTATTGATTTTGTACAGAGAGGAAGGGAGAGAGATAGAGAGTTAGAAACATCGATGAGAGAGAGTCATCGATCAGTTGCCTCTTGCACACCCCCTACTGGGGATATGCCCGCAACCAAGGTACATGCCCTTGACCGGAATTGAACCCGGGTCCCTTCAGTCCCCAAGCCGACGCTCTATCCATTGAGCTAAACCGGTCCCGGCTAATAAAACATTTTATATCAAAATAAATTTCAGATGATTTGAGTACTTAAAAACAATACAGACATAGAAAAGTATTAAAATAAAACACAAGAGAATATATAGATAAAAATATATTAGAAGGGGCATGTCTTTCTAAGCAAGAGAACCAAACCCAGAAGAAAAGATGAAAAATTAGATAATTCTGGGAAAATGCTAGAGAAGAAAGTAGCATAACAACATTAAAGGAAGGAGTATAAATTGAAAAATGTTTTAGCCTATGTGATGGCCATGCCCACTTTGATTCACCAGCAGTGGTCTTAGATTAAGATCGGTATTCAGACTGACTATGACTGATAGTCATTCATCTGCAAGTTTACGTAGATATAAGAAGGGGAAAGGACAGGCAATAAACAGCATGTACAGCAATGGCATACTGGATGCTCAGTTATGCTGAACAGCTTCTATATATGCCAACACCTTGAATTGGGATAAACATGCTCACAACAGACAAGGCTGAGTGGGTGGGACTACCACAGATAGGGAGAGCCCTCAGCTCTAGGGTCCTTCCTTCCTTGCAAATGATGTAACTCCTTGGAGATAGGGGCCAACCCTGATCTCCAATGTACCTGCATCTTGTCAATCCCAGGTTACTTACCGAATACAGGGTATGTCGGTGGTTCCCAAATTTTACTACACATTTTAATTCTGATTCCCAGGCAGCATCCAAGCCAATTAAATAATATTTGGGATTTTAAAAAAATGGTCCCAGGTGATTTAACCTATGGGAACAATTGGATTACTCAATAAACAAACTTGACAACCAAGTAAGGATTCTTAGTTTGGTGGAAACAGAATCCCCCGATGATAATTCATCTTAGATCCAGCATAAATTATTTGAGTTTATGTTACAAGAAGGATTGACTAAAGATCTAGTCTAGGCAAAACAAAAGGCTATAAACCTGCTGTTAACTAATGCTAATTTCTTCAGCATTTAAAGCTATGCTATAGCTATGTAAAGTTACTTAAATTTAAAATCTTATTAATTAAAATGAAATGGAATTAAAAACCAAGTCCCTCAGTCATACTATCCACATTTTAAGTGCTCGGTAGCCACATTAAGCTAGTGGTTATTATATTAGCTCACTTCTGGGACATATCCAGCAGCACAGAAAATGCTATTAGTACATATACAAAGCATGTTTTTAAAGTAATATGAAAATTGAGTTTTATTTTGTTTAAAATATATACAGGCAGTTCAGAGAAAGGGAAACCTATTTAAATATGTAAAATTGTTCAACCTTATTCAATATTGAAGAAATTCACATTAAAATGAGTGTCAGGTAACACCTCCTGAAAGAATGAAACAAACATGAATCTTGGCACTACAGTGATAGTAAGACATAACTTTCCAGATTGTATATAAAAAATGAATGTCTTTTATTTTAATGGTTTTGTATTACTTGTAATGGATTTTCTTAAAAATGTTTAACTACTGCATCAAAACCATTGCATTATGGATCCTACTGTTTAACAGGAAGAAGATAAAAATGAATTTAAAGAAAAGCATTTTTAAAACAAGAAGAATGAACATTTACTAAATACTTCTTATATGCCAGGCACTATTCTACATGAATTATATGTATTTATTCAATTAACTTTCACAACCCAGTGAATTAGGTACTGTGATAATGAGCAGTTTGTATTGAAAAATGAGGAATAGTAAGGTTATTTTCCCAAGGCCATATAGCTAGTTGGGGCTTGGTTTTGATCCCCAAGAATATAGCTTAAAAGTATTCCCTATGTTCAAGTCTCTTGTGTTATGAAATCAACATTTTGAAGGAAAACTCAAATGATTCAAGACAGGTAAACACTGCCATGGGCATGGTGAGAAAGGCTCTTTCTAATTCTGCTGGTGGAATAATACAAAGGTCCAAACTCTATAGAAGGTAATGCATGTTTTTAGTATATTAAAGGAAGGGAGTCCAAAACAGTGTTAGTTAATGCTTGAAATCTCTCCAGATATATAATTTATACCAAAATCAACTGGAACAACTCCAGAGTTTATCCTGCAAGTGCACTTGCACTCTACAAAGGAAACATATGCCAAGATTTTTATTGCCTATAATAGCAAAATACTGTAACACTGATCTAATACTCCAGTAGTAGCTCGCTTGCTTAAGTTTATTTTATAATAGTACTTCCTCATCAATGGAATATTTTTTTTTGCCTTTTCATTTTATTTCTATTTTTAAAAAACTATTGTTGAAAGTATTACAGAAGTCCCCTTTCTGTCCCCCATTGACCCCTTCTAGGCTTCCCCTTCCCCGCCCACCTCCCCCATGCCTTCACCACCTCATTGTCTGTTTCCATGCATACAAGTTCTTTGGTTGATCTCTTCCCATTCCCCTACAATCCCCCACATTTCCTCTGAGATTCAACAGTCTGTTCCATGCTTCTCTGTCTCTGGATCTATTTTGCTCATCAGTTTATTTTGTTCACTAGATTCTACATTTGAGTGAGATCAAGTGATACTTGGCTTTCTCTGGCTGGCTTATTTCACTTTGGAATGATTTAGGGCCATCAAAAACATGATAAAAGAATATACTGGCCATTTCTGAGTGAATTTGCAGTGAGTTGTCATTTGGTACTAAAGAATGAATCATAAAGAGTGAAGAGGAAGAGATGAGGGGCAATGAATAGAATATGTTTATTTAATAAAAGCACAGGTAAACATTAGATTATATCAAATTTCTAATGGGATAAGAAACAAATGCAAATTAAAATGAGTGTCAGGTAACACTTCCTAAAAGATAACAGAAGAGAATGGAGAGGAAATAGTCCAATTATTGCATTTTTAAGAAAACAGGTAATGGTTATTTCCTACTTGTTATATGGCATTATCTTGTATAATTTATTGATAATAGAAAGTCTATGAGCATTATCAAAATGAATCCTCATATATTTATTTTATTAGTAATTTAAAACACATATTTATCCTTATACAATCCTTGATCATATTATTACAGAATAGAAAAACATCTTCATTCTGATAGTAAGTTGATCTTTGAGTCAGTGCCCAGCCAGAAAAGCAGAAATTACTCTGGGCGTCTGAAACTGGGAAGTCATCATAGGAAATTGGTTGCAGGCGATGGAAAAGTTGATCAGTCCAAGGTATGGGGGAGGATAGAGAAAGGGGAGGCAACTTAGAGCTCAGCAACAGCAAGACGATGCTGTAATTCCAAGAGCTGGATGGAAAATGAGAAGGTGGTGCTCTCAGAACTTAGAGCTGACATTGTTCAGTTCTAGGGCCATGGAAGGGGCTGCCCATTAGAGAATTATGAAAGCAAGGGATGCCCACGGGGAGCAGGAGCCTTGTAAACAACAGCTTCTACCTAAAGGGAGAAATATCCTGGTTTCACCCTTCCTTTAACCCACCAATCTCTCTTTAGGGCCCAGCTGGAGGCTTGCTAACCAGGCAGCCTCATCTATATCAATCAACCCTCCCTTGTCTCAGAACAGAACAGGGAAGCAAAGATATACATGGTTCTAAATGAAATAAGAAAATGATCAAGAGAGGCCTGAAAAGGCACATTACTAAAGACAAGTCACCTCTATGAGCTTCTTTTTATTTCACTCACAGAATGAGGGTGCAGGTAGAATCCAGGCACTTTCTGAGTGATTCCTTATCAGTTGTTCAATTGCATGCTTCCCCTTTAATTCACAAAGACTGTAGACCAATAGGATTTTAATACTGAAGAAATTAAAATTTAAGATAGTAAGTCCTGACGCTAAGTTTGTTAACTAGTGCCACATTTATAAAATTTTATATTTAGCTCTCTTCCCTTCTGCTAATATTCACGAGTATGCAAAGCTGGCAAAAATGGTATTTCAATACATTGAAAGGGGGGAATCCATGGTGAAGATGGAATCACTGGTTTAGGATCGTTTTTAAAAATACACCATCTACTCTAAAACAGTAGACTGATGTTTTCTTTAATAAATTATGGATTCAATCCTTTGTTGTTTACCAAAATATGTACTGTTGTTCCAAGTATAGATTTGCTTTCTATGCGCGAAAGATCGCATTTGCTTTATTCCTCATCAAACATTTTGCACATGAGTACCAAGGAGTTTTGCAGAGCACCAGGTAGAAGAGTATGTGTGTGGGTTCATACATTTCTGTTATTGCTTCCGGGGTGGGGCTATTACATGCATTTGGTGTACAAAAACCAGCAGGCTACTATATTTTATTGAAATGTTTTGCTTGGCTGGAAGACCTAATGGCTCAGTCCAACTCTACACCTGGCAGATTTTATTGACAGCTTCCTTGTGTACCACAGTTCCAATCTCAAATGCTTATAATCATCACTTTTAGGATAGTCACCAAGTTTCCTTATGGGTCGTACTCTTCGTTTATCTGACGCAGGCTTGCTAAGTATTCTTCAATGCATTGCTTTCAGCCAGGGCCTTCCAACCACTTATTCTCCAGTCCCCCGGCCCCATCCCTTCTCCAATATTCACCAACTTGTATCTGGGGTTTTTATCTCCAGAGACATCTTCAATAGCTGTTATTTCCCAGCAGTTTTTCTGGATTACTTTTCATAGTTTGTCATATATAACTTTAATTGGCTGCATTTCAAACCCATTCATGTATTTTTCATTTTGTTCCACTCTACTTATGTGTTTTCCTTTAGTCCAAATTATATACATGACATAAATAAATACCCAAATGCTGTTGGCTAAAATGCATAGTATGTGTACGGTCTCCATTAAAAAGTTTAATCATTTCTTAATTAAGGTTATGAATTCCTAGTAGATAGGAAGCATGCTTTCTGTGCTTTAGAATAGATATTAATAATGTCATAACAGTAAAAGAAAACACTTTTATGATTACTTCAAGTCCAAAATGCAATAACCTGGTGATATGTGTGCTGCTTTACAGTGTGGAGGTCTGTGTATGTCCTGAGATGAAGGCGCGCACCTGATATTTGGCATAAATTGTAAAAGAAAAACTCTTATCATAACAACCTTGAGCCATCTGGTGTTATCCATTCGTGTTCCCAATTGCCCTTAGGACTCATACCTCTAAGTTGGCATTGTCTAAGATCCTCCTCCCTCTATTGTTATCTGCGTTACTTACCCCTTTCAGAAATGTTCACAAAGGAAAATCCTTTGGGTGACTGAGAAGAGCCCTGTTATAGAAACGATTCAAGTGTGAGGGCATTTGTCCAGAAGTGGCTGTGAGTATGAAGGGAGGAAAGAAAACACAAAACAAAAATACTAGTAATCTTCCACAGAGCTCTGTCTATAAATCAGAGAGATGCAGTTCAAAAGAAAGCATATTTAATTTGTATTCTGCAAATGAAATTTTTATTTGGCTTTGAACTCCTGTCTTCCATTCTCCGTGTCTTATTGTTATTATTAATCTCTCGCACTGAAAGGTTGTCTTCCTTTTGGAGCCTTGAACATTTTAAGTACTTCATAATAGGGCTCTTTTTCAATATGAGAGAGAGGAGAGAAAAATTGCTGGAGCAGTGAAAGGGTCCTCAGGGAGCAATGGCTTTATTACAATATGTCAGAGTTTTCATGAGTTGGGGGTGGCCTGGGGAATATCATTTTCAGGGAAAAACTTGTATTTATTTTAGCAAGTTTGTGGAGAGTTGTAGAAAATTGTCCCAAGAGCTACAAAGCTATTATGGTAATAGTGGTTCCATCTTTACTCCCGAAATAACAAAAGGTTAAAAATATGATTTTACTATGCCACATTGGAAATAACTTTTCTATCCTTAGATCAGAATAAACACGTGAGTTAATTAAGCTCACAGTGATATTTGAGATCTGTTTTAAAATCTGCATGTCAACGATGATGAGTAAATACTGAAATGTCTCTAAATTGCAAAGGAATTGGTCTGTCAGTCTCCTTTTTTCATAAAATCAAATATTTTGGATACATGTACACACACATTGGATTTCCATATGGGCTACTCTCACTTTCTTAGTTTGTACTTTTAAATTCTTAGCCTTTTAATATTTAATCTGTCTGAGCTGAATAAAGTATATACTTGATTATAGCATAATTTAAAAAAAATTAACCAATAAGAAAGTACATTTTGTGTGATTAGAACAGATACACATTCAATATATGAAAATATATTGAATGTGTATGTGTATCCCTCGGTCTCACCCTACTTTGAACATTGCATGGAGCTTCACACTGGAGTCATTTGTGGCTTTTCATGGTGGACCACACCATAGAGCAATGGCTATCTCTCACCTCTACTCCAGGGAAAGTCCTTGTGAATCGGCCTCTCCTCTCTTTCCTTCCATTGAAACCCACCATTCCCAGATTTCTGGATTGGAAACAGTAACATGTTTGGATCTGATAATCAGGGTAGCAAACACCATCAGCACACTGTCTTGATTCCTGTATGCATGCTTTAGTGGCTTTCTGGAAACAATGGCCCTATTTCTCGTATCTGAACCTGGAGTGATTAGATTAGTTGGAATGTTAAATCAGGTCCAGTTCAAAGTACCAGAGCTACAGGACATGAAACGATTAGAGACTGTGGATGGCAGTTAAGGATGCCATCTCTGTTATCAGCTAGCATGCCTTCAGATGCAGGCTCCATGTCTTACAAGCTATGTGAACTGGGACAAGTTGCTTTTACCTTCCCTGCAAAGTGGGCATGACAATAATACATTCTTGAAAGACTGTGTATGTGAAAATTAAATGCAAAAGAAAATGAGGAGGATGAGGAAGAGAAGAGAAAGAGATGGAGAGAGAAAAGGAGGGAGGAAGGAAGGAAGCTTTGCAGAATGAAATGCAAATAAAATACCTTGTGCAACATTAACAACAGATCTGAGATTATGAGCAATCCAGGCAATAGGTACAGCAGGTGAGAATAAATGGCTGACTGAATGCAGTGGGTTTTGGAACGGAAGCATGATAAGGAGAAGGGGCGAGGAATGGCAAATCCTCTTCCCAGTAGTTTGGCTGTGTAGAGAAGGGGAATGGAATGGTGATAAAGAGACAGGGTGAGTGATGCATAGACAGATGGAGGATTTATAAGTGGAGAGACTTAAGCAGGATCATAACCTGAGTGGTTAAGTCCTTTGAGGTCCAGAGATTGAACATGAAGGTGATTCTAGAGTAGGCGGTGGGGCAAGGGAATCCAGATACACTTGGCTTTTAAGAGAGGCATGTGTTCTTATGAGAGTAGAACAAAGACAGTAAAGATGGGTAGAATAGTCCCTTGATGTACAAAAAGTCCAATATTTACTGAGAACAAAGAGGGAGAATTGAGAATGGAGCCAGCGAGGAGAAGAATTCTAAAATAGCACTGAGTGGCCATCTTAGGCTGGAGACCATGAACGGGCATCTGAGTGCCCTGCCGTTTGGCTTTCTCCAGCTGTAGGCAGCTGCTCATGTGCAGGAGCAGAGGACATAGATTCTTAGTTTGAACCAGGAATGCAATATATAGGGATACTGGTGGGAGGACACAAGGATAAGGACATATATGGGTTGGCAAGAGTATAGAGGGAGGAAAGTACAATAGAGTTAACACCATGTCAGGGAGTGAAACAAAAGGGTGCCAATGGAAGATTGCATCAGTCAGTTCTCCAGAGAAACAGAACAAACAGGATGCACATAGATTTATTTTAAGGAATTAGCTCATGTGATTGTGGTGGTTTGGCAAGTTCAAAATCTACAGGATAGCTTGGAAGGCTGGAGACCCAGGAAGAGTTTCAGTTTGAGTCAAAAGAAGTGTCATCACAAGATGGCTGCCCCCACATCATCACAAGATGGCTGTCCCCACGTTGTCACATGATAACTGCCACAAAATGGCTAGTCCCACATTGTTACAAGATGGCCAGAAGGGGAGGGCAGTTTGAGGAGGGCAGTTGTGGGTGATTAGACCAGCAGGAGAGGGAAGTTAGGGGTGACCAGGCCTGTAGGGGAGGGAAGTTGGGATAGCCTGCACCCTCTCCTATTGGGTCGACAGGAGAACAGTTAGGTGTCAATCATGCCAGCAGGGGAGCGGTTAGGGGGCTATCAGGCTGGCAGGCAGAGTGGTTAGAGGCAATCAGGCAGCCAGGTAAGTGAACAGTTAGGAGCCAGCCAAGATTGTGAGGGGATGTCCGACTGCTAGCATCGGGGGACATCTCCTGAGGGATTCTAGATTGGAGAGTTTGCAGACTGGACTAAGGGACACCTCTCCGGTGCACAAATTTTGTGCACCGGCCCTCTAGTTTATAATAATGCCTGACCAAATGTCTGGGTACTGTGACTTAGCCAAGTTGACACAAAATTAACCATCACTGAGATGGAAGGATTCTAAGGAACAGTGGGGCTGTTGAGGCTGAAAAGCAAATAAGAGTGGGAGGACAGGAGTGAGGGAGCAGGAGAGATCTAGTGGTCTAGGATCAAAGAGTCTAATATAAGCATTTACAATTTCAGAGATGGTGCAATCACAGAAAATAATTAAGGACCAAAGTGTGGGCAGAGAAGTGTTAAAGAGAAGCATGTGAAGGCCCTTTAAGTCTAGAGTGTGTGTTTTATGTGTCATCCAAAGGATATTGAAGTAGAGAGTTACTGAGAAGACTGTGATGAATAGAAGGGAAAGACATTCTAGGTCCATTATATTATTCTGGAAAATGTTGAAATGACTTGTGTATTTAGGACTAGATGATATCTCTTTGTCTCCTTCCCCTTTCCTTGTTCTCATTTTCTTCTGCATTTAATTTTAACACACACATTCTTTCAAGAATGCATTATTGCCATGCCCACTTTGCAGGGAAGGTAAAAGCAACTTGCCCCAATTCACATATCTTATAAGAGTGGGAGCCTGCATCTGAAGGCATGCTAGCTGATAACAGATATGAATGACACCCTGTATTGGGAGAGGACCCAGGCTAAGAGGGGCAGAATTTGCTAAACCATCTAACATTCATTAAGCAGAAGAAAGGTGTTTCTCTTTTTTCCTTTGGGTGGCTTATTTTCATGACAAAGAAAAATTATATGGAGTTGACAGAAGACATAAAAATACTTACCGACTCAATGGAAATACAGCATTTGGGAAAAGTGACCAAACTTCACTTTAGCTCCCCAAATGCTGATTTGGATTTCATGGGGCATGCTGATTTCTTTTGGAAGCAACCTCACAGACACACCTAGAAATCATGTTTCCCCAGCTATGTGGCCAACCCTTAGCCCAGATAAGTTGACACATAAAATTGACTATCACAGATACATACCTTCCATTCTGCATCATTCCTTGGCTATTATAAGGCCTAATCAAATTTTGAGCTCTACTTTCTAGTCCTTAACAAATCACCCCAATTCACAGGAAGTTGTGGGAAATGGGAGAAAATGCAATAGTATCATAATTTTTGGAAGTGACTGTGGGAGGCATCCCAGGAAAGTTCACGATCTTGAAAGAGAATGAAATTAACAGGAACTCTTAGCACCTTACCTCTCCTAACCACAATCTAGAGTTGGATAGTTTTCCTCTACTAGTTCATATTCTGTTTACAATTTTCCATTAAAAATGTAAATTGTAAAATTTATTTTATCATTTAAACTTTCTTTGGCGTTGGTATTGGTTTTACTTTCTGTCTTTTTTTTTTTTCTTCCCTTTCCAATTTCAGCTGAGTCAATTTAAAAATATTCCACTTTTACTGATTTTTGTCTTGTTTTTGCCATTCTACCTTGTAGATTGCAGCCAGAGGTCACACCCTAATCACTCAGATGCTGTTTTATCATTCATGTGAGATGCATCTATTAATCATGTTTTTGCTCCCAATGGAACCAGAGATTAGTCAAGCTGTGACATTTTCTTTTGAGTGACTTCTTATATTCTACGTCTGATTTAGTAGTTATGTGCACACATCAGTTTCAATCATTGCTGACTGATCTTAGCTGGTTCTGACCAGGACAATGGTCCTCATATTTTCTCTAAATTGATTCATGGATGTGTAATTTTCTGGCTTCTTGTGCTGTACCTGGGTTAATGATTTGTGAAGGATTTATCTATGCTTAAGTTCAGATTTAAAAAGATACGCTTAACACCCATATAATGCTGTACATCTTGATGACCTCAGGGTGTGAAGCCCTCGACTGTGAGTATATTTGTCTATCTGGTTTAATGACATCAAAGTTTCTACAGCACATGCTTGATGTAGGAAGTCAGAATTATGTAGTAAATGTTTTGCTTTTTTCCCCCCAGAAAAATATTCTATCAACCGAAACTCAGTTTTTCTGCAGTATTTCAAGACATTCTAGGTCTGTTATGTTATTCTGGAAAATGTGTTTGAAGTGACCTGATGTAGTTAGGACTAGATGACATACACTATAATTTATCTTAATTTGAATAAAATAGAATATCTAGAGGGTGGTGGCATATAATATGGAAATCAGGTGGGGTGTAGGGTAGTGACAGGTACCTATGGTTGCTGAGGGGATCATTGCTGTTCCTGGCCTGAGTGTGCAGGCCTAAGGTTTGTATATGCTGATCAGTTCCAGGCCTGTCTGTATCACCTAATTTGGTCTTGGTTTCATTGATGAAAATAACATTAAAAACCAAGTTCCATGCTTTTCTTCAGGTGGCAAGGTTACTTTGAAATCAGTGTTGCTCCACTTGAAGGGAAAATGACAGCTTCATTTTGTATTTTGTAATTTTTCTATTTTATCTCCATTTTAAAAATGCTCACCGCTATATGAATACACTTAAGCACAGAGTAACAATAAGACTTTCTATGAGATGACTTTGAAAGTGAATGTGATTAGGGGGATTTTTATTCTCTTGAAAACACTCATAAATTGCTTATTTGAGATACGACTTCTAAGTAGCCAAAGAGCTGTGTTCTTACCACCAGACAGTGCTTGGAACAGAACAACATGTACTTGCACCACCCATAAATATTTAAAGTTTCGGATGATGTGGCACTTACCAAGGAGAGAGCCAATGAGTGCTTAGAAAGTAATGCACACACAGGAGGTTCTTTCACACCACAAGCATCAATACATGCTCCTTTAGGATGCTGAGAAGAAATGATGACTCATCATGAACTCAGTTACTTTTAAGGTCTGCTTGTGACAACAATGATTATATTATTATTAATTACTGACCACCCCTGGATCTTGTCTTCTGTTATTCTCCACTGTAAATGTGCTCTGCACCTTTCCCACGTTTTTCTCTATCCCTCGGAATCTCTTTTCTCTGTTGCCTATTGTCATTTACCCATTGTTACTTTTTTTCTAAACGTTCTCAACAGATTCTCAATGCTTTCACGCAGTCTTCCTTAAAGTGCATTTTATTGGACAAGCTGAATTTTAAAATCTAACAATGTTAATGCAAAGAACCTTTCATTGTAAGTTGACATTTTCTAAAACCCAGCAGCTCCTAGAAACATTAACATAGAGGCCACTCACATGCTTTTGGAGTGAGTCTCCGAAGCTGACACTTCAGACAGACACAATAGCCGTCCTATCCCTCCCGAGTGCTCTCCCAGAAGAGACTCTGAGAGATGTGTAGTTCTCTCATACGAAGTCATAATAATAATTCTGGCATTGCCTGGGCAGTATGACACTGTGGTTGAGCATTGACCAGGAGGTCACAGTTCAATTCCTGATCAGGGCACATGCCTGGGTTGCTTGCTCGATCCCCAGTGAAGGGTGTGCGGCAGGCAGTCAGTTGATGATTCTCTCTCATCATTGATGTTTCTGTTTCTCTCCCCCTCTGAAATCAGTAAGAAATATGTTTTTAAAAAATTGTGGCCCTAGCCAGTTTGGCTCAGTGAATAGAGCATTGGCCTGTGGACCAAAGGGTTCTGGGTCAATTTGCATATTATCTTTTTGTTATATAGGATTATATTATGACTCAAACATTCTGATAAAGCAGTTAAGTGATTGTATTAATATTATTAGAAATCATACTTTCAGTATAAGAAAAAAGAGAAACTTAAAATGTGAAGAGGTAAACTAAATATTCTGCAATAAATTTGAATTGGCTTTATGAGAATGAGGGGGCAAATGCTCAATGCAGGAGCTGCTGAGCTGCAGTGACTTGGCAGCTGTGGTTCTCACGTGGTGCACCTGGAACCAGAGAGGAGGAGCCCAATTTTGGGGTGCATCACCTGAGAACCGCCCTCTCGCAATCCAAGACTCCTCAAGGGATTTTGGAGAGCTGGTTTCAGCTCGATTTCCACAGGCCAGGCAGAGGGATCCTACCTGTGCACGAGTCCATGCACCAGACCTCTAATTTTACTATAAAAGGACCCTAGGATTCCTTGTGGGAAATGGTTGAATCCAGACCTGGGATTTAAGCTGTACAAAATAAGTCTAGAATATTGTATTCCAGAAAAATAGGATTTTATCAAAGGATACTGGATTCTCGTCAGAAAGATTTAGGTAACAACTGGCTAAAATATTAATAAGAATAATACCATAAATGGACTAAAGCACCAAGTAAATTAAACATTCATGAATTTATAAGTATATGAAAATGTCCTTATCACCATCATTAAAAGATATTAGGGAACCAACTTATTATTCTGATGCTGGTTCATAGAGGAAAAATCAAGTATTTTTCTACTTTTTCTGATTCAACTGCATCTCACACTAATCAAATATTTTATGAGAGGAAGTTTCTTTTCTACAGAAGTATTCTAGATTAAAAAAAGATATTTTGGAAGGGATGATGGAATTAGAATGTCACCATTTTATTTCCTCCAATGAAATAATGTACTTAAAGAATATTAGTAATCACTAGCATCATAAAAAAAAAAAACACAGAAAAAATTAGGTATAAAGAATCTCCTGATGAAAGTATATAACATTTTTTTTATGGAATTCTTGCTAAAATGTAAAACCTATCAAATGAAGCCTCAAAATCTACCTACAAGTTTATAAGCACTATAGGGACAGAAGGATAAGTCACATGACACTATAGAGAGGCAATCAGCAAACTATGGAAAACTCTGATAAATGGCCAGCCATTTCTAATACCAGATTTAAAGAAAATGAAAGGGAAAGTGATCCATTAGTAAAAGGAGATTTAAAAGAAACAATTAAATGCATTTGTTGAAATGTTTTGTATCGTGATTTGAACAATATTGCATACACATGCACACACACAGGCACATATACTTTGCTAGATAAGCTATTAGCACAGGATGTTGATAACATTACAGAACTATTGCCAACATTTTAGGTATTGAAATTAAATTATTTGTTTCAATAGGAATTCTTATCCCTTAAAGATATATATATATATACAGGAAGTTATAAGATGGCCGAGATTGGATTTATAATAATTAGTAGGTAAAGTGATGAATTTGAAGGGGACATGGTTATAGATGAAATAAAATTAACTGTGGGTTAGCAATCTGTGAAGCTGGATATATGTGACTTTTATTGCTCTTTTTTCCGTACTTGGGTATATGTTTGAAAATGTCATAATAAAAATTTTAAAGCCAGATAATGATTTTCTCCTCCTTAAACTTTAATAGCTAAGGTTTCCATTCTTACACAGTGTAATTTTACTTGCAATAAGACTGACAATATGAACATCATTAGGACCAAGTTGAATAAAATATCAAAATTAATGGGAGTTTGGTTACCCCAATCAGTGTTGAAAGGAGGAGATCTAGACCCAAGTGAGGCCAGTTCTGCCAAAAGAGCAGTCAGATTGGTTGTGGGATTAGAGGAGATGAAATCTTGCTACTGTCAAGAAATAGAGAAAAGGAGAGCATTATGCTAAGTGAAAAAAGCCAGTCAGAGAAGGATAAGTATCACATGATCTCACTCATTTGTGGAATATGATGAACAAAGTAAACTGATGAAAAAAAATAGATCCAGAGACATAGAAACATCGAACAGAATGTCAGACCTCGGAGGGAAGGCAGGGGAGGGTGTGTGTGGGGGTGGGATGGGGGGGATTAGGAGATCAACCAAAGGACTTGTATGCATGCATATCAATGAATAGATGCAATAGGGGGGTGAGGATATGTGCTGGGGGTGGGAGTGGCTGGGGAGAGGTCAATTTGGGGGGGAGGAGACATATGTAATACTTTCAACAATAAAGAATCTATATATATATAAAACCCCAATATGCAAATAGACCAAATGGTAGAACAACCGAACAACCAGTTGCTATAATGTGTGCTGACCACGAGGGGTCATATGTGGAACATGGCGGGTGTCGGCCATGACAGGATGGTGGAGCAGGTGAGCAGGGACACCAGACCAAGGCAGGGCACTGGTTGCTGTCATTGGGGTGAGCCTCTGCTGATTACTAAAAATTCTTTGTTCCCGTGTGCTGCGGTCCCCCACAGGTTGAGAACCGCTGCTATAGAAGCCTAAGACCATTGGAAAACACAGATATTTACATTACGATTCATTAACAGTAGCAAAATTACAGTTATGAAATAGCAACAAAAATAATTTTATGGTTGGGGGTCACCACAACATGAGGAACTGTATTAAAGGGTCATGGCATTAGAAAGGTTGAGAACCACTGCTCTAGGTCCATCCATACAGTCACAAAGGATAAGATTTTCTTTTTTGCAACCGAGTAGTATTCCATTGTGTAAATATACCACAGCTTTTTTATCTATCCCTCGATAATTTTAATGACATAATATATTTTGGCTTGATGTTTTCTCCAAATTTTTCCAGTTTGCTTAAAGCAGCAAGAGTTATCCAAATAAATACAGGTCATTCTCTTTATTCATGATAATTTTGTTTTATACCGTCTCTGAACGCTGAATTAGCAAATACTGAACCACTGCTCCTGAGGAAAATACAGGCTTAGGTTTCTTCAAGCCTCTGGTCACATTTCATCAACCAATCAGTGTATAACCTGTTCTGTGTGTGCTTCTGTTTAAAGACACCTTATTTAATGTAGATAGTTGATTCATTAACTTTGAACTCATGGCCAACCGCGCTATTACTCATGCCTGAATGAAGCTTATCTAACATACATATTTCTTTGTAAGACACCTCACAGCCTTGCCCTTATGAAGACTAGATAGCCTTGCTCTTAAGAACACTAGATAACACTAATGCATAGGAGCCCTTTTAAATGGCAAAATCACCAACAAAAAAGTACAAATGTGAAAATGTGACACTACCAGACCAGGAACAGGACACTTGTTTACAGGATAGTCACTGAAATGAGAAAGCAGAGCACTGCCTGTTTCAGCTCAGATGGAAACACACCCTGAAGGCAGCTCAAAATTTTCACCACTCTGTTCCTGTCCAAATGACCACAGAGCTCCACAGATATTGATTTGGGAGTTACAAATACATTCAGTGAGTAGACAGATTTACAAATACAGTATCTGTGAGGAAGGATTGACTGTAGTTTCTATTTGCCTAAAAAGTATGACATGGATCACTAACCCTGATATATTCTTTCTACAACTTTATAACCTGTTTACAGAACTAGATTGGAGCAAAATCATCAAGTGAGTAACTTTTTTTTTTTTTTTTTTTTGGAACTGCCCTTTGCCTTCTCAGTGATGCACATTTAAAAAAAAAAATTCAATCTCAGGAGTTAATAAGACTAAAATCTAAAATGTAAGCTCTCAAAGATAAAGATCATGCTCCCATTTTTTTTTGTATTTATTGATTTTGAGAGAGAGAAACATCGATTTGTTGTTCCACTTATCTATGCATCATACGTTGATTCTTGTATGTGCCCTGACCGAGGAACAAACATGCAACTTGGCATATTGAGATGGTTCCTAGACCACTGAGCTACCCAGCCAGGGCATATTGCATATATTAGTTTTCCAGAGCCTAACTTGGTGCTGGAAACATATTAGGTGCTCAGAAATATTTAGACAAAATAAATGAATATATGTCATTAATATACATCCTATAATGGTAAGCAAAATGACCTTCCAAATATATCCATGTCTTAACTCTCAGAATCTGTGACTGTTTTATGTGTCCAAGGAGATGTAAGGTTGCAGGAGGAATTGAGGTTGCTAATCAGCTGATTTTAAGTCAGAAAGATTACATAGGATTATACAGGCCAGCCCAATGTAATGTGTCCTTAAAAGAAAAAGAATGAGGCAGAAGAGGGGATTCAGAGGGAGATGGCTGTGGAGGGAGGTAGATTTCTGCAGTGTGACAAGGACTCACTGCTGTTGCTGGTTGTGAGGATGGAGGAAGGGGGCCAGGCATCCAGAAATGTGGGGAGCCTATAGAATCTGGAAAAGGCAGGAAGTGAGTTGTCCCCTAGAGCTTCCAGGTGAATGCGCTTTGTGGGCATCTTGATTTTAGTCCAGTGAGTCCTGTGCCAGATTCTTGCCCTACAGAATTGTAAGATAATACATTTGTGTGTTTTTAAGCCACTAACTTTTTTTTGATCATTCATATTTATAAAATAATATTTGTAGTCTAATGTCGCAAATTTGACAAGCCATTGAGACACACAGTCATGAATATGTAGGTATCACTGTCAGCATCCTGGTGAGGCCTGGAACATGTTTTGAGAGAAGCTCATTCCCAGTTTTTAGATCTCACTATAAAACTTGATCACTATTCATAAAATTGATTGATTGACTTTGCAATTCCTTTGGAACCAATAGTCTGTCTTCCTTTAGAGCTAAAGTAATTGATTTTATCTCACTGTTTTGTCATTTTTGAGTGTGAGGTAATTGTTTTATATATTTATAAACCATGTATTAAGTAATATCTCTTTATTTCTAAAATCTTTATAATTAGCCATTGTGATGAAATATAGTAAGATTATCTTCACAGTACTAAAAACAAAAACAAAACAAAACAAAACAAAAGTAATTGCCCTCTGAAACTTAAGAATCAATGTTCATGAAATAACCTAGCAAAGAAATAATGAAAATGAATGTTGTTTTTAAAAATGTAGAACATGGACAAAATCTTGATTGCATATTGTCAGCCAATATAATTTAGTAGAGGTTTAGATAAAGAAGATTATGTTGTCATGAGAATGAAATAGGATGCTATAGAGTACTTATTTCTGTTGTCTAATGTGCTGCCTGTAGATTGTGCTCAGTAAATGTAAGGCTCTTGCTGTTATTGTTGAGAATGCCATTGTTACTATTATGAAACATAGTAGGGCTATAGCCCCCTCCTTTGTTCTCTAGGCTAGTGAGAATATTTTATTTAAAAACATTAACTTTTCAGAAATGCAAAACCATGTAAGTATTAGTCATTAAGAGGCGCTTGCCAGTCTGTTTAGGTCCCCCCCCCCCCCCATGAAAGGTTTTGTGTTTTACTATCAGTCACTGATATGAGGGGATGCATAAAAATCACCATCAAGTGTAGGTGGGTAGCAATTACTTTATAAGTTCCCATCCTGTGGGTTTAGCCCCGTCAGCATCTTGTGTCAGGAATGTTTCTGAGACATTTACCCAGAGAGTTCATTACAGCATTGCTGTTTATTTCATCCATCCTTAGAAAGGCAGCGGCATTGTGTACTGCCAAGAATTCACTCTCCCAGGAAGTCAGCATTTTTTTAAACATGGGTATAAAAATTAAAACGGAAATAAATACTTCCCTGTACACAGCAAAACCCCATTCTTTCTAATTTGGGTCAGTGATGAAGCAGTTCTGAAACATTTAGAAATGTACACTTAGTAGACTATTGATTAAGTGGGCTATATATTAAAACAAATGAAGGAGACATTAATTTGGTTCTAGTGTTCTCATAAATATATCAGTCAATTTCCACAAGATAAGATGAACACAACATAAAAAGGGGAAACTTAAGATGCTGAAAGTTGTCTCATGTGTAAAATTAACCACCACACGTCCATTCCTTGTCCACTTTATAAAAAATATTTTTTATTGATTTTTTACAGAGAGGAAGGGAGAGGGATAGAGAGTCAGAAACATCGATGAGAGAGAAACATTGATCAGCTGCCTCCTGCACACCCCCCACTGGGGATATGCCCACAACTATAGTACATGCCCTTGACCGGAATCGAACCTGGGACCCTTGAGTCCACAGGCCAATGCTCTATCCACTGAGCCAAACCGGTTAGGGCCCTTGTCAACTTTTATTCCATCCTTGTTCTTCCTCATCTCGCTTAGCTAAATTGAACTATTTTTGCCCACTTATGGGTTGAACCTTCCTGAAGTTTGGAAAGTATAGAGTCTGGTATTTCTTTTTAGTTCCTATTAACTGCTTTGGTCTATCGACAGGGACAGTAAGTCACACTGAATTTTGGCAAAGTCTAAAGATTATTATTGTCCCCCTTTTATGAGATTCAGAAGTGGTAAACATTTCCAATATAAAGACCTCAAGTATTACTTTATTTAATATTTCTTACTATTTTCTGCTGAAAAAGTCAACCTGCCTCCAGTTTTCTTTCCCACCAGGGGCAGTCTTTCCAAATTGTAACTGACTTATAGAAATTGTTTTTTTCATGTGGGAGAGTTCTTCAGCACGCTGATGTTTATCCACAAAGTCCTATTTTATGCCAACGCTGTGTGCTTAGCCTAGCAAAGGGCAGGCATTTTACGGTCAACCAGATTACCTCATGTGATATTGAAAGTCCGATTTCCTACACAACAGCATCAGCATCACTTAGGAGCTTGTTAGAGTTGCAGAAGGTAAGATTCCCACCCCAGACCTACTCAGTCAGAGCCTCAGGGCACAGGGTCCCGGGATTGTGCTTTTACAAACCTGCTCCATGCTATCATGCTTACCCAGCTTGGGTAGCACAGCTCTGCACTGTCCTGCTCAAGGTGTGGTTCTGGGACCAGCAGCACCAGGATCATGCAGAAAGGGAGCTCATTGTAAATGCAGACTCTCAGGCCCCGCTCCAGGCCGGCTGAGCCAGAATCCGCACTTTAACGGGAGCTCCAGGAAATGCATGTGCACATTAAAGTTTGAATAGCGCTGTGCCACAGGACTCGGCTTGTGTTCTTCATACCGGTAAATAATGAGATGTGTCAAATTATTCAGTGTGTTGGCATTAGAAACGGATCAGGATATATTTTAAATAGAAAACTGGGTTAAGGAAATGTTCCCAAACATAACTCACCCAAAGGGGGAACTGGTGTTAACACTGAAATCGAAATTCTCCAACCAGGATGTGAAGTATCTAAAGTGAGTGCTATAAAAAGATAGCCACTAGAGAAAGAAGGCTACGGAAAGTCACATTGCAGACCTCTGTCTGCTTCATTCCTTTTTTATTTTTTTATTTTTAAAACAAGGCATTGTAAGTCTGCTCAGAACAATCGGGACCCATCCCGGGGAACTGGGGAAAGCAGCTCCTCTCAGTGGGTGCGTAGTGCAGAGACCTACTTTCTAGCCCACACTGCCAGCTCTGCTCTGTCACTTGTCATTCGGGAAATGTGCCTCCGTCAAACACAAAGAAAACCTAATTGTGTGTGTGTGTGTGTGTGTGTGTGTGTGTGTGTGTGTGTGAGTGTTGAGTCCTTAGGGAAGAACTCTTACTTGAAATAACAATGGACACGGATTGTGAATGTTTAAAGCTTGCACAGGTACACAGATACCTGGGCACAGATTCATTCCTGCCGCACAGATGTCCCTGAGTGCCACGGCGTGGAGACGGCTGTCAGCTGTCACAGCGGGGCAGGCGGCCGCAGCTGCGGTGCTGGGAGGAAGGACGCCAAAGCTCCCCATCCGGCGTCTGCTTTCTACCTGCCCCTGTCTCGGGCACTTCTGCTTCTTGCCAAGCCTGAGCAACGGGAGCTCAGCCCAATAGCCTTACCAGTGTTATCGCAGAGAGTTTGATCTGATGCCGTGAGACGGCTTTAACAGCCATGATTGTCTAATCTCCTTCGGAGACTGAGCTCTTCTTTATCCTTTTGTTCCTGACACTCAAAGCTTCGCTCCCAAATTCACTCACTCCACCAACTACCTTGCAACCTTTTCCATTAGGGGGCAAAAAGAACCTATAAATTGATATGTTACTGTTGCTATGGTCAGTCTCAACAATCAAAATCAATTTTAATATCCCCTGTGAAGCTCCAGAATATGCCGTAGATAGGAAATGTGATGAATTAATCAATAAAGCTCAGAGGTATTAATTATATCACAAACTGAGGGATAGCATCAAGCCAGCCCTATTTTATACGATAGTCCTCATTTCACACGCCTGTTTATCCCAAGGACAGTGGTAGGAAGCCCCATTGCTATGGGCTATCGTTCGGGATCATATATCCATTCAGTCAGCATGTACTCAGCACTGGGCACCTCTTCCATGCTGCTGGATACACAAAGTTCAATGAGACAGAGTTGGGGCCCTGACGTGATCGCAGCCTAGTGGGCTGAGAGGTCTGAGAACAACTAGGACACAGCACAGAGTGTCCTAGCTGCCTGGGGGAGGGATAGATGAGGTCAGATAAGGTTTTAGTGAAGGTCTCATGAGGATCAGGTGAGAGGAAGGGGATGAGGGCATTATTTTTTTTTTCTTCTTTAAGTTAAGGGTGTTTTTAAAAAATATATTTTATTGATTTTTTACAGAGAGGAGAGAGCTAGAGAGCTAGAAACATCAATGAGAGAGAGACATCGACCAGCTGCCTCCTGCACACCCCCTACCGGCGATGTGACTGCAACCAAGGTACATGCCCTTGACCGGAATTGAACCTGGGACCTTTCAGTCCACAGGCCGACGCTTTATCCACTGAGCCAAACCAGTTTCGGCAAGGGCATTCTTTTTTAAAATTTTATATTTTTATTGATTTCAGAGAGGAAGGTGAGAGGGAAAGAGAGGTAGAAACATCAATGATGAGAGAGAATCATTGATTGGCTGCCTCCTGCACACCCCACACTGGTGATCAAGCCTGCAACCTGGGCATATCCTTTGCCAGGAATTGAACTGTGACCTCTTGGTTCATGGTTCGATGCTCTCTTGGTTCATGGTTCGACTGAACCACACTGGCTGGGCTGGAAGAGGGCATTCTTAATACAGGAGAAGCACATACAAAGTTTTGGAAGATGAATGGGCCCCATAATAGTGCATTGGGGCAGCAGTGAGAGGCTTCACAGGGGAGGAGAGGGGAAGTGAGAGGAGGGTACTCTGGGAGAGCCGGGTGGGGTGCTGCAAACAGACCATCTTCATGTTGAGCTGTGACCCCAATCAACCTTCCTAAGAAGAAGAAACTTTAGCCTTCTGTGCTGAGAGTCCCAGCTAAATTCTGGCATTCCTCAGTGCCCCTTCAGCGAACTGTTTTATCTACCAAGTAGCTATAAAATATCTTAAACATTAGGGGCTTGAGTGAGGTCAGAGGGAAATCTACTTAATACAGGTGACTTACTTTCTTTGTCACTATCAGAAACAAGCTCTATTGGACAGTGAGCATTTTAGTGTGTCTAATATTTCCCCAGATTATTTTTTCTCTGATATACTTCTTTGTGGGGATGAGCAGACATGCCAAAGGAAAAAAAAATCAAGTGGAACAGGGAGAAAAGTTTTATCTATTTATTATGGCAGGCTCTAGCTTCCCCAACACCTGAAAATTCATGAGAAAACATATACCTTTTAAAATTCCTCTTGCCATTTGACATTCATCATGAGAGGCTCTGATCTTAGTGATAGAATGCAGTTGGTCAGGAATGTTTACTTATTTTGCAAGTTGACCTTGAGCAAGTTATTCAAATAGCGTCTATTTAAATGGAGTTTATTCTTTAAATCAGATGCCGTGTCCTGTGTTGTCATTGAAATCAGAAAGGTTGTGTTTGCAAGTGTACACTGATGTGCATGCCTCAGAATGTTTGAAAAGTGCAATCAAGAGCAAATATGTCTTCCAAAGTTAATTAGCTGCAATAAACATCATCAGTGTTGTGTTTACTGGTATGCAATCTATACTAATAAAAAGGTAATATGCTAGCTAATTAGACCAGATAGACCAGACATCTTCCCATCTTCCCATCTTCCCGAGGTCCTTCTGGACAAAGCCATAGTATGGGGGGCGGTGAGGGGAAAGAGGGCAAAGGCAGAGGTAGTTAGGGACAATCAGGCAGGCAGGCAGAGCAGTTAGAAGTGATTAGGCCAGCAGGGGAGAGTGGTTAGGGCAATCAGGCTGGCAGAGGAGCAGTTAGGGGCATCAGGCAGGCAGGCAGAGGTGGTTAGGGGCGATCAGGCAGGCAGGCAGACGGGGTAGGGGCGATCAGGCAGGCAAGCAGGTGAGCGGTTAGGAGTCAGCGGCCCCGTATTGTGAGAGGGATGTCTGAGGGGTCCCAGATTGGGGAGGGTGCAGGCTGGGCTGAGGGACACCCTCTACCACACACAAATTTCAAGCACTGGGCCTCTAATTACAATTATAAAGTGATTTAACACATAGAGGTATAAACAGATGGCAAGAAGAAATGATCCAGCTTTCTGCTGATTTTTAGAGCGATCAAATTGTGAGTAGCCTTTTTTCTTCCTTTCTCCTTTCCCCCAAATTCTATCATAACATATTATAAAAATAAAGTTTCCACTATTTTAAGAATAAGTTAGACTTTAAAATAAAATGGTTTTATTGAAATTAAATTTAGATGCTCTTAGGTATCTGCTTAAATATTCATTGAGTTCAATTAAAACGTAATCATTGTCAAAGAAGCCCTAGGCAGTGTCAGTGAACGAATGTGTAAAACCTAGAAGGTGTATATAAAGAATTCAGCTGCTGTGATGAGTGATGCATCATTTATATCTTTCTGCCATGGTTGAAATCGTACTTTTGTGCCTTCTCTCCCAATGATTACTGGCAAGTTGTAGGCCCTCTTTACTTAGGCCACAGGTACCTTTTCCCAAAGTGATGGCTAGATAACATGGTGAATACATTTCTGCTAATTAATACAGTCAAAGAAGTCAGTGTGACTGGAGCCCGGAACATTTCTCTTGTTTACATAGTTACATGTTGGGAATGGTTTACTTTTGATGGCAACACGGACTCTTCTGGAGGGATGGCCATAATAGAAATTAATGGGGGCCAGTTGGAAAGCACTGAAATCAGGCTTAGGGAGGGCACGACCTTTGTGAATTGCTCAGGTCAGATTCTTAGAGGGGCCTTGATGTTATTTTTTCACTTTTATTATTCCCTTTTCAGGCTAAAGGTTATCAAAATAGAGTGTGATAAAAGATTTCAACTGAAGATATGTTTTGTAAGTATCTTCTGTAAAATGTGTAAGGAGAACCTTTTGTCAGTCTGTCTCAGTCACAAATTAGGAATAGGCACCAGCAACACTGTGGCCCCCTGAAAAGATCACTGTTTGTTTTTTTGTTTGTTGTTGTTTTGTTTTGTTTTGTTTTTAGTTAGCCTGAACATGTTTAAGATGAAATTATCTGGATCATAAATAACATGATAGTAACATCAACTAAATATAAAACATGTTTTAAATGATTGCTAACTTAGTAGGTATTTATATATCTAAAGGAACAAAAGGGATGATGACTTCATATCTCTGGAGACTCAATTAGTAGCTAGCCCTTTAATTCAACACGTAATAGCAAGCATAACTGTTAACCACTCTCCCCTGCTGGCCTGATCACCCCTAACTACTCTCCCCTGCCTGCCTTACCAATTTCAAAAATAGCTGCCACTGCTCTCCACCAGGCAAACACCACCAATTCAGAACTAGAGTCATAGTTGGGCTTACTATCTGTTACAAGGAAAGGTGCACAGTATTTGAGTCTCTGGATTTTTATAAAGCAGGTGGAGGGATGGGATAGGGCTAAAGCTGTAGCTGTCAACGAAGGAGCTAAGGGGACATGCGGTCACTTTCACGGTTCAGACATTGTTTTAGTTTTGGTGACGGGATAACAGAGTGGTCTGGTTTCTGTCTCACTCCAGCACAGCCACAGAGTGGCCTTGTGGGAGGGTGGTGTCCTGTGATACTGTTTATGCTGAGAAGTCAAACGCCAGCAGGACTCACAGCTCACAGCAGTGGGGCTGCTGTTGTCTCACTGCCCTTCACCTCATGTCTGCTGGGTATCAGCCAGAACTACGGGTCTGCACACCAGTCACCCACTCTTCAAAATTACCCTGCAAGGCCCAGGAGGCATCACCCTTCCCAATTTACACCAAAACCTCCACATCTACAAGTTTGGTAGCTTAGATACACAGTGAACAACTGAAGCTATTAATTTAAAAACATAGCCAGGTCAGTAAGTATGCACAAGAAACAAGGAGCAGCTTCTAAGGCAGCAGAGACACGGTGGTAGAGGGAACTGGGAAGACATGGAGCGGGGTGCCTGGTATGGAGTGTAAGTAGTGAGACACTTGGAAAGAGGTTCCCTGTAGGTGGATCGGGGAGGCATTCAGGTCCCCTGGGAACAAAGATGGAGAAGTGAGCGTGCAGAGAGCAGTAGAGCTGGAGGGAGCACACAACGAGGGCAACAAGGTCAGGAGCAGAAGGCTGGGGTGGGATTTGCCACGGAAGGTTTTTGACCCAGGAAGATTATCCCAAGCTGGGAGTGATATATGTAACACAGATGAACGTTTACTGAGCTTTCCCACCAAATATTCATTCATTCATTCATTCATTCATTCAGCAAATACTCATTTAGTGTTGTGCCTTAGGCAGTGAGATACATGCAGGGAGTGAATCATGAATAAGACACTTTCCCTTTCTTAGAGGATATCATCAAGGCACCTGGAAATAGGACTTTACAATCTGGCCTCTAGTTCAGTAAACACGTGCATGGAGATGCAGGGCATGAGGGAAGCTCGAGGCAGTAGGTGGTATTCGAGCCAGGCGACCACAGGGTGGGGAGCAGTTTCCAGGCTGAGGAACCGTGCATGATGCTGAGGACAGGGAAAACTAATAAAGGAACAATGAGAACGGAGAGAAGTTGTTCTCTGTGACAGTGAGAAGAATGCTGGCGGTCGCTGCGCCGCTCCTCTCCAGAGAACGGCGGGGAAGTAGATTAGATCGCAGGGGCTCAGTATTAATGGCAATGGAGCCGGCAGGGGCAGTGCCTGCCTGCCTGCTTTCCGACAGGGCACAGGGGCTTTGGCATGTGCACGCAACGCACATGAGGTATGAAGCGCACAGGTTTGTTTTTATTGTTATGTGTTTCTCGGGATAGGATATATAGCAACTGTTACATACCTAAGAGTAGCAGTAAATAACCCAAAATAATAAGGCCTGCACCATAAAATACTAGTGTTATAGTCAATTCATAAATTCTGTCATTTCATGAATACAATTTCATGGTTGTAATCACAAGCATTATAAGTAAATAAACGGGTAAATGAACAAATGAATATCTGAGGAGAGGAGGACTGGCTTTTATGCTGCAGGACAACTTAGGTCCAGGTAATGCAGGGGTTGTCACCCTTTTCAGCATGCTTTCAGAATCATCCAGAGGGCTTGCTCACTGCCATGTAGGACTGCATGCTGGGTTCTACCTCATCTGAATTCTCACTCTCTCAGCCATGGGCACTCGGGTTGCCACCATGCTGCAAAGAGCACCATGTACATGTCCCTTATGCACCTTATGTGAGAATTGCCTTGGATATATAACTATGAACAGAATCACTAGGCAATAGGCTAGATCCATATCAATTATTGACCAATGAGAGGTATTGCATAATGCGAGGGTGCTTTTAGAAATAGCCATACCAGTCTACACTCCTACCTGCAATGCCTGAGGGTCCCTATATTACCTCATTCCTGCCAACACGTGGTATTACCCAGCTGACATTTGCCAGTCTTTTAAGCACTAAGTGGTATCTTATTTATTTTTGTTTGTTAATATAATAATATTAAGCATCTGTTTTTTCTCTTTCCTAAGTTGCTAACGGTGTGACCCTGGATGCTAACTCACCCTTCTGGGTTTCAGTTCTCTCCTCTGTAAAATGAGGAAGAGTAAATCTCTCTCCCACGAAAGTCCGGGGATGAGTTATTCACGGAAAGCCATTCACACTAGGTCTGCAAAGGAGTAAGCTCTCCAAAGGAGCTATCTGCATTTGTTGTTATTCTTAGATTTCACTGAAATATGGTTTATCAAAAGGCAGATTTAGAAAGCATGTAGGGCATTGGGTTATTTAGAAAATTGCCAATTATCAGAATTCTGTTTGGGCATATTCTCTCGAGGTCACTGGACCGCATGGTGAGAGGCAACCCAGGGAAAAAACCACTCAGTTAACGTCCAGGAAGTGGATAAAGTCCAGGACAAGGGAGTGTGGGTAGAGGAAAGAGGCTAAGAGCAGATGAAAAAAGGATATTTTGTTTTTCCCTTTTTTGTTTACATTTCAGTGTAATCACGTAATTAAAAATTGCAAAATAGTGAAGTTATAAAAAGCTTATCTCTTTAAAAAGCTATTAAAATGTTGATGTGTAATGTTTATTCCTTTCTTATTATGCTTAACTTTGAATTAATGTTCATATATGCTGATCACACAATCATGTATTACACCTAAGTAATGAAAAGGGTAGGCTAATTTTTTAATAGTCTGCAAAAATCACCATTTTAAGTGCATTTGCCAGGGTAATTACGTTTTAGTGCTCTGGACTTGAAAGTAATTCAGTATCTTTAAAAAATGTATAGTATCAATTACAAATTATTTTAATCAAATGGATTTGGATGTGCTAACGTATCTCATTGGAAGCCAATGTGCAGTCCCACTGCAAGTAAACACCTTCAGTAGTGTTTCTTCAAACTGTGCTGTGAGCTGGGCCATTTGCAATGAAGGAACCAGCCAGGGCTGTGTGTTTGAGAATATGCCTTAGCTCTGACCCGTGGAAGACCCTGCACTAGGGTTCCATCTGCAGTACCTTCCCTCCACACACTATTCAGTGTTCTCAAGCGAAACAGCTCCATGTCAGTGTGATGAGGGTCTGAATTAGAATCGCTCAGTACAGGTGGGCGTTTGAAAGCTTGATTAACCATTCTCAAGTTGCTCAATACGTGGCGTTCTTATATAAGGCTTTGTCAAGATTTTTGTGAGCATCAAACGCATATGCGAAATTGCTTAGCTCAATGAATAGAGACATTAAAAGTTTAAGATTTAATGCAAGAATTGCAGAGTACTTTAGATCAACACTCAGGTTTTGAATACTTCAGAGCTCATGACCATGACATTATGGTAAAGAATGTATGATAAATGTACGACAAAAGAATGTATTTTAAATAAGGACATAAATTACTATCTTGAATTCTGAATAGAAATGAGGCAGAATTAGATTGCTCGCAGCAGTTGTGAACTGAGATTTTCACCAGCGGTATTATGTTTTTTCAGTGTTATTCTGAGCATTCCAGTCCTCGCTATAAAAGATAACATCAGGGTTCATTATTCTGGAAACTCCTGTAAAACCACAGGAGCGCTGTGACCAGTCCTTCCCTGTGGTCCTTAGGTCTGAGCAGTATACTGCTGAGCCAAATAAAATGGAGAATTGTAACTTTCATTTCTAAGTGTTATTTTGGAAACATAATGTATAGCATGCAATTGGTCCCTAGGTTACACTTTTTTTTTACATAGATAAAGAATATAACTTGCAAAACTGAAAATTGTATCAAACACAATCAGTTTTCATTACTAAAGAAAACTGTGTGTTACTTTTGTATGTGTGTAGTGCACTGAGAGCTTTTAAGTTGACTAGATACACTACAGTAAGTTTCTTGCCTTTCCACAGGAAAATTTCAAACTATGTAAGTAGAGGAATGTTGTAAAAGAAAGGCTTTGTACATACATTAATCCATTTACTAATCACTGCCTACACCTACTCCACTTACTACCAGGAAAGAGAATAGCAAAATGAACATTCAACCCATGGCCAATGTTGTCCCACCATCTCCCCCATAAACTTTCCCCTATTGTATTATTTTGAAGCAGATCATAAACATCCTAGTCTTTTATCCTTAACTATTTTGGTATAAATCTCTGAAACATAAAAGCTTCTCTTAAAACAGAAGCTAAAAAACGTAACCATCATTTATTTACATCATTGAATATCTAATTGATTTTCAAATTTCCAACAGTTAACTAGAAAAAATAACATTTTTTTTCTTCCCAGTATACAAATAAAGAGTGTAACTTTTTCAAGACTTCAATCTAATAAGAAATAAAGATTTGTATTAAGGATAGTTTTGATGCTGGAGCCTTCTCTCTGCACATGCACTCTGTAGAGTACTACCTCATTCACCGCCGCCTCCTCAGCGAGATGTGAGTCCCCGAGGAATTGCTGGAGGCATAGGTGTTCAGAGTGCACACCTGTTCTTATTCCTAGAGTCGTGATTTTCCTTCTTGAGAGAACAAAGCCAGAATAGGTCACTGTGTCTATCATTTTTTCATTCCTAATTGTTACATTTGTGGTTTAAGAATTGGTGACTGTTCTTGAAGAATTCAGAGGAAAATTTGAGTATATAGAACAATGGACTCTATGCTGAAACCTATATAATGCTAGTAAAAGCCTAATATGCTAAAGGTCTTGTCCTCTGTTCAACCAATCAAAGCATAATATGCTAATGATATGCTAAGGCCACTCAACCACTGACTATGATGTGCACTGACCACCAGAGGACAGTTGCTCTGACTGGTAGGTTAGCTTGCTGCTGGGTTCTGGCTGACCAGAATGGAGTGAGACAGGCTGAACATGCCCTGAAGCCCTCCCATGGTCCCTCCCAGGCTGTCCAACCTTTTGTGTCCCTCCCTGGCCTCCATTGTGCAGAGATGGGGTCCCTTGGACTGACCTTCACCCTCTAGCAATCTGGGACCCCTTGGGGGATGTCAGATAGCTGGTTTCGGCCCAATCGCACAAGCCACGCTGAGGGACCCCACTGATGCACAAATTTGTTCACTGGGCCTCTAGTATTGAAATAAAATAAATATTATTTAAGTATGAAATAATGAACCCCAATATTATGTCATTGGAATTCTAGTAAATGCTGCCTTCAGGTTTATTAATATCAGTTTCATTATCTATAGAGAATAACAGGTCATTTTATCTGGTTCCTTAAGGAAATGCTTATTTTGTATATTATAAATATTGTAGTTTCTTAAAATTCAAGTAAGCAGAATTTGAATACCTACCACTATACTGCATCATTAAAACCACATGCACTGTTTTATAAACTGACTTCAAAGATTTATACAGATATCAAGAAACACTGTTATTATGTTTTAGATTTTTGAAATATTTTTTAAATATTCATCAACTAATCTCAGTTGCATTGAAACAGAAATAAATGGGTATTTAGGAACTTCTTATTGCTGCCGTGATATAATAATTACATTAGTGAAATTAAAACAATTTTATGTAACTTTTCTGGGAAGTATTTTGTTGATATATTTTGTCTGGAAGTTAAAAATATTGTCAGCTACATTCAAATAAGTATTTGGCTTTATTTCCTAAAAGGGATTGCCACTTTAATAGAAGGACAATTAAAGGAGTTGCTATTTCTCCTTTGACTGCTTAGCTGGGAGACGTAGTTATGAAGCCAAAATTCTAGTAACTCGAGTTTGTCAGGCAAAGGAGCTGTAAGTCAGAGGCCACCTGTGAGGACTTGGTCACCACCCCTCACAGCAGACACAACCGCACTTCATCCAGTCGTATTATGAGCCAGGGAGGTGTTTTTCGTTCTATTTCATTCAAAATTCCTACTTCACACTTTGGAAGTAGCTATTTCTAGCCCCAGAAACTGAGGTTTGGAATATATCTCATTCAACTTTCTCCAGCTGTGAAGTGATAGGTCCCTAACCATCAAGATCCATGACGAGTTTTCTTTTTCCAGGGCGAACTAAAGTCTCCAGGTCAAAGGTTTGGATGGACAGCCCTAATTTCTTTTTAGGAAGAGGGGGTGAAGGCATTATTAACTTTTCAGTTGTTGGAATAATGCTTATTGGGGCTTGAGACAATTTGTCTACAAAGATAAAAGAGATATTTGAACATGGAATAAATGAGTTTGGGTTGCCTGTGTTAAGTAGAGAAAATATTCCCCAAATCTCAGGCATGCTAGTGTTAAAAATGGATCGCATGCATTAAAGCATTTATGTTTGCTGTGTTCTTTGTTTCATGATCTATATCAAGATACCCATGGGTATGTAAGCCACTTACTGGTTAGTTTGGTTGTTTTGTTACATCTGGTAGTACTTCAAAAGGCAATGCAAGTAGGCAGGTGTTATTATTGATTAAAATAAAAACACTTTTGTACCAGTCTCTAACCCTGAGTCTGCTGTATGCATTTATTTACTTCCTGCTCCCAGAGCAGATGAGTCAGTCTCCTTGGTGAAGAATGGGGTAAGAAAGTCTGCACTTTTTTGCTCCCTGATTACATTATTACTAAATAAAGTAGTGTCCCTTTTGACTTTCTGTGTAATGAAACTTTAATTGTGTGACAAAATTATAAAGAATCTGAAGGTTAAACAACCCAAAATAATACTGCATTATATTTTTGTCTATGCATGCTAAAAATATTTGGTAAAATTTAAAGTTGGCAGCAACTTTAAATAGAATACTTTAGAGGCTATTAATCTTCGTGTATGCAAAGACTCCGTGTTTCATTTAGGCATGCCTCAAAGGTTGCACAGCTTCTCTGAATGACAGGATTTATGAAAGTTTAGGTTATGATCTAAATGAAGACACAGTGTTCACTAGTTAAATAAGGTACATAATCTTCCATGTACCACACAATGTGCATGACAATATAAATTAATGTACATACTCTATACACTGATAGAATAATGTATTTAATGTATGTTAAATAATGAATGGCAGAAGCCTAAAGGAGAACCATCAACTCTAAAACTATAAGGAACAAACAATAAGGGCTGATGGAACTTTAGCCACACTTTAGAAACATTTCAGTTCTTCAGATGAAGTATAATAAAGTTGATATTTGATTTTATTCTGCTGGAGAGATTGGTTGGGTTTTTTTTTTTTTTTTTTTTTTTTTAGTTTCTTTCTAAAACAGATTTAAGTTTTTACTTGGGGAAACTATTAGCAATTCATTTAATAAATAAATAAAGAGCATTTTGAAGCACTCTGAGAGCTAATCAGTACATTAGAAAAACTATAAAAACATTAATAGATTGTCTAGGTAAGTGAGGAATAATTTACTCTAAATTTTAAAATATGTCTAATAGAGAACTCAATTTTCTTTCATTATTGAACAATAGTTGTTTTAATGGTAATGGTCATGAGAATGCCATTATTCTTTGTAATCTTAATGATAAAAAGAAAAGATGTTAATGGAGCTCTTTCTGTTATAATGAGTGATAAATAATGGGATATCTAAAATCCAAAGTTGAAAGGTGCTTTTCATGGTATTCTTAAAGATCTATTAAAAAAGCACAAAAGTGAAAAATACAGTTTTAATGAAGTATTCTTTAAAGTCTTTCCTTTTTGCTTCTGGATAAACACATGCAAATTTAAATCTTGTCTTCACTGGACTGCCTTTTAATGGACTATCTTTTAAAGTGTTAAGGATTTATTTCTCTTTCATAGTTAGCATGATTATTTTCATTTAACTTTTTATGCTGATGTTCACATCCTAAAAAATATGAAGAAGGGTTTTTTCTTCTGCTTATTTTAGAATTACTCTCCATTTATTTAACATGGAAACATATTATTTATTCAGATTTAATTTTTTCCTAATTTATGCATTTAATGCTATAAATACTCATGTATTCTACAAATTTTGATAAATTGTATTTTTCATTTTTATTTAGATCAATTTTTTAAAAGTTCTTTTGAGACTTCTGCTTTAACTCTTGGGTTATTTCCAAATATTTTGGGACTTTCTAGCTGTCTTTCTGTTACTGGCTTCTAGTTTAATTTAATTTTGATTTAAGGGCATACTTTGCATGATTTATATTCTTTTAAATTTGTTAGGGTGCATTTTAGAGCCCACAGTGCAGTTTATCTTGGTTGAATGTTCCGGATGAACTTAGATGGAGCTCTTCTTAGATGGAATATTCTAAAATGTCAATTAGACCCGGTTGATTAATATATCTATACAGCTCTTCTGTATTCTTACTATTTTATGTCTCCTTGATATATCAATTACTCCAGCTATAATAATGGATTTGTCTGTTTCTCCTTGCAGTTCAATTAGTATTTGCTCATGTATTTTGACTCTCTGCTATTAGATACATACATGTTGAGGATTGTTATATCATCTTGGAAAATGGATTGCTTGAAATCATACAGTGTTGCCTATTTATCTCTACTGATCTTCCTTGTTCTGCAGTCTGCTTTGTCTGAGATTAATATAGTTACTCCAGCTTTCTGTAGATTAATGTTAGTATTAAAGTAAAATACAGAATGAAAGCCAAATTTGAAAATTCCCTGAGCAGGCAAAACCATGTAAGCCATGTAAGCAAAACTCAATCTAGCTTATTTCATGAACATAACTGAAACTTTGCATTTTATAAACACTTCTGATAATCATAAAAGTAATTTAAGACATATTCCTAAAAATGGTATAAGATGATCAGTTTGAAGCAATCCTCTGCTGTCTGAAAAACTCCTATGGTAACCAATCATTGAAACTTCCTCATTTTCACTTTATAAGCCACCCTATTTATCTCTACTTATCTTCCTTGTGTTTTTAATTTTTCTATTTCTGGATTTTTCTATTTCTGGATTTTTCACATTGGCATGGTATATCTTTCTCCGTCCCTTTACTTTTCATCTTTTTTAGTCTTTATATTTAAAGTGTATTTCTTTCTTTTTAAAAAACATGTAACTTTTATTGATTTCAGAGAGGAACAGAGAGGGATATATATATATATATTTATATATATATATATAAATATCACATAGAGAGAACCATTGATTGACTGCTTCCTGCATACCCCCAACTGGGGATCGAACCTGCAACCCAGGCATGTACTCTGAATAAGAATTGAACTGGGACCTCCTGGTTCATAGGCTGATGCTCAACCACTGAGCCACACTGGCTAGGCAAAGTGGATTTCTTATAAATAACATGTAATTGCATCTGATCATTTTTTTGTACTCTGATGATTTTTGTCTTTTAAATAGTGTATTTAGATCATTCACTCTTTAAAATTATTCACTTTTAAAATGATTATTGTCATATTTGGATAAATATCTACCATGTTTATAACTGCTCTATTTGTTGCATTTGACTTTGTTCCTTGTTCCTCCATTTTGATGCCTTATCTAGGTTTAAGTATTTTGTATGACTCAAGTATATTTTTTAAAATGTTAGTGACAGTCCTCACCTAATCAAATCCCATCTTCGAATAACATTATACTACTTAATAAGTAGTGCAGGTACCTTTTATTTCTTTGCATTTTAATTTGAGAAGTTTGTGTTTTCTTATTTTCAACCTCACTGGTTCTTTCCTTGCTGTGTCGAACCTATTGATGTGCCCATCAAAGACATTCTGTACTTCTGTCACGGTGTTTTTGATTTCTGGTATTTCCCCATGGTTCTTTCTTAGATTTTTCATCCCTCTGTTTACATTACCCATCTGTTCTTGCATGTTGTCCACTTTTCCCTTCAGAGCCCTTAGCATATTAATCACAGTAGTTTTAAATTCAAACTCTGATCACTCAGAAATCTGTGACATATGGGAGTCTGGTTCTAGCGATTGTTTTGTCTCTGCAGACTGCTTTTTTTCTTACCTTTTGGCATACCTTACAATTCTTTTGTTGAAACCTGGACATGTTGCATCGGTAAAGGGAAATGAGGTAAATGTGACTTTCATTTGAGGACTTACATTAATATGGTTAGGAATTGGGCTTTCTTTATTGTTTCCTGTGCATGCTGTAGGTGCCACAGGCTTCAGAAGTCACACGATACCCTTGTGTTAGCCTTTCTTCTCCATTGTCTGGGTTTTGCAATTATTTCACTTGTTCTATAGGAGTCTTGGTGTGGTGGGATGATGGGAAGGAATTGAGAGCATTCTATTATATCCCAAACAAATGTCAATGTCTTTACTGAGATTTTGTCAGAACTGTGACATTCACTAATGTTTCTTTGGTGGTTTAGCTCCCCCTCACCCTGGCTTCTTATTTTTTTTTTCTGGCTACTGAGTTTCCAGTTTATATCCTTGAAGACCTGACTCCTGCTGATCTACTTTTCCCCTTATGTATGACAGGAAGACTAGGGAAACAAGTGGGAGGAGTGCCCTTTGCCAACTGAGATAAGGCTCTGGCTGAATCTTTTTCCTTGGACAGCAGGCCTTTGTTTTGGAGAACACTTTGGGCATATTTCACAATGATTGCCTTTCCCCCTCCCTGCCAGAGCCAGGAGTAGATTTTTCCTGATCTTCCTAGATGACATGGAAATGTTCCTGGAGGTACTGTGGTCTTTAGGAATTTATCTCACTGTCATGCTGATTCACTTGGCCTCCATCAAGTCATGAAAATTATCATATAAGCATTACTATAAGTTTATGGAACCAGTGGCTTCTGCTATAGGTGGACTTATCTCGGCTCTGATTCTTTGGATAGTCTTATCTCTCCACATTTCAGGGTTGTTGGTGGTTTGTCACGTGTATTAGTAGGCTCAGGCTGTTATAAGAAAATACCATTGACTGGGTGACTTAAACAATAGGCATTTATTTCTCACTAGAGGCCTGGTGCACGAAATTCATGCATGGGGTGGGGGGTGGGGTCCCCTCAACCCAGCCTACAACCTCTCCAATCTGGGACATCTATCTCACAATCCTGGTCTGCTGGCTCCTAATCACTGGCCTGCCTGCCTGCCTGGTTTCTCTCTCCCCCTCCCCCCCCCATTGCTGGCCTGGTCAACCCTTACTGCCTGCCCCCTGCCAGCCTGGTTGCCCTCAACTGCCCCCCCCCCCCCCCCCCCCCGCCAGCCTGGTCACCCCCAACTGCCTCCCTCTGCTGGCCTTGTTGCCCCCAACTTCTTGTATCCCCCCTTGTCAGCTTGGTCACCCCACACAGCCCCCCCCCCCCCCCCTTCTAGCCTGGTTGCCCCATACAGCCTGCTTGTTCATTCATTTGGTCATCCCTCACTAACCCCCCTGCCAACTTGGTCGTAGGCAGCCATCTTGTGAGGGTGTGAAGGTTAATTTGCATATTACTTCTTCATTATATAGGATAGTTCTGGAGGTTGAGAAGTCCAAGATCAAGCTGCTGACTGATTTGGTTCCTGGTGAAAACCCTTTCCAGGCCTGCTGTGTTCTCACCTGACAAGTGAGAGAGAGCTCTGGTCTCTTTCTCCTCTTATAAGGACAATAAACTCATTATGAGAGCCCCACCCTCATGACTTAATCTAAACCTATCACCTTTCAAAGGCTCCATCTTCAGATACATCACATTGGTGGTTAAGGCTTCAATATGTGATTTTGAGGGCACACAATCCAGACCATAGCACCATGTAACCTCAGTTTTCTGATCGGCCTGAGAAAAGTCATTGATTTTCAGTTTGTCCAGCTTTTTTATTATATACAGTAGAGTGATGATTTCCAAAGTCTTTAAATATAGATGGCTTTCCTATTTACTACAGTATGTGTGTATATTCTATAAAGTTCACTCTAAGAACAGCTGCTGCTGTTTTTTTTTTAATCTATTGGGTATAGGATATTATATATGAAAAACTATACAGATAATTTGGGATCCAGACAGTTTTTGTTTTTGTTTTTGTTTTTTACAGAGTGTAATTATATTTGCTTCTGCAGGCAGCAGGGAACACTAGACATCGGTATCTTAATATAATTTCACGGATTGAGAAGATCAGAAGCTGAGTTTTAATCTGTGAGGAGGTGTCCCTTTCTGACTATCATTTATTCTAAGTTGCAGACCCTCGAAGTTCTGACATGAAACCTGGGTATCCCATCCTTAAAGGATGTAGAACTAAAATTTTGTTCCTAACACTTGAGTTGTCAGAGATCTGCTTGGGTTCTCAGCATCTCAGCCTTTCCTTATCAGGGTTCCTTTAGTCACTTATGAAGGGGAAAGGGACTCACAGATAGGTTTACCTCTTTGGGTTTTTGTCTCCCAGATCTTGGACATTTAATAGTTTATGGTCTTTTAGTGCTTCATTCCCCATTTTTCATCTTTACAGCTTTTCTAGCTGGAGGGTTGTTCAGTATTTGGTAATCTGTCACTACTATAACATGGTGCTTTTATAGTTAAAAGTTATTTTCTATCTCAATAAAATTTTAAGCATCCACAAAATTATACAGATATTATCCTCTTATAAATTTAAGCTTAATGGCCTGTCCATGTATCTTTCACATATCAATTTATTGTTGTGTCTGAATAATAGTTGTGGACTACAGTGAAGGTTGTATCTTACATGTGCTTTCTCTCTCTCCTGACATTTGATCTTTCGGTCCTAAGAAATCCGACTGTTCTATGGTAACAGTATGTTTTTCAACTTCAGCTTATAATGTTAGAGCCGAGACATGGGACCTCATCAAAATATTGTTACTAATTTGGTATCCTTCAAATAAATATTTTAAAGTTTTATTGAATAGTCTCTGAGGGATGGTAGAAATTTATTTCATATTAATTAAATTCTATACTCATTTTGAAAATTGAGATTTATTATACACACAACAAGACAACTTTCTCTAATTTGATTTCTGTACTCTCATTACTGTTTCTCTATTACAGTAAATGAATTATATTCACCCTCCCAAGATGGAGTCAACTTTTGTAGATATAATAATTACACTGTCTTGTTCAATATAATGTTTAAAAGTATTCTTATCACGGTTCATATTAGCAAATTCCCCACTACCAACATTCTTTGCTTTCCTTTTGCACTTTTTTAGACCTGGCAATCTCTTGGGAAGCATACTTTGTAAATATTTATAACCAATATCACAAAGATCTGATTTCCATTAGACAGCATGTTGTTATGATATATTTAGTGTCTAGATGTCAGCTGACAGTGTCAAAATGAGCTGTACTTGGAAGTAGGTCATATGTAAATTAGATATGTAAGTCATTCTTGTAAGAGAGGTCAGGAAATTTTCATGTTTGCCTGTTTGTTATGTAGAATTTCTACCAGTGTTGCTTTTTATTTTGGTGGGAGCCAGACATATTTTTATGTAATTGCAGAGTCTGCTGTACAACCACATGTAACTGGTCCCATGTTTCTGATTTATTACAGCAGTATTTTGGATCCCCTCATGAACTGCCATATGGCATTTCTCTACACATCTTGGCTCTCTTAGATGAATTGCTCAGTTAATATTTGAAAAAGAAATTAATGCTATTACACCTCTTCATAAACTTTAGAATCATTATGAAGATACTTAAAATCCTGTGTAAAAATTTAATTCATTAATAACCATAAATAATCTTGGTAAGAATACATTTCCAAAAAAAATCTATGAACAACTCATTGAATTTGAAAAGCATCAAGTCTCAAAGAAAAGAAAAATGCAATTTAGGCTTTTTTTATTTTTATCAAATAAGGCATATAACCTTAATTTTACTTACAGATATTTCATATAGTTGATAATGTAATGATATATTCCTTTACATTCTATATCTTTTAGGAGATTTTTATTTATATGCAAGAGTCCTATTCATTATTGGACATTTGCCTTTTATTTTCATTCTACTCCAGTAGTTTTGAGAAAAATGTAAAGTTTAATAGAACAACCCTTTTGTCTATAAAAGTCAACTGGTAGAGCTGTGTCCCAGTTCAGCAATAATTTAAGTTGCATTACTGTCAAATATGTCAAAAGGCTTTAAATATAAAATATGAGAAAAACTAAAAAAGCCTCAAATAAAATATCACGTTTCCTCTAGGGTGAGTTCTTGCTTTCATATTCGGTTAGAATGAGCCCTTTTGATGGCTTAGCTAAATTATGGGCTTTGGAGTTAAAAAAAAGCCTGGAATTACTTACTCTGCCGTGTTCTAGCTGTGTGGTTTTAGGCACATAACCTCTATAATTCTCATTACCCTCAGTTTTAAAGTGGGTAGAAAATTACTATTTCACAGGGTTGAGGCAGATATTAAAGCTACATAATATATTTCTGCGATGGCTGATGCTGAGACACAAACTTGACTTTGAAGATATTCAGATCGATGACACAGAACAGTTGCTGCCTATTTCTCTCTTTGCAAGTTAGCCCTAGTGAACTCGCCTCCTAAAATATTTTCCCTCTCTGACAAGTCTTAACGATAATACAGGGAGGGACAAAGAACACCGTTTATCCACAAGACAGAAGAATTTTCAAAAGTACTAGTTAGCTTGACATGGGTTACAAATGCAGAGCCCAGCCCACCCACAGGTTTAGGGCAAAAGGTGCAGGATCTAGAAAACTGCATTTCTTTCTTTTTGTAAGTAACGAACTCTAAAATTTATTTTCAGTTATTTATTTTTATTAACTTTATTGGGATGACATTGGTTAATAGGGTCATATTATTCAAGTGAACATTACTATGATACATGATCTGTTTATTGCACTGTGTGCCCATCACCTAACAGCAAACTATCTTCTGTATATTTGGCCCCTTGTACCTTTCCCTCTGGTAACCACACATTGCTCTCTGTGTCTCCAAGTTTCAGTTTTATATCCCACCTAAGAGTGAAACCATATGGTCTTTAGCCTTTTCTGACTGACTTATTTCACATAGCATAATATTCTCAAGGTTCATCCATGTTGTCCCAGACGGCAGTATTTCATCTTTTCTTATGGCTGTGTAGCATTCCAAATCTTCATTTCCCAGTTTTCCATCTAAGGACACTTTGGTTGTTTCCATGTCTTGGCCACTATGAATGCTGTTGCAGTGAACATAAAGGTGCTTATATCATTTCAAATAAATGTTTTTGAGTGTTTTGGGGGTAGATTCTCAGCAGAGGCATTGCTGGGTCATATGGTAACTCTATTCGTAATTTTTTGAGGAAACAGCATACTGACGTCCATAGCAGTTGTACCAGTTTACATTTCCACCAGCAGTGAGCGAGTCTTCTTTTTCTCCACACCTCTTTAACACGTATTACCTATCTTGTTCATAATATTCACTCTGACAGGTGTGAGGTAGTGTCTCAGGAGTTTTGATAAACCATGGGTTTATGTGCAAATAATTTCTGGCAAAGGAACAAAAAACACACATTGGAAAAAAGAAAACCTCTTCAATAAATGGTGCTGGGAGAAGTGGAAAGCCACATGCAAAAGAATGAACTTAGATTACAGATTGCCCCTTTGTAAAACAATTCATTCAAAAGGGATCAAAGACCTAAATATAAGATCTGAAACAGTAAAGTACATAGAAGAAAACATTGGTACTAAACTTATGAGCCTTGGTTGTAAAGAACATTTTATATGATTTTGACCCCAAAGGCAAGGGAAGCAAAGGCAAACATAAATGAATGGACTATCACAAACTAAAAAGCTTCTGCACAGCAAAAGAAACTGACAAGAAAACAAAAGGCAGCCAACCAAGTGGGAGATGTTATGTGCATACAACAGCTCGGGGGAGGGGTCAATATCCAAAATATATAAACAATTCATAGAACTCAACACCAAACAGTGAAACAATCCAATTGAAAAACGGGCAAAAGAACTGAAGAGACACCTATCCTAAGAAGACATGCAAAGACCCATCAGATCTGAAAAGGTGTTCAACTTCACTAGCTATTAGAAACCTGCATTTCTAGACAGCACCTCAACTAATTCTGACATATAAGGGAATACACGAACATATAATACAATTTTTGAGAGATAGTTAAACCCACTATTTCCTTTATGAATTGTGACAGCATGAAAAATCTTCATAGAAAATTATAGAATGTCTCCTAGGCAAAGGACATATATGTGAAAGCTGATAGTGTGCATGAGATTTTCATTTATAAGGCGATGAATCCTCAACCTCATGCTGAAAAAAAATACCATTAAATATTGAGTTCATTGCAGAATCTTTGTCTTGTGTACTGGAAAAATTTCAATACATGGAGCAGAGCAATGCAAATATTATTGGTCAGTTAAATATAGAGGGGTGGGCAAAATTAGGTTGAGTTGTATGTGAAACAGAGTTTATTCTTGCATTATTTATTAACTATTGTATTATTTATTTGTATTGCAACTGAAAACCTACTTTTGCCTGCCCCTCTATTTAATTAATATTAATGGTGCTTATTTTCCCAATGGCATTGGTCTTAGAAAACTTATTTAAGGTACCCAGAGCACAGCTAAATGATATTTCTATCTGCTCTGTCACTGTTCACACTTTTTTATGTCTACATCTTACTTTATTTTACCAATTATTGTAAAATGAATAGATGCTCATTAAACATTTACATATGACTGAAACATACTAAGTAAAAACCATATCCCCCACCTCATAATTTCCTTCAATCTTTGGATGAAAAACTGTTTACAATTTTGAATGCGCCAAGATATTTTTATTACATATACAAACTAAGCATCTTATATTTCTTCCTTATGTTCTCAAAACTCAAATAAGTCGAAAGCAATCAGGGAAATGTGAAAGACCTCCCTGCTCTACTAGCCTATTGCCGCTGTCACTATGCATCTTTTCTTCTTTCCCCATAAGATGCTGTGATCATCGTAGCGGCATCTATCTAAATCTATGAAGTTACATTAATTTTGAAAAAAATGTGAGCTCTTATGGAACCAATTTATCATCCAGCTGTTCACTGAAAGAAATCATAATTAGGGATTGTATTAGCCTGTGAGTGGCACCCAGGAAAATAGATTCAGAGGATAAGAGGGTCTGATTAGGATTGAATGTCTGCTGATATAGATACAGGGGTGTCAGATACACTACTTTAGAAGCAGGGTTCAAAAAGGTGGTAATATTTGGACCAGACTCTCAATCCTGGATGCACATTATCCTGATTTGGAGAGCCTGTAAACACACACATACACACACACCACACACACCACTCACACCACTCACACCACACACACACACACACACACACACACACACACACACACACACCAATGCCCAGAGCATGAAATTTTGAGGAGCAGAATAAAATGGAGCGTTCTACATGGGTCTGGTTATCAGAATCCAAATGCCTGTGGAATTAGTGTTCTCCTATTTATGTTCTGGGAAATAGTAACTAGAAATGTGGACCTAATATGTTTGAAATGCCTTGGATAACTACCCTTGTTATGGGAGATACAGTGTACATTTGCACATTCGCCTTTGACATGCCCTGAGAGATCCTGTAATTGAGAATCCTATTGAACTTTGTTCTGTTTTCAAGCCCGCCTTTCTGAAGCATATACATGCAACAAATATATTTTTATTTTTTTAAATATTTAATTGATTTCAAAGAGGAAGGGAGAGGGAGTGAGAGATAGAAACATTAGGGATGAGAGTCATTGATTGGCTGCCTTTTGAACACCTCCTACTGGGGATCGAGCCCACAACCCGGGCATGTGCCCTGACTAGGATCAAACAGTGACTTCTTGGTTCATAGGTCAATGCTCAACTGCTGAGGCATGCCAGCTGGGCACAAATATTTTTTATTGGGAACCACTTAGAGCCAAGCCATGCCCTAGGTACTGTGGATGGCCATAAAAGGGCTTTTGTCTTCTACTATATAAGATAGACAAATAAATAACAAACAAAAGAAGATCCCCAAATAATGAGTAATATAAAAATATAAAATAAAGCAGGAAGATAAGGTGCAGGGGTGTCAGATACACCACATCAGAAGCTAGAATCAGAAAGGCGGTAATATTTGGACCAAGGCCTGAAATGACAAGAGCAGCTGGTCATGCAAAGATCTCAAGGGAAGAAACTTGAGAGAGAAGTGAACAGCCTGCCTGAGCCTGGCTTGTTCAAAGACATCTAGCGTGGCTGACACATAATGGAGGTTGTTGCCAAAGACTCTGTATGTTTGATAGGGAGTTTGGATTTTGTTTTAAGTGGTAACAGGAGCAGGGGGAGTGATGTTATTTATTTTACCTTTAAGTATCTTACTGACTGCTTGGAGGGGAAGAGGTTTGGGATGGGGATGGAGATATGGTGACAGGGAACAGAAGAATAAACAAGTGAGGAAGAGGCCATTGAGGTGGTTCTGATGACATAATGCTTTGTTGGTCACAGATGAAATGAAGAAAGATGCCCCAATTTTTGATACCCTATGGAGGTGCCATCACAGAACTGTGTTTGTAAACCTGGGAATTGGGCACATGGGGTATTGGTGGGGTGGGGTGAGGATGGGGGCAGGAGGCAGATTATTGACTGAAAAGGGGAATCAAATCAAATTAATCTGACTGTGAAACACCCAGACTATTATTTTTATGTATTAGAAAATATTTTGGTAGATGCTGATAAAGGGGTATTTTTGAACTAGAAAGAAAAGTGGGCAAATGAGGAAACTCCCTGGGTACTGGTATTCCTAATGCATTTATTTGCCTTTGCCTGTGTGATGTACATGAGATTGACTTATTTGTTGATCCTCTTGTGGTAATAAGGCGATGATGTATCATGAGCCTGAAAAAGGTTCCCCAACTTTGCTTCTACATATGCTAATTGTTAAATAAAAGGAGGATGAGGAAGAGGAAGATAAATTAAAATATAATTTTTTTTTAGAACAACTTCTGTTTCAGCCTAACGTCTTCCTCTATGGAGCCGTGCAGTATGCCACATAGGGGAAACTAAAACCTGCTTACATGTTAGGGGCTGTGGTGTGTGGGTTTCACAGGTGAGCTGTGTGTCAAGTAGGTGCCTTGCGATATTGTAGGGGGAACATCACTCCTGATCTTACTGTATAATAGTATTTTGTTTATTTCCCCTATCTTTCTGACCTTTAATTTCCCCACCTATAATTTGACTGTGCTAGTTTAGCATCATTCTCAAGGTCCTTTTAGCTTTCAAATTCTAGAGTCCGTAAGTCTAATTACAGGTCTTTCCAAATTATTATTGCTTGCAATTTCCCTTAACGATTTCTAATGTGCTTATCCAGCAGCATGGTGAAGTTTAACAACCCGCTATTAGAGAATAGTTCTGACTTGAATGTTGGGAGATACATTTGTTGATGTTAATGAGTAAGTTGAGAAAGTGAAACAACAGAGACGTGGCATAACCTTACCCATTCATCAATTAACTGAGCTACTTCTTTGCTGATAGTGGATTTTGAGTACTGATAGATTTTCTTAAGTTTTTGTGCTCTTTACAATGTTTTAAGTTTAATGTGCACTTTAGAGAAACAACACTCATCGAGGTTATCATGGTTAAAAGGTGGCTTAATGGGAAATGTGGGATTTAAACTACTCTGAATATAAAGAAAAATTTAGGCAATAGTAACTTCTGTGGTTGGGGAGACATTCGGACGTAACCGGGAACATGATATTCTTAAAGAAGTTAGGCATTGTTACAGTAAACAAGCAAGTTAGACACTGCTCACCGACACACAAGGTGACAAGGTGAGATGGATATGCTTTGAGTACAACTATTTGCTTCTTTCCTTTTTTTTTTTTTTCCTAGGGATTTTCAGGAAATGCAAACGCGGACAGCGTCGTGTACTATAGACTCCAGCCTTCGATCAAGGCCAGGTTTCTGCGCTTCCTCCCTTTGGAGTGGAACCCCAAGGGCAGGATTGGGATGCGGATCGAGGTGTTTGGATGCGCATACAGTAAGTGTTCATCCAGCTCGCTGACATAGCTGTCAGAGGAGAGGCTTCAAAGGCCAGACTCCATGCAGAAATTGATGTTATAGACATGTAAAGAGATAAAGGAATGTTTCCCCTTTTTATTGAATTTATTGAGGTGATACTGGTTAACAAAATGATACAGGTTTCAGATGCACAGTTTCACAGCACGTCATCTGTACACTGTTGTGTGTGCATTATCCCAAGCCAAATCTTCTTTCAACACCATTTATCCCCCTTTATCCTCCTCCACCTCCCCCCACCTCCCACCCCTGGCAATCCCCAGTGATGTCTATGTCCATGCGTTTTTTCTCTTCTTTTTCTTCTCAGTTCCTCCACCCCCAACCCCTATCCCCTCAGCTCTCAGCCTTCTCTCTGTCTATGGGTCTATCTTTGTTTTGCTTGATAGATAGTTCATTTTGTTCATGAGATTCCACATATGAGTGAAATCATATGGTATTTGTCTTTCTCTGACTGGCTTATTTCACTTAGCATAATACTCTGTAGGTCCATCCATGCTGTCACAAAAGGTACAATTTTCTTAGGGGTACACATATTCCTTTGAATTAATGTTTTGGGTTTCTTCAAATATGTTCCCAGAAGTTGAGTTGTTGGGTCTTAAGGCAGTTCCATTTTTAATTTTTGAAGTAACTTCACACTGCTTTCCACAGTGGCTGCACCAATCTGCATTCCCACCAACAGTGTGTGAGGGTTCCCTTTTCTCCACTGTTTGTTGATTTATTGATCATAGCCATCTGACAGGTGTGAGGTGCTATATTGCCCTGGGAAAGGGAATTAAAAAAATAAATAAACAAATGTAACTACATCAAATTAAAAGTTTTTGTACAACAAAGGAAATCATCAACAAAATGAAAAGATAACCCACTGAATGGGAGAAGCTATTCACCAGTGATCCATCCAATAAGGAGTCGATATCCAAAGTTTATAAAATGCTTACAAAGCTACATACCAAAAAACAAACTATCCAATTAAAAAATGGGCAAAGGACCTGAATAGACACTTTGCCAAAGAGGGCTTACAGATGGCCCATAGACATATGAAAAGATGTTCATTGTAACTAACCATCTGAGAATTGCAAAAAAGGAATTTTTGTATGCCCATACAAGCCAATACATCTTTAATATTTCAAATCAGAAATGGAAGCATTTGCCCTGGCCAGGTGGCTCAGTTGGTTGGAGCATCATTTTATGCACCAAAAGGTTTCAGGTTTGATTCCTATCAAGGTCTATACCTAGGTTTGGGGTTTGATCCCTGGTTGGGGTGTTTATGGGAGGCAATGGATGGATGTTTCTTGCTCTTTTCTCTTTCTTTTTTCCCCCCTTCTTCTCTTTAAAATCAATAAACATATTTCAGTCCTTGGATGAGGACTGAAAAATTTTTTTTTAAAGAACTGGAAACATTTTTACAGATAGAAAAATTGTTATAGAGATAAGTATACATACATGTTTGTAGACATGTGAATCCATTTATCTAAATCTACTATTATTGACAAACTTTCAGATATTAGAACTCCCCACTCTGGAATATTTTTGGATGTTTCATTAGGGCTCCCTGAATTTCATAAAAGAGGCAGTGTTCTATTTAGTATAAGCTTTGATCTTTAAGAGACCAAAGAATGCTTTTTTTCTCCCTCCAGCTTAAAAATAATGCACCATGCAACTCAATTATGCTTCGCCCTCAGCATAAATTCATAGAAAGGGTAAAGACCTCCGCCAAAATATAATTTGTGTTTGAAATACTTTCACATAACAAAGATAGAAACCACAGATTTCACTTAGTCTCCTCTTAATGAAGCACTTTTATTATGTCTTTTTGTGGGGAAGGCACCTAAGAGTTATTGATAGCCCACCTCAAGCCTCCCATCCTGTGTGATGCTCCTGTATTATAGAACAATGAGTTCCTTAGCGTGATCTAGCATCATCAGAGGAGCAGGCTGAGGTTTGGAGAGATTGAGTAATTTGCCCAGCATCTCACTCTATTACACGAAGAAACCGAAAAGGAATCCAGGACTGTTCAGTTCTACTCCATCATCATTTCTCCACTAAACCTTTATTTTTTTTAAAGACACTAAAGCTTTCTTCACTTATATTTTGTCATGTTGTGATGTAAGTTAAGCTGGTTCTGGCTCACTTTATTTACATGAAGTTGTCTCAACTGTGTCAGACGGAGAATCCATTTGTACAGATTGTGTAGGTCTCCCTGCTACTCAGTGACATTCCTGATGTTCACCTCTGCCAGCAAGCATTCTGTCCTTGCCAGGGCCTACATGATGGTGATCATAGTATTGATATCAAGAGTAATAACTAGGCCCAGCTGGCATGGCTCAGTGGTTGAGCATCAACCTAGGAACCAGGATGTCACAGTTCAATTCCTGGTCGGGGCACATAGGGGTGTGCAAGAAGCAGCTGATCCCTCATCATTGATGTTTCTACCTCTCCCTCTCCCTTCCTCTCTAAAATCAACAAAAATATATATATATATTTTTTAAAACTAAGAAGAATCATAATAGTATTAATATTAATAGTATTAATTTTTATCTTTCTAAAAATAACAAATTTTTCTTGAGTGCTTATATCTGCACTATATTAAGCAGTTGTTTTATTATTTGAAAAAATGTCCAGATAAGTATCATTATTTAACAATTCCATTCCCCCAACTTTGCAAATGAGGAAATGAACGCCCAGAGAGGAGGAAGACTTGCTCAAGCTACACAGATATGCAGGGACAGAGCTGGTGTGCAGCCGAGTCCGCCCGAGTCCAGAGCTCAGTCAGTGCTCATGTTCCCTCCAGCTGCTGCATCATAGTGATGAGCCCTGGGCAGCTTGCTTCTCACCATCTGCCCAGCTTCCTGCTGGTTTTCTTGGCTTCAGCAATCAGCTTGGCCGATGCTCTTATGCGTTAGTTCCTCTCTTCACAATTGTCACACTTCAGAAAACCATCCCTAAAATAATATCCCACCCAGATTTTGGTTCTGGTGCACAGAACCCAGCCTGTCTTATTTGTCTTTGGATCACAGATGCTAGCAAAGCTCATGCCACAATTTACAAAACAAACTTCAAAATGCTTCGTATTTATAATTACATTCAGAGTCTCCACCTTGCAGAATATTTATTTATCGCAGTACAATGATAGCTTAACAGTTGTTAGAGCACTTACTCTCTGCCAGGTACAGTTTTTATAGACATTCAAATTTAATCATTAAAAATCTCACTTAATGGAGGCTTAGAAATGTCGAGTAATTTTTTTCAGTGTTACACACTTCATACACATTCAATCTAGGATGTAAATTCATCATTAGTTTCACAAGACTATTGGGGCTGTTTTTCTAAAACTGAAGCAATGCTCATGGTCCGTATGGAAGTAGCTGCTGAGGTACAGGCTCCTTTGAGCTCTCTAACATGTGCTTAATGATAACTCCGATCCGCCCCTCCTCCCTTACGGATCTGGAACCCTGGGGACATTCTTTCCTCTGGGACTTCACTGGCCATCTCTAGGAATGAGCAAGCACAATGTCCACGTCTTCAGTCAGCCTGCTTTTTTCATTGACCCTCAGTCTAGGGGGCAACACTGGGAGCCATCATGTCTTTAACACAAACATAAACACATACACTTAAACAATTTGATAGGATTCAATGTAAAATGACAGTTTTATAATTTTGGGTAAAAGAGGAGAAGCCATAAACCTAATAGAGAAATACTCTCAGAGATTGCCTAAAATCACCACAGAATGGGTTGGCTGTGGGTGCTTTGTGGGATTCTATTTGGTCAAATTGACTTCACTAGTACACCATCGTCACACTTATTCATAGCATCAGCCTTACAGAATATTAGTTTACTAAAACATGATACTGTATAAACATCATTTATTAAACAGTTAATACGTGTCAGATACTATTTTTTTTTTCTGGGCATTTTCTGATTCACTGCTAACAACAGAGGGAAGTAGAGCATGGATATTACCATTTTATCCAGGAGTAAGAGGAGACAAGCAGAATTGTTGTGGCTGCGTGGGCCTGTGGCTTGCTCTGGGTACCCAGTACAGATGGGGCCACTGGCTTCCCCTTTCCTCCAGGAAGAGCTGCGGGTGTTACCAGCACAAGAACACAACTGCAAGGTTCTGTCTGGAATAGTCCAGACCTAGGATCAGGCTGGATTTTCTCCTGATGTACCAGGCACGCTCCTTCAATCCCTATAAAAAGAAAAGCAGTATTGGGAGATGGGCGGGGTCTCTCCTGAGCCACAGTCAGGGGACACTGGTCCATGCTGGCAATTTAGTGAGCCTCGCAGGAGTGTGAGGAAGGCCTGGAGGTCTGCATGCCAGCCGCCAGCCCGTGTGCCTCAAGCCTCCTGACATGGGGGACGGGGGAACGTGAACCTTAGAGAAATACAGAACCTTGTCCAGGATTATACCATCTGTGTTAGATCTAGGATTTAAATTCAGATCCACTGCCTTCTAAAGCCGATGCTCTTGACAACTAGATAAATCATACATGTGTTCTCCTTTTAAGTATTTTTTGACATTTGCTGAAAGAGAACTCTACTAGGTATTGAATATAGGGAGAAAATCTAAAATAGTGTGTGTGTGTGTGTGTGTGTGTGTATACATATATATACATATATACATATATATTTCATACACACATACACATATATATTGCATAATGTGGGAATCATTATTATATATAATATTTTTGCTTTTGAATGCTAGGTTTAGTTAACACAATCCTTTCACTCTCCATAGCAAAATATAAACACAACAGTATCTAAATTGCTACAAAGTTATAAGACCCAAAATGGAAAATTTATAGGACTGACTGTACAATAAAAGCCAAGAAAGCAATGTACATGTTGCTAAGGTAACCCACAAGGCCACTGTGAATAACAGCCATAACAGGGGGTCCGGGGTGACCCTGCAGAGCTGGCTGTCAACTTGCTCACCAATTGGGGAAGGGGGTTAGAGAGAGATAGAAATGGAAGAATGTAGGTACGTATGCATGAGTATTTATAAAAACAGGACCATTATAGCAACTAACATGGGGTGTTTGACCCTTAGGTCAGAGAAGGAAATGTTATAAAAATTGTACAAACTCAATGCAAATTATTGTAGCATTAGTGTATATTGGGTGTGAGGAATAAGTGATTGATATATGGAGATTAGTATGAAAAAAACAGCAATAGGATTTGAAACTGAGACATAGATATTTCACATGGGAGGCTGGGATAGTCCAAAATAGGAGGAGGGGTGTACCCCAGTCCAGCACAGGAATGAGGATTGCTTGGAGGGTCAGTGTGTATTTGAGGATGGTCATGCAGACTGAAATGAGGGGTGCAGGTTGGAGGCAGCAGATGGGCTAGACCCCCGAACTCTTGCAGTGACAATAGAGCTCAAACGAGAGGACCAGGACTCAGAAGATAGGGTTCTCTTGACACTCAAAATATACTGAGGATATTGAATCAAGAGAGCTTAGTGATTGTATGTGAGGGGCACTGAGTTATCAGATTTGAAGACCCATCTGGAAAGTAGCGCCACTTACTGGGAGGGGCACAGGAGAAAAAATGAATCCAGAAAGGGCACAGGAGAGCTAATTAACTCCACTGTTGACGCAGTTGAATTCAAGTGCCTGTGAAATTGGAAGGTTGGAACTCTAAACCCTGTGGGTTGAAGGTATGTAATTGCAACCTATACAAATATCATTTCTGCTATTAAATCCTAACATTTCCACTTATTCCATTACTGTTAATAATTAAAGTATGAAGTGGTCTGTTTGAATAACTACTCATGATTTTGAGAAGCAGAAATGCATTTCTGACATAATTAAACCAGAGACTTTCTGCCGTTTTCAAGTAGTGTGTGTTTTTATGCCAGGCTCCCCTTGGGCCTGACAAGTGCTTGCCGAAGTTCTGGGTGGATGCTGGTCCAGTGGACATCGCAAGGGAAGTGGCTGTGGTGAGAACTGCACAGGTTTATTACCCTCTGTCCCAATGAGTTTGAGCAATAACTTGTTATGAAGGAGCATCCAGTGAATGGGAAATCCATATCAAAGAGCATGTTCTACTTTCATGTCAGTAAATGTGAGGTTCTTTCCCGCGTAATGAGAGAAGCAGAAGCTAGGCTTTATGGGTTCAAAGGGAAAGCATAAATTTCAGATGTCTTAGCCAGAGCAGCTCCGCACCTGTTTACAGATCTAGACAGAAGATGCAGGTAAGGAAATAACTTGTGGGAGAAAGAAAAAGAAAATGTTTGATGATAAAGAAATATTACCCTACTAAATTTTCCCAAGGAAAGTCAGCAATGGTAAGCAAAGGCAGAGGAAGGAAAGTACCAGGGTGAGCACCAGTGTGTCTATTTGAGAATTCCAGGGAAAGTGCAATTAGGACACAGGAGATCATGTTCTTTAATTAGGGGGGAATTGCTGAGGCAGTTGCACTTAGTAAATTCTAAGTACCTTTTCTCTGGTTCTTAGGTAAACATTCTCATCTTGCAATCCATGGTCTTTCCTTCTTCATTCTTAACAGAATAAAAACATCAGCTATTGAGCTATACTTTCACATGCTTTCCATTTCTTTCACATAAAATGAGTTTTAAGACTTTTTTTTTTTTAAGGCAATTGCCATACATCCAGCTTTCATTCCTCTACCTAGATACTCATTTTACTCATCACCTTTTCTCAGCATAGAAATCACTGCTTCTGACAACATTTCATACTCCACACTTAGGTCGGAGGACATTTCCTCTGCTCCTGGAACAGCCTGTCTGCTCCCAATCACACCATGCTCACCTTACACTCTATTGTAATTGCATGTTCCTTTTCACTGTTAGTCTTCTGCACAAATGAATGAATGAAAGGAGGTGAGCTCAGGAAGGTTTTTCCCATCATCCAAGTGGTATATTCAGTCTGGTAAAAACCAGGCATAGAACACAGAGAGAACTGAGGGAGGAGATTGGAAGAGGAGAAATATAGAGAAGTATTAAACTGTGTTTATTTGCTTAAATGCAATCTGTTTAAGAGAAAATTATGGATTCTATTTAATAAATAGCATAACAAGTCAATAATTACAATACTGGTGTTATCTTTTAAAAATAAGAATATGCATTTTAAAATGTAAAAGTATTGAAAGTTTTGACTACATTAGTAGATTTTAGTTTAGAAAAAAATATTAAGAAATGTGAGAAACTGGAATGAAAAGTACAAATATTCACCTGAAAAAAATTCGAGAGAACTAGGTAACAGTCTTCTCATTTCGGGATGCTAATCTCTCAGACCACATGTCCGGTTAGGAGAAAGAATGAAAAGCAGTAAATTTGTTAGATTCACCATAAAGAAGAGTTAAAATGGAATTTAATACCTTTTTATTAATATGCTTCCACAAGCTCTGCTAAAATCTTGACCCAAGTGAATGAAACACCATCCTGTTCTCGGGTTGTTTATCAGCTAATACCATGACTGAGGAATCCCACTTTACGTCAACGTCTGCAACAAAGATAGATTCTGGTCAGCTAAAATCAAAGAAGATAACTTCTTACTCTACAAAGTTTATAGACTGAAAATTTTAATTTAATGATAAAAAGAAGTTATGTTAAATTAAAATAAGGTTAAGTATTATAATACCAGAAAATAAGGAAACTGAAAAACCCATTAGACTTATGTCAAAAGAACCAACTGATGAATCTTGCACTGACCAAAGGTGAAAATATTTTAGCATCAATAAGGATAGCATCTGCAGTTTTGAAATATATTAAATGTGTTTAAGTAAATGGGTTCATAATAATACTAAAAAATCTCATTGGTCACTTCTGAGAGATATTAAGGAGCTATCTCATTATCTTGAAAATTAATAAATGAAAGAAAAACATCAAACATTTATTCTACTTTTCTAATGTATTCCATACCTAGATTTAACCAAATAGAAGACTAGAGGGAATTTCTCTTTTAAGATATATTCCAGGTAATAAATAACGAATAATAGAATTAGTATATGCCTACTTTGTAATCCTAAATATTAATTGACCAAGTCAATTATTATAATAGTTCATAAAAAGACAATTTGCTTTTCAGTACCAGTCATAGCAGAGTAGCTTTTATTGGACTGTCTTGCTGCTCACAGCAATTATAATTCCTGGATAAGATATATATTTAAAAAACTGCTTCAGGGCTTTGAAGTTCAACTTAAAACCAGCAGAAACTTGAGAAGACTTGATTTTTTAAAAAAGGAACGTATACTCCAGGAGATATACATTGAACTGACGTTTTCCTAAAAACACATCCCCTTTTGCAAGACATCATATGCCTTTACTAGACTGAAGAGACAGTGGTCAAAGTTCAAGATGGCCAGAGTGGCTAGAAATTTAAATTGGAATACTGAAAGGGAGGGAGTCAGAGAGGGAGAGACTCAACTCCTCCATGCAAATCTCCCGTGAATCCTTGGCTGATTCCTGAACTGCACATGCCCAAGATGAGCTTCCAAGAATCCTGGTGAAAGCAGGAGCTAGGGGATTAAGGTTCTGGAGATGTCAGAATCTTTCTAGAGCTGGAAAGGCCACCTTTGGAGTTCAGGCACTGCCAGTTTTGATGGACTTGCTCAATACGTTGGGCTTTTAACTGAAAAATCAGAAAGGCATTGCCTTAGGAGTAAAGACCATACTTGAAGACCAGGTATTATGTATGCCCTAGTGCTGAGGACAATCTAAAATAGACCTGTCCCAACAAATCTTAGAACCAGGCTCTCACTGGGTCAAGGTCATCTGCCAGGGGTTCAGCTCCAGAGGACCTCTTCCATTTACTTCCTGCCACCACCATCCATCCTCCTCAGTCTTTTTCAGCCTGTCAACCCTCCCCCATAGCCCTCTCCTCTTGTCCTTTCCTGACCCTAGACATTAACACAGGTGGTCATCTACTCAGCTTAAATAGCACTTCCTCAGAGATATCAGCAATGGACAATCTAATGTAGATCTCTCTGTTCAAATCTCTCATACAACCCTGTCCTTTTCGCATCATGCTCCACTTAAAATTTGTAATTATATATCCAGTAGCAGCCCAGCCTGCGAAATTGCATGGCCCCGCCCACGAAGCTGTTGGCAAGTCCCAGCCAATGCAGGTGCAGTCAGCCTCTTGGCTACCAGTCTTCGGCGTCATGGCCATGGGGTTTTTATAATAGAGATACACATGGGATGAATTACCTGATGTTTTCTTTTCCTTCAGATTGGAGAATCCAGGAGGACAGAATGTGTTCACTGTTGCAACACCAGCTCCTACTATACCACTTGGTCTAGTACCTATTGGTTAAATTGATGAATTTAGAAAAATATCTCATTATCCATAGTATAACATAAAATTAATAAAAATATACAACTTACAAATTTAGTATACCCATATAATAACAATAAAGGAGAAATGTTTCTCCATATGGGATTTTGAATGTTATTATTAAATGATAGTACAAAATTAATAATTATTGAGGTATTTTTATGTTTCCATTTAATACCTACAGCTTTATTGTGGAGTATGAGAGGTTGGAATTGTTCTCCACATACTCAAATAAGGAAACTGAGAATAAGCATGTGACTTCTGTAATATTTATTACAAATAAATATTAGAAACAGAAATACAACTTATATCCTCCAGTGTCACACTCAACTATCCTTGACGTGGTAGATGTTACCAATTTCAAATCTATTTAAAAGGTTAATTTCTATTGATATTTAAGGGGCAGAGATCATGTTTGTTCCCATAACCTCCCGGAGTGTTGTCGCTGACCTTAACTCTGTCTATTTAAAGCCATGATAGTAGTCACCTTTTTTCTGTGGTTATATGCAGCATTTGATCCTGTGTCTTCTTCCTTTGTATTGAATTAATTTTGGTCCTTTTAAACATAAGAGACCCTTAAATCATTGTGTTCTTTTATGTACTCTGCAAAAATAGTACAGCCTATTTCCTGTTGATTTCTCGAGTGCCTGGCCTCTTTTCTCCATCTCTTCAAACCGAGTTCAGTAATGCAGATCTCAAGTGCCTATACATCACGCTGTTGCTTTAATACCTCACCAAGTAATAGTTTAGCCATGACTCAGTCTGATTTATGTTTCGTAGAAGTCACAGTCGGACCTTTCTGTTTGTTTAGTAATTTGCAGGTAGTAGTTTTCAAATAAAGAAACTGTCTGTGTGATCAGTGGTAAGGCTGACTTCATGGTTAGCCAGGAAGAGTTTGGTCTCAAGCCCTCTCCAGAGGTAGCACTTTGTCCATTGATATTTTTGAGGTGATTCCCAAAGCCTTAATAGGAGAAGACTCTCAGCTTGTTGTTTTCAAGAAGTCGTTCATGACCTTCAAGCAAAGTCCATTTGCTATGATTCAGAAATATGCTTTCCAGTTTACTCATTTTCTATCCCAAGTTTTTTTTTGTTTTTTTTTTTCTTTTTCTTTTAAGAGTCTTTGTCAACTGACCTCATCAGTAATGTGATGATTCATAGTTTAACTCACAGAATCAATTTCTCCCTGAAGCATCTTTCAGGGGCAAGCCACCTCCACAGTTTTCTGCAAGTATCGCCTACGGTATAGATAAAAACATATTTATTTTCCATGGTACAATTCCGTACGCGACGAGCGTATTCATTTTGAGAGAACAGGCTTCTGTCACCTTCTTGTTCTTCTTGTCAGATAACCTTCATGCTGCCATCTGCCTCCGCATCACTGGGGAACCTGTGGTCCTGCGTGAGGCTCGGGCAGAGCCCAGGATGTTGACAGTCTTTGGAGGCCCCAAGAGATAGTCCTCAGTTGATTCTAACATGGTGGGACCCCGGAACTCAATTTAAGGAACCAGCCCTTGGATATGGTTCTCTTAGTAATCCACTCGGAGGGTGGGCAGAACATTGCTTTTTCAAATGGCAGCCGCTCAGGATCCGAGAGCCTCAGACTTCTGGAGCAGTGGTAGGCTGCAGGGGTGAGGGGAGGATACCAGGTCAAGTGGAAGATATTGCAATGAGAGGTTTGTTTGCCTGTGAAATATGCAGAGGTAGAAAAACTGTGCGCTGCTCATGGAGGGAAAGCATTTCTGCAATTTAGATGACATTCTTCTCTGAGGGTGAGCGGGTCAGCTCCTCCTGAGACATTAGAAATCGCCCGGGACCCAGTCCTGCTGCAGAAGCAGAGCTCCTTGGGGTGAGGGGGGGGGGGGGAGTGCTTTGTTTTTATGCATTGCTGTGCCTTTCCCGGGGTTCACAGAGAACTCTCTATAAATTTGTGAGTGGGAAGACGCACAGAATACACACGAGCAATACCACTTCTGACACAACCCCCTGAAAGAAATTTAAATATTTTCCATTGGAAAACCCTGCATTTCACGGAAGATTGTATTTCTGAATCATGCAAATAAAGCAGACTGTGCCTCTTTCCCGGGGTCATGAGGAGAATTCGATAGGAGAGCAGGGCCCACGATCTTTGCCAGTCTCTTCTTTCCTTGATTCCTGCTATAAATGAGAAGATTGGTGATGGAAGTATTCACTGAGGAGGATTCAGGTCGCCGACAATTGCCTTGGGAAGTCAGCTCAGGCATTCGCTGACAGACAGAGAAAAAGCCACAGAACCCGCAGATGGCTCGAAGCCATGCTTGCTGCATAACCTGGCAATGACATTGATAATTGAGCATTTCTTGTGCACTACAGAAACTTCTTATTTTTAAAAAGAGGGCGATTTATTTATTTATTTTTCTTCACTCAGGGATATTTAAAAAAAATACATTTTTTATGGGTTTCAGAGAGGAAGGGAGAGGGGGAGAGATACAGAAACATCAATGATGATGAGAATCATTAATTGGCTGCCTCCTACACGCCCCCCCTACTGGGAATCAAGCCTGCAACCCAGGCATGTGCTCTTGACCACAGTCAAACCTGGGACTCTATCCACTGAGCCAAACCAGCCAGGGCAGGATATTTTTTCCCGTTGATTTTTAGAGAGAGTAGAAGGAAGGGAGGAGAAGCAGGAGAGAGAAAGAAACATCCATGTGAGAGACACATTGATTGGTTGCCGCCCATATTCATCCCAACCGGGGCTGGGGATAGAAGCTACAAATCAGCTATGTGCCCTTGACCAGGAATCAAACTCATGACCCTTTTGGCTTTGAGGCTCTAATCACTTATCAGCACCAGCCAGAGTGAGTTGAATTAAGTATATGAACAATATATACTCAGATCTCTTATAGGTAGATTTAATATAAAGAAATATTGTTATAAATTATCTGAACTTTTTTGTGTGTGACATGTGTGTGTTTGCATTGGCTATGCTCTGTTGAGAGTTCAAAATCTGAAAATCTTTTGGAATAGTGAAAATCAATTCATCCTGAACATTACCAGTAACGTCTGAGACTAGAAATGTTTCTTTCCCAGGCAGCAGTGTAAAGTCCAAGTGTACTTTTCACGTTAGTAGTCTTAAAGGTAAAATTTTCAAAAATGTAAAATCATGACTCATTCAATTACAGAATAAATACTTAACGAAGATATATTTGAATCATTAGGGAAGAAATTAGAAGCTACTCCAAAGAAAATTCAAGAGACCGAGTGCAGATAGGAATTCAAGAAAGAGTGTTGGGTTACTGGTACTAGGTTAAGTACACAAATGGTTAGTGTCCATCAGGGCAATAAAAAACCCATAACCTTTGGAGATGTATTTTCTACCAAATAGAAGCCATTTGAATCTCCACTGGGAAAAAATATCTGAAAATTAACATTTTACTTAACAGATTCCGTAATCAGTAATAAATGGTAAAATCAGACATATATTTATTTTAGAATTAACTAATCTTTAGATGAGGCCTGTTAGAAAATGCTCAGTATGACACTGAAAAGATGTGAAGTTCTGCCTTTGATGTATTTTTCAGTTTCTTCAGTTTTTTGTAACAGTGGTAAGATCACTTTCAAGAGAGTCTGTATCTGTGTTTCCCACCAGCATCCTTAGCGTGTATGCTAGATGCTGACCATGGGACACTGAATTCAAATGGTGTCTCTCTCTTTCAAAAGATTTTTTTTCAGAGTTTAATATTTTTATATCCTTAACTTTATGTGTCCTAGTGTTTTATGATTATTTTTTGAAGTTGTATGCTTTTCATGTGTCAGCTATGTTATATAGAGTTTAAGAAAAGTGACTTATAGTAGAGCCATTATAAGTGAATTTTCTATTTAAAGTAATACTGTTAGGAATCATGTGAATATTTTTTTTTGAAAAAAAAATATATAGCATGTATATATAGAATTCTGTACTCACATTCTGAATTATGTTTAGATTTTTCTCCTTGGAGGGTGTGATTCACATGCATGTGACTCTGTGATGTGATTGTAGCCAGTGTGTTGATTCCCCTACTTCACTACTTTCTGGCTTCCAGGCCCCTTTTCCCAAGGCCATCCCCCTCATTAGTGTTTCCTCCTTCTGAGAACTAACTTACTGACTGTCCCTATAGTCGCCCAGCAGTCCCTGGAGCTTCCTTTCATGACAGTGAAGGAGAAAATTTGTTGGGAGAATGTCCAGGCCTTTTGGAATGAAACGTTGAAGAGTAATTGTCATTTATGAGGATAAGAATTGGACTTAAAGACCATGCAGAATAGATTATTGATTGCAGTATGCTTGAGAGTCTGGTTTCTAGACCTAAGAACTGAGTTTTCCCAGCTACCTTAAATAAGGTGACCCTAGTCTTCCTTTAACCTTGATCAGAACACCTGTTATCCTATCTAATAAAAGAGTAATATGCACATTAACCATCACTCCGCTATACCGGCAAGCCACACCCACCAGCCACGCCCCACCAGCCAATCAGAGTGAGTATGCAAATTAACCCCCAACTATGTTGGCTGCAGCCACAGAGAGCAGGAGGGAGGCTTAGGTTTCCCTGGCAATGGAGGAAGCCAAGCTTTCCACACATCCTGGTGGGCCCAGACCTCCACTAAAGGGTACAAAGTTTCAATTATAGAAGGTAAATAAATTCCAACAGAAATGGCGGCAGTCATGGAGTTGGAAGAGCAGAGGCTAGGATTTCCCCAGGTGATGGAGGAACCCAAGTTTCTGCAGCCCTGGCCGACTCAGACCTTCACTCCAGGCTATAAAGTTTCAATTGTAGAAGATACATAAATTCCAACAGAAATGGCTGCCGCCACTGAGCAAGCAGGAGGTTTGGCTCCACTACAGGCTACAAAGTTTCAATTGTAGAAGATAAATTCCAGATACTAGTGCCTCCGCTTGGGTTTCCGGGTGCGTGGCTGGCCTACAAACTACTACCAGGCCCCTCTCCCAGGCCGTCCCACACTCCAGGAACCCCCACCTTGATCCAGGATACCCTTCAGGGCAATCCAACTGGCCCCCACCCGTGCACCAGGCCTCTATCATATCTATTAAAAGAGTAATATGCAGATTGACCATCACTTCAACACACAAGATGGTTACCCCATATGGTCAAGGATTCTGCCCCCATGTGGACACAAGATGGCCACCACAAGATGGCCAGCAAGGGAGAGCAATTTGGAGGACCAAGTCCTGCAAGGGAGGACAGTTGTGGGTGATCAGGCCAGCAGGGGAGGGCAGTTGGGGACGATCAACTCTGCAGTGTAGGGCAGTTAAGGGGACCAGGCCAGCAGAGGAGGGAAGTTGGGGGCAAACAGGCTGGCAGGGGATCAGTTAGACATCAATCAGGCTGGCAGGGAGTGGTTAGGGGGTGATCAGGCTGGCAGGCAGAAGTGGTGAGAGGTAATCAGGAAGGCAAGCAGGCGAGCAGTTGGGAGCCAGCAATCCTGGATTGTGAGCGGGATCCCAGATTGGAGAGGGTACAGGCTGGGCTGAGGCACACCCCCTTCCCCCGTGCATAAACTTCATGCACCAGGCCTCTAGTAGGTCTATAATAGTCTATGAACTTATTTGTTCACTTGGTATTTATTGTCCATCTTCACTGGATGGAAGCCATGGGGCATGATTGTGTTGATTACTCTTTTTATCTAAGCATCCATCACAGTGCCTCAAATATGAACTAAATAAATATTTGTTGCATGAATGCATCACATTAGTGTTATATACCTGTGAAGTAAGAAGGAAATGGGTAAGAGTCAGAGAAAATGGCAGGTGGCTTCAGTTTAAGACACGAAACAATATACCATTGCTTTAGGCATCAATTGCTTGATATGGTTTTCACTATTTCATTTTACTGATGGAAATATTCCAGGCACAAAAACTTTAGGTGCCATGAAAGGTTAATACGACCATTTTAGCGCCATAATAACAATAGTGAAGAAGATTTCAAAACAAAAGAAACAGTAGACTAAAGTAACACAGACTAAATCTTTCCTGGGGAAAAATTCTCTTGGTAGCTAATTCCAAAAATAGATTTTATCTAAAATAAAACCAATATCACTATGGTTGCCTTTAAGCTATACATTAACTCAGTGATAATGCACTGCTCTAAATGTGTCCATATTTAATGTCTGTCTTATTGGAATTTTTCTTAATTTATTGTAATCTAATAATCATAGAACACGTTATTTGTATTTGACACAGAGTTATGTTTTTACTGTGCACATTTTTTTCCCCGTGATATAACAAGGAATAATTGCTCAGTTAACATTATTCTTTCTACAGAATGCAATGTTTATTCATGTACCCTTGGTGAATTCTTTATAAACACATTAGCAAGATGTGGAAATATCAAACCACTGGAATTTCAAAACATAGCTGTATAGAACAGTTGAAAAAAAAATTGGGTGGTGGTGAATATAAATGATTCACATTAAATATTTTGGATAATCTGAATGAAATGCATATTTGGGTATACCACAAGTAACTGTAATACTTTTGTCAACTGAAATAAGATGAGTAAACTGTAATGTCATTTTTTTTTTTTACTTTTTTTTGAAGTTAGCTAGCCAGTTGAAAAATAGCTTCAGATTTTATTGGGTTTTCTTAACCTCTTCATTTATTACATAAATGCATTCTCAAGGGTAATTGCCTTTCAAAAAAAATCTCTGACTTGTGAAATGTAGAAAACACTGCTAGGCTTTTTGAGTATTATCAATTCCTTTTTGTGTTTCTTGTTCAGGGTGCATCTGATTTTGACAGATGAACTGTTATGCTCCTGGTATAACATGACATCTTTTTTCAGATGAGCTGAATAAGAGCGATCTTGACAATGAGTAGATAAGACACTGTCAGAAAGCTGAACAAACATGTCAATGTCACAGTTATGACACAAATGCAGCAGAACAGCCCTTATAATATCATTAAGTGAATGTCTTTTTAACGACGCCCTTGAAAAGAAAGACAATAGCACTGCTGTTAAATACTATTACTTAGCCACAAAAATAATACAATAAAACCAAACACAAAGGTCAGTTTAATATTTACTTAAAGTGGCATTTGATGGGTCTGATGTATGTGTGTTTATTTGTATGCAGAAATCCTTTATATATGGCAGGTATAAAAGTATTTGGAGATATCAAAACCACTTTTTCAGAAGCCAAAACATTTAACTTTGACATCTCAAGAACACCATTTAAAAATACTGATTATGGAGTATGCCAAGTGGTTTATGACTATGGATCATAACCATTTTTCCGATTTTCTTTTTTTATGGACTGAGAAAGAACAGCCTTTAATAATATAAATGAAAATTAGAAATGTATTTTAAAATGAAGTTTGGAAATAGGTTAGTAAAGACTAAAATGGAACCAATCCCAGGTATCAGAAGGGAGTTAGACAAGTGGTGGTTTTATTTTCCTTTATTATGACTGGCTGAGAGCTAAACCATACATATTTGTACGGTGCTTTCTCTGTACATAGACATTTATTAAGATGCTTACTGAAAAGCAGGTTTATCCTAGAACGACTTTCAATGTCTTTGTCTCTAGGATCAGAGGTGGTTGATCTGGATGGAAGAAGTTCTCTCCTCTACAGATTTGATCAAAAGTCCCCGAGCCCCATAAAGGAGATTATTTCTTTGAAATTTAAAACCATGCAGAGTGATGGGATTCTACTCCACAGGGAAGGGCAAAATGGAGATCACATCACACTGGAACTGAGAAGAGGAAAACTGTTTTTACTCATGGATTCAGGTAACGCTGTTTGGTGAAAGGCTTGAAATCCGGTCATTTAGATATCACTTCAGTAACTTTATGTGTTTATATCTTATAACAATTAAGGCACTTTATTTCTAGAATCAGGGCATATATATATATATATATATATATATATATATATATATATATATACACACACACACACACACACACACACACACACACTCTCCAGTATTGTGCTTTCATTTGAAATGGTTCATATTTTGCAAACCCTATTCAGTGTTTCTACATGATGCCAATAGACCTACATAGCTATTTCTTACCATCAGGAAGAAAGAGATGGGTCATTAAAAAATATTAAGGTAGTAAAAATAATGAGATTGTAGGAAACATAAAATTTATATTGAAAATGTGTGCGTGATGGGTAATACTAATAAAAAGAATTAACAGTGGAAGAAATTACGGCAAGGTTGAGAGGATAGTCTATTCCACTTCAGGTAAATCCACACTAGTGTTGGGGTGGAATGCATGGAAGGAGGTGGAAATTATTATGAAAGATGGTGACTGATGAAAGGAAGCTTTTTTTTTTTTTTTTAAGACTGAGAATGATGGTGCTCTTGTTTTTCTTTTCTAAGCTGACACTAGACTGCCCTCTCCTCACACCCCGATCAACCTCACCCTGGGCAGCCTGCTGGACGATCAGCACTGGCACACGGTGCTCATCCAGCGTGCAGGCAAGCTGGTCAACTTCACCGTGGACGAGCACGGACACCGCTTCCACGCCCAGGGGGAGTTCAGCTACCTGGACCTGGATCCTGAGGTGTGACGGCTATGTTTCCGTTGATACAAGTTTAAGGATGTGTATGGGGTTGAGCCCAGCAAAAGAAAACACACTATTGAGAACCCCACTCTCAGAGTGAGTCAAAATCCTGGAGAAACCCTAGGTGACAGTGCACAGTAGCAGACTTGGGCATCTTCTACGGAGACTTCATCTTTCTCACAATATGTTAATTTATTATATTCTTATGTTAATTTATTATTATAGAGAGAGGATCTTTTTTACTTGAAATGTGTGATCACAGAATGTCACATGCAAGGAATCTCCAGGAAGAGATCTCATTGCCACAAGTAAATACAAATTGTGTTGCCTGATTTTTTGTTATAGGATACCCTGAATAGTGAAGACTTATTGGGAGGATATAGCAAATAATAGATTAATTAATTCATTAACAATCTATTCAAATACTTATTATCAATGTATGCCAAAAATGAATATAAAATGAAATGTGATTGTCATCAGTTACATTATTAAACAGATCAGGCTTACCAAGGATAAAAAGTGGTGTTTTTATTCATCAACAATAAATATCAAATCTGGGGGTAATTAGCATCATAGAAGGCTTATTAAACACTAATGTAAGTGAAAATTGAATGCATATAAATTTGTATAAATTTGTTTTAAAATCTTTATCTTTATTTAAAAAATATCTGACAGTAGCAGTATGACAGTGGGTGATGAAAAATTGCCATGTAAGATGATGTCAGTGATAGTTGCTAAACATAATCATTTAAGCAGATTATCAGAAAATCACTAAACAATATTATTGATGCCACTTTTCTTTCTAAGATCAGCTTTGGAGGGATTCTAGCACCTGGAAAATCAGTGTCATTCTCCCAGAAAAACTTCCACGGGTGTTTAGAAAATCTCCATTATAATGGAGTAGACATCATTGATTTGGCCAAGCGACAAAAGCCACAGATCATCGCGATGGTAAGAGAGCCTTCATGTGAAGGAAGGGGTAAAACTACGCTGCTTTTCACACGACGGAACTGCTCCATTTGATAAGCTGCTTTAGACTTTGCTCTTATTCTTTTAAAGCCTTTCTCTGCTTGGCAACATGCCTATAAGAAATTAATTCTATATAAAGAAATTATAATTCATAAGGCATGTTATTTTATTTCATATGAAGTAAAGCAGGGGTCTTTTTTTTTTTTTTTTCCAGTGGATCATTTTGTTGCAATATTATTACTCCCAGGAGACTAATTTCTTTTGCTTTGTAATTTCCTTAATAAGATGTTCCCTGACAAACTCTCTAAACAAGCATACGGACTCCCTGGAATTAGATAACATCCATGTATAGTAGAGAGGCATTCGAAAAACGCATATGCCATGGTCATTCATAACAAATAAAAGAAGCTAATTGGCTGTGACAACATCGCATCTGCCCATCTGTCTCAGGAGCCGTGCTGGCCAGGCTACCCTGTGTTCTAATTCGGTGGAAATATGGCAGAGTTTAAAGGCAAGCCTATAGGTCAGGCTCAGTCGGGAAAGCAGCGCCACTGAATTTTATGAACAAGGGATCTGATTGAGGACTTGGAGTTTAACCATTGTCTGAGGAGCTGGGACGTGGAGGCCCGTGTTGGGAAGAGGAGTAGTGAGGGAGCACCAGGGAGAGCTGGCACCAGCATCTGTGGTCATCCCTCACTGTGACCCTCACACACTCCAAAGCCCTGGAGGAAAATGGCCAGCGTGTCACCTCCCGCTCAGATATCACGCAAGCTCCCCATTTGGCTAACTTTTAACCAGAACAGACAAGAAAGGGGATTCTATGAAACGTGGTGTCCAGTTTAACCAGTTTGATGATTAAAAAGTGTACACACATATCCATCTGAATCTGTTTCTTCACTTGCAAGTTTCAAAGCACATCATAGGAATGTTTATTGTTTACAAAATATGTCATCCTGAATTCTCTGTGTGAATTAATAGCATTTATATGAGTATAATATCCAGCAAAACTTTTAAAACTTATTGATTTCAGAGAGAGAGAGAGAGAGAGAGAAAAGGAGAGGGAGAGGGGGAAAAATCCATTTGATATTCCACTTATTTATGCATTCATTGCTTGATTCTTGTATGTGCCCTGACCATGGATCAAACCCAAAACGTTGGCATATTGGAGCAACGTTCTAACCAACTGAGTTACCTGGCCAGCGTTCCACTGACATTTAAAAAAAAAATATATATATATTTTTATATATATTTATATAAAATATATATATTTATATAAAAATATATTTATATATATTTATATAAAAATATATAATTGAGGAAATGGTTTAAGAGGAAAATATCATATTGCAGAGGTAGGTGTGTTTAATTGGCAAAATGAATTTTCAGAAACTCTTCCTTTAACTAATGCCCACTTTTCACTGGCAAGAGGGTTTGCTGCTCGCAGGGCAGCAGGCAGCTGTCCAGATGAGGCATGAGACCAAACTGCAGCTGGTAAATGTTTCCATTTTCACTAGGTGTGTTCATCGTATAGTTGCCTTTACATTGTAGGCCAGTGTAGTCTACTTTTCAGTTTTAGTTTTTCATTCTTTGGGACAAAATATTTGCAACAATAAAAGCTAAATTCACTTTTAACAGAATCACAATATAACCAAAAAATTTTTTTTAACCAAGACTAAACAGGTTAAATTTTAATGTGTATTCTTCTAAATAAAATTTATTTTATTGACTTTTTAAGTCTGTATTTGAAAAGTTTACTAAGGATCATTTCAGGAAAAATAAAAACATTTATCTTCATTTCTGAGGCATGTTGAAGAACATGCTTAATTCTTTCTAAATTATTCAGACCTTAAGGTTTTTTAAATCCTTAAATCCATCTATCTATCTATCTATCTATCTATCTATCTATCTATCTATCTTACTCCAGTAGCAAAATAATTTTTCAGACAGTATTTTAATAAAAATTATGTAATATAATTTATTTTGAAGACCTATTTTAAAACCATTGGATGAGAAATAATAGCTGTAAATCTGATGAGAAGGCATAGGGATAAGAAAAAAACAACAACCCACCAATGTTTAAAAAAGGAATGTCAGTAGTGCCTTAAACATTGTAGTGCCCAATGTAAAACCTGCAGAGAAGAAGGAAAAATGAAAAATAGGCAGAAGATATGCAGACCACTCTGAGGAAAGCAAGTCGAAAAGAACAACGAAACGTGAAAAATGCTCAGATTCACTGCTAGCCAGGTCAATGAAAAATAACTAAGAATGATATATTGCTTTGACATTTTTGCCATTGAATTTGTACAAATTTAAAAGGTCTATGATACCTATTGCTGCCAAGGATGTGGTGAAAAGGATAACCTCATTTATTACTGGTAGAAGTGTGGAGTATTTTAACTTTATTTTTTATTTTTTGAAAAAGAAGCTGAAACTATTTATTAAAACATCTAGGTACCTGAAGTTCTGTACTTAGAATCTTCTTCACACAGTTATTTATGACAGTGTTGTTGGAAGAAGCAAAACCTGGAACAGAGAGCGTGCACATTAACAGAAAAACAATTGAGTATGATAAGGACCACTCACATACTAAATAGAAAGAAGGAATTTGGCTTATGTCAGATAACTCAAAAAGATTTCCACTAGGTGTATTTTAATGATAAAATTATGATATAGCCCTAGCCAGTTTTTTTCAGTGGCTGGAGCTTTGGTCCATGGACTGAAGAGTTGCAGGTTTGATTCCAGTCAGGGGCATGTACTTTGGTTGCAGGCTGAAACCCCGGCTTTGGTCAGGGTGGGTGTGGGAGGCAACCGATTGCTGTGCCTCTCTCACATTAATGTTTCTCTCTCTTAAAATCAATGGGAAAAATATCTTCAGGTAAGGACTAACAAAAGAAAAAGAATGATACAGTAAGTGGTTCCTACTTTTGTAAAACAAATAATGCCCAGTGTGTAGGTATATGCATTCAACACACACAACACACACACACACACACACACACACACACACACACACAAATGTATATATATGGTATCCTCCACCCCAAAATGTATACATTCACTGTGAATAATTATAAATGCATTTTATTTTCAAAGTTGAGCTATCAGCTGTTAAAGTATATATACAATTTTTTGGGACATTCTGGATTTAAGTGCTTATGTATACTAGTATATAATTGAACATACAGCTGAAACTCTGTTTCAATGGGAACAGAGAAAAACATAGAAATAAAAGCAGTAGCTTATTAATATTGGTTATGTTATGGGATGGATTCGAGGCCAAAGGCAGCAAAGGGGTGAAATGAGTGGAAAAGGAAAGTCAGGTAAAAGATAAAACAAAGATGTTGGCTTAAATAATGTTTACTGAATTCAATCCAAGTAGGTTAGATGGCGTGAAAGTTGAGAGATGGGGAGAAAAGAATTTCACCTAGAAAAACCCAGGGAAAGGTTTGCATGATTATAATCACTGGATTTGCATATATGACAAGAATTTGAATTTTCGTGTGGACAGCAATGTGTTTTACATCACGGGTAATTTGAGATTGATGCTATTTCAGCTTCTATTGCTAATGTGACGGACTCATCCTTAAAGCTTTTTCTTTGACTTTATTCCAGGGAAACGTGTCTTTTTCTTGCTCACAACCCCAGTCTGTGCCCGTGACTTTTCTCAGCCCCAGGAGTTACTTAGCGCTGCCAGGCTCTCCCGGGGAGGACGAGGTGGCTGCTGCTTTTCAATTTCGAACCTGGAATAACGCGGGGCTTCTGCTATTCAGCGAACTTCAGCTGGTTTCGGGGGGTCTCCTCCTCTTTCTTAATGATGGGAAACTTAAGCTGAATCTCTACCAGCCAGGAAAATTACCCAGTGACATCACAGCAGGTAATAAGTACGTTCCCGGGGCCATGATGTATGCATGTGAAGGATTTCATTATTCCTCCGTCTCTTCTGCATAAAATTTTATACATAACCAAAAAATTAATATTTATTTAGTAAATGAATACCCGAGTTAATAAGATTACCAGTACTATTTCTTAGAAGAACTTGATTGTCATTAAAAAAAAAAATATGGCCGAAACAGGTTTGGCTCAGTGGATAGAGCGTCGGCCTGCGTACTGAAAGGTCCCAGGTTCGATTCTGGTCAAGGGCATGTACATTGGTTGTGGGCACATCCCCAGTGGGGGATGTGCAGGGAGCAGCTGATCGATGATTCTCTCTCATCGGTTTCTAACTCTCTCTCTCTCTTCCTCTCTGTAAAAAATCAATAAAATATATTTTAAAAAATAATATGGCTCCACACTAACAGGTCTTATTATCTCAAAGATACGTAGGGGGATTAGAAATTCCCTTCTATGACCCACTCGTCCACTCCAGAAAAATCAACATATTCTGAGAAAATGTGTTTGGGGACAAATGTAAAAGACTCTGAAATGGACCCCAAAGTTTAGTGGGTGTTTTCAGGGGACACTAAGCATTGTCTAATGTAATTCTTAGCCTTCCCCGTTCTGCGAGAGAAAGGGGGAGGTTTTTCTTGGGTCTATATATGTGTTTGGTATCTCTACATTAGTACGGTGAGACCTAAATACTAAGTCAAAGCAGCTTTACTTGCTGATGCATTCTGTACAGAGTGGGATATGTTTGGGGAGGATGAAAAGATTCATGCATAGTTCCTCATCTGGGCACCACAAGGAGTTCTCTGTACTTACAGGCAGTACGGCATCATTGTAATGATTCCAAGTAATATAATTAAAGAGATGAGATGAGTGTCTGGAAAATTAATGTCTAATTTAGGTCAGTGCTTTCGGTGAAGGATATTTTTGTCTCTTCATTAAAATTATATAGTTTTTGACAAGGGATCTCCATTATATTTTCATATATATGGAGTAAATGTTTGAGCCAAGCAACTGGAGGTCACATTGGGATAAACTGCTACATCCATTTAATAAATGATCTTTAAAAACATTTTAAAGATGCCGTTGTATGACTTCTCTATATTAACTCTGACCAAAATTAATAGGCTCTGACTGGGAGAGGGGGAAAAAAAAAAGTTAAAATGTAATCGAAAACCACATATAAGAAAAAAGTATACAAATGGGTACACAAACGTGTGGTCTTTATCTTTTTTGTTGTTCATCTATCAGTGCAGTTTAAATGTGGGAGCCTAAAGTCCAATATGAATGATAATTTGTGAGAGATAATATGCTGTGACCTTTTAATGCAATGCTTAAAATGCGGTATATTTGCAGGCTTGGCAAAGGAAATAAATCAGTGTCATATTAATAATTAGTCGGTTCCCTAAAATGAGGGCCTAAAAATGTAAGCCTGCCATTAGCGTGTAGTTTATTGTGATTTATTTGACATCCGCAGAAGTGGTTATATTCATAGCCTAATTTTCAACATTTTAAAGAAACTGCTTCAGAACAATGCAGCTGCAGTGAGCCCCTTGAGGCTAGTTCATTTCTAAACACTTTACAGACATGTCTATTTAATAAATTACTAGGTGTAAATGGATAAAGAATACCCTGAATGAGGTAAAAGTCTCCAAATTAATGTTTAAATCCATGTGCAATATAATCTATTATTATATCACATGACTTGGTGAGATTGTTTCCATAGCTAATAATATGGAGCCCATACTAAATATGATTGCCAGTACGAAGAGTTGTTACACTTTTCCCTGTTGGTGTGGCTCAGTGACGGAGCAGTGACCCAGTAAGGGGGTGTGCGGGAGGCAGCCATTCAATGATTCTCCCTCATCATTGATGTTTCTCTCTCCCGCTCCCTTCCTCTCTCTGAAATCAATAAAAACACAATTTAAAAATTTGTTACACCTCAAATAATGAAAGCAGGCCTTTATTTACCTCTCTCCCTCACTCCATCCCCCCCTCCCCCCCAGTTTCTTTAAAAATGTTAATTTTTGCTAGTTCCACTGTTGTGTTTGAAAGTAGTCTATCTAAATGGCAGTTGGGCAGGTGACCAGTTTATTCTCTCACAGGGAAGGACTTTCCACTCATGTTTCATAAGTACAATTTTCAATCATTAAATTAGTTGTCAAAACATATTATAATGGGTCTTTAAAGAGAATTAGTTACTTACTATTTGTATCATATTATACTAACTCTTTCCATTATAAAAGGGTGGCTTGCTTTTTCTTAGCTATTGGAGATATAAATTACTAATTGTTTATGTTTTAAAAACTCAGTTTTATCTTTTACAATGGAATAAAAATTAAATTGTGTTGAGGAAGTACTGAATTATGCAAGTGTTTGAATTACCAGACTACATTTTTAATTCCGTTTTGCCAATTATCATTTGGAATTCTTTGGAAATATTATATCAGCCTATATCATTTTTGAAATATTAAAGCTATCATATCAATCCAAATAACAAAACATTAGCAATAGTACAAAGTCCTTCATGACAAATATTTTCAGTCTTTGTCACTTATACGTGTCAAAGCAAAAGTCATTCAGATGGCATCCCAGACCCAATGAACAATACTTTATACATTGTTATGTTGTAGAGTTAGTTATTTGTGTCCTATTTAAAACAAATTCTTTATTGGCAAGCTTGAGATTTCTGCTGTGAGTGTAGCATTTCTGCTGCTGCTTTTGCCTGGAGGTGGAAATCAGGCCTGTAAACACGCTTCTGGCTCTCATGGCAGCTGGCAGAGGCGGGCTGGCCGCGTATGAGAGGTTCCTGCATTTTTCATGGCCCGGGCATCCGTAATTCCAGTGGCCCTGACAGTGGAGCAGCCCTCTTCATTTGCCTCACCTGGGGGAGTCTTTTCTTTCTTTCTTCCCCCGTCTTCCTTTTTGCTGTTGGAACATTCCTACCCTTTCAGACTGTAACCCGGGGGCACCCTTACACTCCCACTTTCCCCTAACGTGATTAGTGTCAGTGACCCCCATGTTCTCTTTCATGGGGGCAGGAGCTGTGTGCTGGCATGGCTCTTTACTCCTGGGTAGCCCGCATAGCAGTGGGTGCGGGGATTCCTGGCCCTCGGTCAGAGCTCCGAAAGGCATTGGGAAGCAGGCAGAACACTCCAGCTGGTCCTTGAGTAATGGCCTTGGTATAATTGCCTTTTGCACCTTTGCAAAGAGCCTGCCTTATACAGCAGGCTTCTTTTTTCTTTATACATTATACTCCCTGGATGCCTATTATAGTCTTATGAGAGAGTGATGGTGGCTAAGCTGTCACAATATTTCTGTAGCAATTTAGGAGTGCTATCGGAAGATTATATACGAGGAGCTGATATAAATCTTTTTCTTCCGGCTGTGGTTTGTGTGTTCACACATAGGTTCAGGCCTGAGAAGGTGAGGAAAAGAGAGAGGTGTGCCTGGGAGAGAGAGAGAGAGCAAGAGAGATAATGAGAGAGAGAGAGAGAGAGAGAGAGAGAGAGAGAGAGAGAGAGAGAGAGAGAGAGAGAGAGAGAGAAAGGGAGGAGGAGGAGGAGGGAGAAGAGGAAAAAGAGAGCATAGGAAAGGAGAGAAAGAAGAGGGAGAGATTTCTGGTAAACAATCCTATTCTCTGCTTGCCTTCCATTTATTACTCCATTCTTCTGTTGTTCCATTTGGAATTGTCAATGCTTTCCACCCAGAGACCACAGTAATCACACAAGTTGGGTTTATTGCTTATTGCAACAAAAACACACACCCTGGGAAACCACCGGTGTCTAAACAAAAAGGTGTGAAAGGTGATTTATTATTGGATTTTGGGTTGTGTTAACCAATTTGGGAGAGGTTCCAAGGAAGTAGAGAATTGCTCTAGATTAAAAGCTGCCAGGAAGTGAGGGTGATTGTATGAATAGGCATCTTTGTAAATTTCACCGAGAAGGATGGAGGACTGAAATAAGGCTAACAGGAAAAAAAAATAGGTGTCAATGATAATATCCAGGAATGGAAGTTGGGTATTTTTGTGGTTTTCACCTTAGTTTTGCTTTTGTCTGTGCTTAGACAAGATTATAGAGTAGTTTTGATTATTTTGGGTCCCATTGTATTGGTGTCATACAGTGACTTTGTCTGATACTGACGTTCTGAGGTTTTGTTCAGCAGGAGAAGCTGAGACCTAGCTCTGGGTGTGGGCCAGCTGCCTACACCACTAGGGCCTCAGGGAGTGCCAGGCCAGTTCCCAGCTGTTAGCAGGGGCTTTTCTCTCTCAAAGTTACTTATCTAACATGAGCGAATAGGTAAAGGGACCACAGGGCCTGCAGGCAGAGGAGTGTGTGTTTGGGAATCAGCTCCCCAGATGGATGCTACCTTGGGTGACTGATTTATGTTCCTGGAGCCTCATTTCTCTACAATTAAATGAGAATAATAACAACAGTGTTGAAGACTAAATGACACAATCATATAAAGCACACAGAACCAGTTATGAATAATCCTATATAATAAAGAGCTAATATGCTAATAAGACCAAACAACAGAACGACTGTCTGTCCAGACAACTTTCATGAGGACCATCCAGATGATCTTCTGGACAAAGTCAGGGCTGCAAAGGCCCAACCCCTTGCACGAATTTCATGTACTGGGCCTTTAGTAGTTCAATAAAACTGTTATCATTATTATTATTATATTATTATACTAACAACACTCCCCTCCCCAGACTCAAAAGTTATGAGCGGTAGGACCAACGTACTAGAATTAGCATTTAGTTACGTAATGTCACGAATAGAAAAAGTTCAGATTCTATTCCTCCTCCTGCTTTCCCTCTTTGCAAGCTTTTGAAAGGTAGTCATTCTTATCCCACATAAAAATGAGAAGGAGTAATGTACTTAAAAAAAAGAATCTGATTTTAAAAACGATCCTTTTCATTATGTAAAGTTAGGTGAAATGAATTAAACAGTCCTTCATTATAATTTGAGTGATAAATCCCAAAGGCAGGTAATAAGTCTCTTTATCACAAGTGAATGATGTCTGTCACCAGTGAGGCTTGAGAATCGCTTTCTGAAGCTTCCCTGCAAACATAGCATGGCTAGCTGGGTGGATAGATGCACTGCACTGTGTCAGATAAGAGTGAGCTGTCCCAGCAGTCTTTTGTCCTTAATTTAAAAAATATATATTTTATCGATTTTCCATAGAGAGGAAGGAAGAGGGATAGAGAGCTAGAAATGTCGATGAGAGAGAAACATTGACCGGCTGCTTCCTGCACATCCCCTGCGGGGGATGTGCCCACAACCAATGTACATGCCCTTGACCGGAATCGAACCTGGGGCCTTTCAGTCCGCAGACTGATGCTCTAACACTGAGCCAAACCGGTTTCAGCCTTTTGTTCTTAATTTAAATTGGTTTCCATGTGGACAAAAGAAATTGCTGAGCCTCTGACTTAATTCTGTGGTGTGCCTAACCCAGCAGGTACCTGGAGCAATGCGATTCACAGTGGTAGGGGCCCACCCCACTAGAACTGGCTCAGTGCAATACTTGTTAAGGGATGGGTATAAAAATTGAGATGTGTTTCACTCAGCCCTTAGAGCATCGGCCCAAGAACCAAAGATTTGCACGTTTGGTTCCCAGCCAAGGGCACATACCGTGGTTGCAGATTTGTCCCTGGCCCCTGTCTCTCTTTCTTCCTCTCTCTCTACAAAGTCAATGGAAAAAATGTCCTCAGATGAGGATTAAAAAAAAAAATAAGATGAAGCTCTTAGAAACTGCTGTAGCACTAAGATATTGCTGTACCATCTAAGCATGTAGTCAGTGGATTTGTATCATATACATCCTCTTAATTTAGTTTTTTAGCAATTCATTGTGGTTGCATTTTGTATAAGTATCAATCTGCAATACATAGAGGGAAAAATGCTCATCATCACAGCTAGTTTGAGAAGCACTATCCTGGACCAACAGAGAGCCTAAAAGGAAATAACAGGAGTAAAGTCATGTACACGGGCACACTCATGCTTTGAGAAAAGATGGCAGGAGACACGTAGTGGGGCAGGGAGAGAGGGAGGGTTGCGTGTGACGCAAAACTCACACAAGGGTCTTCACTCTGAATGTGTTCTCTGGGGGGAAGCTCTGGATGACAAATCTGGGGCATTTGATTTTAGCCCAAGTTCATAGCATCAGGGAATATGTAACTCTATTCAGCTGTCTATTTCAGAGTCTACACTTAGCAAATATGTCTAAAAGTATCTAACCTACGCTCTTCATTTTTCAGTTTTCAGGTCTTTCTCCTTTTACAAAGCAAAGCAGAATTGGGTCTTTGAAATTCTGTTTTGCTTCATGGATATAAAGTAAAAATGAGCTTTGATGCCCAGGATGGAATTTATGTTCTACTAGATGAGTTCAGAGCAAAGAGCTTAATTGCCTAAGGGAGCTTCTATGCATTTTCTGTCTGAAAGCTTGTGGTCGAAAATACCTTGGTAAATAAAGAAAGTGCACATATTATCAAGAAGAGAAACCTTCAGGTTTAATTGAGTACTTATATTTTCATTTACTAATTTGATCTGCAAGATCATACAGAGTTGACCATCAGTGGAAGTAAAACTTACTGGCAAGTCCACAACAAAGATGCTCTAAATTCTACCTGTCTGCTGAGTTTTCCACCTCAGAGCCCTTGTACACTTAATTCCCTCTAGGAGGCAAAGTCTACACCACCTCATAGAATTATGACACTGGGGACTGTTTTAGGAGGGACCGGAAATTGTTATTTAGAGGCAATAAGAAAACCTTGGTTAAAGAAATATTGTATATATAAACTTTGTTAATACAGGAAAATATTTAAAAATGAACATAAAAAAACACACAATTTAACTTCATGCAAAAATTACTATTCGTAGGACTATTTCCTTTTGGTCCTTTTCCTTATTTATACAAAAATTAGGGCTATAACTATTATGATATATATCATTATTCGCAATAGTTGTATCCTATAAACTTGATTTGAACATCAGATTAGCAAACATTGAACCATTGCTCCCAGGGCCTCTGGTCACAACATTTTTGTTAACATGTCATACATTACCATGTTTATGTGTGATTCTGTGTAAAGATACCTTATTGATTCATTAACATTAAACAAATGGCCAACAGCAAGGTAACTCATTCCTGAGTGAAGCTTATGTAATACATATATGATGTGAAGGTACATCATAGCCTTCACATACTTAGGAACACTGGATGGCATTTCATCACTTGGCTCAGGGTCTTTTAAACATTAAAATCATCAACAAAAGCACAAAAATGTGACAAGACATGTTTATGGCAGAGAGCTGAAACTAGAAGCCAACCCTATCTGACTTCAGCTGTGAACCTGTGTTCATAGATCTCTGCTCTGTCCTTCTGGGGGTGCCTCCAAAAGTGCCCCGAGTGTTGATTTTGGGATTACACATAAATCATAGCCAGTGGGTGAAATAGCAAAGGTAGAATCTGCAAAATATGAGGCTCAACTGTGTAAATATAGTATTGTACACAGCTTTATTTTTTAACTTTTCATTATACTAGTAAATTTTTAATATTTATTATAGGTTCTTCAAATATTTCATAATGATTGAATTAACAAATAAATTAGTAAATTTTGCTAAATATTCTATACTATCATAATAGGTAATCATCTTTTTAACACATCCTAAATAATAAGAGCCTAATATACTAAGCGTCTGGTTGTCTGGTCCTCCGTTCAACCAATCAAAGTGTAATATACTAATGACATAGTAAGGCCTCTCAACCACTCGCTATGATGTGCACTGTCCACCAGGGGTCAGATGCTTCAACCCATAGGTTAGCTTGCTGCTGGAGTCTGGCCAATCGGGACTGAATGAGAAGAGCTGGACACACCCTGGACCCCTCACATGGACCCTCACCAACTGGCCAACCTCCTGTGTCCCTCCCCAGCTCTGATCGTGCACCAGTGGGGTCTCTTGGCTTAGCCTGTGCCCTTTCACAATCCGGGACCCTTCAGGGGATGTCGGAGAGCCAGTTTTGACCCAGTCCCACAGGCCAGGCTGAGGGACTCTACTGGTGCACAAATTTGTGCACTTGGCCTCTAGTAAAAGATAAATCATTTTATTGAGTATAACCTCAGATTTTCTAAAATAGTTGGGATCTTCCCAAACCCCTCCCTATTAAAGCTAAATTACATGATGGAAACTGAAAATTGGTTCATGCCAACTAACTGAAAGATTTTTAACCATTAGGATTGTCCAAATATGGAAATGTTGTTTTCTCTATTGAGGCCCTAAGAAAGGAAGGTAATAATGCACATTTCCCTCATAGAGAGTGCTATTTTCCACTTTCCTTCTTTTCCTTTCTGTTTCCTTTTACTAATAGACTAAAGGCCCAATACACAAAATTCATGCATGGGTAGGTTTTCTAGGCCTGGCTGGCAATCAGAGCTGACCTGTGGGTTGACCGTAGGGTGATGGGGGCAGGGAGCCCACTGGCACCTGCTTTGGCCAACCTGGTGCCACAGCTCGCTGGCCCTGGCTCCCCCCGCCACTGTCACTGGTTGCCTCCTCTGCGGGGTTACTGGCAGGGTGATTGTGGGGCCACCACTGGCACCTGCCTTGGCTGGCCTGGGGCCTTCCTGCTGGGGGCAGCTCCTCCATTGAGCATCTGCCCCCTGGTGGTCAGTGCGCATCATAGCGACCCGTTGTTCCACTGGTCATTCAGCCATTCAGTCGATTTGCATATTAGGCTTTTATTATATAGGATTTGAGTTGTACTTGATCGAGTGATGTGTATATTGCTGTTTCTCACCAACTGTTCCCACTGTTCCTCACCAACTGTTTATATTGTCCACTGTTGAGACATAACTCTTTTAATGGTTTTATCTCTCCTAGGTGTTGAACTGAATGATGGACAGTGGCATTCCGTCTCCTTATCTGCCAGGAGGAATCACCTGAGTGTGGTGGTGGATGGCCAGGTGGCCTCTGCTGCTGCTTCCCTGGGGCCTGAGCAGGTTTATTCAGGCGGCACCTATTATTTTGGAGGTAAGGGAAGAGGTTGAGCTCATGGGCAATTGAACCGTATTTGCAGTTACTAGGCCTGTGTCTTGGTGATGTCATCATGTTTCACCTCGTGCCAATGCTATGGGATAATGTCTCATTTTCTTTGAACATGAAAATGTTGAGTGGATCAAGATGACAAACTATGACCGAAAATTTTCTTTGAGGTGAACTTACTTATATTTACAGTTTCTACAATGAGATTGATTGAAATTAGGCCACCCTCTTCAGTTCTTACTTTATTTTTTTAAGTTTTTTTTAAAAAACAAAACATGTTTTTATTTAATTCAGAGAGGAAGAGAGAGGGGGAGAGAGATAGAAACATCAATTATGATGAGAGAGAATCATTTGAGCCGCTGCTTCTTGCATGCCCACTGGGGATTGAGCGTGCAACCCAGGCATGTGTGTCCTTGACCAGAATCAAACCCGGGACCTCCTGGTTCAACCACTTGAGCCATTGCTGGCTGAGCTTCAGTTTTTACTTTTAAACTTTGTTATATTTTTCTAATGTTAAATAGTCCTTATATGTCCTTTTCTGCAGTATTTTCCTGATGGTGCCTCTTAGCATCTTCAGAGCATCCTTATTGCTTTTCTACTGCCCAGTACAGAAGGGCAAATTTATGCCAATGGACAAAATAATCTAGCATAATTATCTTCTCAATGCTAAGTAATAATGTAATAACTGATACACTTGGTGAAGTTCGGGCATTAGCCTTCAATGCCAGGCCATCTCTCTCAGAGAACAAAAACAAATGAAGCATTTACTTGCCCAGTGGATGTTTGATTGAACTAAAAACTTGGAAAGGAAAGCTTGGAAATGGAAATACATCATTAGCACTGAAAATTAAATAAAATGTTATTTGCCATTTGAAAGGTAAAGTTGTAAAACTATTAGTAGGGCTTATTTCTAACATGACTTGAGGTTGAGGTATGTGTGTATTTTTGTTGTTGTTGTTGTTATTTTAAATTTTGTTACTTCTGTCTAGAATCACTCTTGAATTTGGTGGAAAGCACAATCTTTATTATATATAGATAAAATACAAATTCCATTCTGAGAATTGACAGTAAGCATGAATCATTCATCTGATTTTAAGAACAAACAAAACCACTACATGATCTATAACTGTGAAAGGCAGCGTTCTGCCAACAATCTTAAAAGATATAATCTCTTCCTTTAGTAAGATTTGTATATTTCTGAACCACGTTGTTTATAAAACCTGATGGGATATTTGATTGATTATCTGGTAATCCATAGGAACATATTCCTTTAAGAGATGGTAAAATACGTACACCAACTTAACCAAGAGCTTTTACTTCAAAGAAAAAGATTTAGAAGCACTAACAGAGATAAAGAGAAAAAGAACAAGCATATTATCAAATGTTTTACACACTAAAAAAGATAAAAGTAAAAGGCTGGATGAAAGTGTAAATCATGATAATGGAATCATCATTCTTAAAGTATTTTACGTCCATGTTCAGATTTAACAATGCCTACCTATTTTTTTTTTGTGTGTGTGTGTGTAGAAGATTTCTATTGTTTTTATTCATACCCATAATATTTTATAGTGAAATAGGTCGCATGTGCGCTCAGGTTGCTTTTGTTGTGATGCATATGATATACACCATTATATTTAAGTAAACTTTGTGAACAGTTTTAGATTTACTGAAAAGTTGCAGAAATGTACAGCGACTTCCCATATGCTCACACTCAATTTCCTCTGTTGCTTACATCTTACATTATATATACAATTTAAAGGCTCCTGGTTATTTAAAAAAAAAAAATACGCATCTCACATGCATTTCCCAGCTTCAGGATGATAATATCACCAAACATCCATTTGTCCTTCCAGGATCCTATCCCTTCATGTCTTAAATTTGGGGTTTACTCTTTCCCTCCTGATCTTCATGATTTGACATCTAAGATGTTTCTGAATTTTTGAACAATGACTGTGGGATCTTCCATAGTAGAATTCTAACTTTGGCACTTTAAAAAGATCACCCATCTTAAGTTTACTTAGGTATCTCTGTTTATTCATTCATCTTCTCAATCGGTTCCCTTCAGTACCGGCATATGTTTGATCCTGGCATGAAGTCCCAGTCACTAAATACATCCCCTGCCAAGGCCAGGGCTCCATGGAATTCCAGGGCAGGGAACGAGGGCTTCTGCTGTGGGCCTCCTCCCCCCGGCCTGGTGCCTTCAGGACTTGCTGGAGGCGGTCCATTCCTCTGGGAAACCGCTTAGGGCTTTGGGGCTGGGAATTCTGGATGTGGACTGGGCAGTGAGGAGAAGGGTCTGAGTAGGCACATCGCCTTACTTAGTGAGGCCTCTTGGGGCCACGAGCAGAAGCATGGTTGGATGAAGGCTACATGAGGTCCCCGGAAGTCCAGGACAGGCACAGGGCCCTGACTGCCTGATGGTACTGGCAGTGGGGTGACCAGACCTCCCCAGGTTTGGCACTAAACGCTGAGTCCTGGGAACCCCAGGGAAGACTGTGAGGGACGTTCACCCAGAAAACCTTCTGGTCTGTGAAGATGAAGGTTCCCTTTATCATTAGGCCGTCTTCCGTAGATGGAAGGTTTTTCTTAGGTAGTTCATTCTTCAGCCAGTTTATCTTCAAGTAAATAAATATCCCATGTTCTGACACATGTCCCATCAGTACTCCCTTGCTTGTCTTTAAATTCAATGGCAGGCTTACAATTCTCTTATCAGCAAATGGTCGGACCAGCACCCCACTGTGGAGGAGCAGTCGCTCAGGCAGCCTGGGTGCAGCTCCATTCTCTGTCTGTCCCGGAGCCACTGTCACTTTGGGAGAGGGGGTGGCTCCTGAACTTGCAGCACTTGATGTACAGCATGCCAACCTCTACTATCTGCCTGTCATTTTTGACTCTGTTCTACTCCCCCCTCAAATAAATGCATGCTTTTCAAAAAGTCAGACTGCATCGTGGCCAGCTTTTATCATTTATAAATGCTCAGTTTTAAATCTGGGTTCTCCAGATTAATTTCTGCATATCCCCCTATGCACTCTTTGTGCTCTTGACTAATACACTGAATGGCACACGCTAGAGATACCAAACCGTGTGCAGAATTCACACGTTCCTGCTTGTGCAGATCAAACGTTATCCACCCGCTGAACTCGCTGCATCACCAGGAAGTCAAACCCGACATGTCACTCTGGCACAGTGACATTCAGTGATAATTTATCTGTCACCCTCAGAGGGGCTTTCACCTGCTGACTGCCTCTACTAATGGATCCATCCATTAACGCGGCATTAAGTATTCCCCAGAAATCTTCAGAGTTTAGAACTTTCGTTTCAGACGGGTTCGGTGCTACACTTCTCTCGGCTGCTGCATTACGTGAACTTGTGATACCTGTTATTACAGAATAATGAGACGAACCTGCCTTGAACCTTTCTTTGTTCTTAGCCTCTCTCGCCATTAAACACTGTGGCGTGGAATATAAAAGGCCCTGTGATAAGAGGGTGTGCTTGCTGTAAAGTTCCATGACCTCCCCTTGTGACTGCAAGTTTGCTTAGTTTTGTTTCCCACAGGCATGTTGCGTAATTTATTTTATCCTGAAATAGTTTGAAATGTGTCAGGAAACACCACCTGGAGAAGAGGAGATTAGCAGAGCTGTTTATATTCCTGGCATAGAGTGGTTGCCCCAAATATTATTGAACTATTATCCTCACCGTTTTTATTTTCACATCCTTAATTGCTTAATAAGTCATCGAGAAAACATATAGAGGTATGGTAACCATATCCTACACCACAGAGGTGATTTAAACACTGAAAATACAGTGGTAGGCACTATAAATTGATACTCAGAAGAGCTTTCATTACCTTTCCTTGATCAATTACATTTGAAACTTCACTGTCTCCATTGGTTAAAATATAACATTTCAATGTGTCTGATAACAGTTTTGAATATGAATCTGGCCTTGAATTGCCATATAATCGCATTTCGTTAGGAAAACAAAGCAATAAGGGTAAGTATCCTCAGTCGAAATATTTAGTGATGCTGTACATTTCCAGGTAGGAAACTAGCTTGGATTGTACCGAATTAGGAAGTTGCTGATTCATTTCTTATTCTTTGAAATTGTAACAGTGGTTAACAACCATAACAACAAAGAAAGATTAATGAAAGATGCGTAAGTATAATATATGTGGTCATACTCCATAAAATTATTTATTTCACTTGGGTAGACAAACACTTAGAACATCATTAAATTCCAGACAATAATGGTCAGTATTATAGTTCTTTATTATTTAAATAATTAGGAACAGGTCTTAGGTAACTGTTAGGAAAAAATCAGTATAAAAGAACATTTTTTTTTGAGGCAAAGAATAAATAAAATCCAGTTGTGAAAAGTTTTTGACATTAAGCCGTTATGGTTTATTAAAATGCATGTATATTTGGCTCTTGTATGCACATTAAAATAAAGCATTTAATTATTTTTTGGTATTTTAAGTGAATATAACTTCTTTTCCAAATAGGTAGCTTTAAATGCAAAGGTATTTCACTATTATTGATGTATTTATCTTTCTTTCTACAGTGCACATTTTCATTCTTTCCACTCTTTTTGTGTTCCAGAAGGCTAAGTTCCTGTCTTAAAATTACAGACAATTTAATACTGCTGACTAACGTATTCTGGAGCTAATATATGCATAATTTTAAAATTTGAATCAAGTCGGTATTCTTGCACATAATTATTATAACAATAGTCATTTCCTATGAATCCTATGATAATAAAGAGAAGTGCATTGTATGAATTGAAATTTGTAATTGAGATCAAACTAATGATAACTGCAATGGGCTTTTCTCCCTCTTTTAATAAAATAATCAAATGCCTGTTTTATTTTTTAAAGAAGTGATCTATGACACTGAATTTTTACTCATAGTGGTATATCTCGGTTTTACTTTGTTTTGCGCTTATCAGGTTGTCCTGACAACAGCTTTGGATCCAAATGTAAAAATCCCCTCGGTGGATTTCAGGGATGCATGAGACGCATTTCCATCAGCAACAAAGTGGTGGATCTGATTTCGGTTCAGCAGGGGACCCTGGGCAACTTCAGTGACCTTCAGATAGACTCCTGTGGCATCACAGACAGGTAAGACCCTCTCACCCTTGTGCTTATCTGTCCAATTGTTTGGTGGCAGATTAAAATTTATATAAAAAACAGACATTTTGTTCTCTCCTCTTGTTCACCATCACCTTTTCCATGGGGAATAGATTATTATGTTCACATCAGAAATAAGAAAAAAAATAAACTTTTAGGTTTATACTTCATATTTGTGATGATAAAGCTTAGATAGAAAACATGTGACCATGTTGTTTGCAAGGACACATGCTACCAGCTCACAAAAGATAATGTTGATGCTGCTATAATTTTAGGTGGCTATAACTGAATGAAGACATAACATTAAACTCAATAGATTAAGACACCCTCATAATCATTCTGAGCATCTGGTACCAATAAATCGGAGACCTGTTTGGCCAGTTTTAACCTGCCGCTTGCTCCCTGGCAGCTGAGGAGTGTTTTCACAGGCAGAGAAACGGAAGTGGTTGCTATGCTCCTCATGCACCTCCAAAAACTCATTACTATCTTCTCTGCAGGGAATCTGAAAAGAAACCCGTCCCACAGAAAAGTCTGGAGCTGGAGTGTAGATCAAGGTGTAAGGCTAACCCAGTAGTTTCAACAGGACTCCAGTACAGGGCATGGTGGTGCAAGATTTGGGAATTAATTGCAGAGGATAAGCAGCTTTTGAATTATGACTTGGCTTATAATTTTAAAATATCTTCAGGCATGTTCAACCTTACCCAAATAATCTTTTCAGTCATGCTTTAATAGTAAGGCTGCTAACTGTAGTGACTGAGTTCAATGGAATGTCATGACCATTGACATTTAAAAGAATTAAACCATGTGAGAAACCTAGCCCTTATCCTGTAGTAGTGTGCAGTATAAATTTTGAAGAAATTCCGAATTTTAAAAATAACTTTTTATTTGTATGAAACATTTTATCAACACAAACAGTCATCTATTTCTATCTGACAGGCCATTTAGTCTATCAATGTCTATTGGTCCTGTTTTGAACACCAACACATATTGTTATGTCTATAAGAATAATTATACTCTTATTTAACAATGCATTAGAAGGGTACCATTTCTTTTCCATGAATACACATTTAGTTATTTAACCCAGTTTGTAGAAAAAAAAAGTCTTTCTATAATGCAAGGTGATATGTAAAGGGAGAATTTATACAAGGAACTTCAACTGGCTTGATTCGGGGATTAAATGAAAGTGAGCTTTTGCATAGTTACAACCACATCAGCTCTGAACCCTTAATCCCAATTTTGAGGAAGCATAGAGCAAGGCTCCCTGGATCTGTTCCCTGGAGGTGGGGCTCACACACAGTCAGGGAGACCCCACCTCTAATGGGTAACAGCCATCAGGGACCAGTGGTAGGTTTGATCACCACCCACGAATGATAGTCATGTCGACCAGCTCAGCCTGCAGACATTTCTTTGGGTACAAGCAGATCCATGCTTCTCCTGGGTGGTGGCTCCGGATCTGCCATTTATACCTGAACCCCAGTTGCCTGCTTTCTGGAGGTCAAACTCGGAATCAGAATATAATTATAAAATATATGATTTCAATATCATACCTTAAAGGGACTTCAGAAATAGCAAATTATGCAGCGGTCTTGACTATGCTTTTTTTTTTTTTTTTTTTTTTTTTTTTTTTTTAGAAATACATTAGGATCAGGGGAACCCTAGCAATGTTAGAAAAAATAGCAAACATAAAAGTAACTTTTACATTCGTATACCTTTTAAATTCCCAAATGTGTCATTCTCTTATACTCATTTTGTACCTGAAGAGGTATTAGAACCAGTCCTCCCACGGATACTAAAGGATGCTTATATTTATATGTCTGTATAACCATCCTTTAATTCCTCTGCAGGTACAAAATCTGTGGATACTTGAGTTCTTTGTGTACAATGGCATGGTGTTTGTATATAACCTACGCAGTCCTCCCCGATGCTTTAAATCATCTCTGCACTACTTATAACAGCTAATACTATGTAAATGCTATGTAAAATAGCTGGTATACTGTATAATTTAGGGAATGATGACAAGAAGGAAAGTCTATACATGTTCAATACAGATGCAATTATTGTAGGCCTAACTGACTACCTAGTACATGTCAGCAACAAGGTAACTCCCTCATACCCTCGAATATTTTCCATGCCTGTTGGTTGAATCCACAGATGCAGAACTGTTAGATACAGAGGGCTGATTATAGTCATTTATTTTGGTCTCACGTGCTATAACTATTGACATAGCTTCCAAAGCATTATTAAATAGAGTCTTTTACAAATAAATCTGTATACTAGCTCTACGCTAAGCACTTAACATGAATTACTATTTATTTATTATTTTAGAAGTTTTATTGAAATAGGAAAGGGAGAAATGGGAAAGGGATACGGGAGAAAGAAAAGTAATTTGGCAAAGTGTCAGAGATATTTTCCAGTATTTTTCAAACAGGCATCTAGATTCTAAGTCTTTAAATATCTCTGAGGAGCAGTTGAGATGAGAAATAAGAATAAATGTTTGGAAACAGTGAATGCAAGACATGATTATTTTTTTAAATTGCAAAATACAAGGTGTAATGAAGTCAATAAAATCATTCATATCCTCATTGCCAGCCATTCATTGTTAATACAAATATTTTGCATAATTACCTTCACATGCACACACAATAGAAAACAAAATGCAGGATATAAAAGCTATTTATATTTATATTCCAGTAATTGTTTATATTAATATGTATTCATTTATCATAAATGCATCTACAGTTACTTGAAGGAGTATTATATATATCTGTGAGTATTTTATTCAATTCAAAACTAAGTCTCAATTTTATAAATTTATATGTGTTTAACATAACTTCTCCCTGAATTAGTATATAAATTTGTATGTGTGTGAAGGTCTATGTATAAAGAAAGTATATGTGCATAAAGGGTATGGGAATGTGTATGGAAATGACCTTACAACAGTGTGTGAGTGTGTATGGATGGTGTGGACCTGTGTGAATGTGTGCTGGTGTGTGTGTATGTGTATAGGGTAATGTGTGAAGATTGTGTGGGTATTTGTGTAAGGATATAAGGAGCTTTTGGGTATGTCAGTAACTTTATGAATGTGTACGTATGTGTGAGATTGTGCAATGACTGTGTTCTAAAATTAATTTTAAATTAACTAATATGTATTTAAATCAATCCTCATAAAAACCCTTATAACCTGCCGAAGCCGGTTTGGCTCAGTGGTAGAGCGTCGGTCTGCGGACTGAAGGGTCCCAGGTTCGATTCCGGTCAAGGGCATGTACATTGGTTGCGGGCACATCCCCAGTAGGGGGTGTGCAGGAGGCAGCTGGTCGATGTTTCTCTCTCCTCGACGTTTCTAGCTATCTCTCTCCCTTCCTCCTCTCTGAGAAATATCAATAAAATATATTTTTTTAAAAAAACAAAAAACAAAAAAACCCTTATAACCTGTCCTTAATTGTATTTATTTCTTACAAATATGGGCAAAGATGCTCAGAGAGGTTGGCTAAGATGGCATGTCTGGGAGGCAGAGCCCAGCATCAACTCTGAGCCTCTGGTTCTGGGAAAGTCCCTCTGAATCGTCTACCTGCCAGGCCGTACACCCGCCTCGGTGCCCATTAACATGCATCGTGGTTAATGTGTAGTTGATGTATAATAAATGCAAAATTTAATGGTTTAATAAATTGCAGTGAAAAACAGGAACATTAAAATATATTTAACAATTTGGCAGGAATTAAAGCAATGTTGCTTTTTTTTTTTTACTGTAACTAAGTTGGATCAAATCTATGCATAATGGTGTACATGCAATAAATATTTGCTCATGCCCATATTATACAGTCTGTCACACACATACACACATGTGCTCATCACATACATATCCCAAAGCTCTCTACCCTGCACAACACAACCCTTATGTCCACATGCTCCTTATACAAACATTCACATAGCTCCTCACACATTAACCCATATACACACACACTCATATACAAGTACACTATCTCTTGCACACACAATCTTTACACACTCACTTATAAACTCATAAGATAATTCCCGCACTTACTGCACATACACACACACATACACACACACACACACACACACACACACACACACACACCACACGTCTTCACACATAAACACACCCACTCTTGTCCACAAACCCTCGCCTTGTCCTCTGTAGAAATGCAGTGGAGTGGCCCTAAGCTTAGGGATTCTGGGAGGGAATGATCGAGGGGTGAGGACAGAACTGCAGAGGGCGCTGCAGCCATGTCCCCATGACCATGTCCTCCTATCTTGGCAGAAACACAAGTGGGCTGAAGCAGCAGGTGACAGTTGTTAGGGAATACATACTAACTAAATTGCTTGGACCTAAAGCACTTCTTAAACAAAAGAATTAGGTCTATTTTGACATCATGTTTTTAAGAATAACTGCTGATTGAGGAAGGCCAACATTGAATTCAGGTTACAATTATTGTAGGACCCATAGGCACCTACCTATTCAATTTTCCTAAATGTGATCAAACTGTATAGATTTTTACTTCAATATCATCATTTCTAGCCATGTTTTACATTGTATCAGAGTGTTTTGAAATTTTTATTGGGATAGGGAATCAGGGTAAGCCAAAACTGTACGCATCACTTCAGTTTCAGAAGAAAATGGGTTGGTGGGTTGTTTTACTTTGAATTGGGATGATTGGTGAGGAGAAAAGTGGGCAACACAATTATTTAGGACTTTTACTGAGAAATAGTACTTCACTAAACAATGTGATTTGCTATAAATTACAAGTAGTAGTCAAACAGAACTACTATATTCGATGAATTGAAATAAAATCCACAATCCAGGGTTTCACTTTGTAGTTAAAAAATGTGAAAAGTAGCGTCTGACTAACATTCAAGGAAAATGGATCTGAATCTTTCAGTAGCAGATCAATTAGAAATAACACATGCGTAACAATAATTAAAGATTCATTCTTTAGAAATTTAGCTTGGCAACTGCCAACTTTTAGATATGATTTGATGTCTGTTAAGTAATAGATTGCTTTGTCCTCTTCTGATGACCAGCTAGGATTGTTATTGTTCTAATTTTCAAAAATGTCTCTGTTCTCGGTTGTTACTGACTTGAAATGCTTAAGATATTAAATACAGAGCAAAACATTCTTTGAATGATTCCCATGAATCTATAAAAATGATAAAATATATGTAAACTTAATTGGCAAGGAAAATACTCATTATTTTTGAATTTTTGGAAGGCAGGTTGTAAAATAACATGAATGTTATGATTATACACACATATACATACACATAAATAATGCATATATGTACACAAACACATAACATGTATGTTTACGGTGATAATTTTTATGCATTTAGATTGTAAATGATATTTCTTTTCTAGTGTTTCCTGAATTGATTTCTATACATTGGATATATACTTTTTATCAAGAATAATCAATATGTTATTTTCAGTTGAAGTTGAAAAAATCCTATAAGCAAAACCTGAAGTTCGCACCCTCAGTTTTAATAAAGGAGATGGCAGAAATGCTATCATAAATACATTCTTGGCAGGTTTTGTGACTAATTTATTTTTTAAACATGGGATGAATGAGAACATTTAAAGTCTTGGACACAATGCATCATTCAGTAATTTTTTTCACTGTATCCTAAGCCAAAAGATATACCTACTGCTTTCACTTAAAAAGCATTTTGGGTCCAAACAACTTCATAAGTGTTTCTGTTCTAACAATTTATTAATTCTTTGAAGAAGTCACTTATATACATATATATTTTAGTATTTTTCTTTTTAATTAAGTGTCTAATTGAAAACAGTGGGTTACTTGGTAATTGCACATGTTTACTGTTGGGTACTGTACAGCTTTTCAAAGCCTGGGATCAGATCAGACACTGCCACTTTCACTCCTTGTTCAATATTGATTTCATGTGATTCTTATTTTTTAGCAACTACTAAAGGTTCAGCTTCACAAAGAGAGGGTGTCATTAAAGGAATGTCATTAGTATCTAATTTTGAAAGTGAACTGCCTCGAGCAGTAAGTCACAGGGTATTTGATAGATGTTGAGCGAGACTGTCTTTCTTTCTTTTAAAAAAATGTTTATTGTGAGAGTATTACATGCCCCCCCCGCCCCCCACATTTTACCTCTCCCATTCCACCCCCACTCCCCACCCCAGGCCTTTACCACCCTTTTGTCTGTGTCCATGGGTTATGCATATATGCATACAAGATCTTTGGTTGATCTCTACCCACCCACACTTTCTCCCCCACCTTCCCTCTGTGGTTTGACAGTCTGTGCAATGCTTCTACGTATGCCTGTATTTCTCTTGAACATTTAAATATCCTGGGAGCCCCTAACACAGTGTTTGGAATCTGCCTATATATACCATATACCTTCCACATTCCCAAATGTAGACACAAGTGAGTAACGATGTCCCTCCCTCCTACTTCCTTCTCTCTCTCTCTTTTTTTTTTTCCTTTAAATAACCAATGTAGTACGTCAGCATGATTAAATGTTATTTTACATAAGCTGTTGATATTTCTGGCAACATATTGAATTGGTTATAATGTCACTTAGGTGGAAAGAAAGGGCTGGGATAGAGAAAGACATGTTGAAAAGTAAGTAGCCACAACTGCTCGATAATTGGTTGAAATCTGATGAATTCATTGATCTAAGGTTGAGTTCTGGGGTGAAAGTGCTTTCATGACAGACAGTGTAACCATGAGTCATGTTAAATTTGCTTTTCATGTTACGGTTCACATTCTCCTTTCACAGGACCATGGACCTGTGATCAGTGTTCTGCATCTCAGAGTGAAAAATAGTGACTGTGTCTGCGCCTTCTTTTAGGTGTTTGCCCAACTACTGTGAGCACGGTGGGGAGTGCTCCCAGTCCTGGAACACCTTTCATTGCAACTGTGCCAACACGGGTTACACGGGAGCCACCTGCCACAACTGTAAGCCGGACACATCTCTTCTTGCCTCTGTTCTGATTTCCTCCTTCCATCTCTCTTGTCATTGCTATGTGTATACATGCCCATGTATGTGCAACCTTGTATTGGAAAGCACACATCCGAGTTTTAGCATCGAGTTGATTTCTAGTTGTCTTAAATCATTTCATTCTGATTGCCACCTTAATAAGTGGGTACTGTTATTATCCCTAATTTACTCCTGAGGCGACCAGGAGAGATTATCACCTTACCTGAGGCATCTTAAAGAGGTGAGCCACAGCGGGGATGTGAACTCCTGCCTGGGATCACAACCAATGCTCTCTTCCTGTATCGTAAGCCATGCATTTGTTCTGATGGAACGTTTGTGTGTGTTGCAAGACTCATGCCATTTTGTCATCCAGTTTTTTTATACATATGATGAGAAGACCCAAGGACGTTATTCACAGTCACCAGCCTCACCTGTCTTGGTCTCTTCACTGGGCTCTATTTTGGACTCCTGCCAGAGTTGAGATCAGAAGCTGGGGGCTTCCAGCCTTGGGGGCTCTGCAAGGGAATGCTCAGAGGTCGTGTTCAGGGCTGCAGCTGGGTCGTTCCTAGGCATCACCTTACCTAGGCTTTCTGAGATCTAAGATCATGAAGAATGCTTGCTGTCCCTGAAGTCACATCTCACTGGAGCCAGAGGCCAAAATTCCCCACTCAACTCACCCAGCTAGTGAAGGGACAGTCTGTGTTAATTTTCATATCCTCCATCATCCCGTGGTAGTAACTAATCAACACAGAAAGCCAATTGAATGTATTTTGATGGACTCATTATTTGTCTTTACTTGTTATCAGTGACTGAATTTATCCTTTTTTTTGTAATATTTCAAAGAGAAAGAGATAAAAACATCAACAATGAGAGAGAATCATTGATCAGCTGCCTCCTGCACACCTCCTATTGGGGATCAAGCTTATAAACCAGGCATATGCCTTGAACAGGAATCGAACTGTGACCTCCTGCCTCATAGGTTGACACTCAACAACTGAGCCACACCAGCTGGGCATCAGTGACTGAATTTAAATTCAAACCCAAGCAGCTCTGAGAATAAAAGCCAGATGATAAATAAGATATTTTTATCTGTGGCCCCAAATTTGACTCAATTATTGAGTTATTGAGTTATTAGGTTCTTGAGCAAGTAGTCTAAATGAAGGCTTGTTTTTTTTGTGGTTTTTAGTGGGTTTTTTGTTTTGTTTTGTTTTGTTTTTTTGCTAATAACCATTCTGAGAAATAGGGCCAGGATGACAAGTTGTTTACTGGTTATTGTGAAGCCATCACTGTCTTTAGCATGAGTAGAAGGAGGGGAAGGGATAGTTTTTTAAAACTTCTTACTAGAAAATGTGACTGGAAAGCAATCCATGCTTCTATTTTCGTCTGTGTAATATATAATAGGAAAAAATAAAGCCATCAGACTGTGGAGGAATGGAGAAGTAATTTTGCATGATTATCTAAAATTTTGTAACACTGAGCAAATTAGTTACATCATTTCATATTGCCTAAAACTCATTAACATAATTTTCAAAAATTTAAAATAGATCAGGGAAGGACATTCAGGGGATGATTTATTTCTCATTTCACAGAATAAGAAGCTTGATGGAAATTATCAGTACATTTGGCCAAGTTTTCAGTGAAATTGTGCGATATGTACAGGTGATAATATCAAACCTTGTACATGGAAACTATATAATTGTATAAAGAAAAACATCCTATTATGGATCAAAATACATTGCATCCACTTGGGGACATATTTCATAGAAGTATTTCTTCTGCTTTGAATTTTAATTATCTTGATTTATCATTACAGAGTATTATAGAGAAAGTTTCTTTTTTAAATTATTGCTTAAATTATTGATGAGGAGCTTTACAAATTATATTTGTATTATAAAATAGGATTTTACCTATAGATAATTTTCTGTGAGAAAGGAGAATAGTTGCAACATTATTTAAAACTTTTCTATTGCTGTGGCTATCAGCAGATGATTTAAGGAGATTACACTATTGTAGTACTTCAGATATTAGGTTCTTATGGATGCTGAAAGATCCATTTAGATGGATGTCTAAAATTATACTTACAAGTGTCTTAACATTTAAGACAACTACTTTCCCTTTTGTGCTCTACCTAATGTAAAAATAAACTGAATTTTCATTTTGACTGAGTATCCTCATATTCCTTTAGTGATAAAAATTGCCATAAAATACAGCCTCATTCTCCTTTTTTTCTATCTAACCTGCTTTAATCCATACCAGTTCTTTTAAAAAAGAATGAATTTTGTTTTAAAGCACGTTTTACCTTTTCTTCGGGTCAGTAATATACTTACCATTCTATTCCATTTATGATCCATTTTTTTTTACAGCTATCTATGAGCAGTCATGTGAAGCATATAAGCACAGAGGAAATACTTCAGGGTTTTACTATATAGACTCAGATGGAAGTGGTCCCTTAGAACCATTTCTTCTCTATTGCAATATGACTGGTGAGTCAATCAGCTTTCATTTAATGGTAATATTTTCATGAATGCTTTAAACATAAAATTAAAATGAAGTAAGTAGAAAGTTGACCTAATTTGCAATTTGATTGAAATTGTATGTTGGTCAAGAGAACGAACATAAATATTTAAAAATAGTTTAATAATAATGATTTAAAATGTTGTCATTATTTTCTGTGGATGCGGTGTGTGTATAGAACATCTAGTAATAAATGTATTTCATTAAGTCCCAAAACAAAAAGGGTAGACTTTATTCTCTGAGAAAATTGAGGCATGTAAAAGCCTTGAAAAATATTTACTTTTTCTTGAAGTTTATTCTTGAATTCCTTACTTACGCATCCTATATATTATAATAAAAGGGTAATATGCAAATTGACCCAACTGCAGACTGGTTGCTATGACATGCACTGACCACTAGGGGGAAGACACTCAATGCAGGAGCTGACCCCTGGTGGTCAGTGCACTCCCACAAGAAGTCAGGCTCACAGCTGGAGAGTGCAGAGGCGGTGGTGGGAGTCTCTCCTGCCTCCACTGCAAACAGGTGGTAAGGAGCAAGGGGTCCCAGACTGTGACAGCCCCGGGCTGCGAGAGGGTTTCTGACTGATGGCCAGCAGGCGGACATACCCCGAGGGGTCCCAGACTGTGAGAGGGTGCAGGCTGGACTGAGGGGACACTCTCCCTCTTCTCCCTCCACTCCTCCCATGCCTGAATGAATCTCGTGTACCGGGCCTCTAATACTAAAATAAGAATGGTCATGGAAATATATTTCATTAAATTCAACATCTGTTCATGATAAAAAAGAAAATAAATTACCAATAGAAGGAAATTTCCTTAATTTCTTAAGACTACCCACAAAAATCCCTACAGCATATAACACAGTTTATGGTGAAATGCTGAAAGCTTTACCCTGTTACCAGTATTCACACAAGGATGCCAGATGTTATCACTGTTCTTCACTGAATTGGAGGTCCTAGTCAGTGCAATAAAGCAGGTAAAATGAATGAAAGAAATGCTAGAAAGGAAGAGCTAAGATGACCAGGTTATGTATTGAGACTAGTCTAGACAATCTACAGGTAAACTACTAAAATTTAGAATGATTATTGGATATCAGTAATATAAAAATTGATTTCTGCACACCAGCAATAAGCAATTAGAACATGAAATTTTAGATTTATTTTTAATAGCATACAAATCTTGAATACATGGTAATAAATCTAATAAAAGATGTGAAGGCTTCTACATAGATAAGTATGAAATGATCTTGAGATCAACTAAAATCCTAAATAGATGGAGAAATATATATATATAATTTTTATTGATTAGAAACTTAATGTGGTATAAATATCAATTTTTCCCAAGTAATCATTGATTCTGTGCAAACCTACATTAAAATTCCAGCAGGGTGTTTGTTTACTGGTTCTGTAAGTGTTTAGGTGAAAACGAGCAAGCAGTTTCTAAAATCTATCAACAGATTTGAAGGAAATAGAGGATTCAAATTAATTTTGAAGAATAAAGTTGAAGAGCTCAACTCTGCCAGATATGAAGACATTATACTGAGGTGCTAAGTAATGTAGAGTGTGATTGTCACATGGATTAGCAGGCCAAATGGAAGGGATCAAGATCCCCTTACAACCAGTGGTGCTGGGGAAATTGTGTCTAAAGTTTTAAAAAGAGTCTTGATTCATTTTTCATCGAACTCAGAGTTATGGAATCTAGATGAAGTGGGCTATCTATAATAATGAATGCTAATTAGACCAGATGACCTTCCAGATGAAGCAGAGATTGTGAGGAAAGCCTGGGCCCCAAGTGCCTGCCAGCTGCCGGAGGGCAGCCGGGTCCCTGGTGCCAGAGGGAAGCCAGTGCCAGCAGCCAGGGGGAAGGAAGGCCTGCTCTTGTACGAATTTTATGCACTGGGCCTCTTGTCCAGTAGAGTAGCCATTAGTAAACAAGTGCCTATTTAGATTCAAACTTAATTAAAATTAATGTAACAAAATGAATCAAAATAAATTTTACAACTTGAAATTAATTCATTAAACTAAGATCACAATAAATGTCAGTTCCCCTACCTCACTGGTCACGTTTTAACTGCTCAATAACCACCGACTTCGATATTTCAGAAAATTTACTTTGGATAATGCTGTGTCAGGAAGTTAGAGCTTTGTGGAGGAAGACAAACGGAAAAAGGCCATGTTAAATTGAAGGTTTTGGAAAGGTGTATTTCCTACTTAAAACCAGGTGGTGAATATCTGGGGGGAAGAGTCTTTCAGGTGGTGGAGAGAGCAACCTGTGAGTCCTGAGAGGGGTGATGGTACCAGGCAGGTTCAGAAACCAGCGAGTCCCCCATGGCTGGAGTATGGCGAGTGATCAAGTGTCAAGGAGGAGAGTAGAAGAACCAGGTTGGGCGGAGCAAGAGGAGAAGAATCATGGGGTCCAGACAATTTTGTAAGGTCTCCAATCTTACTCTGAATGAGATGAGAAACTGGAGAGTTTTAAGCAATGGCGATTTCCTTTAATAGGATTATAATTGCTCCTATGTTTGGAGACAGTTCAAGGAATGCAGGGATACAGGCAAGAGCAGGTGATGGAGGCAGATGAGGGAAGGAGGTTCCATTTTCTCTTTGTACGTGTGAAGACTGGCAACACAGAAGAAGTGGAAAACAACCCCACATTGGAGTTGCCATAATTTGGGATGTAGTCAGACCAAGTTTAAGGGGAAACTCGGGAGCTCAGGGCCACACATTTGAGTTTGAGATCCTGTCACACGTCCAGATGAGACACGGAGAAGGCCGTTGAGCATGGGGGCCACAGTTCCTTTGTATTAATGTGTGGATCTAAAAACTGAAGATGGAGGTGAAACCTGGGAAACAATTTGGAGGGATATTACTCTAGAATGTGTCTACAGACTTTTTTCATGTAATGCAAACAGGTGGCTTCTATTTACTCTGACAAACACTGGGGTCTCTGTCTGTTGTGGCCAGTTCTGGCTGCTCTAACACAGTTCCAAACTGGGGAGCTATCTATATATCTATATGTATATAAGGCTAATATGCAAAGTGTCCCCTCCAGAGTTTGACTGGGAGACCCAGAGTTTGATCGCTCACTATGACATGTGCTGACCACCAGGGGATAGCATAGAACAAAGGAAAGCCCTGGCAGGCAGCCAGACGGCCCCTGATTGACCCTGATCGCTGGCCAGGCCTAGGGACCCTACCTGTTAACGAATTTCATGCACCGGGCCTCTAGTAAACAATAGAAATTTCTTTCTCACAGTTTTGAAGACCAGAGAGTTCGAAGTTATGGTGACAGAATAGTCAGGTGAGGGTGCTCCACGGGTGGCTCACTTCTTAATACCTTTAACCATTACAACTTAAAAAAAAAAATACAGAAAATCTCTTTTGTATGAACACTTCCCTAAACTATGCTAAAGCCGGAAAATTCTTTCCTTAACTTGTGGTGGTGAACACACAACACAGCAGGTAGATGATGGGCTGTGGAATTGTGCACCTGAAACCTGTATCATTTTGTTAACCCGTGTCACCCCAATACATTCCATTAAAAAAAAAAAAAAATCTTTCCAAACAGAGTATTCTAACTATAATTTTAAAATAATTGGCCAGGCCAATAGGAATCCAAGCGTCTGACACTATAGAAATAAAGGGGCCATTTTATTTCCTCCACCAAAGCCGCTGCTTTATCTAAAATGAAATAATGAAATAGTTTAATATTCAAGAAGTTCCTCATCAATCAAACATTGTATGCAGATAGTTGTTTCCATGGGGAAAACATGATGAGGGCTAGAGCAGTGGCTTTCCCACTTTTGTGAAAATGACAGTTTGGTGGCTTGCCGTCACCCTTGCCCGCTGCACTGCTCCCGATCCTCCTGGCTTTAGTTTCACCGAGTCAGGAAGTTCAGACCGAGGTGTGGGTCGCTGCTTCATTAACAAGATTCCAGGGTGACTGTGAGATACAGGCTCCCAAGCCCCCCCAGTGAGAGAGCTGGATGGCACAGTCCTCATAACGACCTTATTTTTCCTTCAGGGATTTCCATCAGAAAGGCCTTCTTCATAGCTTCGAGAGTTAATCACTAACTCCGATGACTCGATGACTCGGAGGCAGCCCCGCTGACACCAGTTTGCTCCGGTGTGTTTTCCTGCCCCCTCGCCCGCTCTCCCGGGCGCAGGGCTGCCTACCTGCTCTGGGGTCCGCACCGCATCCATCACCCCCAGTCATTAGCGTGAAGGAACACGCGCCCTGCAACCGTGTTGCTTAAACAGCATGTTTTCCCTGCACACTGTTATCACGCTGAAAAATAGCAGCCAGCCCGAGATAAATCAAGCTCTTAATTATTCAGTTGCTTTACATACAATTTATATTATTGGAACTCTCCTCAGGGAGAGACACCAGTGGACCCAAACTGCCTTTCCAATTTTTTTTTTTTTTAGTGCATGTATTAAAGTTAATAGATTTTCTGCCTATTTCGCCTACCTCTTCTGACTCATTTCTCTGTGTCTCCGTAGCTCAACAACTCTCTTTGCAGTGGGTAAAGGATACTTAAAAAAAATGAAATAAAACCATGACTCTTAGACAGAAAATAAAAGCTAAAAAAAAAAAAAAAAAAAAACCACACACACATTTTACTTTTTTTAAATTTTTTTTGAGACCACATGATTTTTATTTTCTTCACTCTACTTTTTACATAGATTGCTCAGAATTTTATTTAATTAATTAATTTATTTATTAAATGATTATCTGTGTACACATTTTATAAAGATTTTGTGTAACACGTCACCAGTGAGGAAACCGGTAAGATGTTACAGCCATTTAAAACGGGAACTCCAGAGAACAGACACACAGGTACTTATCAGGAAGAGGGAAATGAATGTGCAAATGGAGACAAAACTGGCTTCTGCGGGCAGCCATCGGAACATCTCCACCGGGTAGAGTTTCCTAGTCTGTAGACAAGAACTATGTGTGAGGAAAGTTGCTTTCTAAGAAAAATAATCTGTCTGCCTGGGTTAGAGGATAACGAAATGTTCCCATGGCTTGGAAGTTAGTGAATTTCTCTGGAGAGATTTTAAGGCTTCTCTCCAGCGGCAGCCTTGGCTTCCATCCTGAGAGTGACACAAACACAGGGCCTCGTGCCCCTCCACCCTCACCTCATGGAGGGGAGCAGAGGCGCCAGCCATCCTCTGTGAGCTTCACGTCCCAGAATTTTGGGGTTCCCCTCTCGTGCAACTTTAACACATGCAGGGGCATCTGGCACTCATTGTGTGGGCTCATGGAAAATTGGGGTGTCAAGAATGGATGCTGCTAACGCTTTGCGAGCAAAAGGCCCCGGATCCAGAGAACTCCTGTGTCTGTCAGTATATATCTATGTCTTTATCGCCATTAACTAAATCCATATATAGATAGATAAACATAGATAGACATAATTTGCATATGGGGCAGGGTAACTCGCATAACATTTCATACCCTTCACAACTTCGGGCTTCACGTTATTTTGGAGTTCTCAGTTTCCCTACAGGTTAGTCATAGTATTACAGAAAACCCAAGAAGAACAATACTTAGAGAGATGGAGTTACATTTATTACGCGCGGGCCCAGAGGAAAATGTATCTCAAATTCTGGGCCCCAACATGCAGGAATTCTTCCTATTTATATGATCCTACCCTCTTTGTCTCCCAAATATGGAGTATTTCTGGCCCCCTTTTGCAAGTTCTTAATTAAAGAGCCAGTGTGTACTGGGGGCCTTGAGACCTCAACCAGAGAGTCCTGGTCTGGCGCCAGCCCTGATGACCTTGTCTGGGGAAGGTTAAATCCACAGAAGCCAAATAGGAGGGTTAAAATTTCAGACAGCAGTTTTCATACAAGATGGATGCTTCAATAGAACCTAAAGGGCAATGGAGGTCTCAGAGCCACCATAGAATCAGATCAGGCCACTGGGAAGGCTGTTCTCCAGTTTAGACAATGCATTGTTTTTATTCATTCGTCATTTTTTTCCTCATTCGTCATTTATTTCCTCATTCGTCATTTTTTTTCTCATTCGTCATTTATTTCCTCATTTTTTTCAATGTCTTCTCCTGCGTGTTGTGCCAAGCCCCGGTGCTGCATCCTGAAGACTGTGTGGTTAGCAAATCAGAAACTACTGCTCTTCCCTTATAGCTCACAGCCCAGGCAAAAGGACCAACACGATAAGTCACAAAGTACTGAATCTCAAGTTGTGACTGGATTGATGTCTCTTACAGTTGTAATTTCTCAATAGGTGTATGTGGAAACATCAGATCACACACTCATGTCTGAAAGGGCAGTAAGGAGGCTGTAAATTAATAGCTCCGAGGGGTTCCCCTGTTAGTAAAGAGGGGGAACATGACCGCCGGGCAGCTCCTCTCTAGGAATCCATTGTGATGAGTTCATTGTCTCTGCCACGCCCTGGAAATCTAGATTGTTTGGGTGACTTTCTGCGTTGTAGCACTTTTTATTAGAAACTAAAGCCTCGTACAGGAACGATCACAATGTTGAAATTAGAGAACTCTAAAGGAAACACAGTTAGGAGCTGCTCTTTAAGGGTTGTCTTGTGCTGAGGCCTCAGCAGCTTGAAAGGCCTTTGGAATCATGTGTTAATTGTGACCCAGCGCTAAACTGTGGGGAAGTCCTTCTCATTGTGACCCACAGGCTCAGCCACAAAGGTTTCAGGCAGGTTTACTGTCCCGGCCCCTGGGCAGGGGCTCAGCACAGCCGAGCTTCTTCCTGTGCGCCTTTGATTTACCACGAGACAAGATGAATCGTTCTGCTGAACAATAAAAGCGGAGTCCAGCAGAGGCGAGGCTGGCCGATTTGCCTCGTTAAAATTATAGAACTCCAGACCCACCCCACTGCGACTGTATTTTCCAAATTTGGAGCCAGAGGCTCAGGTTTCCCCTGACTTCCTTAGGGGCACAGAGCCCTGCCAAGCCTGCCCCTCACTGTGCTGCCAGGCCCTCCATAGTTAACTTCATTAGCTCACACAGCCTGTCCTCCTCAACGGAAGTGTTCTACTGAGGAAGCTCGCTGGTGAGCTGAGGCGCAAGGCAGAAGCAAAAGCAACAGTTTCAGGGGAAAATAATGATCCACACATACATGGCAGGAAGGCTGTCAAATTTGTGTCCAATGTCATTTAATTAGCAGGCTCCTCCGTTCAAGCTTCTGATGACTAGGGGAGGGCTGGGGGTGAAATTTCTCAAAGTATACTTCCTTATCTTGGTTTGATGTTGAACCATGTGAATATGAATATGTTAGTGAAAAAGGTGGGGGAGGGCAGTGAATGCTACCTACTGCTTTTCTCTAATTTGGACAATTCTCTGAGTACAGGAAGATATGCGACTTAACAGCACATACATACCAGGGTTTTGACAACTTCCAATCTGTTTCTTACCTATTAAATCAGAGAACTTTTGATTAATCTGTTCTTATGCCCACATATATCACAGTGACTGTAATATGAAGTCTTGCTGGAAAAGTCGAAGGATAGATATATTATGCCTAAATTCTGTTATAAACAATGGAGGGATTTTATTTCCTCTAAACACTTCTGCTAATCAGTATGATGCAAGTGTTTGCGGACTTTGCCTGGTGTTAATAGTGATAGCTCTACTATTTGTTGTGTTAGCAGAGCCGCTGCTGCTGAATCAGTTGTGCTCAGGTCAAAAGAGTAACTTCCTGTTGCATTGCATAATGATGCAGATCACATGATACCAAATGAATATGTCAAACTTGACTTACAACAAAATAGACATGAACTCATAATTGCATGCTGTCTGAGGAGAGATATATATCAAGCCATAACATTTTGACTTTTTTTTTTTTTTTTTTTGCAGGTAACATGAATAATTTTTAAAGGCTACAAAATTCATTGGTTACATTGTCTAATTCAAAATATTTTACAAATTCTGAGGTGTGCTTGCTTTTTTTTCACATTGTAAGATCTCTGAATTCTGGGTGTATCAACACTCTATAATGTTTTACAATTATAATATAATAGGTAGTATTTTTTCTTTCCTGTAGTAAAATAAAATGATGCATCTTTAAAAAATAGAACACCAGATTTGATTAAATGAAACACACCAGAGAAATTTAATATATTTTTTTTTACCATAAATATTGTCTGGCTAAATTATATGACAACAAAAACACTGCAAATCCATTGCAATTGTATACATTTCAGGGAATAGGATCACTTTACTATAATTCAAAGACCATAATTTATAGATTTTTTATTACATTTCAAGAATCCATTTGTGTTGATTCTGCCTCGCAGAGAGGTTTATGACTAGAGCAATTTGACTTAGATAAAAGGTGATTTTGATTTTCTTTATTTATTTTAACTTTTGCAGACTAGTGATGGTCTCCTCTCTTTCTTCCCCCATTTCTGCACCCAAGAAACTGCATGGACCGTCATCCAGCACAATGGCTCGGAGTTAACAAGAGTGAGAAACGCTCACCCGGAGAACCCGTACGCTGGGTCTTTTGAGTACACGGCCAGCCTGGAGCAACTCCAGGCTACCATCACCCGGGCGGAGCACTGCGAGCAGGAGCTGGCCTACTACTGCAAGAAGTCGCGGCTTGTAAACAGGCAAGGTGGGTAAACTGAGGCCTCTGCCCCACACACACCCTGCACAGCGCACTCTACTGCACCGGTTCCTGAGGACTCAGATTCTGCCGGGGCGGTGGCATATCGCCGCTGAGAGGGTATCTCCCTGTACATTCAGCAACCATGTCACAGTCTGGAAGTCACAGAGTTTCTGAGCCCGGAGAAAAGAACAAGGTCAGTTTACACCGAGCTTTGTTCAAAGCCTTGATTGCCTTTGAGTCCTCCCCTGGCCTTAATCTGATGACTGCACAGAAAGCTGGCCAGTTCAGTATTTACCCTTCCAAAGGACAAGTGACACGTGCAGTTTGTTTTATCGTGGAAAAGAGCTAATAAAAATAGGACTTCGTTTTTCGGAAAGTGACTGTTCTGTGTGACTCTTTTTCATGGACTGTTGACAGTGAGCCTCTGGGTATAATTGGAAATTAAAATAGACACTGCAAACCCAGTTTCTTTCGTAGCTCCAGCAGGACCATCTTGATTCTTCCTTGTGTGCTCCTTCTAATAACCAGTCCGCTCCTAAGTTCTGTTTCAAGGTCTGTGTTTGTTCCCTTTAGGGCATCTCATTATGTGAGGACATCTAGGTCCTACAGTTCTGCTTTACTCTAGTTCTTTGCGACCCAATTCTTAGCCACTGTGAGAGATTTCAACTGGCCTCCCTGTTTGGGCTTTTCATACCTTCTAACCATCTGGAGTATATTCCAAAATCCTGATCTTTTTAAAAATATATTTTTATTGATTTCAGAGAGTAAGGAAAAGGGAAAGATAGAAACATCAATAACGAGAAAGAATCGTTGACTGGCTGCCTCCTATATGCCCCCCAACTGGGGATTAGCCCACAATTCAGCATCTCCACTGAACAGGAATCAAACCATGACCTTCTGGTTCATACATTGACGCTCAACCACTAAGTCATGCTAGCAGGGCCAAAATCCTGATTATTATGAAAAATATTAACCTTTAAGAAACACTGCTGCTACCACGACATGTTTCTGTTTAAGAAACCTCAGTACCGTCCTGTCCCCTGTGTGTCCAATGCAGACTTTTCTGTCTGGACACCAGACGTGCCTATTCTGGACCTGCTTGCTTATGCAGCCTTCATGCAATGCCCTGACACTGTTTTCTGGCAGAAATATCCTAGCAGGTGTATTTCATCTTTAGACGTTAGAGAAGATTCTAAGACCTCGGCCCAATGAAGCGACTTCGTTGGTGTCAAATTTCTAGTCTCTTGTTGACTAGGTATAGAACTTGGATGGAAGAAACTTTCTCAATTTTCTCTTCTCTGAAATGTGGCCAGCAGTACCAGCCTCCCAGGTGCGGTGATGACTGGGTGTAGAATACATGTAAAGTGCATGGAGAAAGGTCCTCTGGATCCCTATTCTCCATGATGTCACAATTACAGTCAACATAGCAGCTTAATGTGCCACTGATTGTTCCTTGCTGTTAAATATTAATCTTAGAATCTAAATTATAGATAAGCAAATATGAAAGTATATTTTAAGAGAACGAGAACCACACTTATAAAAGGGTAAATGAATACTATGGAATGAAATGAATTAAGTGACTTAACTAAAAGAAAGACTAAAGGAAAGACAACCATTCAAATCACAATGAGTCAACCTCACAGAATCAGAAAACAATAGCTCCAAGGGGTTAGTGAGCAAGCACCACACAAAGTGAGGGGGGCCTCATAGAGCTGAAGAAAAGCCCCCCACTCCCTCACGGCACGGCCGGTGTGTCAGGCAGGCGTGAGAGCCACCGGTGGAGAAAGGAGTCAAGTCTAGAATGCTGTAGGACAAGGGATGAGGAGAGTTGTTACATACACACATTTTCTCAGGTCCATGACCCTGGAATTCATATGAATGGATCTGAGGAGAAAAAACTAAAAAGACAGAACAATTTGGATTTTGAGGTCAACTATAGAAATATAGAGGGGAAAACAAGAAGATGGTGCCAGACAAGTTAAATTTGCAGTTTCAGGTTGGAAGCTGTGGCAGCGTCGAGTAATCATGGGGCCATCATTGCAGGTGAATCAGGTAGACGGTGGATCCACCGACTCTGCACGTTAGAAGGACGATCCGTGTGAACATACAACTCACATGGGATTTTAGCTATGGGAAGTGGAATGTTCTAACATGATCATGATATTTTATATCATTTTCTTAGTTCGTTCTTATACTTACTTACATTCTTTGGGACATTTTAAAAAGTCTTGGATGGAACCAAATGTATTTGGTACCACTCAACAGTTAGTCATTTCTACTTTATAAAGGAAGATAGAGCCGGGACCGGTTTGGCTCAGTGGATAGAGCGTCGGCCTGTGGACTGAAAGGTCCCGGGTTCGATTCCGGTCAAGGGCATGTACCTTGGTTGCGGGCACATCCCCAGTGGGGGGTGTGCAAGAGGCAGCTGGTCGGTGTTTCCCTCTCATCGATGTTTCTAACTCTCTGTCCCTCTCAATTCCTCTCTGTGTAAAATCAATAAAATAAAATAAAAATAAATTAAAAAAAATAAAGGAAGATAGAAAAGTCAGAGGTTAAAATACTACTCATTGTTTAGGAATGATGATTTATTTCCTCTTTAATCCATGAACACATAGTGCTTTAAGCAGCATATTGAAATATCTCTGGAAAATGTTTTAAATAGGTTTCACCTTCTAATGATGAATTAATTTTGCAATTTTAAAAGTGAAGATTCTTGATAATGTCTTTATGCACAACACAAGCTTTTGCTAACTCCTTGTTTTTGGCTTGCCCGATCTCATGTATAGTAATGTTGGGAGTAGGTTGCCAGGACTAGTAAGGTCCTAAGGTCCTATTGTAACAGTAAGTTATAATGAGCACTGGCATTTGTAACTAAAGGGGAAATTAGTAAAAGTTCCAGATTTTTAGTAAGGCTGATGATAACTTAAAAGATTTAAAAGTCAACATAAAAAGGATCAAGCACTTTTGGATAGCTGACTGATTTGATCTCACATTCTTCTCATGCTGATTTGATTTTCCAGTTACTACAATTTCCTCCCTCTCGTTTTAAGTGAGATATTGTCCTCATGCTTTACCTCCTTTTCTCAAAATCCTGTATAACTCTTCTGTCTATTCTTTGCTCTAGTTTCTTGACATCAGGTTTAGTTTTAACTCTGAGAAGGAGCTGATGGCTGAACATTCATCATAGAAAGAAATGCATTCGGTTAAGGAAAACTTTATTTTTGAATGTAGTGTTTGCTTCAGGCACTAAAGATCTTTCAGTGTTATTCTGTAGTCTCCAAATAAATAGCCGAGCCATTAAATGAAAGAGAAAAATACATACTTCCAAATAAATCTTAAATCATGACAGAGAAGTGCCATACCATGCCCAATGTTTAATAAACAGCTACTCTATTTTAGCCAATACACATATTGAGATAAATCCATTACTTTAGCCCACTGCAGGTTTGATTCCAGTCAAGGACATGCACCTCTGTTGCAGGCTGGATTCCTGGCCAGTTCGGGCGCGTGCAGGAAGCAACCAATTGATGTGTCTCTCTCACATCAATATTTCTTTCTCTTTCTCCCTTCCTCTCCATTCCACTCTCTCTAAAAAATTAAATGATAAAAATACCCATGGGTGAGGATTAACAGCAATAAAAAAAATCACTGACTTTATATTATAACATTCTGTAATGTTTTAAATGGCCATTTTATTATCTCAAATCAGTTTTGTTTCTGTCATGTTAGTGACTCTGGTTTATATTTTTAAGCCAACTTGTTTCAAAAATTATTTTCAAAAAAATTACATATGTGAACTGCTTTCAATACATTTTTGTTATCATGCCTGAGTTAAATAGGAATTGCTGGTGTCTTTTCTACTCAAAGAAAAATATATCCATCATTTGTGTTTAAAGAATAAAATATTTTTTAAAAAGCTTTCTTCAGGAAATGCCATCAATTACAATGTTTTGACTATCACTGCGTTAAGCCAATCTTTGTCTTTCTCCTTTTATTTGTTTATTTTTTAATGACTTGGGAAGGAGAGGCATGATGCTGAGACAGAAGGCAGGGGGTGTAAAGCAGATGTCACATTTCATGCATTTGTCTTTCAGACGGGACCCCTCTGAGCTGGTGGGTTGGAAGAACCAACGAGACACACACATATTGGGGAGGTTCTTTGCCTGACCCTCAAAAATGTGCTTGTGGACTGGAGGGGAACTGCGTTGATCCTCAGTATTACTGCAACTGCGATGCTGACCGGAATGAATGGTGATTTCCACATGATTTCCTTTCGCAAAAGAAAAGTTTATCTTTTAAATGGATCACTTAAAACATGTAGAGCTAGGTAGATACTGAAACACGTTAGGACAGTGAAGAAATTAGATGCAGGTATGTTTTGATGAAATGTGTTACCATCAGTCTGGTGTTAACTAATGTTAAGATCAATGTCCTTTTAAAAAAATTTTATTTGATTTGATTTTTTTACAGAGAGGAAGAGAGAGGGATAAAGAGTTAGAAACATCGATGAGAGAATCATCGATCAGCTGCCTCTTTCACACCCCCTACTGGGAATGTGCCCGCAACCAAGGTTACATGCCCTTGACTGGAATCGAACCTGGGACCTTTCAGTCCGCAGGTCGACTCTCTATCCACTGAGCCAAACCGGTTTCGGCTAAGATCAATGTCTTTTTATTTCAATTTTTTTTGTAATGGACTGTTTAGTCATGTACGTTTTATCTTTGTAATACAATGAAAGAGGCATCTGTTTCATGTTTCCTCTTCATTCTTAGTCAGTTATCATTCTCTTTGAAATTAAGGGTAATTAAGCATTCTATTATTCTCAAAATATATTTACAGCCAGTACTTACTAAAGCACATTTCCTCAATAATTGCCTCTAAAACCCTTAAAAATGTAAACTTAGAATTTCCTACAATTACAAACATGTAACTTTTTTATTTTATTTTTTAGAAGACAACCCACCAAAGAACTAATGCTGTGTTGTTTATCATATTTTGAAAGAGGAAATCTAACGTTTGAGGGATTTGAAAATTGAACTTAAAATATTCTTTAAAAGTCTTAAATATGTGTTTCGCTTTGAAAACGTAAAAATACATGTATTCTATTTTTTACTAGAGTTGGATTTTATTTATGAAGTGAAAATATTTTTTAATTTCCATATTCATAGTTCAATATACCATATGTATGTTTTACTACTGTGCACCTTGATATGCACATAATAATTGTTTTTAAAAATATTAATAGTCCATCTGGCTATAAATACGATTGCTTTGGTTACAGAATGTACATTAATTCCAGTAATCAGTTCATTGTCAGTTGAGTTCACATTTTGATTCGTATGCTGGCTGTTTCATTGATTTATTTGGCAAACATCAAGACTATGTTATATCAAAAGACAGATTATTTTGGAATACCCTAGAAAGAGGCATCTATTTGGTGTCATGATTGTACTTTTACTATTACCTGTTTGGTATAAAGGGTATTGTCTCTTCCTCAAAGTCTAGTTTTTAAAAATTTGTATTCACTTCTCACTGCCTTCATAAAAACACCTGCACAGTAATATTGTATTTTAAAATGTGAATAAAATGTTCATTGCAATGCTTAACAGAAGAAAAAAACTAACATAATCACCAATAACCCTCTAATACCTCCATAACATATTCTTCATCAAAAATAATTTTCAACCATAAGATGTTGAAACTTTTTATATTAAATTCTGCTATGGTTATGTAGTTTGCATAGAAATAACTTTCCCCAGAGAGCATTTATAATCCCAGAAAAGCTATTTATAAGAACAACTACTTGAAGGAAGTGGAAAACAACCAAATGTAGGTAGAAACTGCTAGGGTTGGGAGCCTTTGATCCTTGGAACTCAGGTGGTTGAGATTATGTATATATGCCTTTTCTTTGAGGAACTAATCAGATCACATGATATGTGGTAGCTAGAACTCAAAGACAGTAACTAGATTTTATGGGGGGAGGGAGGGAGCGGGATTAAGAGGTATCAGAACACAGTTTGGGCTGCCAGAATGGCTGGATGTTGAGGGGAGAATGGGAATCCCAGATAAGAGAAAACCTGGGGGCGTCCACCATGTAAGCTTTCCTCGTCCTCAGCTGAGCCCAGAGTTGCACAGGCACAGAGGAGATTTCTAGAAACCAAGCAGAGAGGATCCAACCGGAAAACTGAGCAAGCTACAGAGGTTTCAGTTGTGACTACCAGAGGAGACGCAGAATTTGGAGTTTAAGTCTCACTGGGATGAGTTTTACAAACCCCTCAGCTTTCCACAGAAATGACAGAAGGTCTGTGTCTTTACAACAAAGCCTATAATTGAAAACTAAGAGCAAAACTGACATGGGCTTACCCTAATGAAGTGTAAAACCACGCGTACACAATTTATTGTGGTAAGTTGTGATTTAACTGCCCGTGAAAACGAAAATGAATCTTCAGGACAATAACAGAACCTACAGTCGCAACAGTATCACCCCCAATGTCCAGAGCAATATAATAATTATTGCATATTTTAAAAAAGAGTCAACTCTGATCGAAAGTCTAGAAAACAGAAGCACTTGTTAAGATAGAAACAGACCTTGGGACACATGCTTGATTAGCAGGCAAAAACTTTAAAACAGTTATTATAAACATGCCCCAGTACTTAGATAAACAGAATGACAAGTGAACAGAGAGGAAGCTAAGCAGATAAATGAGAACTACATTAAAGGAGCAAATAGAAATCTTAGAATAGGAAGGCACATCTGACATGAAAAATTTAATGGATGGACTTCAGTTCAGGAGATTGCAGAAGAAATCTTCAACGAACCTGAAGACAGATCAATAGAAGTTATTAAATCTGAAGGACACAGGAGCACCAACAAAAAGAGTGAACAAAATTAGCGAAACCCTTGTGACTTTTGGAAAAGCATCAGTGATTCAATGGGCAAGAAAGCGGAGTCCTGGAAGGATAGGAAATAAAATGAGGCAAAGATATATTTGATGAAACAATGGCTGAAATTTCTCCATCTTGTTTAATAAATGTCTGTGGTAGCAAACCTCCAAGATGGCCCCGGGATGATCCGCATTGCCTAATAGTCACATCACGGTGGAATTTCCTCTCCTTGAGCGTCCCCTGGACCTGTGACTTGCTTCTGATGAATAGAATGTGGGAAAGGTGATGAGATAACTCTCCTGAGATTAGATTACAAAAGACTGACTTCTGACTTGCTTGAGCTTCACTGCCTCTCTCTTTGATTCTTCTAGCTTTCTTTTTTAACTTTTTTAAAAAAACACACAAATTTTATTGATTTTTGACAGAGAAGATGAGAGAGGGATAGAGAGTTAGAAACATCGATGAGAGAGAATCATTGATCAGCTGCCTCCTGCACACCCCCTACTGGGGATGTGCCTACAACCAAGGTACATGCCCTTGACAGGAATCGAACCTGGGACCTTCCAGTCCGCAGGCTGATGCTCTATCCACTCAGCCAAACCAGTTTCGGCTCTTCTAGCTTTCTTGTTCTGATAAGGCAAGCTGTCATTTGTGATCTGTCCTGAGGAGAGGCCCATGTGGCTGAGGATCCAGAGTGGCCTTCAGCCAACAGCCAGTGAATAGCAGTCCAACAGCTGACAAAGAACACTGCCAACACCCGCGTCAGTGAGCCTGGAAGCTGGTCCCTGCCCAGCCAAGCACTGAGATGACTGGGGTCCTCACTAAAACTTTGATTGGAGCCTTGGGAGAGACCCTGAGCCAAAGGATCCCTTGAAGCTTTGCCCAGAGTCCTGACTAGAATGTAGGTCATAAATGGTGCTGTTTTAAGTCACGGAAGTTTTGGGGTCATTTGTTACGTTATAAAAGATAACTAATACATCTTCAGTGTACTTATTCCAGAAACTCAGAATATCAAGCAGAATAAAAAGGGAGAAAAATACACCTTGACTTATTGTGCAAGTGGCTAAAATCTAAGGATAATGGTAAATGTTTTGCAAGTAGCCAGGTTGTGTGGCTCTGGTGGGGCACCTTCCATACAGCGAACAAGGATACCACTGAAGGCTGGCCTCTCATCGGAAGACAGGTCAGAAGGTCAGGAATGAGATCTTTAATGTGTTGAAAGAGAAAGCAAGGTCAACCTAGAATTCTGTTGTAAGCAACATGTATTTCAAAATGAAGATAAAAGAAGTCGTTTTCAAATTAAATGCTGAGAGAATTTTTTTACCAACAGAGCTGCACCATAAGAAATGCTAACAGATGTTATTCAGAGAAATAATAACAGAAAACTCAGAAATCCAGGAAGGAATAAAGAATCTAGAAATGGTGAATATGTCAGTAAATGTAAATGTTTCTCTTAATAAAAAAATAAATTAAACTTTACTGTTGAATTATACAATTTAAAACATCTGGACTATTACAAAGTTTGTAACATCCATTGTTGCCTATATTACAATGGCAGCATAAAGAACAGGTATATGTGTGTATTGGGAGGGAGTGTTAAAGAAATTATCCTGTAGGAAGCTAACATTTTATATTAAATAATACAATGTAAAATTTAAGTAGACTGTAATAAATTAAGGTTGCATTTTATAACCAATAAAGCAAATATTAAAATACAACAAGACATATAGCTAAAAAATGAATAAAGAACATACATACAAAAATATGGTGTAAACCAAGAGGAGGCAGGAAAGAAGGGAGAGAAACACAATATCTCATAAGGGGGAAAAAAGAAAAAAAATCAAAATGGTAGATCTAAAAATGCAGTATCAGTTATTATACTAAATGCTAATGGATTAAACCATTCCATTTGAGGTAGAAAATGGTCAACCGACTTTAAATATCACCAGCTCTTATTCTGTCTGCGAGAGAAATGAAAATGTTGCCACATTTTTATATGCTCAGATGAGCAATTTGATCCTTACTCTTGTGTGTGCACATTTAGCTCAGAACATCTTGGCTTTGAAATGCACTAAGGCCTATTGTTTATTTGATAATTATGTTAATCAGAGTAATTTTAAGAGTTTTGTTATTACTTTTTTTTTTAGGACCAATGACACTGGATTCCTTTCCTACAAAGAACATCTGCCAGTGACTAAGATAGTGATCACAGACACAGGCCGGCCGCTTTCAGAAGCAGCTTACAAGCTGGGGCCTCTGCTCTGCCGGGGAGACAGTAAGTGGTGGCCATGGGTTGGTTGCTTATCTGGGGAAAGTGATGCCGCTTATGAATCATGTTTTTATCATAATGTGATTAATCAGATCTTACCGTGAAATCGCATAAGTAATGTCTGAAACAGTTTTCTAGTCAGCCAACAAATAAAATAACTCTACGGTGTGCAAAGCCCTGTCAAATGCTGGAATGGAAAACCTTCTTAAGGTCCAAGAGAAAAAAACCCCTAAGCTTCTGGATGATTGGTTCAGGAACACACTGCAGCACTCCTCAATTCCCACATGCTATTACCATTTAGGAAAGCCCAGTGCCATTCAAAATACATGTTACCAGTGTATGCCAGTTTCCTATTGTTGGGCCTGGGTGGGGATTAGAAGTACAGTCAAATGTCAGTATAGTCAGGCATATTTCAATTTTTAATCTCTCTTTTTTTTTCGTGTGTGTGTGTGTGTGTGTGTTTGTGGAACTCAGTGAGACATGCTCTTGTGTATATTCAGTCTCTTAACACCCTAAACCAGAGCTTTAAGATTCTAATATAGTTGCTCAGAAAATATATATTTTCATCAGGGGATGAAATAAACATGTGTATCCATTTATAAGCTTTCTGAAATCAGTTAGACCTATAGAGACCGAGTCATTAAATATTTAAGCTTTTAGTTTTTCTAAAACTTAAAATGGAATTAGAAGAAATATTTATTTACTCTAAAAGCATACAGTGAAATAAAATTTTACTCTAGGCCTCAACAGAGGAAGAGATGATCTGACAGTTCGGTGGATTTACAGGGACACCTAGCCAAAGTTGCTTAGTTAAAAAAGCAAAAATGATGCTGGGATATAAAAATTTATATATACATTGTAAAAAAAAACTGTCTGCCATTATACCTACCATGGCTAATCTTTATCAGCTCGACTTCCTGTTCTGCCAGTAGGCCTTGCACAATCACATGAAGATGACACAGGATATTTCATTACGTGCAAAGAGATGAGGTTGTAAACTCAGATGCATCCAGGCAGGGCAACGACTTTGTGACTGTAGAGCATGTGTTTGATACATCGCATGCACTTCCCCCTGCTGGCTCTGATCCTCACCTTTCAGGAGCTCAGGATGGCTTCCTCCATCCCCTTATTCTCATTTGCCTCAATCCCTGGGGGAATTTCTCTGCTTTTATTGAGGTCACTACCAGCTCATGCCCTTAGGATTTCTTTCTCAAAAACTTCCTGCTATGAACTTAGGCACACAGCACCTTTTTACTTAGAGTAGTGATTCTCTATCCAAGGTGACTCCTCCCTCACCCTCCCCTAGTGGACATTTGGCAACATCTGGAGACATTTTGGGCTGTCATGAGTGTGTGTGTGTGTGTGTGTGTGTGTGTGTGTGTGTGTGTGGTTGAATGTTCCTATCACCTAGAGCGAGAGGCCAGAAATGCTGCTAAATATCCTTCAGTGCACAGGACAGTACTCTACAGTAACCTGTCCTAAATGTCACTGGTGCTGAGTATTTAATGTTTGTGACTCTAGAGACGTAGGGGGAGGGCACCAACATTAGGAGTAAGAGTTTACAGCTAGGTGAAGTACTTAGAGACCTGCTCATTAATTTCTGACTTATTAATCACAATAGTAGAGAGCTTTCCTTGGCCTTAATGTCTTCTGCATCTGTTTAGGGTTGAGGTTTAGCCTCACACGAGGGTGTAGACCTGTTTCTGTATGAAGGGCTTTTTTACATTTTCTCAGTAAGAGGAGCAATGGCTGCAGAAAAAAAGGATGCCCCCTTTCCTCTCTATGGATAATCTGCCCCCTGTAGATGAAATGCTCTAGGCCAGTGGTTGGCAAACTCATTAGTCAACAGAGCCAAATATCAACAGTACAACGATTGAAATTTCATTTGAGAGCCAAATTTTTTAAACTTAAACTTCTCCTAATGCCACTTATTCAAACAGACTCGCCCAGGCCATGGTATTTTGTGGAAGAGCCACACTCAAGGGGCCAAACAGCCGCATGTGGCTCACGAGCCACGGTTTGCCAACCATGACTCTAGGCACATTTTTATTCTTTCCAAGTGAGATAGACTGTAGATATTGGGGGCTTCTAGATACAGGATCATGCACTGTGGGCTTTATAAATGGAAGAAAGGGCCGAAGCCGGTTTGGCTCTGTGGTGGAGTGTCGGTCTGTGGACCGAAGGGTCCCAGGTTCGATTCCGGTCAAGGGCATGTACAATACATTGGTTGTGGGCACATCCCCAGTGGGGGGTGTGCAGGAGGCAGCTGGTCGATGTTTCTCTCTCATTGACGTTTCTAGCTCTTTATCTCTCTCCCTTTCTCTCTGTAAAAAATCAATAAAAAATATAAATAAATAAATAAATAAATAAATAAATAAATAAATGGAAGAAAGGTATGTGGTCATTATCTGGAAGGCATTAGGACTGGAACATTTAAGGCTGAGAAATAGCTTAAACTTCATGATCTAAATGAAATCATGAAGACCAATTATATACCGAAAGACCAACAAAATAACCTGTATGTAAGACAAAGAAAAATGATGAGGGCTTGAACTAAGCAATGGTTGGATGGGACTTAATGAGAGAGGTGCATTCAATGAAAGGGTCTGAGGATGATCTCCAGCTTCCTGATTTCAATAAAGCTTCTAGCGCCTTCCATGGAGACAATAAAGATGCTAGTGCCCTTCATTGGCTCAGTAAAGGTTCTAGTACCCATCACCGAGACAAGGAAGTTTTAGATTTAAAAAGAAAAATGGAAAGATAGCAATAAAAATATTTTGCTTTTATCACACAGATTAAATTTTTACATCGACCCTCGAGAAAGCAGGACAAATAAACAAAAATGAGTATGAAACTTACTGGTTCCAGACACAAGCTTTCCCCTAATTAATCAATATTGTCTTTTCCCAAGTCCTTCCTTTCATCTTTAAAAAAAGTGTAGGTGATTCTGAAATTCAGTATTACTTCTGCTATTATTGTTCGATGTCAGAAGTCATTGATAACACCATTTGGAATGTTTTACCTAAAATACAATAGCTATGAATGATAAAGCTGCCTTTAAAATTGTGCTGCAAACATAAAACTTAGTAACTAATTAATGTGCATATAAATATGGGAATAATCGTAAATAATTTCACGTATAAATATCTGTGTTATAATTAGGAGGACCCTCTCTTGCACATTCCTTTCTATTCCCTCTCCCTGGCGCAGTGGGGACATCTTCATCTTTGAAGTACCCAGTTCCTCAACTTCCATGCCCCTAAGAATTCCCCAGAGAGCATGCCAGCTGTGGGTGGAGTGTCTTCCGAACTCTCCCCACGTGCTGAGGAGGAGGAGGAGAAGTCCAGTATTGGCACACAGGGTTAAATGCTTCTGAGCATCCACCAGGAAGACATCTACAGGGATTATCCTCTAGTTCTGCAGCTCTCACAGCACAAAGAGCACTCAGGAACCACTGGCAGCATCTGGCTTCACTTCCTCTTCCCTTGTTTTCCTTCATCTGAGAAACCTCCCAGTCCTCTTGCTGAAAACTGTCCCCTCAGATTCAAGCCCTTTCCCCATGAACCTTCTGCTGGTCTCTAGACCACTTGATCCTACACTTTCAAGGAATGTTGAACATATTATAAACACGTACTTCTCAGACTGGCCTTTCAGTATGTTCGAGCCTCTCACGATCAGGTCCATTCTTCATTTATCAGTGTGTTCCTGGTACCTAGTACATTACCTGTTACATGAAAGATAATCAATAAAGAGCAGTTTATGAGAGAAGGCGAATGATCTATCACACACAGCTCAAGAAACCTGTAGCTTGTGAGTTGTTCCTGAGAGACCGGAATAAGTTTTTGATTGTATAAGCAATTAAATGATATGCAGAGATAGACGTTTAATGAAAGGAGTTGGTTATATTGAAAGGCTTTCCCGATTAAAAACTCACATAGAATTTGAGCACCTCGTTCCAGCTGAGCCATTTCTCAGCAATGCACTTGGGCTGGTGGCATGAAAGTGCTTTCAAATAAGCATATGATTTTAGTTCATATTAATACTTTTTGCTTTTCACTTTCTAAATAACACAATGTCTTTATAAAATGGAAACACTTTTTTTCTTAGAGAAAAAAAATACTCTGTGATCCATTTTGCTTTGTTTTCTGTTCTTTAGAAAAGACCCGTGTTACTAACAATTTATATTTAAGAAATTTCAAATGTGAGGAAACAAAGATTCTCTCTATCACTTTCAAAAGATGCCCATTATTCTGATGCTAAGAATCCTAATAATTCTCAGGACTACAATAATATCATTTCTTTATATATATATAAATATCATTATATATATATATATATAATATATATATAATATATATATATATAAATATATATAAATATCATTTCTTTATATATATAAATATATATATTTAAAACAGTATTGTTTTAAATATTAAACATTAATGTTTTGATTGATATATAATTATTATTATAAAGTGTTAAGATATACAGAAATCTCAAAGAAGAGAGTTTAATAATCACCAAAAGTCACAAAACTCAGAAATACTGATTAACACCAGTGAGGATCATTCCAAACATTGTTAGATGTCTCTCGGGCAGCGTTTCCCAACCTTGGCATTGGACTGAATAATTTCTTGTTATGGTTGGGGCTGTCCTGGGTGCTGTAGGACGTTTGGCAGTATTCCTGGCCTCTCCCACTAGCTGCCAGTAGCACTGCTCTCCCAGTTATGACAGCTAGATGTATCTTCTGACCTTTCCAATGTCTCCTGGGGTGCAGAATTGCTCCAGGTCAAGAACCACTGCCCTAGACAGAAAAATAGAAAAACAGATTTATAAATAAATTTATAAAATTTTATTAATTGAAATCAAGGAAGAAAGAAGAAACTGAAACGAAGCTAAAATTATTGCTTTATATTATGTATATACCTGACAAATATATATATTCAAATTGAATGATTCCTCACAACTCCAACCGAAGGACTTGTATGCATGCATATAAGCATAACCAATGGATGCAAGACACTGGGGGGAGGGAGGGAATGTGAATGTGCGGGGTGGGTGGTAGGGGAGTCCTGGGAGGGAGATGGGGGCGGGGAGGAGACATATGTACTATTATTTGTAATTCTTTAAACAATAAATTTTAAAGGCTATAGAGTCACCACGTTTTATAGTAAACTATTTTTTAAAATGTAGACAGTATTAATGTATTCTGAAAACTGGGAAAATTAGCACTCATTTGTCCTATCTTCTTTTCTCCCTCCACCATCTAATTTTTGCTAGTTTTGCTATAATTTGTATAGTTGTTTATTTATTTATTTTTTTAGTGCTAACCACTAGTCCTGTCATCAGAGCTTCTCTATTCTGGACTGATTTTTATTTTGATTTATTTCTTCTTGGATTGCATTGTCAGGTAGTTGATATTTTCAGGGTTCTCCCCCCCCACCCCCACCCCCCGAAAGACTCATGAGTGCTGCATTTGCTGAGTTGGCACATGTTTGAAAATGTTGTTGCCTCAGAAGTCTAAACCAGACTTGGCTGGTTTAACTTCCTTTTGTTTTATTTTGGCAACAGCTCCATAGAGATATAATTCACATGCCCTAAAATTCTAAAATTCGCCTGTTTTAATTACACAATCTAATCAGATTTCAGTATATTTAATTATTTTGGCATATTATACAGCATTGTGCAACCATCACCACAATCAATTTTAGAATGCTTTCATTATCCCCCCAAAAAGCTTGGACCCAATTAGCAGACATTCCCCTTTCCTCTTTACCTCCACCTCAACCTTAGTAAATCATAGATTTATTTTTTATCTTTGCAGATTTGCCTATTCTGGACATTTCCTTTAGAAGATGTGATCAGATGTAAACACAGAATATGTGATCGATGTTTCTAACTCTCTATTCCTCTCCCTCTCCCTTCCTCTCCCTGTTTTAAAAAAAAATATGTCTTTTTAAAAACAGGGAGAGGAAGGGAAAGGGAGAGGAATAGAGAGTTAGAAACATCGGTCAGCTGCCTCTTGCACACCCTGACCTGGGGATGTGCCTGCAACCAAGGTACATGCCCTTGACCAGAATCAAACCTGGGACCCTTCAGTCTGCAGGCCAACGCTCTATGCATTGAGTCAAACCAGTTAGGGCATGACTGGCTTTTTTTACTTAGTATGGTATTGCCAAAGTTTATCCATGCTGTAGCATATATCAATACTTCATTATTTTTCATGACCAAATTATATTCCATTTTGTTTATCCATTCATCCATTGATAGATATTTGGATTATTCCACTTTGAGGTTATTATGAATAATGTTGATAACATCTATGTATAAACTTTTTCTGAACACATTATTTTACTTCTCTAGGGGTGGAATGTCTGCATTATGAAGTAACAGGTCATTTAATCTTTTTAGAAGTGGGTGTAATGGTTTTGGACCGTGTTTGTGACTTTGCCCAGTGTAGCTACTATCTCTGCACTGAGAGATGCGATCATCTTGTCTCCCACAGCTTTTCTAGATAACTTTGGTTTACTATATTTCATTATGAAATAGGGTTTTATTTTTCACCCAGAGGACTTGCATGTGCTTTCTTCTCAGAGTTCTGAATTTGAGAATGTATGCCTTTTGCCTTAACACTCAACAAGATGTTAGACTGGATGTATCTTCTTTCTCTCAGATCTGTGGACTGTGTGTCTTGATCTTCTGGTATAGAATGTTGCTGTGAAAAGTTTTGGTCCAAACTGATTTTTCCACCTTGTGGGTGACTTGTTTTTTCTAATTGAATAAGTAATAATTGTCCTTAAAGGTCAGTAACTTAACAAGGATGCATATCAGTGTTGGGCATTGATATTCATTTTTTCTTATGTTGGACGTGATATGCTAAAATGTATACATACATTTATATGCTGTTGCAAGCACGATCTACAGTTCTGCTCTTAGCTCATTAATTAGAACAAGGTTGTATTTTTATTTCTTTGGCATTTGAACTTTTCAACCAACTTATTAAATGTATTTCTTCTCAATTAATTCATTGTATTGAAATTTTTATGTCTAATCAGGCATTACCAAAACATACATAATTAGAAAAGATTTTTCTGTTTTTTGTTCTAAGAAATTCTTGTCATTGAAATTACTTTATTTTATCTGCATTGACTCATTCGGCTGTCTGAGAAATCACAGCTCCCAGAATGCATTAAATAATCAAAGATGCATGTAGGCAATAAATAACTTTGCAGAAGTTATATTCTTAGACTAGAAAAAGATATTGACTAGTGATTTGTTTAATTTCTCTTCCGTTTGATAGAGTTCTGTTCCATTTGGCAGACTACATAAAAACCATTAAAAAGAGTGCAGATCAATTCCATTTTAGCAAATAATCATATAATGTAATTTGGTAAGCTCTGCTATGTCTGATAATCCTCTACTATTAAGAAAGTCTTTTCATTTTTATAAGTTATTTTTTTCTTGGGTTTCCTTTAATTTTCTTAAAGTTTATCCACTTTTTTATTTCCTCCTCCTCATATTTTTTCCTCTCTTTTCTCTCTCCCTTTTTCCTACTTATTTACCAAGAAATTTGAGTGTACTTATTAAGATACATATAATACAACTAAAACGGGAGCAATTACTCTAAGCTTTCTGATTGCTACTTGGACAAAAGACATCTTATCATTTCATTTAACAAATATTTATTAAGCCCATACATTGTAACATTGCACTGTGCCAGAGAGAGAGAGAGAGAGAGAGAGAGAGAGAGAGAGAGAGAGAGAGAGAGAGATGTATAAATAGACAAAAGTACCTGCATTCTTGGAGCTTGAGTTCTCTTGGAGTGATAAACAACAAAGAAGTAAGTAAAATAGATTATATGGTAGACGCTAATAAGTGTTGTGAATACAATATAGTTTAGTTTAAGCAGGAGTAGGGTTAGACTGGAAATTTAAAATAGGATGGTCATTAAGTACTCATAAGAAGGTAACGTTGGAATGAAGGTCTGAGGGAAGTCAAGGAGCAAGGCTGTGTATACCTGTGAAAGAGTACTGTGCACAGGGGAAAAGTAGCATAATTACTCAGAAATGGGACTGTAACCAGCTTGCTCAAGGAATAGCAAAATGTTCAATATGTTTGGAGTCGAGAGAGCAAAGAGGAGAATGGTAGAAGGAGCGAGAGAGGAAACTGGTGCTCTCATCATGGAGGATTGTTCTGAAAATTCGTTCTTTTTCTACCTGAATGGCATTGGACACCAGTAGAGAGTTTGAGAAAGAGGGCGGTGTGGTCTCACTTAGGCTTTAATGAAATCGAACAGGGTAAGGTTGAACAAGGAGAGCATTTACAAGACCATATCACCAACCCAGCTGGTAGACCTGGTGGCTTAGCCGTGGGCACAATGATGGTAGCTGTAGGATGAGTCCAGGTCAGAGGAAGCAGTAACATTTGCTGCTGGATTGATGTGGATTGCCAACGGAAGAGTCAAGAATGACACCAAGGTGTTTCGTCTAACTGTCAGAGACCTAGAATTGGCACTAGTTGAGATGGAGAAGATTGCTGCTGGGGTAAGGAGTTGCAGAGAAATGTGGTACATCTGCACCATGGAATACTACTCTGCGATAAAAAGGAATGAACTACCTGGGTGAATCTTCAGAGAGTAATTTTGAGTGGGGAAAATATAAGCCAATCTCAAAAGGCTACACAGTGTAGGCTTTTATTTGTAAAACATTCTTAAATGAGAAGAACTGATTAGCGGTTGAAGAGGGGGGGGAAAGGCAGGAGGAAAGGGTTCGGATATAAAAGGGAGGCCTGGGAAATACTTGAGGTGAGACAAGTGTTCTTTTTAAAAAAATATATTTTTATTGATTTTAGTGAGGAAGGGAGAGGGAGAGAGAGATAGAAACATCAACGATGAGAGAGAATCATTGATTGGCTGCCTCCTGCATGCCCTTTACTGGAGATCAAGCCTGCCAACTGGGCATATGCCCTGACCAGGAATTGAACAGTGGCTTTTTTTCCTGATTCATAAGTGGACACTCAACCATTGAGCCACACTGGCTGGGCCATGTGTTTTTTCATCTTATCGGAATCAGAACCAATATCCTGGTTGTGATACTGTACTATAGTTTTGCAAGATATTACCATTGGGGAACACTAGCTAAAGGGAACACACAATCTTTGCTGATTCTTATATCTGCATGGAAATCTACAATTAACTCAAAATAAACATTTTTATTTTCAGCTTTTAAACATGATTCTTCAGCATGCAAGAAGAGCCATCTGACTAGTAAATTATCCCTGACTTGCCACACTTGTATTTCATTTTATTTTATTCATTTTTCAGAAAACTGGTGGTACCAAACTAATTGAGTTGTGTACATTGAATATTTATAGATTTTTAAATGGCAGTCAATAAGGTGCTTTGAAAAAAAAAAAAGGAAAAGTAGGGTGAACACATCATTGCTTTTTTTTTTTTTTTAATCTTAAAAGTAAAACATTTTTTTAAAGAAATAATATATTTTTCAAATACTGTGGAGTTTCGTTGTTGTTCTGTTTCAAACAATATAGTTCACATACCATACAATCCAACCAGGTGAAGTGAACTATTCAGGGGCTTTTGGTGGTCACAGCACTGTAACTGTTAGAAACAACTGGGGAACATTACCCCCCAAAACCCCACCCTCCTCAGCTCCTGTTATCAGGAGCTCCATCCCCAGCTAGGAAACCACTAATCTACTTTCTGTCTCTTTAAGTTATTTTCATTGTTTTAAAATATATTTTATTGATTTTTTACAGAAAGGAAGAGAGAGGGATAGAGAGTTAGAAACATCAATGAGAGAGAATCATCAATGAAAGTAAGATTTTAAACCAAGGCCTTGACTGGAATCGAACCCTGGACCCTTCAGTCCGCAGGCCGATGCTCTATCTACTGAACCAAACCGGTTTCTGCTTTATGTTATTTTTAAAAAGAATAATCTATTAATACTGTGCATAAAAGTTTAGCAAAACAAATATTTTAGATATTACTTGTAATTTTAATTCTACTATACTCATTTTCCTAGTGAGCTCTTTTTACTTTATGCACATCTCCTCTTCTAAGTAAATAATTAAATAGATCCTGTTACCCATTACAATTTTTTTTTTTTAATTCTGGAAAGATAAAAAGGTGGCATTCATGAAGGAATCTTTCCACATCTCCAGTACCCTATATTGAAGTCAGTTTAAAACATATTCATTATTAATTACGCTCAGTAATTAAGTCATTATACATTTCTTAGGACAATATATCTTGATCTGTTTTTGTGGGGATGGTCCAAGGGCATCTCACTCTCCTGTCTAGCTTTCACAAAAGAAAGGATTACTTTCAGACCTGCTACTGGTGCAGCTTAAGGATTTTCTAAAAACAGACCTTAACTAGGAATCCTCTCTTCAAAAACCAGCAGCTCCCTGCTTGGCCTGCCTGCTGGGTGCACTCTGGTTCTTCCTTAGCCCTCCTTTCCCCATGGCAGCTGGTCCTCCTGGGTGCTTTTCAGCAGTCAGTGAAGAGCTGAGACCTCAGAACATTATTTGATCATAGGAATATCGGCCTTTGCTTTCTTTATAATTATTGTAAATTAGCAGCAGTTTTTTCTTCCAATAAAATAGTCTTCATTTTTTTTTTTTTTTTTTTTTTTACCTATCATGAATCTGTAAAATAAGGTTTGCTAACTAGATAAAATAGGTGCTATTATGTGCGCGAGTGTTTAAGCTACCAAAGGTAATAAATTGTTTTCATTACTGTGAAAGTATTCATTATAAAGATAGTAGCAATTCAGAGAATTGTTCTTCTGTTTCCACCAGTTCCCCACAGCTCCCTATAGGATGCTTTATTGGCTTAGCTGTGTCATAAATATGAAACAGATGAGGTATTTTGTCTTATGACAGCATTATCTAATTTAGTCCTTTAAGTAATTGTGAGTGCTTTTCTTTCTAATCAGACAAAAGTAAGATTTTAAAATATTCCATTATTTAAACTTACAGCTTTATGTTAGTTTTCATAATATAACCTTTCAACAGAAAGACATTTAATTTTAATAATGGGTCACTGTAAGAACTTTTAAGAACACAAATGTGTTGTTAACCTTAACGTGATATTTTACATTTTCTTGTATTCTTTCCTAAAGATCAAAATACCTAAGATTAGAAATACTTATCTGCAAAATGAAAATAGGGAATGTACAGTTTCATTTGTCTATTGGGGAAGGGGGGGAAGCACTCAAAGTATATTCTCAGCTGAATAAATACAGCTCTGAAATTGTCTGCATATGATCTGAGAATTGATTTTTGAATCAGGTTCATAAGAAAAATAAGATATAGTCATGCACCTCATAACAACAGTTCAGTCAACGATGGATCACATCTAGAGGTAGTGGTCCCAAAAGATTAAAATGGAACTGAATTTCTTGTAAGAAATGGAAGAAAATGTGTGGTTCAGAAGGATTTTTTTTTTTTCTCCCTGAGATCGGAGCAGTATCTATAGGGCTTGACAATAGATTCCCTCTCACTCACTGCACCTCAATTTTAAGTGCACAAATTACATCCCAGTCACTCAGCCATTGACCCGGTTCAGACAGAGGAGCCGGTGCCCAGCGCTACCTGATCAGAGCCCGCTGCAGCCCCCAGGCCTAGCGTGATGGTCTTCAGAGTGCATCACTGGACCCAGGACCCTGCCCAGGGACCCAGGCCTTAACAGGTGTACGTGCACTTGAATGAACGCTTTCTGTGGGAGTGCACAGCCAGCCTCTCCCTGTACTTTGGAAATGTTTCCAGGTTGTAAGGGTTCAAAGTATAGGTAAGTTTATTTGTTCCATCCATTCAATGCCAAAGAGTGCTCTTCATGCCAGATAGAGTCAACGGAACTCAAAACAAATTTCTGTCAAAATAGAGTCCTCAGTTTTATACTCTCTCCATGTTAAGTGACACTTTTTTTAAAAAAGTGAATTTATTGGGGTAACATTGCTTAATAAAATAATGTAAGTTTCAAGTGTACAATTCTATGACACACCATTTGTGTATTTCCTTGTGTGCCCACCACTCAAAGTCAGATCTTCTTCCATCCCCATATATTTGACCCCCTTTGCCCTTTACTACCCTCCTCCCCCATCCCTCTGGTACCACAGAGTTCTTTAATCTGGCCACCGCTCCAACATGCAGTGGCCAAAATCACATTGCTGTGACAGTCCCCTGTGTTCTTTGTCTCTCCGTCTTGACTTCTCATGCCTCAGGCCACCTGTCAGTCCCTCCTCTCAGTCCCTGTCCTGGTGATCTGAGCCTCACCCAGCCCGTCCCTCCTCCTTGACATTTCCAGTCAGTCCAGCCCCAGTCCTTCTCCATGGAGCAGCACTGGAAGCTTCGGTGCTCTGACTCTGTCTGGCAGAAGCAGGAGGGGGGGCTGTGGGACATGTTTATAAAGTCCACAGCCATGCACAGAAGTGACCCAGGCCTTCACACTCACTCACTCACTCATCACTCACCCAGAGCAACCTCCAGTCCTGATAGTTTCACTTAAGGTAGACCCCTATGCAGGTGTGCCTTTAAAAATATATTTTATGCTGATTTTCACTGTAGTTTTTCTATATTTAGATACACAAGTGCTTACCATTGTGTTACAATTGCCAACAGTACTCAGTACGATAATATGCTGTGCAGGTTTGTAGCTTAAAGGCGAAAGGTTATAATATAGCCTACATTTTAGTAGGCCACACCATCCAGATCTGTATGTGATATTCGCACAAGGACAAATCCACCTAACAACACATTGCTCGGAATGTCTCCCTCTCATTAAGAATGCACGGCCATACGTATAAGCACTGCTGTTTAGTCCAGAATTCATAGAAAATAAGTTAAAATCTAAGGAACAAATAGAAGCTGAGTCAAGTTTGTGATTTTTAACTTGTTAGGTATCTGTTCTTTGCAAACATAATGAACCATTTCCCCCCTGCAATTAGTTTTCTAACGTCAGAGGATCAATACAGTAACCCTCGCTTATCTTCAGGGGATATATTCAGAGACCCCCAGTAGTTGCTAGAAACCACAGTTAGTACAAACCCTATATATACTATGTATTTTCCTATATATATTATACATACCTATGATAAAGTTTAACTTATAAAGTAGGCATAGTAAGAGATTAACAATTAATAATGGGTAATTAATACACTGCAATAAAAATTATTGGAATGTAGTCTCTCTCTCTCTCTCTCTCTCGATATATATATATATATATATATATATATATATATATATATATATATATATATCTCCCCCTTTTTCTTTTCCCCACTCATCTCCCCTGGTAACTGATCTGATAACAGTGACAGCTAGAAGAGTAGGGATGAGTAGCATAAAGAGAGGAGAGAGCTGGACAAAGGAATGGTTCATGTGTTAGGTGTGACAGGAGGGATGGTGCAAGATTCTGTCACAATACTCCGAATGGCACCCAGTTTAAAACGTATGAATTGTTTGTTAATGGAATTTCCCACATAGTCTTTTCAGGCTCTGGTTGACCATAGGTAACTGAACTGCAGAGAAGTGGGGACTATTGTAGTCTTTCTTCCAGGAGGCTGATGAGATAGAAATTGATCCAGTTGTTTGCGGGCACCTATGGGAGGCAGCTGCTTAAACTCAAGATGTACATTTCTACTTGTGCTGAGAATTCGCTGGTGTAGGCAGCAGTGCGTAGTTCATTTCTTCGATAATGAGTCTCATCCACCACACGCATCCAGCTGGATGTCACTCAGTTCCCTTCATGCCACTGCATTGATGTATTTTCTCCCGCACTTTCCAGGCGGACCCAGAATATTTGTTCAAAAGGAAAGAAAGTTGTAGATATAACAGCAACAATAACAAAGGGAATGGGAAAGAGAAGATGACATCTATCCTCCAGATAATTTTTTCACATCTCTTCATTTATACCCCAACCTTTTACACATTTTCTTCTTATCTTGAACCTTTTAAAACTTTCTGAGACCCCCTTCCGGACTATTCGTATAATTCACTATGAGAAGCCAAGCCAAAGACAATTTTGAAGCAAAAGAGCATTTTCATGAGAATATCAGTGCAGTACAGAGGGAACAGTGTCTTGATCTTTAATTAAACGAGGATATTTTGAATGCCAGTCGCAGCTGAGAAAATCACAGGGCCCATTAGTGAAAGCAGCTAGCTGCAAGCGTGGCTCTGTGAAGTGTTTGTGTGCGAAGCGTTAGCACAAAATCACTTTGAGCTTCTTCACGGCTTCTGTTACCCAGAGTAATGGAGGTGTTCAAAGTTTCAAGTTGCAAAAAAAAAAAAAAAAAAAATTAAGTCTATTAATTAATGTTTGGCAGGCCCCTATATCACTTTGGGAGAGGATGGTAATTAGGCTGAGGATGTGTCTCTTGTATCAAATGTAACATGCAGACCATTTCTGCAGTGGTCATTTTTCTCCCGTGTTGGAAGGAGTCAGAATTTCAACCCTTAAAAAGCTCTAATCATGCTCACAACTTGTCTAGTACTATATAGTTAATAGAAAAAGAAAAGCTGGTTTGTATAAATTAACAATATTTTTAAAAATTGACCTTTATTGTTAAAGTATTACAGGTCCTCCATTGATTCCCCTTAGGGCCTAAGGGGAAGGGGTCTTCAAACTACGGCCCGCGGGCCACATGCGGCCTGCAGAGGAGTCTGATCCAGCCCGCCAGGTTTTTTGGGCAGTGAGCGCAGCCGAGGTGTTACAGTAGGAAGTAGTAGTTCATATAGTCCGGCCCTCCAGCTCTCTGAGGGACCGTGATCTGGCCCCCACTTTAAAAAGTTTGAGGACCCCTGCTTAGGCCTTCACCACACTATATTTTTAATAGCAGAAATTATAACTGTGCCATTCATTTTATGTCCTGAATTTGTTTTCTTACTTTTTAATATTTTCCCTGTTTTTTTTTTTTTAATTTTTTAATTTTTTAATTTTATTTTTTTAACCAGGGTTATTTTGGAATTCAGCTTCCTTCAATACCGAGGCTTCGTACCTTCATTTCCCCACTTTCCACGGAGAACTCAGTGCAGACGTGTCTTTCTTTTTTAAGACCACAGCTTCCTCCGGGGTGTTTCTGGAGAACCTGGGGATTACCGACTTCATACGGATAGAGCTACGCTGTAAGTCTCCTTTTCCCGAGGAGTCTATGGGATTCTGTTCAGTGACAAATCCTTCAGCTAATAATTAAAGAATCATGTTTCTACTTGAACCACTGAATTGCTTCCTTGTGTCCCTTTGAAAAAATTATATGAAATTAAGTTAGTATTTCTGTAAGAAAATAATTTAGTATTTAACTTGTGATAGTTTGGGGAAATCATTGTAGTACCATTTAAGACACATTTTAAATTCAAATAATTAAAAAAAATTTAACTAAATTCTAAGTAAATAAAAAGTTATTTAATTAAATAGCCCAGCCATATTATTTTGCTATACTCTTAGAATGTTATTAGTATCTTGATATCAAATGTATATCACATGCTTTAAAATTTATACAAACTTTGAATCACTGTAGAATTACTTTTTTTAAAAAAATAAAATGCTATTTAGTTTTCTTGCCCTGGATAAATAACTTATTTTTATCAATCTAAAACATTCACTTTGAGGATGAATTTCTTAAAATTTGTTTTTTCTTCCCCAAATTACAAATGTATTTTACTGCCTCATTCCACATCTTTTCTTTCCTGCTGTAATTGGGTTCTCCCATAAATTCGAATGATCAGTTTTATACTGTGCCATGTGCTATTACTAAGTATGTTGACGACTGGGCTCTCTGACTTGGCCAATCTTCGTGTCTGACATTCGCAGCTCCGGCAGTAGTGGCTTTTTCCTTTGATGTGGGGAACGGGCCCTCTGAGGTCTCGGTGCAGTCCCCCACTCACTTCAACGACAACCAGTGGCACCACGTTAGGGTCGAAAGGAACATGAAAGAGGCATCCATTCAAGTGGATCAGCTCCCACCGGAGACCCAGCCCGCTCCCGCTGATGGCCACGTCCTCCTGCAGCTTAACAGTCAGCTCTTTGTGGGTAAGTTCTGCTCCTGGGCAGTTTGTCATTTAACTATATGGTGTGAGCGCAGGGATGAGCCAACATAAAATAATACCAACTATAAAAATAAAGATTGAGAACCTGTGTTCCACACTGTGCCAGGTGTTTTGTCTCATCCTTATATCCAACTTGTGAAATGGGGGTTACCCCTTTTTTATAAAGGAGATCGCTGAGAGGAAGGGGGTTGAAGTGACTTGCCTTCAGAAATCCACCTAATAAATGTATTCAAATTTGCCTTCGACTAATTCCTCAACCTGCATTCTTAATGTTACAGGTTTTGTGATTTGTCCCAGGACTTGTTTTAACGTTAGTGCATTTAGTGTGATATTGGTGATGGTTATCTCTGTTCCTAGGAGAGTCCAGGAATATCTCCTTGTAATTCCAAGCAATGCCAACCAAGAACTTTTCATCAAAAATAGGACAGTGGCAGAGAAGAAGGGTATAAAATTTATGCTTGATCAGTCTCCCCACTTAGTCTGCTGGTATCTCTCATTTTGCCCATATTTTGGATATTTTCTTATTACTTATTTCATATTTATATTCAAATGTTCCTTTACTTCCTAAATGCATTTGCTGGATGTTTATATAATAGACCTGCTACTGGAATCCTTCTGATTGTATTGGCTTTGTTTTGCATCTTTGCCAATTATTTTACAGGATTTACTATAAAGTTTAAGGAATTCTCTCTTATTTGATCACTTTTTCTATATGTTAATATATGTGAGGACACAGTACCACTAAATCAGGATGAGTTATAAAGGATCAGAAATTATATTTCAAGCATTTTTAAGAGTTTTGTTTTAGAACATAATTCATGAGATTCCATGACATTATCTATTGCTTAACAATCTTGTTCTATTAATTCCCTTCCACTGAGGAGGGTGAAGTTTATTTCTTTTATTTTTGAGTAAGATATATTTGAGGTTTCAAGTACATTTATGTACTCATTGTTTATATCACTTATTCTTTCTTTCACTCAATAAATATTTAATGAGTAAAACACTGTAATGGACAATCTAATCATGATCTTGTGGCCACTCGATTGATTGGTTTAAGACAATGGACATAATAAAGAATAGATGAGAAGAAGTACATATGTTTTCTTTTAATAACATGCTAGAAGCCCAGTCAGGAAGTTGACATAGATATTTCTTGAATTACAAAAAATGAGAGATGGCCACAAGTAAAAGTATGGCAATTTAAAATCTGTCAGGATCTAGGAAATAGCCTACCTATTCTTGAAAATTGAAAAGGCTAAAACAGGCCTCAGATCTTTCAGAGAAATCGGCTGCAGTTTGCCAGTGCATGAACTTTTATCCTTGGTATGAATTTTAACTTCAGAGAAATGGAATCACTATATATTGTGTCTGATAGGAATCCTGGCCTTAGCCTGATTTCAGGTGGGTGTAATGGATAGAAGTACTATTGTGGTATCAGAAAACTGGATTAGAGCAGACTTGAGTCTTTTACCATCAATCATGTGTTATAATTTTATTAAGGACCTAAGAGCTTTCATCTATATGGAAGCAATGCATAGGCTTTTGAATTTCCATATATATAAGTTAAACCCCAGGATGACTGTGTTACTAGAAAGTTTTAAAAACTGACATCTTTATTATGTTTAAGTCAAAATCATTAAAAATTAAAAAGAAGAGGCAAGAAGAGAATCTCAGGAAAAGAAAGTTACATCTACTAATAAAAATCTATTTATACAATTCCCTTTCCCCTAATCACAAGTAATTGAGTAAACTGAAATAGTTAATGTGATGTTATTTTAAAAAGGATTATTTTTTTGAAAAAGACTTGCAGCCACAGGCAGATACAAGACCATTGGCTGTCTAGAGCAGCGGTCGCCAGCCTTTCGGACCTCGCGGAACACCAGTGGTCCAGGGAACACTGGTATAGAGGCCACATGTGGGTCTTGTTTACATCTTCCTCTACTTTCTTAAGAAAGGGTCCCAACCAAGTAAATAAAACAATACTTACAAGACAAAATATTAATTTACAAAATTATTGTTCATCAAATCACCATCATGGCAGTGAACTTTAGGTAGTAGAGTAGCAGGGAGAGAAACACCAGGAGGAAAAGAGTGGTCCCGGATGAGGTGGAGGCATTGTTGAGAAATTTGGATTTTATTTTGAGGGATCAGAGGCGTGGCATCATCTGATTTATATTTTCCACACACTCTCTTGCTGATGTGAGGAGTATGGATGGAGGGAGGAGGTTAGGAGCAGACTATGAGGGATAATGGTGCGTAGGCTAAAGTGGAGATGGACAGATAGACTCAGGACATTTTATTTTATTTTATTTTAATTTTTATTTATTTATTTATTTATTTTTGGTTTTTGAACAACTGTTTTATTTTTTCTATTTGCATATTAGCCTTTTATTATATAGAATTGTTTTTTCATCTTTATTTAAAGTTGAAAGTATTACACATGTCCTCTTTATTTCCCCAGTCACCCCTTCTAGCGCCTCACACTTCCCTCCACCACCATACTATTGTCTGTGTCCATGTGTTATGCATATATGCATACACTCTGAGACATCATGTCCTAGTCCCTGGAACCAGCAAATGTCATTGTTTGCGGCAAAGTCTTTGCAGATGTGATCACATTAAGGATATTGAGATGAGGAAGTTATCCCGTGGGGCCTAACACTACCACATGGAGGTGAGGGTGGGTGGGAGGGTGGGAAGAGATAAACCAAAGGACTTGTATGCATATATGCATAACACATGTACTCAGGACATTTTAAATGCCAGTGCACAACCTACTGATGCCATGGCTATTGCTGTTATTGTTCACAAGGTACCAGCTCATGTCCTTGGGGACAAGACCCTGCTTTGTAGGGCTCTGGGTTCCTCCCATCATTTCTCAGCTTTTTCATTTCACCTAAAGTTAGCTTTTCTTTGCTTCTTCCTTTATCTTATTTGGTAGCACGATTAAAACTGTCCCTGGCTCCACACTCCAGATTACATACTAAAACCACACTGTGGTCAGGCTGCAAACACCTGCGTCACAGCCCAGCAAATGTATCTATCTTCACCTCCTTTCTCTCCTCCAGTTAGATCCCACCCACCCCATACTCACACTCTCACCAGGATATAAGGCCATCTTTGTTCAGATGCTGGGACTTATCACGGAAGCAGTTTCCCCACATGATAATACCTTCAAATAGATGAGCCTTAAGTATGCTCTCCAACCCAATGACTCATTGTATGACTGGGAGTCTGCTTTATTCCAATATAATTAGTTTTTTGGTTATAATTTTAAAGGATAATTTCATTTCCCTTACTTACAAGTTCAAAAGTTCAATTTGTAGTACACCCTGTCCATCTTAAAAATAATTACCGCTCATCAGTATTTTCAAGCAGGGATAACAACTATCATTTGTATTTGGGTACTGGGATAAATGAGTACATGTAATTGCAAAGAGTAAGTCTGTAGTTTTCAGCATAACTTTTTTCTCCTAAAATGTGGTTTTAAATCCAAGACACAAATGGTGAGGATGATAATAATAATAATAAATAATGATAGTAATAATCTTTTAAATTACATGGAAATACAATCTGTATACATGGAGGACAAAATTGAAAAACTTGGTCAGTATAAAATACATTTTTTTTTATCATCCTCACATTTAGTAGTTTTTACCAAAATTACACCCTCTGCTTTGTAAACAAATTTATCAGAAAACTAAAAAAATGATTGTAAAATGTTTTAAATATCAAGTAAAATTAGGAAATAGTAGAACTTTTAATAATGTAGAAATGTTTGTTTTGGATACTATGGTTAACCTTTTTTATGTACATATAAAACACTGTGGATATTTGAATATATGTTAATTTTGATTTAAATTATATTCTTCATCTCATTGTGCTATTATAGGCAGGCCTGTGTTGATAATATTTATTGGCATTACATTATTTAGCTTAAAATTCTCTCAATCTCTCAGAAGTGATTCCTGCAATGAGGTAACATGTAAGAACTGAGGGTATTTTCTCCATTTCTTGTTCCACTCTCTTTCCTAAAGACTAGTCATAAAGTGTAGTCACATCTCCGAGTGAAATTCTGAGGCAAGGCTAATACTTTAACTTCTGAGTAAATCACTAAGAATAAATAGAAAGCATGATTTAAAATGTAATTCAGCTGAGCAACGATTATATATGGTGATAGAAATAAGAGTAAGTAAATTATAAATAATTTTAGAGACTCAACTAGTATTAGCCTTATACCAAGGAATTATAAAACAGAGGATGTTAACAATTTCTGTATTCCCAAATATTAAAGCAAATAGCTTCAACTAATGTTCATTGTAGTAAGTAATGCAAAGTGGAGTAATAAAATAATGAACAAAAATTCTTGCATTAAAAAGTGAGAAAAGTTAACATTAATGTAATGTGATAGATTAGAAACAAAGAGCACCAATGAAATAAACATCTTCTCTTCCCCAAAAAACCTCAGTCATCATGTTACTTTTCATCATGACAATCATCATGTCATTTTTGTAATAAAAATGAATCACCCTTTATTTGTAGGCCATCTTTCTCCATCCTTGCTCTTAATTATGGCGTTGAGTCTATACCCACCTTTCACATTCTTTCACTTTGTCCTGTTTGGTAAACAGAACTATTTAAGATATGATGACATATCTTAAATAGTTCTATTCAGAGGTGCTTATCCCTTACCTTAAAAACTAAGTTCAGCAACATGGAGCTAATTAGTGTGTAAAACGTATGCCCTTGAACTTGTTAACTCTGAGGACTCAATGTCCAGAATCACTGGTCAAATTCCCTTACGCTCACAAACATTCTCCAGCCACAGAAGTGATGGAGGGAAAAGAATCAATCATTTTTAAAGCTGAAATGTGACAGTGGTCATTTTCTATTTTGGTTTGTAAACTCAGCATTTTCTTAGAAGCTTCTTAAATTAGCCTTGAATTGATTTTCATTCAACCAGCTCTGCAATTTTTGTTTGCCATCTAAATGCTTTTCCTGACAGGTTTTTAAGTGGGACAAGCAACACTTCAATATTTTGTAACTAGGCCCTGAAGGAGAAGTAAGGACTCCTGAGATAGACTCAGAAGTCATTTGTACTGCATTGGAATTTCATCAAATCTACAAATGTTTATTGATTATTGAGTATCTAGAGCAGGGGTGGGGAATGCTTGGCCCACTGGCCTTCGTAGGCCCACGTAATCATTTGGTCTGGCCCTGCCAAGGTATTAGATGTGAATTAATTAAATGTTGGACCAAGTATAGCAGGATAATTTTTAACTTGATAATCTTGTATGGCCTGTGAGTGATGAAATAAATATCCACATGTCCCCTGTCAGAAAAAAAGGTTCCCTACCCCTAATCTAAAGCAAGCGGTTTCTGAATGCCATTCAGAAGGGTTAACGTTGAAGTCTTCGAAGGAAGGATGGTTCTCAATCTTAGGCGCACAGCAGTATCACCTGGGGATCTTCTGGGACACTGGCAGTACAGGCACAAAGACATACTCATTTACTATGATGGGCATCTGTGAACTTTCAAAGTTGAATACTATCAATATGTCTTATACTCGTCTTTCAGTGAACATATACTTGTATTTCTGTTGGCTGTATACCTAAGAGTGTAAATACTGGGTTGTAGGATCTGCCTATGTTAAGTATTAGGAGACACTGATAAATCTCTACTTGGGTAGCTTCCTCCATGAAGTTGCTGTTCAGATCTGTTGCCCATTTTCTACAGGGTTGTCTTTAAAATAGTCTTCATATGTTTTAGATGATTCCCATTCAGATAAATGTATTACAAATATCTTTTCTTTATCTCCTTGGATTGTGTTTTCATATTGTTAATGGTGTCTTTTGATGAACAGAAAGTCTTTTAAATCTTTATTGTTTAAAGTATTATAGTTTAAAGTATTATATATGTCCCCCTATCTCCCTCATTGAACCCTCCAGCTTGCTCCCCCCCCCACCCCCCACCCCTGCCCCAGGCCTTCACCATCCTATAAACCAGTGTTTCCCAAATTTCTCTCATGATGAGAATCACCTGGTGGAGTTGTTAAACTATAGAGTCCTAAATCCCAACTAAGAAGTGCTAAACTAGAATTTTTGGTAACATATAGGTAAAATGGTATACTTAGTGCTCTATGGTGATTCTCATCATGAGAGAAGTTTAAGAAACACTGCTAGACTGTGTCCATGGGTTATGCATGTATGCATACAAGTTCTTTGGTTGAACATCTCCAACACACCTACCCTTGTCCACCTTAATTATAATATATTCTAGATTTTTTTCTTTATATGTTCAGTTTGGTTCTGATAGGCTTGCAGGAAGAGAATGCCAGATAACTTTGAATGATTTTTATTTCAGGCTGACTTTGTTGTGTAGTAAATATGTTGTCTCAGTACCAAAGTGCAGTGCCCAGAAGTCACCTTTCTCTTTATTGTAATCATATCACTTAGTTCAATTATCATCTCCCTTCCTTCAGATGTCTTTTTCATATTTAGCTGCAAATGCTCCCAGTGTACTTTTCCATGCCCAGTGAACAAACCTGAGTGATTGTTGACCAGAAGTCAGATGGGCTCTCTTGATATCAGAGAATACGCCTGATACCACCCATAGTTCATGTCTTTAAAACGGGCCTTACTTATGGTCACAGAGAGCTGCTGTGGCTCCGTCATGTGAGAAGTCTAAATAGACCCACTTTCCCCCACGGCTGCTCCTATGAGGACATGTTCTTACCACTGACTTCAGGGAGCAGTGACTGAAGGTTCTCCTACAACCTTCAAGAGTGGAATGACTGGGTTGCGAATACCAGCTGCCTCTTTCAACCACGATGGTTCCTTGAACATAAGAGCCTTCTTCTTCCCAGTGCTCCCAGGGCTTTGCTCAATGAGGAACACTACAGAGCAGAATCATAGCTGGGCTCCCAGTCTCCTACCTCTATGTTCACTAGTACAATCCTATCTGCAAGGCTGTCTTCCCCTCGGATGGCTGGGCAGGACGACTGGCAATCCAATGAGTGATATACCACTATTTCCTTCAGTCTGACTCAACGCCCAGCCCATGTTGCCTGTCGCTTCCTGCTCCACACTGACCTGTGGTCAGGACTCTGCTGCTTTTTTCACCATAGTCCCGAGGTCAGGGAGAGCACCTGGTCTCTGCCAGACAAGCATTCATGACTTTGGATTTTAAAGAGAAGTGTGGGAATCTTGATTTCTTTCTGCCTCCAAGGCCCCTGGGCGAATTATGCAGCGGTTCCCAATTAATCCTCATTATATACAAGCATAGCACATAAATAATTTTCCATTAAAAATTAAAGGTCTTGCTGCCACAAAAAGTAGTGGGAAATTGGCATAGGAAAGAGTCAGCTTGTTCTCTGTGACAATGGCATCTGTCACTTGGACCAACTTCCTGCAAATAATGAACTTGATAAAGGGATTGGGCTGAGTCTCTGCTCGGCACCTAGCACACTTATTTAGGTGCCGGCCCCAATACTGTTATGTAAGTGAACAAACTCAGTTACATTCATTCACACGGAAAGGTAAGGCATTTGTCTCACAGGACGCTCAGTGTTTGGGACGTTCTGGAATTCATTATATCTGATGGAGTATGGCAGGTAAATTGATAGAAAATTAATTGGGAGACAGTTCCGAACATAATGGCTCAGCAGAAACATCCAGAATCAATTAATCAAACTGCAACACATTTTCATTGGCCATACATTGGAATCTTTAACTAAGCTTTTAAAGCTAATCCTATTTACAATACCCTTGTTTTCCAAAATAGTTACATCTTAAAATAAGATATTAACTTGATACCTAATGGTAAGGTAAAACTCTTCAATACATGTATGACACATAGGTTTATATTTCATTAGACATTACTTTTTTGATGATTTAAAAAGGTAGTTTAAAACTATTTGACTGGGTAAACATGAACTCTTTAAAAATATTATTTAAGAGGTCCTGTTTACTAAGCTGAGTATTGATTTTTTTTCCCCCTCAGAGTTACAAATACTATTTAAGCATTTTTTTCTGACCTTCTTCTCCACCTGGTATTTATTTATCCCCATAGCACCATGGGGTAATTGTGTGTTTACCTGCCTAAATCTAGACCAGACTGTGAGCTCTTTGAGAGCAAAGTCATTTGCATACAACTCTGAACCTCTGCTGCCTGACACAGTTCCCAGCAAAGAGCTGTGAAATAAAACTTGCATTTTTGAAATGCCATTCCAACTGCAAGTGATCTGCGGACTAGAAGAGAACGGAACTTTTCTTGTTTGATCATATTTTCTTTTTGTGGAGAAGGAAGAGGCTTCCTTGTAACAAAAGACCACCTGTAGCTTCTGGTCCCAGTTCTCCCTTCGACTAAATGTGTTTGTGTTACAATCACTCAGCTATGCCCATGGGGCTGGCCCTGGACTCCTCTATGCCTTTAGAGTCTCATCATCTGAACCAAAACAAAAGAAAATAAAAAAGAATAAACCAGTTGGAACAGTTGAAAATGGATTGTATTCAGTTGTTGGACTCCAGTTATTTCCTTATCATTACTTCCTTGGCAGAACGCCTAAGTCAGAGAGCCTGGATGTTTAGAGTGACAGGTGCCTACCAGACCAGGATTTAACATTACTCTGTGCTGTAAACCGTATACCATGATCCACCATGCTGCACCAGACCAGGATTTAACATTACTCTGTGCTGTAAACTGTATACCACGATCCACCATGCTACGCCATGAAGTGAGTGCGTCTCCCAGGAGCATGCCTCTAGTGTAGACTTCACAGGAGCTGCCCTCCTCCAAGGAACCGGGGCTAAAGGCCAAGCCAAGGCCATGGGCTGCCTTATCCAGGAAAGAAACCTCCAGCAAGGATGCCGAAAACATGTGTCAGAGACTTAACTCTGAGCCCTAGACATCCTTACTGAGTTGTCAGCAGATGAGAGGAGAGGGAAGTCTGAAGCCAAGGTGAGGAGCAGCTTTCATGTGGAAGGAGCGAGACTCCCAGAATGACAGGAGATGGAGTAAATGTGGGTCAAATGAAACAAGAAGACTGTCAGCTATTCTGAAACTGGGAGGAAGTCAGTCCCTGCTTTCCTGCCACACCCACACGAACTGGAATTGGGGTACATCTGGGATGCGTACCACACTGCATTTGGATTTAGAAATAGAAAATCTGACCCACACCCTGAAGACTTCTATATTCTCATTGAAGAAGCACAAATTATGTCATTTAAAGCCATTTGAATACAGAAATTTAATACAGTAGTTTGAATAGACCATTAGACTATCAATCTGAATTATAAAGAGCATTAGTGCATGAGTCCAGAATCCTCAAGAGTTCTTTTAGTTTCCTCTTCATGGTGTTTCATTATCCAAAAATAAAGAATTAATTTATTCTCTAGTCATTGAGTTTTATCCTTAGTCTCAGCCTCTGGGACACAAACATCCCTGTGCAACAAAAGGGTTCCTCTCTTCAAACTTTGAAGCAACAGGCCCCCATGTCCCAGGCCTGAGATAAAATCGGGTTTAATTTAAAACTGTATTGGTTAATTAGTAATAATAAATTGAGTATTTAGTAGTTATTACTAATGTAAATTGCTAATGAATTAGTTATTACCAATGGCTATTGCACAGCTGTTATGGTCCGGGCGCTATTCTTCAGGCCTTATTGAATACGCTCTCTAGTGAAGCAACCCTGACAATATATGGCATAAATTAGTAAAATATAAAGCCTGGTAGATGGTGACAAATATTTATGTAGGGTCCTTCTGGCCAACTTTTGTTTATTACATACAAAAAACCCTGAGATCTCCAAGGATAAGGAGGCTTTAGTAATTAAGGCCAGACTGGGAGCTCAGTCAACCAGGCGGGAGGGAGTGCACGTGAATGCAGGTAGGTACAGAGCGGGTCTGAGGTCCTGGGAGAGGCAGCACCATCTGTTCAAAGACAAGCTCCTTTTTAAAGATCCCGTGACCATCTAAGTTCCTCCTGATAGGATCACCTGAACAATTCAGATTAGGGCATTATTATGCCACTTCAAGTTCTGAGCATTCGTTAATGATATTTCTGGGCACAGATTTATGTGAAAGTCCTCCTAGAGCTTGCATTCCCATTAGATAGTGCTTTAAATGTGGAGGACAGTGTTTGAGGGAGATTCACCTCTGAGGATTGTTGAACATGTATTAACCACCCTGTTTCTGGGTCACAGGATCAGTATTTCATAGGGTGGGCTCCTCAATCTGTGTTTCAATAAAGCCTTTACATGTATACTCATAGTCTCTAAAGTTTGAGAAGCTCTGTGTAGAATAACAGGGTTTGATCCTTTCCAAACGTCTTAAATTTCTCCAAAGGTGACTTGATAAGTGCCTATTGTTGTGTATTATTTAATAAACTAGAGGCCTGGTGCATAAATTCGTGCATGGATGGGAAGGGACATGAGAGGTTGGCCAGCCAGCCCCATCCCCAATCAGGGTGAGAGGGCAATGGGGCATGGCTGGCTGGGGGAGGAGCCTTGGACAGTCGGTTGGCCAGCTCCACCCCTTGGTCAGACTCCTGGTCAAACTCCAGGTTGAGGGGACAATTTGCATATTAGCCTAATATTGCATATTATTATATAGGATGTTATACCACTGTGTTTCTTCATCAGACCTCTTTCCAATTTTGTTGAGTCTTTCCAAGCTTGAAACAATGAATGCTGGGCCAACATTTTGAAAAAATTCAACCAAAAAAAACCTCCAACTAACAGATCACATCAATGTGGTCAAGTTAGGAGGACTCAAGGTTTCTTTATAATTCCCACTAAGTTGCTGTGGTACCAGCATCAGGATTAGTTTTCCATCTGAGGACAAACCACACTTATCCACAACTATATTCTTATTTAAAATTGCAAAAATGCATTACTTCCTACATAAGAACGTTTAGAAACCTCCTCAATTTAGAGTTTAATAAATACTTTGTAGAAAACAAATATGTAACAGACTCATCTTTTTAGAAAAAAATGAATTCATGTTTTGTCTTTTTCAAGTCTTTTCATGTGTTTTTTTTTTTAATCTCAAACTGTGCTTCCACAATTATATTTTTGTTCTTCCAAGTCTGCAGTTCCCTGGGAGGCCTCAGTTTTGCTTGGTCTTTAAGTCCTGCATGAGACGCCCAGGACCCTGTTTCCATCTGCAGTGTCTCCCTTCCAGGTGGGACGGCCACCAGGCAGAGGGGCTTCCTGGGATGCCTGCGGGCGCTGCAGCTGAACGGGCAGGCGCTGGACCTGGAGGACAGGGCCAGGGTGACCCCCGGCGTGGAGCCCGGCTGCCGGGGGCATTGCAGCAGCTACGGAAAGCTGTGCCACAACGGAGGGAACTGCAGAGAGAAGCCCAGCGGATTCTCTTGCGACTGCACCTTCTCTGCATACACAGGGCCTTTCTGCTCCGATGGTAAGGAGGACGTGGGTACCGAAGAGGAAAGCATATCCAGTATGAATGAACACCTGTTATTGTCTGTGCTGCTATTTGAAACACAAAAATCCATTTCTTCTTTTTTGTTGTTAGTTTTGCAAAGTATATATTTTTTGCTTATCACACTTTATTTCTTAGGATTGCCTCCATTCCTGAAGAGTATTTATTGATGATGTCTTAAAGTGTTAAGTGCTCAATCTGATTTTTTTTTCCTATTTAATATTAGTGCTCTTAATATGGTTGTCAACAACCTGCCCTTGGGACAGTTCTCTATTGTAAAATCATTAAAGGTATTATTGTTATTTTTATTTTGTATTTCTAATCCTCACCCTAGGATATTTTTTCCATTAATTTTTAGAAAGAGTAGGAGGGAAAAGAGGGAGGAGGGAGGGCAGGAAAGAAGGAGAGAGAGAGAGAGAGAGAGAGAGAGAGAGAGAGAGAGAGAGAGAGAGAGAGAGGGAGAGAGAGATATCAACATGAGAGGTTGGTTGCCTTCCTCACTAACCCTTACCAGGGAACTTTCAGCCGAGGTACATGCCCCTGATCAGGAATCGAACCTGTGACTCTTTAGGTCCCCAGGCCGAAGCTCTGACCACTGAGAAAACTGGCCAGGGAAATTATTGTTATTTTTGATGAAGATAGTCAATGATGCAGGAAAATCTAGGGCATGTTGTTTTGTTTTCAGCTTTTTTTCAAACAGATATTCCTCTAAGAATATAAGTACCTTTTTATTATATATTATTGTATAACAAAATAAGGGCATTTTGCTCTATGATGTGTCAAGTATCTGGTTCTGAAGTAAAATAGTGGAATAATTGTCAGCTTGTCTTGTTCACTGGTCTACATCATGGAAGGAAAAAGAGCTGAGTGTAGGATTAAGTGTTTTGGACAGACGCCTCTGAATATATAAACATTTGTTATACTTTCACAGTTTCTCATAGAAAGCTGTTGTCCAGTTCAATTTGGTTGCTTTATTTAAATGTTTCTGGCTTAGTGGACCTTTTCTGAAAGGAGACTAACAACAACAGGCTCCAAATGGAAGCCACCTCCAATTTGCAACGCAAGCATTGGGAGTTATTTAGTGAAAAGTTGTCAAAAACACACTCTGCACGTTATCTGCTTTTTCTCAGGAATGAGTTATCATTTGAAGCCCACCTGTAGTCATAAATCTCACATTGCTGCTGCCATCTTAGGAGACTTTTCACATTTAAAGTTAGAAATAAGACTGCTTGGTCACCGGAACATGTCTTCATTTTCTGAATCGAAATGACCTCTGGTTCATCTTGTTAAGTGCATTTAGGAATTCTGTATCCACATATTATACTTAATATAAAAAGTATATAATAGATAATTAAAGTAATGAACAAAAAACCTCCTGAAGTTCCACGGGAGTGGGAACGTTGCTATATTAACAGTAAGCATCATCCACAAGTCAGATCCAACAACTGGGCCTGCAGAGTAATGGACAGAAGCAGGTTCTGGATGCAACACTGTCTTTCCCACTGTCCTCTTCATTTTTTTTTCTTTTTCCAAACAGATATTTCTCTAAGAATATAAATACCTTTTTCATTATATGTCAGGGAGAAAGGAAGTTTGAGACCTTCTATTACCTACGTGTGTACTTGGCGTGGGAATGTGTGTGTGCAGGTGGTGTGAATCTGAGATGTTAATCTCACATGAGTAAAATACTCTGCCTGGGTACAATCATTTAAAAGAGGCTGGATAGTCCCTTATATGCTTCACTGCTACACAAATGCCCATTTCTCCTTTCTCCTATTAATGGTGGACTTTTTAGTGCACAGTGAGGAGGAGAACGTTTCCTTACACAGAAAGGAACATTCTGCCTGCTGATTCTGGAAGGTATAGAAGGCCTCAAACTTCCTTTCTCCCTGATATAGGAAGACAGAGTATTTTGGCTATAAAATGATAGGTGGGGCTTAAAAGTTAAATAAGAAAATGGATGAGAAGGGATATGAAAGTCAAGAAGCCTGGTTTATATTAAAACACCGGAGAGCATTAAGCTTTCAATGATGAGATTAACTAGTGGATTAATTACATATAATTCTAACATAAAGCCATTTCAGTGACCATTGTGAAAGCTCTGTTAATTTATAGTGTTATTTAATTCTGGTTTGAGGGTATTTCTCATATTTATTTAATTTGTTATTTATCATTAAAAATATCAGTTAATATCACCAGAACAAGATTCTTGGTCTTAATCTTTAACGTGAAATGTATGTGTCATTTCAGAGATCGCTGCGTATTTTGGATCCGGCTCGTCCGTGGTTTACCATTTTCAAGAAAATTATCCCTTAAGTAAAAATGCCAGCTCCCACACTGCTTCATTCCATGGTGATCTGAAGCTGCGCCGAGAAATGATCCAATTTAGCTTCCGAACAACACGGACACCCAGCTCACTGCTCTATGTGAGCTCCTTTTATAAAGAGTACCTTTCAGTCATCATTGCCAAAAATGGTGAGTGCTTTTTAGATGAGAGAGAGAAAATTGAGTTAGAGCATTACATCAGTAATAATACAGATCATTCTCATGTTCTACAGACTACAAAAAGGAAGAAACACACACACACACACACACACACACACACACACATACGCACACAACACCTGCAAATTCATAATGTCTTTTTTTGTATTCAATTTTGTATTTTCACTACAGTCCCATAAATCAAATCTATAAAGGATTTATGAAAGGAATTAAGATGCCTTATCTCATAATTTTGATAAGTATACACAGCCCATGTGAATTATAATTTATTATATAAAATGTTCGTTAGAGTTTATTATTGCTAGAAGCTCTTTACTATTCCACATGAATATCAGCATCAGTGCTGTGGTTGATTTTGAAATAAGATGTTACTCTGCGCATAACAAATATTTCCTTCACATCAAAATACAAAATTTTGAAGGAATGCTGACAAACTAGTATTATGTAGAAGAAGATGCCCACAAAATAATCTGTTGATTCTGATTATAGGCAATAAAATAGCCATGGACAATGCTGGTGCCTTGATGCAGGGTAATGGCGTGTGGGTTAGGACGTGTGACTCCTACAGAAACCTCATCACAAAGACTGCTTACTGCTATTTTGTTCTCTTCCCTTTATCCTGATTAAAGATAAAAATTTCATAAATGCATTTCTGCATGAGGAACATAAACACATTTACAAACATGTGAATATAGCATTTCAGTTAAATCAAACATGGCCCATGGGCACTGAGGGCCAAAGTAAAAATAATATTGTATAATACCATATTTTCCGGCGTATAAGACGACTTTGAAACCAAAAAAAAAGCCTGCTCAGATTGGCCAGAGACAGAGAGGCGGTCTATTAAAAAAAAGAACTGGTGTTGCCTCAGAAGTGGGGGGTAGTCTTATACAGCGAATATAGGCCTAAACCTATGTTTTAACTGTAAAATTAGGGGGGGCGTCTTATATGCCGGAATATACAGTAGGTGAATTTGCCTTCAATGTATACATTATGAGCTTAAAACTTATCTATATGTTAGCACTTGTTCTTTGTTAAATTAGGAAATAGTCTATGAAGTAAACTGACATCTTTACAGACAGTTGAGTGCTACAAATAGTAAGTTTTGGCTTAAAACCACTTATTTTGCTCTAATTTCATTCCAAAATTTAGACCATGACCACTTGGCCAAATATTTCTCATCTTTAGTAAAACTACATTTGCTTAATAATTGTATTAATCAATTACATTTCAGGGATGGAGATTATAGAAACATAATGCTATTATAATATTGCACAATAGTTTGGTATTTTATAATATACCAAGTATTTTTTATTTTTTATTAGAAGCTAGTACAGCTATTTGTATTTACTTAATTCCATATTGACTTCTAGGGAGGGGAAATTAAAAATTTGCAGGAAAAACACTGCTTATTAGCAACAGGCTTGGACTTGATTTCACATAGAAACTGACTTCTAGGAATTATGATGAAAGGATACACCCAAATAAAATAATTGTGAATTTCCCCCAGAAATTACTATATAGCAACAAATGTACTCTGAATTTTTAATAAGTAATCTTTAAAATACAATTTTAACTGGAAATATAACTTCCCTCCCTTCTTTAGGAAGTCTGCAGGTCAGGTACAAACTGAATAGATATCAAGAACCAGACGTCATTACCTTTGATTTCAAAAACATGGCTGATGGGCAGCTTCACCACGTCCAGATGAACAGAGAAGAAGGAGTGGTCTTCGTAGAGGTAACGTAGCAAACCCTAGAGAAGCCAGGGCTCCAGGAGGCCTGGCCAGCGTGAGGGGCCGCAGCAGAAATGTGACAATGGATGAGTACACAAAGTCATCCTCTCAGGCTGCTGGTGCACTGCCCCTGCCATCAGATGTGTGGGCAGAGTGTTTTAAGGGGGATACGATTCTGTCCGAGATATTGTTAATATTTTATACTTAAATATACAAACTTCCAGCGTTTGTCTTACTGCTCAGGAGGGAAATGCTGTCCAGTTTATCATCGTGCACTACTGGAGGGACTGTTGCTGCTCCGAGGAACCCCGTTCGCTTCGGGTGGGTCCAAAGGCAGCCTCAGCTCCAGCCCTGAAATTAATTACCGCAACGTCAGTAAATATGGAAGTAATGCGAGTCACAGCCGAGAAAGGGGATGCATCCTACCAGCTTTGGAAGAAGAGCACTAATGTTTCAGCATAGAGGAAAATTTCTTAGCCAAATAAACTCAAGTAAAAAATAAAACAATGTTGGCCTTATCAATTTTGACTTTCTCATATAGTGGAGAAAAATAAAGTGATTAAGGGGATAGAAGGTGGGGTGCAGTCTATCGGAGGTTAGTATAGAAATACTTTAGAAAATAATATTCAATTTTATATATGGCTAACCTTGCCTATTTTGTCGTTTTTTTGGGTTGTTTTTCCCCCCTCTTTGCTTCCGGTCCTCTTCTCAACAAAACGGCATCCATTTGGATTTTGGCATCTCATATAACAATTTTGTAGATTGACGAGAATGCAAGGAGGCAAGTCCACCTGTCATCGGGTACAGAATTCAGTGCAGTCAAATCTCTTGTACTGGGCAGGATTTTAGGTAAGTAAAAGAAACACCCTTTCCTCTGATAATGATGCATAGACATGGATCAGAAGAGTCATATTCCAAACACACACACACACACACACACACACACAAAACACCTGCAAATTCATCATGCCCCTACCTCCCCACAAAAATCTCTGGCCTTATTTTAGTTATAAGGCAGCAAGTGTCCTTTCTCAGAGGTACATGTTATTCTGAGTAGGGACCTCCTGCAGGGTGAGCAAGCATTCTCCTTCATAGTGTTATAATGCCACTCTGGCTGGCATAATGAAACAAGGTATTGTTCTCAAACTTCAAAAATATCAAATAATAGCTGAAATAATAGCTGAGGGACTCCCCCCACACACACACACATTGCACCAGACCTCTAGTATCAAATTATAGCCCTGTGTGTCTAAGTGGTTAGAGTGTTGGCCTGCACATCGAAGGGTCTTGGGTTTGATTCCAGGTCAAGAGCACCTACCTGAGTTATAGGTTTGATTCTTATCCCAGGCTCTGGTCGGGAGTGTTCAGGAGGTAACCAATTGATGTCTCTCGTCTCTCTCACATCAGCCTCCCTCTCTCTCTCTCTCTCTCTCTCTCTCTCTCTCTCTCTCTCTCTCTCTCTCTCTCTCTCTCTCTCTCTCTCTCTCTCTTCTCTTTCTCTTTCTCTTTCTCTTTCTCTATTTCTCTTTCTACCACCCCTTATTCTCTCTATCTCTCCCACTCTCTATGAAAATCAATGGGAAAATATCCTCCAGTGAGAATTAACACACACACACTACACAAGATATCTAATAGTAAAGTTAGAAAGAACAGGTTACCTAACTATTTCATCCAAGATAGTAAATGTACTTAAGTTTTTTTTTTTTACCTTTTCCATGATTTGTACCTTGATTAATCATTCCTTACATTTCCTGTACATAATCTCACAATCTTGAGAATGTTTGATTAAGCCTATGGGTGAATGATCAAAATATAGGCCCTGGAGAAGATTCACCATTGAGTTTATAAATATTTATAGGCTTTCTAGTACCACGATGAGTATCACAGTTGTGTGCTCTTACTCTCCAGACTAGGGAAATATCATGGATTGCAGTGTTCTTTCAATGTACTAGAGTGGACATAAAAAATATGTGCAAAGTATTGTTGAGATAATTGGAAGCTTAACTGAAATATTCCAAATGTGTTTCATAGTGTAAATTATATAAATTCAACTATAGCAATAAAAAATCAATTGAATATAACAAATCTTCAGCTCAAGCGTTCCTCAGGGTAGCAGGGTCTGAGATGAGGCATTATGTAACATGTAAAATACAAAGTAGAAAATCATAACAATTATGCATAATGTTGATACAATCATATTTTTAAAGAAATAACATCTTCAAATGTAATGGCAGTGTTACTGACTAAAATATTTTTGTGAGTAGAAATACATTAAATATATTATAAAACTATTAAGAAACTGATCTTCATTCTATGAGAAGGATTGTATTAACCAAGGAGAATAATAACATTCATCATATAAATATTTGTTTTCCTCTTTGTAAAGAAATAGGGGAGATTAGTATGGAATTAAAGTTGTTAATGTTTTTATTCAAGATTAGTATATTATTCAAATGCATATTGCTAAAGCTGAAAAACAAGATTAAAGTCCAAATTCAGCAATGAACTGCTACTCATTATCCTAAAAGTATAAGAAAATTTATTTGATGTGTAGCTAAGGTTTGGATCTTGACAGAGGACTAATACTGAGTTCAAATCATTTGTAATTCAAAATAGACTAATAATTTATGGTCAAATTTAGTGTGGTATATGACATTACAATAAAATGTTATATAGTATATTATTATATTTTAATGCAATATATTAAATTATAGTAAAATAGATGCTAAAATGGAACTATTAATTTTTCAGAGAGTTGCTCAGTCTTGAAGTTTCTCATTATATTAGTCCAGGTCCTCCAAGAAGCAGTTAAAAAGATAAACTTAACCACGTGAGGGTTTTATTAAGGCAACACTTGTGAGAAAGAAAATAGGGAGGGAGTTGGCCCAGACCAGCATTGCCATCCAATGACGGTCATGCAATTCTGCCTCCGAATGAAGGGGAGCGGTGGAATGGGGAAAGTCAGACAGAAGTATCCTGGACTTCTGTGCAGTCGTACAGAGGTTGCACACCCTTTGGGGATCCCTGGAGTCAGTCAATCATCAGAGGAATCCCATGTTTTCCACCAATGGGCCTGCCTTAGAGTCTCTGCTGTGACCAGCCATTGGCCAGGAACAGTCCGTGGGAAGCATGGCTGGGCCCAAGTATGACAGTGTGTTTCAGAGCCATAGCCCCTGGTGAGTTACTCTCCTCTAGTTGGGGGTCTGCACGGCATGTTCTTCCTGACCCTGCTTATCAAATACTAGAGGCCTGGTGCATGAAATGCGTGGGGGGCGGGGGGCGGAAGAGGGAGGTTCCTCAGTCTGGCCTGAGCCCCCTCTCAGCCCGGGTTCCCTCAGGACATCCCTCTCGCAGTCTGGGACCCCTAGCTCCTTTCTGCCTACCTGATCGTTGCTCCTTACCTCTCAGCTCACTGCTCCTTAGCGCTGCAGCAGAGGTGGGAGAGGCTCCCACCACTGCCGCGCGACACTCACCAGCCAGCACTCACCAGCAGTAAGCCCAGCTTCTGGCTGAGCAGCGCTCCCCTCTGGGAGCACACTGATCACCAGGGGACAGCTCCTGTGTTGAGTGTCTGCCCCCTGATGGTCAATATGCATCATAGCAACCCGTCTTTCTGGTCGTTCTGCCTTAAAGGTCGTCCCTTAGGCTTTTATTATATAGATGGTTTTCATTTTTGAAAGCCCATTTGACTCACTGATTTGTTCAACTCCTAGTTTGTGATCCGCTGTTGTGTAAAATAAGAAAGTCACATAGCAAGGGAAACATTGCATCTGCCCCCAGAGCTTATGGTTTGTGGGCATTGAGATGATCGTTATGCAAAGTGTTGTTCTGTATTTAATTGAGTATAATATATCTTATATTGCTTCAGATAAAAGGGTTCTAAATCACCTTCCAGATTAAAATAAATTAAAATACCTGTATCATTTTATAATTTCTGAATATTTTTTATGGGAGCAGAATATAAATTAACTAGTTGTTTCTTTTTGGAGTTGTCATTTGCCTCCATTGTCAACCAAAAACTTAAGGCTATGACCATCCACTGCAACTTCAGATGGAAACCCAGAAATGAAGGATATATTTTCCCACTCTCACTTTCTCCGGTATTCATTTCTTAAATCCAGGAGGAACTTAGGGGTAATTTTGGATTACTGTCAATGTTAACAAATATTAGAAGCAGATATTGAGAGAGGAAGGTAAATTTTAAGAAACAATATCAAATTGTAGTAAGACCCTATTACACTTCAAATTTTTAAAGCCTCACTAACTTCAGCAATAATAATGTATTAAGTTGCGAGCTATGGTGGAAAAATCAAGGCTTTACCCAAGCAGGGCCTCCTGTCATGAATAATATAGCACATTAAGTTTGCTTTTCATATTCATAATTCACTGTAAAATTGAGCTCTGAATTCTGTACCCAGATGCTTTGATATGTTAGAATGGTTTTATGATTTATTATAGGTACAAGCTGGTTACTTTTCCTCATTCTGATTGATAGCACTCATATGTTAGGGGTGATGGCCAGTGGTGATCATTGCTCTCTTCTGAGGCTATGAGCCAGGAAGCACAGGCAGGTCGCTGCAGTGCAGGTGTGGGCAGGTGTAAATAAAATGTGCAGTCAGCAAAAGAAGGGCACCTACTCAGTCTCACTGAAGAGCTGTGCGAATAATTTTCAATGTGTCAGAAATCCTCTCTGTAAAACGAGCCTCCATGCCTAGAGGCAAGGGGAAAAGGTGACTTAGGTAACCAAGGGCACCGTGACTTTGTAAACACAGGATGGGCAAAAGCAGGTTGATAGTTATTCATATGGAAAAGAATACAATAATAAATAAGAATAAACTCTGTGTTTTGTGCACTCACAACTGTAAACTTACTTTTGCCCAATGCTACTGTATATTGTGAAATGCCTCTTAAGATAATGGACTGGTTACTTTAAAAGCAAGTTTTAAAGGAGACATACAGTGTAGAGGAAGCAAAGTAAGAAAACTACTGAAAATCATTTCTTTTTAAGTGAGCAGGTTGATTTTTAAATATTTTTACTATTTAAAATGTCATAGACTATCTTCAATATGTAGTGTGACTTCCTTCTTGTAAGAAACTACCCAAAGTCATAGTTTATATTCATCACATTGATTTTTGAATTTTTTAACAATTCAAATGTCATAGACTTCTTCAGTGTGTGGTGTGACTTCATCCTTGCTTTGGTCCTTTTCAGAGTTAGCTGGATTATTCTGCACTTCCCAGACCCAGAAACTGAAAAAGGCCTTTTCTCCTCATTAGGACGCATGAGCATAGGTCAGAAGTGTCATGTCCCAAGTCCAGAGAACACCCATGACACCGAAACATGTTATCTGATTTTAATTATAGAGCAAATGATAAGGTCGACATTGGGCTTTATCAGAGCCACCGATCATCACGGGTACTCCAGGTGGGAGGGACAAGCATGTTCCATCACCCGGTCACCTTCATTTGGCCATCAGACATACAACACTTCAAAAAATGCCAAATGATGACAGTAGTCACAAAGCCCAATTATGTACGTATCAGCTGCCAGGCCTAGAAACGGTCCTACAATGTCAAAACTAGAATAATCTCTAAAGGAGAAAGCGGTTGTTTATTTCTTTAATTATAACATGCTTCGAAATGTACCCGCACCGTGGTAAAGTAAAAAGTGAAGCCATGATCAGGTGCCCACACTGTTGTGTGAGTGGATTCATTAAAGAACAGGCGTTGATGGGAGAGAGCAGGGGAGGGGGAGGGAGATTGGCAGGGGTGTGGATTCAGGACCTCAGGGGTGAGAGCAAAGTGATACTGGACAGGCCAGTCTAAGGGTCTGGAGGACTCCTCGGAATAAGATGAGTGAAACTGAATTCTGCTAATGTTGTCTGTTCACTGTGATGGAGGGTTAGAGATGGTTTCCTCGTCATCATAGTACAATTGGATATCTTTATGTAAGAACTGCTCTCCCTGCTTGATACCTGCTGGTAATGGTGGTTAATGATGATTGGGGTGAAAAAGGTGTTCCTGTCGCACATCCTCATTTCTAGAAACGGGTGCTAGAGGACAAAGGGAGGATGGTTCCGTTCTTTGTGGTCCCCTTCTGAACAGGCAGGCAGCCTGGAGTCGTTGGTACATTGGTCAGAATGTACTAAACACCAATGTCAAAGCTGCTGATTCCTCAATCAGCTCCTTTACGAGAACAATTGACTCACAAGTTATATAAAAAGAGATCTCTCTTGCCCTGGCTGGTTTGGCTCAGTGGATGGAGCGTCAGCCTGCGGACTGAAGGTTCCTGGGTTTGATTTCGGTCAAGGGCACATGCCTGGGTTGCAGGCTCGGTCTCCAGTGCGGGGTGTGCAGGAGGCAGCCAATCAATGATTCTTTCATCATTGATGTTTCTTTCTCTCTCTCTCTCTCTCTCTCTCTCTCTCTCTCTCTCTCTCTCTCTCTCTCTCTCTCTCTCTTTCTCTCTTCCTCTTTGAAATCCATAAAAAATATTTTTAAAAAAGAAAGAGAGAGATCTCTAAGATGTAATTAACCAACAGAAATGTAAAGATATAAAGGTGTGTTGCTAGTTTTTTTAAGCTTTTATTGGATTGCAATTTCACCATGTGAAAAAAAGGATCTCAATTAAGATCATTCCATAAACATAAAATTGCATAGAACCTCTCTCTCACGCCCATATTTTGAATAATGATATCATTTAACCAATTGTAAAATGACTGAAAAATCACCCTTCTTGGGCGGTGCGCGGTTACAGGGCCGATTATTACAGATGGGTAATGCTGCAGGTCCACTGCCAACAAAACGCGCTCACGCAGCATGGCGGCAACGGGCGGCCAGGAGCAGCAACTCAGCGCCATGCATATTCCCCCGTCGTTTACAGGCGGCATTACCCTTTCTCTTTCCGTCCAGAACCCAGCGTAAAACTAACGTATGAGTTCTGTTCGCGGGTTGTTTTTTATGTGAGAGGAGTTTTCTAAAAGCCCGAAGATGGTTTTCACTTGTTCTGAGTGGTAGCTTTGGTATATTTAGAGGCAATGACCCATAGGGGTCATTTATCTCTTCGGAGGCTGCAGAGCCAGGAAGTAGTAACTCAGGTCTCTGCAGTGGAGACTCCGGCCAGATGTAAATAAAGTGTGTGGTCAGAGGGAGGAGGACGTCTACTTCATCTCCTCGGGAGAGCTTTAAGGACAAACTTCAGCCTCAGATATTTCATGAAGAACCTGCTTCAAAGCCAAGGGGAGCCAGAGAAAGTTTAATTAGATGATTGCACAGGTCTTGTCCTGTGACGCTTAAGATGAGACAGGTTGTACAGAAAGCACAAGACAAGACATCTGAATATCGAAATACATAGCTTCCATCCTACCCAGGTTTTCAAGGTTAGGTCTCAGGGCAGCAGGTGTGGTGGGCAGTAAACACCTTTTATGAAACACTGCTGCTTCACCCACATCGTTTTTCCTCCTGCCTTGCCATTTTACTCTTCCTCTAACTCTTTTTTGTTGTTGTCCTTGCATCCTTGTTGTAATTGCATAAAATGGTAAAAAAAAAAAAAAAAAAAAAAAAAAAAAAAAAAAAAAAAAAAAAAGTCTGCAGGGTTTCAGCCCTGCTTCTCCTTTGATTCACTGAACTGTTTTCAGTCAAGCTTTGCTTACCTTTACCTTTATGGAGTAAAGATGTTGAGATCCTTTGGCTGCTCTGAGATCAAACTACTTAGATTTGCTTTCTGAGTTTTATTTACTTTTGCTTTATCTTTTTTTTTTTTTTTGGCTGTTGTTTTTGTTATTGATTTGGTTTTGTTATGAGAACCACAAGAAACTGCATGAGCCACTCCTTCTAATTGTTCTTCCACTTAACTCCACATCCTTTCCAGAAACAGTGATGAAAAGGTGCTTCCTACAAATTTTAATTCCTTGGTCCTCTACCTAGGAATTCATAATAGACTTTTTGTTAAAAGATTTCTTCTTCAACAAAGCATTTTATAGGAAGATACAACAAAACGAGCCTAACTTTCTGATAGGCAAGACTACCCAGAAGTCTGAGTCACATGAGTATTTTCATAACCAGAAACATGCAAGGCATGATTGTCTATCAGGGTTACGTAAAGTAGGAGATATCTGTCTTTGATTCCTCCACCTTCCTATTCTCACTCTTACGTGGTTAGCAAGTCAGCAGTCAGATGATAGGAAGGATGTATATTTTTGCTCATTGGCTGTACTAGCATCATGGTCAATGCAGATCTCTCTCTTTCTTTTTAAAAAATATATTTTATTGATTTTTTACAGAGAGGAAGGGGGAGAGCTAGAGAGCTATTGTAGAAACGACGATGAGAGAGAAACATCGACCAGCCGCCTCCTTCACCTCTCCCCTCCCCCACCGGGGATGTGCCCACAACCAAGGTACATGCCCTTGACCGGAATCGAACCTGGGACCTTTCAGTCTGCAGACCAACGCTCTACCACTGAGCCAAACCGGCTTCGGCATCAATGCAGATCTCTCTTGCTGGGTATTTCTAGGGCCAACTCTGCTGTGAGCACCTGAATATAGCTGTTAATTTTGTTTGGACTTAATTCTGGGAAGATGCCTGCAGAGTCCCTGTAATTCCCCTTCACTCCTGATTCTAATTGCAGCCCACTGACTCTCCCAAAACAAGGAGGTGTTGGCCCAGCCCACAGGCAGTGGGGACTCTGGAGGTTCCTGGTGAGAAAGTGTGGTGAGACTGGTTGGAAGAGGGCCTGGGGGTCAGCTTACAAGAGTCTGGCCGGGCAGGGGAGAGACCCTGAATTGTTTGGATTCCCACCTCCCACTTGGAATTCTGGGCTTTCATATATCTCTGGATTGCCTGGGAGGAGGGGAGGATCAACATGAAAACATCAGTGTGTCCATTTTCCCTCTTTGCCAAAAGGGGCTGATCTGGAATCTGAGGGCTTCCTGAATCCTACTGAGGGTGAGCTGAAATGTGGGCCAATTACTCTCTCTCTGGAGTTGGGTGGGTGCTTTGCCCACCGTCTCACTGACATGGATGGCTGCCCTGTCTGCTTTCCCTGGGCGTCAGCCATCTACGGAAGTCGGTGACTGTGACTCAAGGAGCAGATGAGAAAAACAACCTCTACTTAAAGAGATTCAACAGCTATAAAATGGGAGGAAAACCAAAGCAACCGGAATCCTTCCCTATCAACATAAAGCCACTCCAGGAGACAGATGGCGTTCGGAATGAAACTTAGTAAGAGCTTGGAGGAAATTCTAGTAAAGCAACAAAAAGACCTTGAGGAATGAAAACTTATTTTTTTATTTTTCCAGACTGAAAAACTCAGCAGGAAAGAATGGTCTCTGTTGATGCTTGACTTTGTCACCTGGAAGATAAAGTGAATGAAACACTTGACCCCACAAAAATAAGTCCTAAACGATAGAAATGAGGAGGCACAGTAAAATAGCTTAGAGAGGAGTGGAGGAGACTCAATGTGAATAATCGGCACTCCACGCGGTTAAAGGGGTCAAGTTGAAACAGTACTTGCACGCACCATCTATGAAATGTTCCGGCTAAAGAAAACCTTGTGTCCACAGATTTAGAGCGCCCAGAATAGATGAGGGCAGTCCACGCCTAGGAACAATCTGACAAAGATTCCTAAATCACAGGGAAGCTTGCAAATTTGGAGGAAAAAAAGCACAAAAGCCAGAAGCTGTTGGAATAATAGCAACAGACTACTAAGAGACTGGGTCTGTGAAAAGATGCATCCTTAAGTAGACAACAACAACAAAAAAGTCACCTCATTCATTAAGATAAAGTTCTGTTCCAGATACACCCCATCACAGTTTCTAATTTATTTCTTCCTGGCATTGTCACTCTTCAAAATTTTCATTAGTCGCCTTTCTCTGTGTTTATTTCCCGTCTCCCCTGCTGGAATGCAAGATGCCTGAATTGTAGGGAGTTTATTTCCTGTGTCTTTAGCTCTTAAAACAACAAATATTAATGGACTGACTGTCGATTTTAACTTTTATAGTTTAAAATTTTTGTAAAAAATATGTAATAGGAAAAATATTTTTAATTTGAAGGATTTTAAAAGTCAGCTCATGTCAGACTTTTACTAAGGAATGAATCTTATCTATTTACTTGAAGTTTTTTATTTTTTATTTTGGTTAAAAGATAAGATTTTTTAAAGGTCTAAAGAAATTTTATTTAAAGATTTTAACCTCTTAGGAGAAATGAGAAAAACACTGTTCTGATTATGTTGCATTGAAGTATTTCCTTTTCATCTCTTGTTAAATAAAACAAACAAAAAACCTGAAAAAAAAACTTCAAGACAAGAATGCTGTCTTTCTAAAAATACATGCTTTTGAGTGAATATCCAGTCAAATGAATGACTGTGGTGGGACTAAGTCCGTTCTTTGCTTTGTACACACTGATGCAATGCCTCCCAGGTACCCACATGATGCTGGGCGCTGAGGTCCTTTGTACACTCATGGAGCTTGCAGTCTGGCATGTGAGCAGCAGAGTGATACCTCTCAGTGCTGGGAGGCAGGAGCCTGGCGGGGAGACCCTGGCCTCCAGAGTCAGACAGACTGGAGCTGAATACTGTATCTGCCACCATGGAACGTGACATCACTCCTCTAATGCACCGTTTTCTTTTTATAGCGAATGATGCTCATGACACTAAACATTCCATCAGTATTTTTATCCTTCGGCATAAAATGTGAATGAAAAGGGAGGAGAAGGAAGTGTCTTTCAGAAACCCTGATATGATGAGACAGTTCAATCTGAGCTGAGTTGCCGGGAGTTACTCCAAGAATAGCTGCTCTCAAGCCAAAAATAATAATTAAATAAATAAATAAATAAATAAATAAATAAATAAATAAAAGGTGCTGCAGAAGATACCAGCAGAGCCAAGGAAAGAATCTGTCAGAAAGCGGCTCATGAATAAAAGAAGCCTGTGGTTGGAAGTCTAACAAGACCGGAGTCCAGTACACGACGCCAGCTGTGGAATCTCAGGCAAATCCCTAAAATTCTGAACCTAAGTGTCCCCTCTATATGACTGGAATCAGATACTCATGGCCACTGCAAGGCTTACACACAAACATGCAAATCCCTTCGAGCACTCACTAAATACTTACCATCTATTATGTTCTTTTTTAAAAAGAGAGACCAAAATGCACATGTGGTCCATGTCTCCACATGTGCAGTGCAGGGGTGTGTGTATTGGATGGATGGATGCCTTGCAGTCTGATAACCTTTGGACTCTAACACTACTTAGTTGCACTTGTTTAGACGCATGCTCTTCAGGCATAAAATAGAAATCTATTCTGCACTGTAAAATTATGAATTAATATTCTGGCATTCAAGCCAATCTCTGCTCCACAATAGCCCCATATTAACTCATTGCTCAGTCAATTGGGAGTATGCACCTGTCCTCAGGGCGCACAGATCGTTCTGTCTGAGTGATGGCAGCCATTGGAGCTGGAAGAGAGGCATGCAAGTTCTCACTGCTGTCCATGAGCAGTTAGACTCCCTAAAAATTGGGGGTGGGGTGGGGGGCAGGGCCTTAATCTCTACTATGTGAGACCATCATCATGAACCCTCATCTGTTTGTAACCCATTCTTATGGAGGCTTTAATCATTTCCTGGGAGTTTGTCATATGTAATTAGCAAGGTTGAAAATCTTGCCTTCATTAACCTTGAAAGGCTCATCAGTTACTGTAGAAAGACTTAAGGGAGCTGACTTTTTAAATAAAGTAAAAAAAAAAAAAAAAAGGAATGTAGTCACTGTGTGTGTGTGTGTGTGTGTGTGTGTGTGTACGTGTGCAGTGACTAAATACATAGGCGGCTACTGCATATCAGACGGGGAACATTCCATTGGCACTGGCACCGCTAATGCCGCTGTGTCTTTGTCTCTGCAGAGCACAGCGATGTGGACCAGGAGACCGCGCTGGCTGGGGCGCAGGGCTTCCTGGGCTGCCTGTCCGCAGTGCAGCTCAGCCACGTGGCCCCTCTGAAGGCTGCTCTGCACCCCGGCCGCTCCCCCCTCGTCACTGTCTCAGGGCACGTGACCGAGTCCAGCTGCGTGGCCCAGGCTGGCACCGACGCCACATCCAGGGAGAGGACACACTCCTTCGCAGGTAGCATCTGCGTGTCATTACCCAGCCGCAAACACAGCTTGCCCATCGCCTTGAAAGCTTCCGATGCTGCTGTGATGCGACATTCTCCAGATGGCTTCTTCAAATTGCTTCCGTTTAACTTTCAGCTCCCTTCCCCATTTGTCTCTGGATTCGCACTTTCGTATGCATGCGGGACATCGCGGTTGACATTTCTTAAGTTTAAAATAACAGAGATCCCACATTGACCTACATTCTGTTCTGCTTTAAAACGTTTATGACATTTTCAAAATTCTTTTTACTTGCATATATCACCCCCTCTCCCTCCCCCCGTTTTGTCCTTTTACTGCAGATCATTCTGGAACAAGAGATGACAGAGAGCCCCTAGCTAATGCTATCAGAAGTGACTCTGCGGTAATTGGAGGTAAGTGGATGAGCTCGTCTCTGGTTCTTATTGTCATTGCTAGGAATGGTGGATCTTCAGCATTCTAGAAACTCTTTCAGGGTCAGGCACTGAATCCTGGGGCCCATGGGGTTGGTTGATTAATTCTACTGGATTGTCCTATAGAGTATTCCTCAATGCCCAGCTTCCTTGGAGATTTTCAGAATAAATAATTGATCACTTTACTGAAGCACCACACTTAAAGAACAGATGCTAAACTGTGTCTTAAGGAATACAATTTAGCTGGAAAATGGCCATCTACATTCCCTAGGTAATTCTGAATATATTTGAAGAAGTATCATTTTTGATGGCTTCTTGGACATGTCACTGCTTCTGCAAGGGTTTATGTGAAGAGTTGAGAAAACCTGAGATTAACATTAGAAGGATATGTTTTGTGTTGCCTTAATGATTAATAAAACAGTAATTTTCATTGTTTAGATGATACCATCAATAAATGTTATATTTTATTTACATTTGTATAAAATTTAGGTAAATTGAATAAAAATGGCTCCTAGTTATTTTAAATTGCAGAATTCACACACAAAAAAATTGAGTTTATCTTCTTAGCAATGAAACAGTATATTCTCTGAGACATAATTTTTTTTTTTCAATACCAACCCCCAAATAAACTTTTTCTTCAAGATTAAGATTTTAGGAATGGCATTAAACTCAGATTACTGAAATGTTTCTGGCTCACCTTTTTTCCACACTCTGCACATATGAACATAAAAAGTAAACTTTTATTTAATTACATTGCCAGATAATGTGATTACTCATATTCGTGGGCAACTTATGTGGGCTTCAGTTTTATTTTTTTACACTCTTACTCACCTAGACATAGCCTTCCTTTAAGTAATTAGGATTTTATTTAGACAGTATAGTACTGGCCAGGTCTTTGTGTAGTCCCATTGCTTTACTTTTTATCAAATTCATGGTGTATAAATTAACGATTCCTAAATAGGATCCCCAATTAGTCATGTAAGAAGCAAAAACCTGTTAGAAGAGTTGCTAATAACTGCATGTCTAAAAAGAAATACGTTAATACGTATTATTAACGTATTTCACCATTATTTGGTAAAAACTCATTTAAAGCTATAGCATTTCAATCTCCACATTTTAAAGCAGGTTTCTAGTCAAACAAATGGTCTCAATCTCATAATGGTGCTTTCTATACATTTAACCAGTATAGATATAGCGAGATAGAGATACAGGGGGAGAGAGAGAGTGATTACATAATCAAGTCGATGTTAGAACTAAGTATTTAATCTTTAGAATACTGTTGCTGTGGGCAAAGATCATTGACCAGGTTTATGGAGTAAAGGAGAGCTCTATTAAGTCATTCTGTGTTATTTTAGAATGGCAACAAGTTATAGATTGCCTGTGAAATCCTTACTTGATTCAAATGCTTAGAGCAGAGAAGGACAACATGGGAGGTTTGCAGCTCAGGGACTCGCTAAGATCTACAGATCTGGTGTCTGCTCTTGATCATTGCAAGGACTGAGCCTCAGAGGCAGAGCAGCTGGCCATGGCCTTCTACGAGGCCTTGCCTGGGACCAGGTGCAGTTGACCTGCTCAATCCCAGAATGTCATCCTCGGGTGCATGTCTCCATCTGGGAGCATCATGGTAGAATTCTTCGCCCGTTGTCTAGTTCCTTATAAACTGCACCCACAGTGTAACAATAATGAATTCACTTAAGGATTTTCCCAAATTGGATAATCCCCCGATGTTGTATATTTCAGATGATCTTTTCTTCAGTTACAAACACTGAATACATAATATAGGATATTGATTTGATAAGACATTTAAAAACTGGTGACCCAGTTTGAGAGGATTTACTGCAGAGGGTTTCTGGCCAGGCCACACAAACATGGATGGCCAGATTTAGACAGAAAGCTACATAATTTCCTCATAAAAACGCATTCACACAGAGTTTCAGATGGCAGCAGCACAGAGTGCAGTAGCTGGCCATATTTTATTTAGAATATCTTTTGCATTATTTGTATAATCAAGGTTTTTTCCTTGGACACGACAAATCCTGATATAGCATCTCCCCCAAATTAAAGGACATAAATCACCTACATGAAGAAAATGGTTCCAGATCCATTGGTTTCGGATGGACTGCCCGGATGTCCTCCCTGGGCCAGTGTGGTGCTGATGTTTATTTTATAGTTGCAATACCCTGCTCTCTATAACGCCTCCATCAGTTTTCATGTTGGCATGGTTCAGAACTTGTTTTTTCTTTTTCTTTTTTAAACAAGAGGCCTATAACCAAAAGACAGAGATATTTATAGCAACGTAACTGGTTGCTTTTCTAAGGTGAGAGGCACAATATAACAACAAATGGATATTCTGATTTGAATGATTATTTATTAATATGGCTAATAATAACAAAAATAGCCATACCCATTAGTAAAGTCTTCAGATTTGAGGTACAGAATTCGGTTACCACATTTATATTAGATTTAGCTACATTGCTCTCCTCAGATAAGGTTGACCCAGACAAAAATTCACTTAGCCACTGGCAATGTTACAATTAGCTCTAATGAATCTGCCCCTAAAAGCTTGTGCTCAGGAAGCCACTGTCACTGATGGGACCCTTCGTAGGCTTGGCTTAATTGGGCTCCATTGAACTAGAATGAAGACTCACAGTTTTACAGTAGGATCCACACTGCTGTTTTCATTGACCTATTTTTGTCTGTAAAAAAAAAAACAGCCATAATTAACAACTCTACTGATCTCATCAGGAAAGTCTAAGTGTTAGGAAACTCTCCAATGCATGGTGACAGACAATAGCTTCCCAGATTCTGTCTTTCACGTGAAAGCTTGACTTTATCATTGACAATATATACAGGGGTGTGCAAAAGAAGGTTTACAGTTATTCATATGGAAAAATACAAACAAATAATAATTTAAGAATAAACTTTCTCCTTTTGCAAACCCCCGTATACTGTCAGTCATTCTTGAAGGGACATTCTAAAATGGAACTCTTTTCATTTTGGAAGAAATATCTGCCAAATTTCCAAGTCAAACAATCATAGTTTATCTGTCAGTCATTCTTTCAATAGAAACGGTGTTCTGTGCAGCAAGAAGCAAGTAGGGCAGCTCACAGCTCATACATCCACACAAGCACTTGCATGCAGACAGCCATCATACTTCAGGGTAGACGACCAGAAGTACTTGATGGGAAATGTTTATTTCTTCACCCAGAATGTTAAAAAGAGTTATAACCAAAGGTCAAGATTTAATGAAATGAGTAATTTTTAGTGTTTCATCAGAGACACTCTTGAATGAATCTTTTTTTTTCTTCCTTTTGTTTATTTTCCTGTGATGGCCTAGCAGTGCAAGCCTTTCTTTATTTACAACCAGAAGTTTCAAAAAAAATCAATATTCTTCATATAGAAATAACCTAAATGTACCTATATATGGGTATCAATACTGTATATTTTATTAGTCAGGATTATTCATATACTGTATATAAACTGTTTCTGCTATTCAGCATATTATATAGATTATTAAAAATCAACATAATTAAAATATCTACATATTTAAGTATGAGAAAACATTTAATTCTTTGTGATGTTACTACTATCCTGTAATTTCAAAATAATTATAACTTGTCTGTGTCTTAGTTTGAAGTGACTTCATAATCTTAGAGACCTTCTTGTGTTAAATATAAACGCACAGAATAAATTCAATATAATATACATCCAGAATGATTCGGGGTGAATCATCCTCAAGGGTAATACACTCAGAAAAAATCTCAACATATCATGATGCCACTTGATCCAGAAATACCTGAAATCTTGATATTTCCAATTTTGATTTAAGCTGAAAATAATTTTATGATGACTTATGAAACGATGACATCAACACCGTCCCTGTTCAGGTGAACATTCTGACTTTGGTTTTCTTTTCTCTCTTCTCTCACCAGGTTTGATAGCTGTTGTGATCTTTATCTTGCTGTGTATCACTGCCATAGCTGTTCGCATTTATCAGCAGAAAAGGTTATACAAAAGAAATGAGGCAAAAAGGTCAGAGAATGTAGACGGTGCCGAGGCTGTTTTGAAAAGCCAGCTTAATAGACAAAACGCAGTCAGTGAAAATCAGAAAGAATATTTCTTCTGATCGGCAGCCATGACTTAGCTTGCAATGACAATAGTGTGTTTCAGCAGCCAGGGGCTCTAGGTGGACAAAACTGTGTTCTTGCATTGAACGTACAGGCGATGGATCTGCAGCACTGCCATCTCGCCATGCCCAGACTCGAGATGGCTCCAGGAGGCCTCGTCCAGTGACACATTTTCCTAGCAGCCATGCTCTGTAACAGGGACTAGACCATGCTGTTCATTCCCAAATGTTCTGATGTGATCGAAATGCAAGTGTAACTGGCTTGATGACTGTAGTTTTTAACACTGTACCCCTGGTCTTTCAACCACGTGATCCATGAGTTTTGTTCGAGGTAAATATCAAAACTGGACTAGAATGGCCTTGCTTTATTTGAGAACATACGCTGTGTTTGCTTTAGTGTTCCCCTGGTGTTATTCATAGACCTGGAAATGCTTCTAAGATCCTGTTTGGCTGGCGTTTGCATCTTCAGTGGCCAAAAGCATTTAAACCCCTTTGCCTTTCTCTGTATTACATTCAATACAATTGATCAGTAGCCTTGAAAGATGTTTTCTTGTCATTGGTTTGTTTGTATTGCTCTTTTCCTATTTGACTGTTCTTAATGATTTTTAATACATTAGGTTTCGAGTGTCAGCGTTCAGCTCTGAACGTAGAATTCATATGTAATAAGACTCAGAAAGTGCATTGGTCATCGGTGTGTGATGTCTGACCTTTCATTTGCTATTCTCTTTTGGGAGAGTCAGTGGTTAAGACCTTGGGTAAGGCTAATTTCCCAAGGATTGTGAAATGTTGGTAACTAAAGTTGTTGATATAAAAACACAATCCTTAACACTGCCAAATAGTATCTTTATTTACAACTGTAATATATCAAATGAACTATACTGCCTAGAATATTTTCCCCAAATGTTACGTCTGTTTTCTTTATAGTTTCATACTTTTTTTTTTTTTTCCTGAAGTTTATCACCGAGTTTTCTTTGATCTCCCTTCACTATATTTCACGGAGCATAGTCTTATGTATTAGGAAAAAAGAGACACTTAAAGCATAGAACTCCATTTCCCATTCTAAAATATGTAGCCCTTTAGGCATACATTTTGCTGTGCACTGACCACCAGAGCATACTTTTTAAAGTACAAGTAGAAACCATGCCCCCTTTCTGAAAAACTGGTAGTGATTAAAGTCTGCTCATTCTACAGGATGATGACATACTATATGATATATACTAAGTAGGTTTCTCTAGTCACTTATCATTTACGACATTGGAGTACATTTATAATGAAGTACCAAAAGTCAGTATAGCCTACTAACTAGTACACTCTGATTAGGGGATACACACATACCAAGAGATTAAAGGATTAGCAATAATCTTCTGAAGCTGATACAATTTGAGGCGATGTAAACAAGGTATTTGCATGTAGCTATCTTTGAATTCCACAAACAATTAAATAATAAAGGCACTTTGCTATTTATAATCACACTTTCCAGATGCCTACTAAGGAAAAATATTGGACTCCTTAGCTTGTCCATACCAGAATAATTTGGAAATATACCAATGAGGCATCTTTTTTTCCTTACAAAGCCTGCCTATCTTTTCTCATTGCACTATCTCTATTTTGATGTTTCTGTAAATGCCTGGCTAACTTAAGGATATGAATGAATATAGTAGTTCATGAAGGACCTATGTTGGCAAATGGCATATTTTTTATTTATTACTTGAAAGAGTTGTGGTGGTGGCTAGGGAAGGCTCCGAGCATAGAAATAGTTTTTATTTGATGCAAAGCTGAATGTGGACATCAGAACAGGCCTGAATCTTTTACAGATGTTTATGTTATTTAGTAGCAGCATTAACCTGGCTGGGAGCTGGAATGCAGACAGGTTTATGGATGGTGAAGCCGCATAGTGCTCTGTGGTCTGCACGGCTCAAAACTGCAACATTATGGCATCAAAATGCACCAATACATCACGCACCATGACTTTCATTTCTCGATCTGTGATCTTTGTTCCTTCTCCTTTTCTTAATAAAGTGCAGTTTTCAATTAAAATGCACAATATATTTTAAAAAGACATTGTACAAAAGTTTAAAATGAGAAAATTATACTGGATTTTTTTTTTTTCTTAAAGCAGTAAAAAGATGTGTAGATGTTTGCCTTCTCTACTGGTATGTGTGTTTTTTTGAAATTATTATGAATTTACAAAAGCTGTATTTATAATGTATTTTTTTTCTTTTAAGTCGATTCAAAAATGAAAGGAAAAGGTTTACTGATTGTAACAACTAAAGGAAATTAAACCAGACTTTCAGTTTTGCCAGAGAACTGTGACTTGTTAGCAGTTGTTCCTTAAGAGATTATTACTTATTTAAATTGGGGGATGCCCTTTTACTTCTGCAGAGAGCTTGGCCAATGAGCACTCAGAGATGCACAGGATTATATGGGAAATCACAGCGTGGGGCAAAAGTAAGTTAACAGTTGTGAGTACACAAAACACAATTTATTCTTGTATTATTATTTACTAATTGTTTTCCATAAGAGCAACTGTAAACCTAGCTTGCCTCATTCTGTATAGTGCCCTTTTCTATAATGTAAATGTTTAAAAAATTGTTGTGATTTCAAATGAAAACAATACCTAATTAACCTTCTCTTTTTGAGAGGACTGCATTTTCCACATCTCATTCAATTCACATGTGCAATATGCAAATGGAGCAGAGTCAGGGTGGCCCATGAAATGGGGGTCATCCGTGGGAAATGGCATCTCAATTCTGTAGAAACAATGCCACTGAGAGAGCCCTCGTCCACTCTAGGAAACAGCTCCATTTTTCTTTTCTATCTCACCCCAAGGGTCGCTCTTTGAAGTACACTGAATACACTCGTTACGTGGTAAATTAAAGGCAACAAAAAGCAACCAGACAACCAACCAAACAGAAATCAATTATGTAGAATTCTCTTTCATTCGACAGCGTTGTCCTTCACCTCTAACAAGCCTGGGACTCATCCGCCCCCGGCAGGTGGAGAGCACTGAAGCATCAGGTGGTGCGGACAGCTCCATCTGCACATGGAGTGGCCGGGGTGCAGACACAGGTGAGGTTCCCGGGAGATGGGTGGAAACCCGTAGGTGGTGAAGGTGGTGCTGGAATTTCCTCTTCACAGTTTGCTGACCTTAGTGCCTCCAATTGACAAGAGCTCTGACAATTATTTAATGGAAGGATTTCGATATCCTCTTTGTCCAGAATGACCTACAGGTCTAGATCTTTTCTAGATCCTTTAAAAATGAACACAAACCTTTATTTGATAGGTCATTGACATTAATAGATTTGTGTTTGTTTGTTTTTTAAAGAAATATTAAGTGTGTATTGTCCTTGATTCCAAGAGAGAGAATTTTAACTGGAGCACTTCGTTTCTTCCTGTGTTAAATTTATCTTTAATGTTGAAAGTATCCCAAATGTGCACCTTTTCCCCTATTGACCCCCTCCAGCCCGCAGCATATCCAGTCTTTATGAAATAGATAGTGTGAGTTAGATCTGAGTGATGAGGCGTCAAGTATGATCCTTAGGATAGAAGAAAGATGACACATTTCATATCAAATCGTGTTCAGGTGCTTGTTTGACTCTCCCAGGGATGTTCAATATGTCCTGCTTGTTTTCTGCTTTTCCAAAGTTTGGAAGATGGAGAGTGGTAACGGGAAGAAAAAGTTGAGAAGCCAGCTCTGTGTGGAGATGCATGTGAGTGAGAACATGCATGCCTACAAGAAAACGAAATGAGGAGGAAGGGAACATGACACAGTTTGCATGTGATGTGGCAAGAGAGTTGGACTTTTGGTGATCTGTAGGTTCCAAAGTCTACTAGTCTTTGAAGCCTTGCAAATGGAAGTAAAGTGGAGTAAAAAACAGTCAGATCCATGATTATAATGGCTTCTCCAAAGAAATTATTTTTTTTGTCCTTTTCTCTATAACATTGTACTTAAATATATATATTAAGTTACATGCATATGTTTTAAAATTCAAATAGTATGAGAAATCTTACAAAGAAAAATAGCTTTTCTATTACTATACCACCTCACCATTATTTTGAGGTCTTTATTATTATTATGGTTATTGTTTTATCCTCACCTGAGGATATCTCCTCCCCCCACCATTAATATTCAGAGAGAGTGATAGGGGTGGATGACAGAGAGAGAAAAAACATCCACATGAGAGAGAGATATTGATTGGTTGCCTCCCTCACATACCAGGGCTGGAGATGAACTTACAACAAAGGTATGTGACCTTGACAGCAAATTGAACCCACCACCATCCGGTCCACAGGCCAGCGCTTTAATCACTGAGCAGCTGACCAGGGCTTGAGTCTTTTTAGCTGTGTCTTTTGAGCTGTCTTCATGTTTCTTAATTATATTCTGTAACAGGCTGGGTTCCCTGGGAAGCAAATGCTGAGACAGATGATCATGAATGAAGTTTATTAGAGAGTACTAGAGATATCGGCACCTGTGGGGGAAGGGCGATGCAGGATGGGCAGCTGGAGAAGTTGGGCTGTTGTGCCATCCCAAGGGCTCAGCCCACCTGTGGGTATGGCCCCTGAGTTGACATCAGGGGGCTGGGCATTTATATGCTGTGTCAACCAGATGGTGGATGTGACTGCATGGTGAAGTGGCCATGAGCTTGGACAGACAGCTCTTTCCTGCTTAGGCAATTCCTGAAAAGGGAGGACAATTCTTCTCAGCATCTGGGGAGAAGAAGTCATTTAGTCCTGAGCAGGGATCTGGGTAGCGCAGTACAGCATCCCTGGGTCCAGCCCTGTGCTGCTCAGATCGACTGCTTCCTATCGGCTCTGGGAGACACTCATGCATAAATCTGGTGAGAGGGAAAGGAGGTGCGACAGACCATAGACTCTGCCCCTGCAGGTGGTCTCTTGGCTGTAACTGGTTCTTGCCCTCTCCATCCTCAGCAGCCTATACAGACTCCCATGTCTACAGCCGACAGCTCTGCCAAGAGTTTGAAGCCTTGACTACTCCACCTCTACTATACATTTGCATTTACAATTAAAATTGGTCAAAAGAGTATCTACATGCCCAACATGTTCTTCCTTTCTCCATAGTATAATAATAGCTCTATTATTATTGACAGGGACAGTTACCCTAACAGAGCTTCCCACCTAACACTAACAGTGAAGGATGTGTGGGAAGAGCATGCATCCTTCCATATCAGACCATCAGAGGGCCTCTGTGGATCCTCCAAAGGTGGTGTTGGTGGGCACCCAGGCAGGCAATAAAGGCAGCCCATAGCTGAAATGAGTAGTGATTCTATTCAAAAGTAGTCTGATAGGTTTGGAAAGGACACATTTTTCAGATCAATATCCACCTATTTTTTTAATTTCTTTATTGATTAAGGTGTTACATATGTGTCCTTATTCCTCCACTACTCCCCACCCCCTTATTCCCGATAATATGTTACTCCACAATAGCAAAGGTACCAACATCTGGCACAGCAGCTGAACTGCGGCTGCTGCAGGCTGACTCTCTTTGCCATGTAAGGTGATGGGTTCACAGGTTGCAGCGATAAGGTGTGGACAGTTTTGAGGTGCCATTAGACTGCCTACGACCGTCATTTTCTTCATCCAACTAACCCGATGTCCTTCACTCCAGATCTGTTTTGTTTGAATTTCTCTAAAGAGAAGCATGTATTCAGGTGCCTCTCTGTGCTTCTGTGTATGAAATGCTTGTGAAGCAACTGCCTGTCCCCATGTTTCCCGGGTTGGGTATATAACGTCTGCTCCGTATCCTTATGTAAACTGGCCGCACTTCCCCTGTCTGGAGGAAATGCAGATACTAGTAGTCAGTGAGTCTAGCCAGGGTGGAACTGGGCACTCCCATAGCCCCTGCTTTCCTGCTAACCCTTCTCCGTCTGAGAAAGGAGTGGAAATTCTCATCACTTGACTTGCTCAAGTGGCTGGCTTCAAATTGCCTTTCTGACAATTAGGGGCTCTGCCCATTATTTTTTGAAAAGTCATTAAATTATTAATACCGATTTTATCGAGCCATCAAGTAGGGAGACCGGTTCTCATTATAATTCTTTGCGTTATGCCAGACTCATTTGTGTTTGCTCTTAATAAAATAATTTTCTTATTCCATGTGCTGATACCAGACATGGCTTTATGCCCATTGAACTAACACATCTGCTTCCAAGCTGTTCTTATGAGAAACTTTCTAATAAAGTATGTTTCTGTGAATGAATTTATGTTTTCATTGAAAATACACTGTTAATGATGATTCGTATTTCTCTGTAGTCAAAAGGAACAAATTAATTTTTTAATTGAGCAGTGAAATGGCCTGTTTCTCTAAAATACATGTTAGGAGAAGGTGGTCTCAAATGACTATGAGGACTGTGACTCTGCGATAATTTTTTTTTTCATTTTTTTAAAGATATTTGGTAACGGTTTCTTAGTAGAAACCTATAGCTCCAAATAGACTATTGTAGAATGGCACCTCCTGAAATAGGATTGTAGTTTTAGGGAAGGAAATAAGTCAAATATAACAAAAACATTTATCATGTCAAAAAATACACAAAAACAAATACTGACCAAAGTAATTTCAACTTTGAATCCTTATGTTAGGAACTATAGTAGTGATGGTGCTGAGGATGGTTTCTGAGTGGTGTCACATTTTTGTCCACTTACTCGTTTTCTGCCCATAATTTGTATAAGAGAAAGAAAATATCTCATCTTCCCTGATGACTTTCTTTGTGGAAATTTAGTATAGTTTGGCCTCACCATAGTTAAAATTTCATATGTGAAATTGATATGGTGTTAAATGCCTTTAAAAAATATCTTCGAGCAATTTCTACTTTTCTACTGTCTTCTATCGTGAAATCAATGCTAAGCTATAGAATTTAAGCTATAAAATATAAACATAGTCAACCCTTGAAATCTTTCATTTGAAAGGAAACATTTTCCAAGATGTTACTAATACTGCACAGCACAGTCAGTGTGGCTTAGTAGTTGAGTGTCATCCTATGAACCAGTAGTTCATGGTTCGATTCCTGGTCATGGCACATGCCTGGGTTGTGTGCTCGATCCCAAGTGTGGGGTGTGCAAGAGGCAGCTGATCAATGATTCTCTATCATCATTGATGCTTCTATCTCTATCTTCTCTCCCTTCCTCAATAAAAAATATTTTAAAATAATAATAATGATAATACTGTACAAACAAAATAGCCACTAAATTGCTAAAACATTTTAATTACACATGTGCAACTATTTTTTGCCCTGTGAGTGCTTTTCTATTGAAGCAGTGGGTTATGGGGAAAGTCTTGGAAACTCCCATTGGCTCCTAGACACAAAACCAACACAGACCCCCACTTAGTCCCTTCAGACACCATCCTTTCCTTTAAAACCCAAGTGAAAATAGTTTCCGCTCCCATCTTGGGACTGTGTGAAGTTGAACCCCTCCTCCCTGCAAGATCTTCTGGGGGCCCTGCAGGAATGGTGTCATATACTAGGTCCTTGTAAGTTACTTCAGCCAAATGCCCACATCAGACCATTTCTCTAGTGACTAATCTAGTTTCAGCTAACTAGGTTAACTCTATTTCATGACCAGCTGCTTCTGGTTACAGCTCGAGTTTTTCTCTTAATTCACCAAGCTCAGGGAATATTGGACTGTAACATTTAAGCAAGAAAATTATAAACATGTTGGACATAAGGTAAAAAAAAAAAAAAAAAAAAAAAAAAAAAAAAAATTACAAATCAGACCCGGCTGGTGTGGTTTAGTAGTTGAGTTTCAATCTAGGAAGCAGAAGGTCATGGTTCAATTTCCGACTGGGCACAGAAGGTTGCAGGCTCGATCCCCAGTGTGGGGCGTGCAGGAGGCAGCCGATCAATTATTTTCTCTCATTTGATGTTTCAATCTCTCTCTCCCTCTCCCTTCATCTCTGAAACTGACATATATATATATTTACAAATCAGAATAACTGAATTGAATTGGATATCAATTCTCATAGTTCCTAGAGTCCACCAGCTATGCCTGTGCAATGAGTTGTTCACATGGCCTACCCTACTGTCTGTCCTCTCACCCCGGCTGGCACAGTTGCCTTCCCACTCCCAAAACATAAAGACCACAGCCCCACGGGGATCCCATTCCTCTGGTTTCTTCCTTCCCAGAATGAATGACATGCATATGTATGATAACCTTAACCCCAGAGACAGAATAGAGTCTGGCTCCCAAGTCATTGCCAGGACCATCTGAGGGCTTGACAGTGAGATGTCCTGGACTGTGGGCCATCCATCCATCCATCCTTTCAGAGTATCGGGTGGCAGCTTCTGACATCCTCTCTCTCGAACATTCTGTGACTCACCGCTGGGTTAATAGGACGATTAACCTCATCTTTCATGCTCTGAGCCTCATTCCAACCATGTGTCAATCCTAATCCTGCTGCCCGCCTCTCCCAGGGTCTGCTGTTCTGTGGAAAACAGCACTAGCCACATAGTTGCCAAAAGTTGAAATCAAACCAGGAGTCCCCTCCATCACGCTCCCCTATGCTAGTATGTCTGCTCAAACCTTAAACCTGTCATAAATCCAGCCTCTTCTCTCCCAACCCCCCTTTCAAGCTCTTGTCATCGCATGGATGGTGGTCTGAAGTGGCCTCTTAATTGGTCTGTGGCATCAGGCTGAAAGCCTCGACCTCCTAGTCATTCTCTCCTCTGCAGATCTCTCTGTGCCATGACGCACTCTCTAGAAGCCACTTTGCTTGTAGGATGAAAGGTCACGGTGGCTCTATATCTCATATTATTATCCTTATTGTTCCAGATTAATCAGAGCTGTGTATCACACTTCACTATCAAGAGTGTTTCATTTTTAGTGATAAATTATATGGTTAACATACACATAATCATGACCTGGCCCTGGCCTCATATCAGATAGAGATACTCCTATTTTTCCACACTAATATTCTTTTAGTTATATTCCATTTATTTTCCATTCACCCCTGCCCCCATTGCATAGCTTTTGAGTTTGTTAACCCTTTGTAGGACATTCTTTTCTCTTTAGTTTAGATAGTCTACTCGTTCCCATCATTTGAGCAGCATTTTCTCAGCAAAGCTTTCCCTGTTCTCCATGGCTGGTTCGTATTCTCAGACTGAAAGCACCCTCTCACGACCCTGGCATGCCTTCTCCCTGAGTCTGAGCCCCGTGAGGTCAACAGATCTCAGTTCACATCAGTCCCATCACCAGGCATGATGTGTAGAGACACCCAACAGAGTTAACCGAGCAAACACAGGTTAAGAAAATAATGACTGATAGCTGATTGCTTTTTCTATACTTGTAATTGATGGGTCAATCTCATAAGAAAGGAAGACTGCAGCAAAGATAAACAATGATCTTTCTCTCCAAAACCAGAAGACCACTAGTAATATCTAAATGCAACCTCTATTATTAGCAAAACAGAATAATTTTCTCCCACACCACTGTACTAACCCATCAAGGCCCTTTAATCAGCATCTTGTGTAATGCTACACCTTTACTATGATCAAGCTTTTCTACTGTCTTGTAACCAAGCAAGCAAACAAAATAAAAGGCAGCTGTGACAATTCTTTATATTCTTTCAGCGAGAGAGGGAGAGGGAGAGGGAGAAAGAGAGAAACATTAATGATAAAAGATAATTATTGGTCACTGCTCCTGCACAGCCCCTACTGGGGATCAAGCCTGCAACCCTGGCATGTGACCTGACTGGGAATGGAACCGTGACCTCTTGGTTCATATGTTGGCACTCAGCCACTGAGCCATGTCTGCTGGGCTCCAGTTACAATTCTTACATTACCTAGTCCTGGGATCTCTATTTGCTCTTAATGAAACACATTAGCCTCCACTCGTATTTTATAAACAGAGTGAGGCAGAAGTTTGTCATTTACCTGTGTTTGTTCAGTATTATCCAGGTCATTATGCAGAACTGAAAGCTGGTTTATTAACAGTTATCTGATGTACAACTTTTCTCGTCTTGAGTTTATATAAGACTAGAGGCCTGGTGCACGAAATTCATGCACAGGGTATGGGGAGGTGTCCCTCAGCCCAGCCTGCACCCTCTCTAATCTGGGACCCCTCAAGGGCAGTCAGACATCTCTCTCACAATCCAGGACTGCTGGTTCCCACCTGCTCACCTGCCTGCCTTCCTGATTGCCCCTAACCACTTCTGCCTGCCAGCCTGATCAACCCCTAACCACTCCCATGCCAGCCTGATTGATATCTAACTGCTCCCCTGCCAGCCTGTTTGCCCCCAACTTTCCTCCTCTGCCAGCCTGGCCACCCCTAACTGCCCTCCCCTGCAGGGTTGATCACCTCCAACTGCCCTCCCTTGCAGACCTGGTCCCTCTCAACTGCCCTCCCTTGCAGGCCTGGTGCCTCCAAATGCCCGTCCCAGCTGGCCATCTTGTGTCCACATGGGGGTAGGATCTTTGAATACATGGGGGCAGCCATCTTGTGTGTTGGAGTGATGGTCAATCTGCATATTACTCTTTTATTATTTAGGATAGAGGTACATGGGTGGGGGCCAGCTGGTTTGCCCTGAAGGGTGTCCCAAATCAGGGTGGGGGTTCCCTTGGGGCATGGGGTGGCCTGAGCAAGGGGCCTGTTCTGGTTTGCAGGCTTGCCACGCCCCCTGGCAACCCAAGCAGAGGCCCTGGTATCTGGAATTTATCTATCTTCTACAATTGAAACTTTGTAGCCTGGAGCCAATCCAAGCCCCCTGTTCTTTCCATGGCTGCCGCCATTTCTATTTGGATTTGTTTACCTTCTACAATATAATTGTAACTTTGTAGCCTGAAGTGGAGGCCAAGGCCGGCCAGGGCTGCAGAAGCTTGGCTTCCTCTATTGCCTGGGAAACCCAAGCCTCTCTCCTGCTCTCTGTGGCCACAGCCATCTTGCCTGGGGTTAATTTGCATACTCGCTCTGATTGGCTGGTGGGTGTGGCTGGTGGGCATTACTTGTAGTTGTAGCAGAGTGGTGGTTAATTTGCATATCACTCTTTTATTAGGTAGGATGTATATTGTATCTGCTCACACTATATTAGTATATGTGCTCACTGTGATGAGCATTTGGATTAGATTAGAAGAAAAGGGGTTCAGGTTGAGCATAATAGATTAGATACTGTATTTGAATTGGGAAAAAATGGAGATTTTCATTATTGCAACGATCTTACATAATTTGTTGAGTTTGCTGGGTGGATTATGTTTTCTAATATAGTTCTCTTTGGTTTGGAAATTGTTTCACTTGGAATCCATGTGGATTAGGAAGAGAGACAGGGAGAGAGGGAGAGACAGAAAGGCAGACACACACTGACCCTCTTTGGGACTGTGCTTCCCTTTCTCTATTGCCGAGCTCTGTGGGCGCTGAGGGCTGGAGAGCAGCAGTCCTGCTGTGGCTGGCTCGGGAGTCAGCAGGGCTCCATCTGAAAGTGACTCGGGCACTGGGGGTGAAGAAGGGTGATTGTTTTCACTCACTTGATTGAAACGGGTAGAAACATAGACAGTCCTCCGGTTATTTCTATGCAGCTTACCGACTACTGTTTTTCTTTTTAAATGGACATTTAGTACCTATTTAGAACAATAAAATACCTCAAAGCAAGCATTAAGCAAATGTAGCTTATCTATCACATGCCCAACTTCTCTTGATAGTAATAACCATGAATACAGTGTCCATTACATGGTGAATGGTACATTTTTATAAGTTGCTTTATAGATCCACTTTGTGAACACTGATAAACCTATTTAGAAAGTACCCAATTAAGAAAAGTTTAATGAAAGCCAATGACTCAATGCCCTAAATTTTATTTTTGAGGCACTGAAATGTGTTTTGAATGTGTCATATTATATACATTAGTGTTACAAATGTCACCCTTGTTCAATACCAATTTGTCCACAATAACACATATGGGCAATGAACATTTCATTGTGCGTGCTGTATACATCAGTAATTTTCTTTATTTTCTTTTACTTTTTGCAATGTTTAAAGAGTGTTACTGCATTTATGGGAAATGCATTTTATTAGTAATCAACCTGGACTTCCACTCAACAGCCCTGGCCGTTCATATGGGAAGATGAGTCCGCTCAGACTCTAATGGAAAGTGCAGAAGAATGAACTCCACTGTGTTCCAGGAAAGCAATTAAATACCTCGCTAGCACTTTAGGTTTAATTTGCAAAAAGCACAGGAAAGGAGGGGGGTGGGGCGTGAAAGTGCTGTGTCTCCATCTTTTTAGTATTATTTTATTTGAAATAATTTTAGACTTACAGAATAGTCATAAAACTGGTGCACAGAATCAATGTTTGGCCAGTCGGAGAAAGATGAGTATCACATGATCTCATTCATATGTGGGAATCTAATAAACCAAATAGTCTGATGATCCAAAATAGAACCCAGCTGGCGTAGCTCAGTGGTTGAGTGTTGACCCACGAACCAAGAGGTCGGTGGTTCGATTCCTGGTCAGGGAACATGCCAGGTTGTGGGCTGGATCTCCAATGTAGGGCATGCAGGAGGCAGCCGATCCATTGTTTTCTCTCATTGATGTTTCTATCTCTCTTTCCTTCTCCCTTCTTTCTCTCTAAAATTACTAAAAAATACATTTTAAAAAATAGACCCAGAGACATGGAAACACGAACAGACTGTTGAACCTGAGAGGGAAGGCAGGGGAAGAGATCAACCAATGAACTTGTACGCATATGTGCATAACCCATAGACACAGACAATGGGGTGGCGAGGGCTTGGGGGGGAGGGGACAGAAGAGGTTAATAGAGCAGGCTGGAAGAAGTTAATGGGGGGCAGGGAGGAGAAAGGAGGATCTATGTAATACTTTCAACAATAAAGATTAAAAAAATTGATGTTTATCCTCCACTCAGCCTCCCTCCCCTTAACAACTAACATAATTATGTTTCGCTATGAAAACCAGGGAATTAGCATTGTACACTAAACTACATATCTCCTGCGAATTCCCCCCCTAACATCCTGTTTTGTGGCAGGATCCAGCCGGGGCCCTGGATTATACTCAGTGGCCCGTGTCTCTTTAATGTCCTCCCACCCGTGGCAGCTCCTTGGCATTTCCTTGTCTTGCATGACCTTGACTCTGCTGCTACTTTACAGTAACCGACCGTGACACTCGGGTTTGGCTTGCCTGATGTTTTCTCGTGATTCAGGAGCGCTTACCCAGTTCTTGGCAAGAGCACCACAGAAGTGATGTGTCCTCAGTTCCTAACGTCACGGGCGCATGCTGTCAGCATGTTTTACTGCTTGTGATATGGGCCTTGAGATCCTGGTTAATGTGATGTTTGTCCCCACTGTGTTTCTCCTTTGTAAAATTGCTTCTAGCTGTGGCTGCTCTCCTGCTTCCCCTCGCCATTCCCCGGCTGGTCTCAGCATTCCTTAGCGGATCTTGCCTCCGACAGTTTTTGCCGTGGTCTGTGCCAAAAGGTGCTTTTGTGTTTCCCTCATTCCTTCCACATTTGTTAATTTGAATTTTTCTATACGGAAGTGCTGCCCTTCTCCACCCTTTAATGATTTATGCAATGCTTTACTCAGACGTGGACACATCCATAGTTGTTTTATTCTGCAATCCAGCGCTGTGACTATTGGCTCCGTGGCTCACATTGTTCCATATTTGACTTCCTTGGTGAGGGTCCCCCGGGCGAGATGTATGGATGGCACAGAACGATCAAGTCGGCGGGGTTATTGTTAAAGAAATTAGTATTGATATTTAATCACAAATACTCAATTTCTTCATATTTCTAGGCGAACAACGCCTAATGGAGCAAGAATAAATAGCCGTGTTTCCCCATGTGAGACATGTTTCTAGACTGCAACAGTTTTCAAACCCAGCTCAGTCCAACGTAAGCCCGATTTCCCTTCCCCGGGCCTCTGTTTTAGGAGGAAACCTGTGCCTCTCCTTCGATGTGGCTGTTTTAATAGTCCACACTCTGTGGTCCACAATAGAAAGCCAGCCACGAGGGACAGGGGGAAGGGCAGGTTCTAACCAGTAAGAACAATTGCTGCCGGGAGAACAGTGCAGGATGGAGCAGACTCAACAGGGACCTGTCCAGAGGTGACCGGGGATTTTAAAGGAAGATCGAGCCAGCGGGGAGGGAGGTGAGCAGGGGCTCGGGAGAGTCAGGGAGGTGAAAAATTAGAAGGGTTGGTTATAAATCACCCATGCCCTGCCTCCAGCTGTGCCTGCTGGCTGGCAATTAGGGCCACTGGGCTCTGTGTTCCTGTCCTCAGGTGCCGGCTGGCACCAAGGGCAGATTCTTCTGGCATCCGGGGGGTTCAGGCAGGCGCTGTCAGGGGGGCTGGGCCATGATAGAGGGGCTAGACATGATGTTGGTGTTCGTTCATCTGTTTGCAGCACTAGGCTGAGTCCTGATCAGACTCAGCCAGAGTTCCCTGAAGGAGAGGATCTTTGTCAGTCTGCCTCCTGACTTCCTCCTTTTGTGGTGCTGGTTGTTTTGGTCTAATGACATGTGCATGTAATTATGATTTTATTCTGCAGACACTAGAGCTCAGATATGTCCGGATTAGTTTTTAAGAACAACTTTCTTTTAAATTTTGTTTTTATTGATTTTAGAGAGAGAGGAAGGAAAGGGAGAGGGAGAAGTAGAGGAAGAGAGAGAAAAGGAGAAAGAGAAACGTGGATCAGCTGCCTCCCGCATGCCCCTACTGGGGATCCAGTCCGCAACCCAGGCACGTGTCCTGACTGGGAATTGAACTGGTGACCTCTTGGTGTACAGATGATGCTCAACCATCAGAGCCACACCAGCCATGGCTAGAGCATCTTTCTTTTTGACACAAAGGTTTTTATCTCAAGCAGTCTGGCTATGACCTGTGAGCTCTCCCGTCACCCGGACCTGCTGTCCTGGCTGCCACAGCAGTTACCCACAGACAACTTCCATTTCCAGTGTTTCAGGGGGCCAGTGTTTTTGTGTGAACTCAATTTTTTAAGGAACCCAAAATTTCCCTCCACTTATTTTCAATCACGTTTATGTGAAACATCAAATGTTTGTATATATAACATATATATGTAAATATATATATACATACATATGCCAGCATATTTCATGTGTTGTGTGTATGCTTATATGTGTTTTAGGTATTTGGTGTGTATATATGTTTTATTTCCTAGCACTTGTCTGAATTATAAAAAGACATTTTTTAAAATCTATTTTGCTGGAAATTCATAAAAGCAGTTAGATGATTTTCCAAGTGAGATGCTTAAAGGAAACGTTTTAAATGGCTTAGTAGACTCATTTGGCTTGCAGAGCTTCCAAAGTGCCTCTTTCCTTCAAATTAGCTTCATCTATTTAACATCACACACTCCTCACCCTCTCCTTACAGCCCCCTGGAAGACGCGTCTTACAAATCCTAAGGAGTGACTTCCAATGTTCTCTGTACAGATGCACTCCGGTTGTATAAGCGTGGCATACAGTAGGTGCTGTATAAGTGCTGATGCCTTATATAAGTCCAAGCAACCAACTCCTCAGTAATAATAATCGCCATGCATTATTTAACAAAAACGGGAGAACACGTGTTGCTTTAGTACAATGAAAGCACATGTAAAAAGCAACTCCAAAGTGGTTTCCAAATCACGTCCCAACATGGGCTGGGAACATGGGCAAATGCGTGGGGTTTCTATGATTTTGATCAGCGTTCTCTATGCCTTAGGCCAGTGGTCCGCAAACGGTGGCTCGCAAGCCACGTGCGGCTCTTTGGCTCCTTGAGTGTGGCTCTTCCACAAAATACCACGGCCTGGGCAAGTCTGTTTTGAAGAAGTGGCGTTAGAAGAGGTTCAAGTTGAAAAAATGTGGCTCTCCAAAGAAATTTCAATCGTCGTCTTGTTGATATTTGGCTCTGCTGACTAATGAGTTTGCCGACCACTGCCTTAGATGCAGTTCTCAAAATGAAGCAAGATAAGTCAGCTCAGCTGGGTAGTCCCAGACTCCCAAGTCAAGTGATTCCGATTAAGCGGGAGCAACAGGAGTTTCCACTTTTAATCGCCATCTCCATTCTGGTGGGAAACTGAGCTAGAGTGGGTGCCTTGAGAGCTGCTCTCAGGTTTTGCTTGTTGTCTGCAGGAGGCAAGTAGGCTGGGCTGCGGGCAGGAGGCCTGGGGTGTTTATAAGAAGCAGCAGCCAGTGGAGGGGGCGGAGTGTGTGAGCAGTGACTTCTGGGAGATGGAGACTTAGGATCGCCTTGGGGAGCTTGGTAAGTGTCTGCTTCCCTTGCTCAGTAAGCCAGAAACCACCCAGCCTTGGCATTTGACTTTTCTAGCTCAGTGTTGCGTTTGTCGACAAGTTGTACAGTATTGATTTCAGGAAGAGGAATTAACTTTAAATGTGTGTTTTCAAAAACAGCCTCCACCCTACAACAGTAACATCCCCTAAGACAGTGGTCGGCAAACGCATTAGTCCACAGAGTCAAATATCATCAGTACAACAGTTGAAATTTCTTTTGAGAGCCAAATTTTTTCAACTTAAACTTCTTCTAACACCACATCTTCAAAATAGACTCGCCCAGGCCATGGTATTTTGTGGAAGAGCCACACTCAAGGGGCCAAAGAGCCGCATGTGGCTCACGAGCCGTGATTTGCCGACCACAGACCTAAGAAAAAGTTAAAACATGAATGTCTAGTTTTGTTTGTTTGTTTGTTTGTTTGTTTTTTTGTTTGTTTTTTTTAAATCAATTGCAATTTTTAACAATTTAAAAAAATAATAACTGGATCTATTCTTCCTGGCTTGCTGTGTGGACAGAAACCAGGGATTCATATGATTTATCTGGGATTGAAATGAATTTTTTTCTCTGATGCACCATTTTTTCTCTCTGTTGTTTTTTATTTTCAAACTTGAATAAGAGATAATGTAGCATTTAGCCTTCAATTCAAGCATAATGCAACTTCATGGGAGCTTATGAGCCAGTGCCTAGTGTGCTGAGTGGTCTGATATTCAATTCAGTTGAGTATCTTCTGAGCTATAAATGTATCAGGATCCCCCAATTTCTGGGAATGAAATACAAGTAGCAATAACGTGAATGTAAAAGCAGATTTCTATCTGGGGACATGAACATGCTCTCACAGTGGTGCAGTAGCCAAATATTTACTTTGTTGTAATTAGGAAGTGCAAGTCCAATTTGGAATTCTCAATAATACTAGTGAAAATTTTCAGGGCTTGCTGACTTTCAATTCAGTGGTAAATCTATATACTTGATAGGCTGCCAATAGAAGGTCCCCCCCCCCCCTCAAAAGAAAAATAAGCCTCCCCCAAATATAGCATTTAAAACACCACTGCAAAGAAATAATGTTGTGATGTAACTGAATTGCATATGGAGGCTAATGATGACTTATTTCAAAAAAGTTGGATGCCAATTTCAAAAGGAGGGAATTAATATTGAATATACTCTTAGACTGTATCAGTGGTCTGATTATTAGAATCACATGGAAATCTGCTGTAATTATTATTGTTAGAATCACATGGAAATCTGTTGAAATCACTTGCAATACCTTAACCAAAGCATCTTGAAAGCAGAAGATGATCAGGGGTAGACCCACTGGATGTCATTGTTTTAGGTCTGTCATGATGGAAGTTTCCAGTAGGCTTGTCTTCAATCTAAAACTGGCTGTTGAGGGTGGTAAGTGTGAAGATGTAAGAAAGGGGAGCATTTGCATAAGAATGACAGGGAAGGCTCTGGGAGAGGGGGAGATAACCAGCAAATAAAGCAGCAATGGAACAGCTGAAATCATTTATTAATTTATTAGTTGGCTTTGCCTGTCCTTAATGTATTCCAAACATTACTACTTGTGAAGTTAAGGTTTTAAAAAAGGAACACACACACTTGAAATCTATGCAATGCAAATGCCGAGTAGTTCGGAGACACCTGAAGGGCAAGGGCTTCTGTGCTGTCAGTTCTAACCTGCGCTCACATCACCAGGGATCTTGTTAGAGCCGGTTCGACTCATGGTCTGGGGTTTGTCCTGAATGTCTGCCGCTCTAACAAGCTCCCTGGGACAGGCAGAGCTGCCAGTCCACGGACCACCCTCGGAATGGCGAGATTTCAACGGAAATAGGCCCCTGTGAGTGGCTGTATTTCCAACAGCCAGTGGGGAGGAATATCAGAGGGTTATCGCAGTAACATAAAGAAATATCAGAATCATGCCAACACACTGACATAGAGTTTCTTGGGAGTAAGCCTTTACATCCTTTGTGACAGCACGCAGGCCTTCAACTCCTGAGGTCCTGAGCCCCAGCTGACGTTGGAGAAGCAGGTGTGTGCAAGCAGAGTTCATCAGGTACTCTCTGGGGGGGAGAGGAGGGAAGAGGAATGGGGGAAAGGAGGAGGGGAGGATTTAACTAACCCTTTGTACGCCATAAGCATCTATAGATGCAAGCGGGATGGTTTTTGTTCCGGACGCGTGGCATTAACTGGTGAAACGAAACGTGTCGGCATATTTGAAGGACAAAAAATGCTTGGAACGTTCAGTCTTGGGGATTCCAGGCTGGGAAGCATTAGGGCAGGGGTGCATGTCATGTCACACCGGGTAGCTTCCTGCTTGTTTTTCCTGCTTGTTCTCCCCATGCGTCCCTCTGTTCTGGAGACCACTCGGGCCAGTTTCCTCAGCAAAATTCAAATTCTGGTGCAAAAACTCTTTACCTTGTTAACAACACTTGGACACTTCTCTTTTGTTTGAAAATCGGCCTTTACATTTGTTCCTGCCAGAACTAAACCCAAGCCTCCATCCTGGAGCTCCCTCAATGGTGGATACAGGTTCATGTTGAGCATGACTGCACGTCTTTACACATGTTCCTTCTCCGCTGTGAGAAATGGGGAGCATGAAAAATTCATAGGTGAAAATGCAAATTCTAAAAAAATTTCTCCGGAGTGAAACAGATAAAACAGTCCGTAATGTGAAATGACTTTCATCCCCGTGGCCTAAATCCGTGGTAAAACGTCCTGCAACATTTTATAAAATTGTTGTATAATAATAACTGGGGTATAATATTCCCCATCTGGGGACAACCAGTGCCAAAGTCCTCACATGGATGGATTTTCTGTGACTTGGCCATGGATAAGATTTATGTGTATCTGGCTTAGGCATATCTGGAAGGATTATTTAACTTGGGACTTACAAACTAACAGGTAATTAGCTAAGAAATACTAAATGACATTAATGGTTGGTGATATATTAATGTATTTTCTGGTACACCAATGCAATACATTTATTCTTTTTTTAAAAAAATGTTTTTATTGATGTCAGAGAGGGAGGGGGATAGAAACATCAATGATGAGAGAGAATCATCGATTGGCTGCCTCCTGCACACCCTCTACTGGGCATATCCTCTGACCTGGGAATATGCTCTGATCCGGAATCAAACCGTGAGCTCCTGGCTCATAGGTCGACCTACAACTACTGAGCCACACCAGCTGGGAACTACATTTATACTCATCAAGTTTGGTAAAGCGGTGGCCCTCGGTTGTCGCCCGTGTGGGACTGGCCCAGGTCTGCGGGGCCCTGCACAGGGCCCTCCTGTATTTTCTCTCTCCTTGGCCCTCGCTCTCTATGGTGTTCATCCCCTCTTCTAACGGCCTCTGTGACTCCCACAGCAAAACTGCTTCGCCGACTATGTATTCTCGTACCTTAACTTTCCACACAAGTTTGATGTCCTGGGGTTCCGGACTTGTGCTCTATCCTGCATCAGTTTTCAGGATCCTTTTGGCCAACCAGCCCTAATGCTGTGCATCGAATTCTTCTCTCTTCTGTGGCGCTGGTTCTCCCACTTTGGGGGATCTTGTAAAAATCCCAAAGCTTAGGCTGCACTCTAGACCAAATCAGATCAAAATCCCTGAAGTGAATGCAACCAATTAAAAAAACAAACAAACAAAAAACACCTGGAAATAATCCAACACACAGCCCAGTCTGAGAGCCTGTCATAGGGACTCGCACCTGCACACGTGCACACACCGCTGTTCCCACGGCCACGTTCACTGTCCGATGCAGACGCCCTTGGACGACAGCTGAGGACACGGCTTTGTACACGGCGACCATTCACAGCGCCCCCTGCAGGCCAGTTTGACTCCACAGTGGCCCTTGCAGCTTTAACAGTCCTTGACCACTGCTGGGCGATCTGCCTTGTCTCCTGTCTTCTTCAGAGTCACCCACCCAACTCCAGGGAGAAGCTCCACATTTTCAATTGCAACGGTTACACCCAGGGGACACCTGGCAAGCTGCTCTCCTCACATGATAAAACCAGCCCGGTGTCCCTGCTCTTCCATTTTCCTTCAGCATTTCCTCCTTTTGCCAAAAACATTCTGCCAAACTGAGAGCCATATTTTGCCACCAAAGGTAGCAGCGCCATCCCAGAGAAAAACATAAACTGTTACTCGCTGTCGATTAGACGCCGTTAAAGCGGGACCGTTTAGTGAAGCTTTTATGTAAATGCACTTTTTTTTTTTTTCTATTTGTGTTTATAAGAGAGAAAATAGGCAATTCTGTTTTTATGTACGTACAGGGGTGGGCAAAAGGAGCTTTACTGCTACAGTACAAATAAGAGTCATTAATGGATAATAATACAAGAATAAGCGGGGTTTGGGGTGCTCAGGGCCGTAAACCTCCTTTCACTCAGCGCTATATCGGCATCCTAGTTCACATCCTTTCCTGGGAAGCATCGCCGCGCAGGCCCTGCTGCTCATTGGAGCTGCACCACTGTACCGAACGGGGACCCTTAGCTGGGCTCCAGTGTCCTGTGTCTGACTCTGTGTCCAATGGTGGGCCCGGCAGGGAAATCTCAATACATGCTTCTCACAAGCCTCACCGTTAACCCTCCGTTTGGTTAGAGGCTGGCTGCTGCATCCTGATTGGCTGGTTGCCATCATCACTCAGTTGCAGGGGAGCTGTTTCTCTCTTTTCCGTGTCCATCACGGGAAATGACAGGTTCCTGAGTGGAGGAGCTGGGGATTAAGAAAGAAAGAGACCAGGAGGCAGAAACAGATTCATCAAGCTGGGCGCTAGGTGGGCGCCATCTCTCTGATGGAGAGGCAGCAAGGTGACCCCCCAACCCATGTAGCAGGTTTATTTATAGGATCAAAGGAGCTTATTTGCATTCTTAACTAGGCTCTAGCATCACTGGATTTACATATCTAGACCCGCCCCTGCTGACACCTGGACAAAGGTAAGTCAGAAACTGAATGCACCCTCAGCCGTAGGTCTCAGCTGACGCAGGGGTCTTCAAACTACGGCCCGCGGGCCACATGCGGCCCGCAGAGGAGTCTGATCCGGCCCGCCAGGTTTTTTGGGCAGTGAGCGCAGCCGAGGTGTTACAGTAAGAATTAGTAGTTCATATAGTCCGGCCCTCCAGCTCTCTGAGGGACCGTGATCTGGCCCCCACTTTAAAAAGTTTGAGGACCCCTGATAGAGGATGTTCATGTGCCTTCTCAGGTGGTCCTCTACACTCAGTGGGTATTACACACTAGATACTTGCTAGAAAACGAGTGACTTGGGGAGCCTTGCATTCCCGGTGTGTGGCGATGCACAATCTGTGAGGTTTCTGGCCATTTGGGCATTCACTGTGGGAGATGCTTAAAAAATGGTGAGGACAGAGGCCAAGGAGAACACGCAGGGTGGGGGTGACATGGCTCCTCTGGCTGTGGTTTCCGCTGCGCCCCCCCCCCCCCCCCCCGCCCCCAAGGATGGGCGGGGTTTCCATGGGGAGAAGGTACCGGGAAGGAAAAGGGAGACTCTGGAGTGAATGTGGAGTGAATGCCCGGGAAGTGGGGTGTTGAGTCAGTTCCTCTCCTCGTTGTGTGCAGATGTGGAGAAATTGGGTGAATGAAAAGGAAGACGTAAACGGTGTCATTGCAGTCGCTTCCTCAGCGGTCCTCTCTCAAGGTTGGTGCTGAGGCTGCTGGCAGGGGGCCAGCGTGCTAAGTCCTCTTAAATTGACAGCGAAGCCAGATAAATAGCCGCTCTTGGCAGCAGCTCCTGACAGATGGGCTGGCATTCACGGTGTAATCCGGGACAACAATGCGAGAGCTGAGGATGCCAGCCTGGCACCTCCAAGCGGCAGCCTGTGCGAGCCCTTCCTGTGCCGGGAGCCAGCGGTGAAACCACACGGAGTAACCACACCTCCCGCCCTCGCCTGAGAGGGGGTGCCTCTGTGGGGTGTGGCAAACTCTGCCTTTCCAGCTTCCTGTGCAAAATCACAGGGAAGCAAGCACAGGTTTGTGTGTGTGTTTCTCAAGAAGAATACCAGCTGAAACCGGTTTGGCTCAGTGGATAGAGCGTCGGTCTGCAGACTGAAAGGTCCCAGGTTCGATTCTGGTCAAGGGCATGTACCTTGGTTGCGGGCACATCCCGGGTGGAGGGTGTGCAGGAGGCAGCTGGTCAATGTTTATCTCTCATCGATGTTTTCTAGCTCTCTGTCCCTCTTTCTCTCCCTTCCTCTGTGTAAAAAAATTTAATAAAATATATATTTTTTAAAAAATACCAGTGGTACATGTAGGACCCCACATGAAAGGGGTCATGAAGGAGCTTCTAGCCCAGTGGTCGGCAAACTCATTAGTCAACATAGCCAAATATCAACAGCACAACAATTGAAATTTCTTTTGAGAGTCAAATTTTTAAAATTTAAGATCTTCTAATGCCAATTCTTCAAAATAGACTCACCCAGGCCGTGGTATTTTGTGGAAGAGCCACACTCAAGGGGCCAAAGAGCCACATGTGGCTCGAGAGCCGCAGTTTGCCGACCATGGTTCTAGGACATCTCAGGAGCTTTTCAAGTCTTTCAGTCACAAGCTGCCTCTCAGTGTCCAGAGGAAAATGCAGACAACTCACAAGTGTCCCGCTGCTTTTTGACACTCGCTGTGCCGAGTAGAAAATAAAGGGCAGTGCGTTGTGAGGCAGTGTGACCGGGGGGACTTGGGAAGGAAGGGGCTGGAGCAAGGCTACTTAAACTGGGTCCTGGGTGACTCCTCACCTCGCCCCCATTGTAGCTGCAGTTCCTCTTAACGAAATCTCGCCTTTGCTAATCCCGCTTTTATGTTGAAATCGCATTGCTGTGATTTGCCAAAAGCGACATTTCTATTTCCTGTAGAGTGACTTCGCAGCTTCAAAACAAAGAGATGAGTTTAGGAAGCGACAGCAGCCAGAATTATGTGGATCTTGCCAGGATGTAAATTAGGGGTGTCGAACTCAATCAGAGAAGGGGCCAAAATCTAAAATCCAGCCTAAATCGCGGGCCGAATGGTTTACTGAACAGTCATAAACTGACAATGTCATAAACTGACAGCGGAGTGCAGTGATGACAGCGCGGTGCGGGCCACATTGCAAGGCCTGGCGGGCTGGATTTGGCCCGCGGGCCTTGTGTTTGACACAGGTGGTGTAAATAAATGCTCCGCCATCACGAGGATCGTAAGGAAGGTCCCTGACCGCGGGAGGGCTGATGCCTAACTTAAGATCTTGAGGAGGGAAGGCTGGGGCTTCCTGGTAAATAGACTGAGGAAAAGGGATTATCCATGCTTCCACGCCCTTGAACCCCAGGAAGCCGTCTAATCTCCACAGTGGCCAATACTGGCCACAGAAACTCATAGGCCCAGACTGGTGACTATCTCCTAGCCCCTCGCTGAGAGGGGGCCGTGACGGATGGTGGAACCCACAACTTTATTTCAGTTTTACTAGGGAGTTAGTTGCACCTGTGCTTTGCCCTCAGCCCCAATTATTTGTTTCTAAAAATAAACAGTTTTCCATTTATAGTTTCTCTAATGTCCATTAGTGATGCATTCTTTACAGTATCACATTAGCTCCAGGGGCACAGCGTTCTACAGTTTATCTGCCTTACGATGTGATCACCACGGTGAATCTAGCACCATCTGTCACTGTGCAGAGTTATTGCGGTATTATTGACCGCATTGCCTGTGCCGTATGGTGCACGCCTGTGACTCCTTTATTTTACACCCGGAAGTTGGAACCTCTTACTCTCCTTTGCCTTTTTCTCCCTCCCCCCACCCACCTCCCCTCTGGCCACCATCCGGGTGTTCTCTGAATGTGTGAGACTGTTTCTGTGCTGTGAGGTTCGTTTGTTTTGGTTTTGTTATCGAGTCCACATGTAGGGGAAATCATTTGGGATTGTCTTTGTCTGACTTCTTTTACTTTATTTCCATGTTCCTGCGGTAGACTGAAGCCTAAGATAATCCATCCTTGGTTCTTAATTTCTGAGTTAAATAATCTGAAATCGCTTAGGAAGGGGACTTATCCAGACGAGATGACACGACGGGTCCTCCCGCGAGGACCTCTCCTTTCTGCCTGTGTCTGATTATTACACAGTCCATGCCACTGGGGAGGGGGGTTTCTTTCAGTGGCTCACCCAAAGTGGATGAGGGGTCATTGAACCCATGCCAGCTCTGTTTGGGTAGTGGAGATACGCTAGTGATCACAACCGGCAAAAAGTGCCCGCCTTCTCCGATCTCACCGTGAACCATGAGAAAGAAGGGGCTGTCTACCTTTAGTGAACTAAACCTGGAGGAACCGCTCATTGCGACAAAGCGACATGGGGAAGCGGGGTGTGTCACCAGCAGTGAGTCAGAAAGGCCTTGGAGATTTGACTTGTTGGGTGGTTCTGAGGAGGTTTAGAGGAAGCAGGGCTTCGCCCCGGTTGGACGCGGTCAGGAATGAGGCAGCAGACTGCCAGCCCTGGGCCTGCGGCATGGTTTTCCTTTCTTTTCTCTGCCATCCATGACACCTTTGTTGTCTCACAGTTCTAGAGGATTAGAGTCCAAGATGAAGGTGTCAACAGAGGGTTAGTTTCTTCCAAAGCCTCCCTACTTTTGGTGTGCCATCTCTTCCCTGTGTCTTCCAAGGGTCTTCCCTCTGTCTGTCTGCCTTCCCTCTGTCTGTCTCTTCCCTTCTCGTAAGGAAACCAGCCCGACCTCAGTGGCCTCACTTAACCTTAATGATCTCTTTAAAGACCCAATCTTCAAATACAATCATATTTCTGAGGTCCTAGGGGTTAGGATTTCAGCATTTGAATTTTGAGGGGACAGTTTAGTCCCATAATACCTACTCAGCAGGATTTCCATTTTGACAAGGCTTCAGGTACAGAAGATGGGGTCACTTGGGGCCATCTTAGAGGCTGGCTGCTGTGATTTTGTGAGTGTGTGTGTGTGTGTGTGTGTGTGTCTATGGCTGTGTGCCCATGTGTCTGTGTGTCCTGGTGCATACATAAAATATTTCCAGAAGGAGTGACTTGTAGAAGGGGGACAGGCAGCAGAGTGTTTATCCCACGAGTCTCTTGTTGCCTTTGGACGTGGAAAGCCGAGGGTGAGGTCGCCGCTGGGTCTTCAGTTGGTGACGTCAGAGAGGGAGTATGAGCCCATGGCAACGTGGGGTCCAGAGTCATGAGATGACGTTTGCAGCCACGGTCCTGGGTCAGGTCACCTAGGAAGGAGGGTCAGTGAAAAGAGAAGTTGGAGGAAGAGTCTGGGGCACTTCCTTTTGTTCTTTGTAAGAACACATGCTCTAAGCCATGAAATTGTCTCCTGTAAATAAGTTACTTGTGAATAAAGTGTTTAAGAACCTTAAATATACCCAGAAAGGAAACATGCACTAAGGGCAACTGTATTGTGATTAATTGGGCTTTTGGGTTTACCCCCCAGAGTACCCAGGCCCAAATATTCAGCAGAGTGACAAGTATGGGTCAAGATTCAAGAGTACAAAACAAAAAAAGGCAGGCTGCAGAGAAAAGCAAATAATTAAAGTCAAAAGAGCCCACATGCTTGATCGTGTTCTCTCCCAAGAGAACCTACAGGCCCTGATTACCCTTGGTCCTTGCTGTGTCTCTGCTCAGCAACTGTCTCTCAGGTGCGGGGCAGGGGTGGGGGGTACTCTCAGGCGAGGGGGGTACTCACCTCCTGTTTCTTCCCCTTGCTCCTCTGGCCGGTGGTTAGCCGGAGTGTGTTCGCTGAGAGCCAGTTGCTTTCATTTCCATAAACGCACCGTCATCATTATGGACTGTGTCTGAAGGGAGAAAGAAAAGTTGGAGTAATAAAGCTTTCCTGAACTTTGTACTAGTGCCAAATTGAGGATTTGAGTAAATTACCTTCAAAACCATTGGAACCTCTTAAGATTTCATGATTCTAAGCAGTGGAAAGGGTGTTAGTTCTAGAGCTAAATTAAAGAGTGGGAATCAATTGCGGAGTCCTGGTGAGGGGCCAGGCTCAGGTGATGTTTTGAAGCAGTTGCAACTGTCTTTGATACCCACCCTGCATCCCAGTCTCTCTCCCACCAACTCCTGTGCATTGACCTGGATTTCTCCCCATTAGAATTAAATAGTCACCACTGAGGCCACGGCAAGCACGCTGTGCCCAACATGCACCCACACAAATGGTCTTCATGTGCCCCAAACCCCCCACATCCCTCACCCAAGTCCCTGTGGTGAACACCCCTCCCTGTGCCCCTCACACTCATGTATCTCCTGAAAGTGCCCCCCCCCATGCCCTATCCCCCAGGTAACACACACTCCTACCCAGGGCAGCAGTACACATCCACTCTCATACACACATTCACTAATGAACACACACACACATGAACTCACGCATATTCCATCAGGCATGTCTAGACTCAACATGGGCTCTCATGTGCACACACATGAACACTCACATGCACGCACGTGAACAGACATCTACCTGCAACACTCATACACGCATGTTCCTGCACACGTATCCAAGCACTTCAAGCTTTTGTAGGCTTCTCATTTTCATAAATTGGATTTTTCAATCTAAAACTACATATTTCAGGAAATGAAAAAGAATTATAAAGAATGTGCCTCACATAACAACTAGAGCATTTTCCGTGCTTTTATTCATTCTCGATGGGTAAAAGCAAAGTGGAATGCGCTATGTATTCCACATATTCAATAAAACCAAGCTTCTCCAGTCTCCATTTAAACGAGCTTTCCCGTTTCAACATAAAAATAAGCTTTGAAACTACCTTGGCAGCGGCGGTTTGATAGAACCCTCTGTCCGTGTGAAAGTTCACATTGCTCTCGGAGTTGACATATGGAGCTAATTTGATGGATGGGTATTCAAATGAAAAATGTCTCGATGATTTAAAGGCTGGGTAACACTGATATACTGGCTGGTTGGATGGTAATTTCTTAATAGAAATTAAATCATTTTATGATGGAAGCAGTTAGGGGCCAGCACTGGGCAAAGCTAAGAAATGGAGACTGTAAAGATAATGTTTATTTTAAAGGACAAAATAGCACTGGCAGTTTGACTTGCACTTGCTAAAATGTACACAATGGTTCTAGCCACACCTATAATTTTGTGGTTACACCTATGCTAGGTTAATGCAGAAATGTATGTATGTGTTGCTATAGAGGCATCATGTTTGTGAATTTTATGAAGTGTTTATTCTGGACCCTCAACGTGCACAAGCAGAAGGGACCCTATCAGACACATTCTTCCTAAGTACTTGACCCCTCACAAGTCAGACTGCTCTGAAAGGTGGCAGATCCTGCATGGGACACAGGCACACGAGAACAAATGGCACTGGATGTCTTTTATTCTTTAGAAATTCTTGTGGAATACTAGACATCAAATCCACACCCATAGACACTCAATATCTGGAGATACTTTTCTAAAATCTCATGATATACTTATGGATCTCATGAAGACAGGTTGGATTAGCTGAGTTGATTAAATCAGGTAGCATTTCCTTTATTTCTGATTGTGGGCAACTAGCCACCACAGTATGAATGGTTCCAGTGATGGCACACCAATAGAAATAAGATATTTTCATGTTTATGTTCATAGTTATTGCAGATATGTCAAATGCAGCCTATGTTCATAGTTATTAGCCTGACATGCATGGAAGCTTGTTATTTAATGTAACAAATATTCATTTTATATAATTTTGTGCACCGGGCCTCCCGGTGCACAAAATTCATACACTGGGTGGGGGGGGGGCCTCAGTCCGGCCTGTGCCCTCTTGCAGTCGGGACCCCTTGCTTCTTACTGCTTCTCCTTACCACTCAGCTTGATGTCCCTTAGTGCTGCTGCAAAGAAGGAAAAGGCTCTAGCCATTGCCACTGTGTTTGCCAGCTGTGAGACTGGCTTCTAGCTGAGTGGTGCTCCCCATGTGGCAGTGCACTGCATTGAGTATTTTCCCCCTGATGGTCAGTGCACTTCATAGCCCCTGATCGTTGTAGTCATTCCACAGTAAAGGTCACTTAGACTTTCATTATATGGATTATTGATTGATTGAAAACAGATCAATATTATTCTGAGATAGAGTTCACAAACTTCTCCAGACTGCCAAGGGGACACGTTACTCCAACATGGTCAAGAACCCACACCATAGCTCTTGCCAGCTTGCTCAGTGGTTAAAACATGGACCCAAGGACTGAAGGGTCTTGGGTTTGATTCCCAGGCAAGGGCACGTACCTCAGTTGTAGGCTAAAATGGGAGGCAACTCAACTGATGTGTCTCTCTCACATCCATGTTTCTCTCTTTCTCTTCCCTCTCCTCTCTCCTTTCCACTCTAAAAAAAAAAAAAAAAAAAAAAAAAAAAAAAAAGAATCTACACCCTAGATAAGTTTGCTGGAAGGCCTGTCATTGATTTGGTGTTTTTTGTTTGTTTGTTTGTTTTGTTTTTAGCAACAAAATCCTTGATTAAAATGTAGAAATTAAATTTATGAAACAATGTGAGATGATTACTTATCAAGATTCAAAAATTTCACTGCATAGGGCAGGAAATGGGTGATGGCAGAAATAAATATTCTGCACACATAAATCACCGTTAAAGATTTATACTAATTAAGTATAAGTAAAGCTTAAAAGCATCCATCTTACAAAAGACCTAGGCATTTCCATTAACTAAATTGTCCCAAATTAGTCCTTAAATCATTATTGCACAGGAGGGCAAAAGTCGGACTAAGAACTGTTTGAAAATCAGTTGAGGAAAAAAGGAGCTTAAATCTCAGGCTGGAATCTTAAACAAACAAAATGTTTATTAACTTTTAGCCTAATTGGCATGAGTTACAATGCAGAAAACACAAAGAAATAAAATTTTGGGGGTGTATTGAACTCATATAGTATTAAATCAATATGTGATTTATTTTATTGATATTAATCGGCTTTTCAAAAACAAAGGAAATTGACCCAAAAAAAACATATTCCATGATGAGGTTATTTTTATTAAACACAGCCCAGATTCCTGATTTATAACATATTTATAGGAAGTCAAAATGTGTGTGTGTGTATGTGGGTTTGTGTGTATAGAATAAACATAAAAAATCAAACAATAAAATATTTGCTATTCACAATGATTTTAAGTTGTTATACTTGCAGCCATAACTATCTCCCATTAGTGTGTGAACTTTATCTGAGTATGACCTGTAAGTTTCAAATATTGTATATTCAGAACATTAATAAAGCCCATTCTGTTGAGAAAACTTATAAAAGCAACATAATAAAGCATATTTGTATCATCTATGATGCATCTGGTTTAGGTAAGGAATCATTTTTATGTACTAAACTACAGTCCTGGTGCATGAAAACTCATGCACTGTAGGAGGGGTCCCTCAGCCCAGCCTGTTCCCTCTCACAGTCTGGGAGCCCTCCGGGTGGGAGGCAACACAGTGATCAGGGGAAGGCGACACCCCCATCACACCTCTGCTGCTGCCACTGCCAGTAGTGCAAGCCTTGGCCTGCCCTGGTTACCTGAACGTAGGGCAGCCCTGGGTGGCTAGGCATCCACCCTCCAAGGCTTGCCTGTGCCTCAGGCTGGCCCTGGGCAGCTGGGGGGGGGGGGCTGAGAGGACAGAGGGACTCCAGAGGCCCCTGCCACCCTGGTGGGGCTGAAGGGCCTGGGCGCCACCATCTTGTGGCTGTGGGTGCTGCCATCTTTGAGGGCATGACAGTCAATTAGCATATTCCCTTCTTATTGGCTGTGGGTGCCGCCATCTTTGTGATGGTGTGAGGGTCAATTAGCATATTCCCCCTTTATTAGGATACTTGGGAAGCAATTTGTCTATTAGTAGCATCATGATTCTTTCTCATAAATTCAGTTTATATAAACTGTTCAATGTCACTTGCTATTGGATTAAAGGTGTGATTAGAGTGGGAATTTATTATTTCATAGTTATATAAATCAGAAAGATACTGGCTTTCCTGGCATGACAATTTCTACCCATTACCTGCCTTTTTTTCCTTCAAGTTCTTATTCTTAAACATTTATAAATCACTGCATTCATTGGAACCTTTGACTATCCTTAAGACTGTTAGAATAGTGAGTGGTAGCCATGTTATTGAAGTTATCAAAAATCAGACTTACCCAGTATGTCAACCCTCCTGTAGCTTGTAGATGAGTCCTCATGGGGGGATGTCTGGACTCGGCTGACTTAACTCGCTGGACTCTGATGTGTCATGTTGACACAACATGAGAGATAACTGAGTCATGTACCTAATGTGGTGGAAAGGGACCAAGACATACAAGAAGCCATGTTTGTAAGTTTCACTTAAAAAAAAAAAAGTAGACTAAAAGACATTAAATCTCTGGGATGTTTTTCCTAATTAACTCCTCCCTTCTTACTCTTACTACCCTTTAACTATGTATCTACACTCTATTTTACAAGTCACTTAAAACTGCAAGCCTTTTAAATTCTTTCTCCCCTTATGCTTTCTCTGCAATGGAGTTCCACGGTCCCAGGGGCATGAATCGGGTCTCTGTTGTGCATATTTTGTTCATGGACAGAGTGGAGGTCCTGCATGGCGTGGTGGGATGGGGTAAGGGAGGTGTGAATGGAGGGTGAGTGGAAACTGGTGGAAACTGTTTTATCTGCCCTCTCAGATCCCCCCCCCCCAATGCCTTCTTTCTGTCTTTCTTGGTTGTCATCTCACCTGTGCCGGACTTTTTGAAATTGGGTGAATTGCCAACTTTGAGGAGTGAGATACAGGTTTCTGTGTGGCTTTTGAGAAACTTCATCCATAGGAAATGGGAGACAGGAGAGAGCCAAATAGATAGATAGATTGCCCCCCCCCCCTCTGCCCCCTCCAGCTTCTCTTCCCTAAGATGAGAATCCTCCTTCCAACACGTTTGGAGAACTCCCAAGCGCTAAATGCGCGTTTATGTGACCTGCTGTGTTGTCCTGTTCCATGGGTGATGCTCTAGTCATCTCATTGCACAATATGTTTTTTTGTTTTTTGTTTTTTTGGTTTTTAATTTCATTTTATTTCCCCCTCCTCTTCTCTGGGCGGGTACCACCCAAATGGCATTGCAGAATCTGAATCCTGTCCTGGGCTCTGTGTTGTAGAGCGCGTCGGCAAAGACAACTTGTACGAGGGGTATCTGTAGAGCACGGGCCACCAAGATGGATGCAAAGGTTTGGACTGAGCAGCTGAGAGGAGCAGTGACCGCAGTGCTGGCCGTGACGTAGGGTGGGAGTGATCCGCAGCGCGCAGAGCCTGGTGCCCTTGGAAGGGGTGCTAGCCCATGGCGGTGTCCCAGGAGACGGAGGGGACCTTGCTGCTCATCAGGATAACAGAGCCGGAGAGCTGCTGACAGGCTGTAAGACATGCCCCAAAGCCAGAGGCCGCTCTGAGGGGCACCCTCTATAACCTCAGAGAACAAGGTGCTCAGAACCAGGCCCAGGCTCTGATTATAAGATAGCAAAGCTACAAACAAAACTAAACGCAAGCCTGTGGGTTTCCTGTGTCAAAATCAGGGCCCTGATAGGAAAAAAAAAATATGGGTCCCTCAGACTTGCTGGGGTTATATGGGTGGATAAACACACAAGATCGTTTTATCTCAGAGTTCCTGAGTCCCTCCTTGCCAAAGGGATTAGCTTCCTGTTGCCAGGAGACCAGGTGAAGGCCTTAGGAAAGCAGGTGCCTTGCAGGATAAAGGTTTTTCTGCCCTGGCTGCCCCTCGTTGCCTCCAAGTCAATAACCAGGGTCAGTTTCCAACGTGTCCTAAATGACTAAGTGAAAGCCCTGCTCCTGAGAGGGGGTTGGGAGAGCCAACAGAGAGCCAAAGCAGATACGACATTGCTAATATGTCAACGAGAACTAGGGCTGCGTGGATAGGGGTAGTTTTTTAAGGGTTTAGACTGATTGAGTGTGTGTGTGTGGGCGCGCGTGTGCATGTACACTGGCACATGTGCATGTGCAGTGACTGAATTTGACAGGATTCACGCACAGGAACACATCCTCCTGCGATTCAAGAGTTAACATTTTAGGATAAAACACTTGGAGCTGATCCTCATAGTTTTCTCTGATGGCACCAGGGAGCCTAGATCAAAATCTCCAAATAGGTGAGGTGAAAATACACAGTGAGGAAAAAGTTGGGAGACGCAGGAAGGCAGGTGTGTTAAAATGATTTACGATGCACTTGTCTGTCTCCACAACCTGGCGTAATTGCCCTGCCTCACTCTGAGAAGCTGTGATAGAGATAAAATTCTTTCTTTGACTGCTTTGAGAAAAGGAAACAGGAGAGAGAGGGTCAACCAATTTCTTCCCAAATGTAAATAGGATTGCCATAGTAGCTGCATGAAATACTCCCATAACGACTTCTCTTTCTTTAAATATATTTTGCACTTGCAAGGTGGATACTCAGTTCTGAATTCTACAATGACATAACCTGGAAGCTAAGGGTGATAGAAGACAGATTATCAAAACTAATCTGTAAATCAATTAGCAATTACTGGCTTATTTTTGAAACTTAAAAAAACGAGTTATAAAATTAGGTATGTAAGTAATTAGTTTTCTTAAAATGAGTTCATGACTAAGAGTCACTACAGTTTAATCCTAGTAATGGTTTCAGTCATTAAAAAAAAATAAGTAATTTGAGGCACATTTCTTCACTCAACTTATTTGTAAAATGAGTTAAGATTGAACTGTTAAAAAACTTTTTTGATAGAAGTTATATAACATTATACTGATCAACCATGATTCATGTGGAAGTTATTTGTGTGGGTTGAAAATGTCGCTGACAGTCACTAGTAAATCAGATTTTAAGGGACATGTCACAGAACCAAATGCTCTCTATGATTCCCCAAAGAGAGCTATGGGCATGTGGTTCTCTAAGCTAAGTTACCAAGTTAACTTTTAAAATGAGTTTTTGAAATATTAGATCTGTGGATTGAGTCATTGAGTGCTTTTATCAACAAATCTGAGTTATTCCTCAAGGACAACTTATCTTTTATGCTAACATGAATCTGCTAAAGATAGATGCTATCAAAATCTACTACTTCCACCCCTAACCACTTTGGCTCGGTGGATAGTGTTGGCCTGTGGACTCAAGGTTCCCAGGTTTGATTCCGGTCAGGGGCATGTACCTTGGTTGCAGGCACAACCCCAGTGGGAGGTGTGCAGGAGGCAGCTGATCTATGTTTCTCTCTCATCAGTATTTCTGGCTCTCTATCCCTCACCCTTCCTCTCTGTAAAAAAAATCAATAAAATATATTTTATAAAATCTACTTCCACAAAATTGGAAAAACCGGACATTTCTAAACAATCTTTCCATAAAATAATTGGCATTGAAATTTAAACCATTACCCCATAAATTATGTAATATACTGGGGTACCAGTACTTGCTAATAGTTTCAAATAGCCTAGAACACATTGGGCAAGTATGTATGCCAACCTTACATCACTACACGTCGAAATAGATAAGAACATTGTTGTCATTAGTCAAAATGAAGCATGAATAGGAATTTCTAGGAATAGGAATATAGTTATTATGCATCTCTGCAAGAAATCATTACTTAGTTCCTGAATCTTGCATCTACATTTATAAACACAAATATAATTAAGTTTATACCAGTGTTGACAGAATCTTAAATTTTTTTTCTAGAGCTACTTTCATTAATGCAGATTCTTTCATTGATTGATAATGTGATTGAATTTATTCAATCAATGTGCTTGAACTCATGGTGTGAAATGTATTTTCGTTTCTTTTTATATCTTACTGAAACTATTTTCATGAAGACCTTTCCCGTGTAGTTAGACAACAAATTTGATTCACAGTGGAGAATTTTTATCTATGTCGAGTTTACTGATGATCATTACTCGCCTTGGGAGTTTCATTTTAAAGACTATATAACCCACCTCTAATGATCTGGGGCCAAAACTTGCAATTGTACCATTTTTCCTAATTTCCAACTTTGTGTGGGCCGCTATATTCTTTACCTCCATTTACCCTCTAACCAACTATCCACTTCATCTTTTTTCATCATCAAACCTGGTGATTGGAGGCAGGTACAAGTTTTCAGTGAGACCTTGTTACATTAGCAGAATTTTTAATGTACTAGCAAATCCTTTTTTTTTTTTTTTTTGCTTGATTTATATAATAAAAAAGAGATCAACACCAGTGATTACTTTTATACCCGGGTAATGGTGCTTTCTGTGGTAGTGATATTGCAGCATTGATGTGAGCCAACAGTGCAGCCGGAAGTGTCTTGCTGGAAGCCAGGCAAGTTACGATGAAGTTTGTAGGGTCAGAAATAATAGACTGGAATTAGGGGAAGTTCTTTTTCTAAAGCCACTAATTCTTTTCTAACATTTGATCTATGTAATGTGCCTGAAATTTTTTTTGAAGACTTATCAATAATTTATACCATTCTTTCTTTAAAAATATGTTTATAAATGGCCAAGATAAAGTTAACTTGTTTTTGAAATAATCTATTTGTTATTTAAACTGGCTTCGAACAAAATTTTGTGATTGGTAAGTGGTATTGAAATTAGAAGTAGAAAGAGGTCTACGATGGTTTTGCCACAGAAGGACAGGCAGTACATTTGTGGCCACCAAGATCCTCCTCTATCCTTTAAATCATGTGTTCAAAATGGGTTCATTGGAACACTGTCCTAGGTATATATTATGGATTCAGTAATCCGTAAGACAGATATATCTTTTACCTTCCTGGGTCTTATGATTTAAGAGTGATAAGCAACAGTGTAATAAGGATTCAGACTCAGGAAGTCCAGACACCCGGGAGAATATAACCTGGGCTTGAGAAGTTGCCCCATGGGGAATGTGACCCTAATTTAACACAGAAAGGCAATGTAGCCTGGTCTAAACCTGACTTAGATCCTCCTTTCCATCCCAGGCACTTCTAACGGAGCTCTGTGGGTTCATCGTTTTCTTAGATCTGACTAGCAACTACTGAAACCACAGCCACTGATATGTGAAATAAAATTCCAAATAAGTGATTTATGGGATCCAAATTTCTAATAAGTAGATCATTGTGCTTTCCGAGGGACTTCTATTTCCTGCTCCTGAGCTCAGTGTGAAGCCCAGTTTTTAATTAGACTGGCAATGGAGTCATCTTTGTGGAAAGTTTAACGAAGTCATGATGAACTCTGAAATGTCACCCAGGACTCAGAGCAAAGTGTATCTTTTTCTATAAATGCCTGCACCTCTTTCATTTTTCTCCAGTTGGTTCAGGATATATGATGTCATACTTGAATTTAAAAGCAGTCTACCGCCGAGACTGGTTTGGCTCAATGGATAGAGCGTCGGCTTGGGGACTGAAGGGACCTGGGTTCGATTCCGGTCAAGGGCATGTACCTTGGTTGCGGGCATATCCCCAGTAGGGGGTGTGCAAGAGGCAGCTGATCGATGACTCTCTCTCATTGATGTTTCTAGCTTTCTATCTCTCTCCCTTCCTCTCTGTACAAAATCAATAAAATATATTAAATTAAAAAAAGCAGTCTACCACCTTTTCTCTGTTTACCCATCCTCCCTTCTTACATGTCTCAATGCACTGAGATGCCTTCAACCATCCTCCATTTGAGCATGAACACATCCCCTCAATCATATCGGAAGGGATATGAGCATGGGAGAAAGCATAAATAAATAGGGTTCAACTCTGTTCTGCCACAATTTCACTGTGACACCATCAAAAGTATAGCCTATTTAAATGCGGAATAATTGCAACCATCCAAGGTTATGTTAACCTTGTTGGTTTTAAAAGTAAATGAAGTTTTAAGATCCACATCTGGTATAGGGTGGGTAAGGCAGCATATGGTACAAAATTACTACTGTTGTTATCCCTCAGTTCTCCCCTTTTCGTATTTTACCAGCATGATAATTTCCTTATTTGCAATGTGCTAAATTTCTGCACTTTAGGCTCTTAATAGGAAAGCTGGCTTCCAACTTATATGGGGATCTTACATCCAATGTACATATTGATTATGGGAGCTATTAAAAGCAAGAAGTAAATTGTGTAAATGAAAATAAGTAGAATAATTTGGGGGGGGAATGATAAAAGGATAAAATATGACAACAATAGGAAATTTTAAAAGTGGGATTGAGAGAAAATATACTTTTCAGGGAGCATAGATCATAGATGGTAAGAGGTTGAATAAAGAGAGAAAGAAATGAAGGAATGTAATTCGTTGCTCTATTCAGGTAATTGTTGCATTTACTTAGTCAATTTTTTATCTAAAAATACCTTTCTGGGAGTAACTCAGCTTTAAATACATTTAAAGTTTACCAAAAATTTCTGGTTTATAAACAGATTCTCCAAAATATATATAATATATATATATATATATATATATATATATATATATATATATTCCCAAAATGTCTACACACTTTGAGTAAATTATAAAGGCAATGTTTATTAAAATAAATTTCATTTTCAAAATTGAGCTACCAGCTATTAAAGTGTATATACATTTTTGGGGGACACCCTGTAAATATATGTATATATGTGCATGTATATGTATGTGTCTCTGCATGTGTGCATGTACATGTGTGTATATATACACACATGTTATATATACACGTGTGTGGGGGTGTGTGGGGGTGTGGGTGTGTGTATGAAGAGAGAGAAAAGGGAAAAATCCAGTACCAATTTGTAGCTTTTGTCAATTCCAATGGTGTAAATACTCCCATCATGGTCTATTTCAAGTGACCCACTTGATGTGTCTGAATGAAGACATGAATAGAAATCCCCAGAATTGGCCTTCTTATGAGCTGGTACAAGCTGGTTCCAACACATCTTCTGCTAAGCCTTTTTAAGAGTGAAGGCCTATAGACTTGTATTTTTAATGGTGACCACAGAATGAGCCTTAATGCGCATGCTAGGAATCTGAGTGGACTCAATCCATATTGCATTGCTGTCTCTTTATGGGCTTCGGGGTGGCCTTTTAGGGACTTCTCATTTCTTCCTGAGCTCCATGGCTTCAATTACAGTTAATTGTGACCATAAAAACTATTAATCATTTGGCAAAGGCTGCTTTTGTGTGTGGGGGAAATCAAGAGAATAGATGGACATATTAGGCAAGTAATAATGACCTCTTCCATTATAAAAATTTTATCAGAAATAGCAAAATATAGCCTTTTAGCTATTAATCATTATTTATACGAGCATTGAACAAATCTTAAAAGAATGCAAGAATGGAGGTCCAATTCAGCTCCTACTAAGCATCCAACTGATCAACCTATAAATGTTACTGCTATTCCTCCTAAATCTAACATTTCCACTCCTAAATATCTTTAAAGAGATTTATTTTTCTTCTTTGATGCTGCTTTGGGTGTTAGAAAACCAAGACCTTGACATTTATAGGTATTTCCCTGAGTTAGCGGCTTGCAGGCCCCCTTTTCATTGTTGTAAATTTCTTCAATGTCTATTCTGAACGTGTCTTTGGAGAACGAAGGGTCTTTGGGAATGTGGGAGCCAGCTGGAGGAGAGAGGGACGGTCCTGCATTGGATACTGACATGTCTGTACTCACAGCTCTGATCAGGCAAATAAAGTGAGTCCCTTCCAACTGTCATCAAGGCAACGGTGAAAATGGGGGTGAGATGGGGGTGGCCTGTCTAGCTTGGCCAGTGAGCCTGCACCCCACCAGAGGGCACAGAAGGCCGGGGACAGGGACAACCTGGTGTTTACTCCCCAACCTACCCAGCTGGTTTCCTAAAGGGGCTCTTGGGCGCAGCAGCTGGTTCGCCAGGAACATTTCTTGAAGTCCTGACACAGACCTTATGCCTTCAAGGAACCAACCTTATGCTGGTTCCTTGCCCCCAGAAAATGGTATGGACAGGCCAATAGGGAGTTGCCGATTCCCCTTAAAGCCGAACGCTGCATCCCCCGGAAAGCTGTGTTCTGAGAGGCGCAGGGCTGAGGCAGCAGGGGCTGGTGTGCACTGCGGGAGCTGGTGCTGAGGATGCATCACTATGAGCTGCCATCGGTGGTGCAGATGGTCCTTGGCAGGGAGGGCGTGTCACCCAGACATCTTCAGGGACAATCACAGGGTAACTGTTCTCCTAAAGGGCACCCTCCCTCACCTGTTTAACATCCAGAGGAGACATGGAATATATTGACCTTTTCCCCCCATCATGTTCTTTCTTAAGCTCAGACAAGAATTATTTAAATTCACAACCCTGGAAGGCTTGGTGCCTAAAAATGTATTGCAGACACTCAGTTCAGTGAGAGGGTCCGAGACGATGAGCAACGTCCTGGGGCCCCCGGGTTGTAGGAATTAGTGCTTAAATTCACTATTGAGCGTCCAGCCTGCTCTAGGGGCTGAGAGTGGACATTAAAGAGCCCTTTCAGAAAGGATGCTTCTTTATAACATGTTTAGAAGGATAGCGATCACTTCTATCGCATGCTTATTTCCAGGTGCTTTGATTAGAAATAAACATGTATTATCCTGGTAAGGCCCTATAATCCCAGTGAGGTATTTTATTATTGTTTATTATGATTATTATGACCAAGAGAAGATGGGGAAGCTCAGTTTTGGGGGGGGGGGTTATGTATTGTGCCCAAGGATTTACAGTTAGGATATGAGTTGAATGAACTCACTTAATTTGAGAAACCCAAGAGAGTGATATTTTACTATTCTGCTACATGCACACACATGTGTAAATATGTATATAGATATATGTACACATCTATACGGATGTTCACATATTTGTACGTGCATTAGGCATTTATGGAAACTACCACATAGATTGCTTGGAACATTTAAACTATATTAAGTTTCTCTCTTTTACTTTTGTTTTCATCTGCTAACTGTGTTTATGAGATAATTCTGGATTGGGATTTCCACATTTAGATAAAGTAAGAAAAGGCAGGAATTGTGATCTAGGTAAATCGGACCCACGGTACAGTTACTGTTGTTTTGTTGACTTCAGCTTTGATTAGATTGCGTTGTTTGGTTGATTACTTGTGGAATGAGCAGGGATAGCCCAGGTCTCGTGCTCTGCCATGTGTGGGGAGAGCAGCTGCCACCGGCTGCCACCAGCCTGCAGGGAAGGCGTGGGGGAAGGGCGGAGACGCATTGAGAAGGTGCTGGCGATGGAGGCTCATCTGCAAGCCAGTGGGTAGTCGGTGTAGCATCGCGGCGCGAGCAGCTCTGAGGAGCTGATTTAGCATTCCCCCTCAGAGAGCATCGATCCTCTCGTCCTTGCCGAAAGTCAGATGGAGTGAGATGAGATGAGGCTGATGCTTTTTGTCTGCAAACTCAACATGAGCCAAATGTTAACCAGCGATTACAAACGAAAACTATTCTCTCTGTCCCTGGTTTGAAAGGACAGCGGCTCGGCATCACCCAGACACCCCCTGCCCTGGCCGTGGTTAGCTCGTTTACTTTCTTCTTCACAATGCGTTCCCTACAGCGAGCCCCTAGCAGAGGGCCTGCCCTAGTGACTTCTGCCATGGCAAAGGCAAAGGAGGCCCGAGTTGTGCGGTTGGTGCAGACCGTGGCGTTTTGGGCGGGCAGACCATGGTGTTCTAGGCGTGCAGACAGACACTCTAGGCGTGCAGACGGCGGTGTTCTGGGCGTGCAGACGGACACTCTAGGCGTGCAGCCCATGGTGTTATAGGCGTGCAGACAGCGGTGTTCTGGGCATGCAGACAGACGTTCTAGGCATGCAGACCATGGTGTCCTGGGTGTGCAGACTGTGATGTTCTAGGCGTGCAGACCGCAACGTTCTGGGTATGCAGACCATGGTGTTCTAGGTGTGCAGACAAGCAGTTCCTTTCACATTAGACAGCCAGCTGCTTCCCTAACATCTTCACAATTATGTATCACACCAGTGTTTTCACCACATAATGAATATTTCCATTGCTTGATTCAGTTATATGTTAGGAGGTCATAATGGCATTAAAAATGTGGAAAATTTATCTTTCTTTTAATGCTATCTGGGTTTCCATAATACTATGCCAAATGGATAGATGGATTCTAAAAATTGTATCAAATTGCTAACTTCAGTCTATGGTCTTTAAAAAGGTTGGATGTATCATTAGAGGATTTATACTATTTCACCTTATTATTAGTTTTTGGATACCTATTTAAAAAAACGCACAACAAAAACAAACAAACAACAACAACAAAAAAACAACTGTGGGAAAACTTTAAAAACCTCAAATTTTCCAGTGAAAGAATGTTGCTTGCCATTATTTTTAAAGGATGAGCGAATACAATTCAGTGAAGGACAGGGGTCACTCTTACCCAGGATTTCCCTGTCTGTGCTGTCCATCACCGTCAGTTAACCACGGTCTGAAAGTATTAGGTGGAAAATTCCAGAATGAACACATTCAGACGTTTAAAACCGCGCCCCATTTGGACAAGTGGAATAAAATCTGACACCGTCCCCCTTCGTCCTGCCTACACGGGAACCCCCTTCACCCAGTGTGTCCAGGTTCCCCGTCCATCAGTCCTTAGGTGTTGCCTCCTAAGTAGCAGTGCTTGTGTCCACGGGACCTTAATGTGATTGAATTCCCCCAAAGCACAAGAGTAGTGATGCCGGCTGGATACAGCCAAGAGAAGCTATGAAATGCGTCCTTGCCATGAAAACTATGTCTGTATCGGAAAAAAAAAATCACACAATATGCTTTGTGCTCAGTGTTAGCTATCCTTTCAGGCACCGCGGGGGTCTTGGCACATATGCCCTGTGGATGGGGTGGGGAGTACTTGACACAAATGAAAGCATTTCCCTAAATCTCACCATCCCCAAAATAGCCAGTGCTTCCATTTAATGAAACCCACTCTGGGCACTTTTAAAAGCACACACCCAAGCCGAAGGGCAGGTAGGTGAGAGGTATGTCAGAAAAAAGAACATTTACAAAATCAATCACGCCCTACATTTTTAAATGATGTGCGTGAAGGCTGATGTACATGAGTGATAGGAAATGTAAACTGCACACACAGGTCCATCATCCTGTCACCGAAAAGTTTCTCTCCGAACACAGAGCTTCATGTTCATGCCTGCGGAGTAATGAGGCAAATAACGTTACTTATGTTCAGCGAATTTTTAAATGAAATGTTTATATTTAATACAAAGCTCTATTTTTACTTTAAATGGAAACTAAGGAATTTTCAGTTCTGCACAAACGTTGAAACACAAAACAGGCAGTATTGCTTTAAGAAGAAATGGTCTCAAGTTAAGGAAAAATGAAACAATAATCAGTTCTTTAAAATCCACAGTGCAGATGGGCACCTGGGCTGCTTCCAGATCTCAGCTATTGTAAATAATGCTGCACCGAACATAGGGGTGCAGACATTCTTTTGAATCAGTGCTTTTGGCTTCTTTGGATATATTCCCAGAAGTGGGATCATTGGGTCATAAAGCAGTTCCCTGTTTAATTTTTCGAGGTAACTCCATACTTGCTCTCCACAGTGGCTGTACCGGTCTGCATTCCCACCAGCAGTGCACGGGGGTTCCCTTTTCTCCACATCCTTGCCAGCACTATTGTTTGTTGTTTATTGATGATGGCCATTCTGACAGGTGAGAGGCGATATCTCACTGAGGTTTTAATTTGCCCACCAGTCAATAAGAGTATAAAAATAATTAATAGTATAATTAATAAATGATAGTATAAAACATAAATATATAATAATATAAAATATAACTATATAATAGTGTAAAAATATAATAAATAACTAATAGTATAAAAATACTATTCCACATTTACACAGTGGAATAGTGCTCAGCCACAAACCGAAGGAAACCATACCTTTTGCTGCAGCATGGGCGGACAGGGAGTGTATGATGCTAAGTGAAATAAGCCATCAGAGAAGGACAAGTGCCATATGACTTCACTTACAGGTGCAATATAATGAACAAAATAAACAAAGTGGAGACAGACTCCCAGATATAGAGAACAGACGGATGGCTGTCAGATGGGGAGAGGTTGGGGCTGGGTGAGAAGGGTGAAGGGATTAAAAGGGGGGAAAAGGCTTATGGACACAGACAATAGTATGATGATTGTCAGAAGGAAGGGGGTGGAGGGAGGTAGAAGACGGTAAAGGGAAGATAAATGGTGATAGGAGACTTGCTTTGGGTGGCAAACACATAATACAATATGCAGATGATGTATTGTAGAATTGTATACCTGATACCTATTTAATTTTATTATCCAATGTCACCCCAATACATTCAGTAAAATTTAAAAAATAAAACCATGTTACATTAGAACCAAAGACCCAAATGTTAAGCACTCTGAAGGTTCTGATAACAGAGCAGAATTCAGATCTATAATTTGTAAGTGCTCTGCTTTCTCCCTCTGGAAATGTATTGAATTGATTTACTTCTGAATATCAAATTCTTATTTTAACATGCAGATGAGTAGCCCAATAATACTTAGTGATTATTGCTAATTGAACACTTAGCAAATGTTAAATATTGTCCAAATGAGGCACAATTTGTCATTTATCTTTTCATCATTGAAAATGAGAATGAAATTGGAATAAAATGACTTTACCTCTATTTTTAATCCTCACCGGAGGACCTGCTTTTATTGATTTTTTTTGAGAGCAACAGAAACAATGATGTGAGAGAGAAACATCAGTTGTTGCCTCCTGTATGCACCCTACTAGGGATTGAACCTACAGTAGGTAGGTGCCTTGCCTAGGAATGGAACCTGCGGACTTTTTCTGTCTGGGACAAAATAAGCCAATTGGCCCACCCAGCCAGGGCTCCGTTTTTTAATTTTTAACAAAAATGCAAATGCCCAGGAACTTAGATGTTTCAATTTTTAGTTTTAATTTATATTTCTATCTGTGTATACTCCATAATTTAAAAATATGTAATGACTGACACTGCTTGAATATTTATTAAATGTAAAATACTACTCTAAGCATTTTAATTGATTCCTCCAAACTATTCCTTGAATCAGATACTGATAAGTTGGATTTAGAAAGTTGTTCCAAGTTACATTGTAGGGAAAATGGTATCACTTTGAGTTTGGCTACCGATTTCACATGCTCAACTGCTATGGCACCCTCGCTTGAAGATTTTATCTATGTTAGAACAGAGCTACGAAGCAACAGATAGACCCTGCCCTGCAAGAGCTCAGAAGCAGAGGAGGCAGGGACGTAAACCAGTCAACTCTACCCACTGTGTGATATATAGAAAGTACAGAGGTGGACTCTGTGCAGGAGAAGTAAGCAGGGAAACAAAAAATATGTCAAAGAGGAGAAAATGTTTGAGCTGGGAATCAAACAAGAAGGAAGAGTTTTCAAAATAAAGTGCGTGTGTGAGAGCGTGTGTGCGTGTGCATGTGTGTGTGTGTGTGTGTATGTGTGTTGCTACGTGGAGGTGGAGGTGGTAGCATTTCTATGTAGCTGGAACGTCAGGTATGGTCAGAGGAAGCCAGAGAGCAACATGAAATAACTGGGTAAATTCCAGGTATGGGACAGATGAGGTGTAAGATACAAGCAATTTCACTATAAAAACTGAACTTGGTGAGAAAATAAAGGCTAAGATAATAGAGGGCTTTGGGTGTCTTGGAAGACATGTCATTCTGCAGGCGACACTATGCTCAGGAAGATGTTAATCACGGGAGGAAACGTTTATGTCGTAGGCAGATGACTGTCTACTGTTCCCAGAGGATGGGAGGGAAATAGTGGAAACACAAATGCAGTCAGAAGGCCATCGTGATTCTCTTAGGGAGAGATACTGTGATGCTTCATTTTACCAATGCCATCCGTGATGCCTAGAGAACACAATGTAAACATTCCAGGGGAAAACACACACTATAATCATATTCAGGGCATTGCATAAGTTAACCATGACACGAAAAAAGAAACCCTGCCTAACATGGGGAGAATGTGGTTCTGTTGGAGGAACTTTCTACCAGAAGGATGTCTTTTTTGACCAGGAAGAGTACATAAGATAGAGGATATAACACGGGAGCCGGTGAGCAGTTGCAGCTGGGAAAAAAACAAGCTCTCTGGTCAGGATTTCTAGATAACGGGCTCTAGCTTTTCCGTCACAGGAACTGTTTCGGAGATTAGCAAGATGTGCAGCTTCTCAGGCATTTTCTGTTGCTGAAATAGGTGAAGTTCATTACCTAGACAGTTTATTCATCGAACTGTAAGAGCAGAGTCGATCTACTACAGAAGCCTCTTGAGGACTAGCGGCACCAGGGTGATGTTATAGGCGTGTGAGAACTGTGGCATTCAGTGAGACACAGAGAAGCTCAAAAACGGTCTGTCCAGGGTAAGACCATCATCGTCATCGTCAACGTTAATGAAATTCTAAGCCCTATGTTCATTGGACCCCACGACGTCTTTAAGACTTTGGTGCTGTTGCAGTACCTCTCTCTGTATGTCTCTCTTAAGCCACAGGAAAACGTGGTGTTAGAGGATTCAGGCTACTAACTCCGGTGAACTCATGAGTTCTTTTTAAAAAAATATATATTTTATTGATTTTTTAAACACACCCACACTCAATAAAAAATATATATATTTTATTGAAGAGAGAGGGATAGTTAGAAACATCGATGAGAGAGAATCATCGATCAGCTGCCTCTTGCACACCCCCTTCTGGGGATGTGCCTGCAACCAAGGTACATGCCCTTGACCAGAATCGAACCCGGGATCCTTCAGTCCACAGGCTGACACACTATCCACTGAGCCAAACCGGTTTTGGCTTAACTTATAAGTTCTTACCCAATCTGTCAGAATTTAAGGTCCCCCGCTGAATTCACGTACTGGAAGGTAACCCATAAGCCATGGGTATTAAGCCTTTAAGTTCCAGGATTCCAAGGGACTAAGGTTAGGACAGTGAGAATAACCCCTAAAGACATGCATGTGGGCATCAGTAGTAGAAAACTGACAATCTGTGCTGGTTCCAAGCAGTAGGCCCCTTTGAGGGACCCAGAGAAGAGGAGGTGCTCATGATAGGCAATGAGGCCGGGCAGGGGGACTGGCTCAGCGCTCACGTCTGCTACTGAAGAACTCCTCTAGTCCTTAGAGGGAGGTGACAGAGAGGTCCTGTGACTGTCCTTCCCATTCCACACGTGAGGAGCATGAGGGAGGAACGGGTTAAGGAACTGGCGCGTGCCCACAGCTTAAGGAGGACGCGGGAGGAAGAGCCGGTGCCAAGTGGCAGTCGGCCTCCCTCGTGAGATGCGTCAGGCATCAGAACATATGGCCGCACCATGTGAGTTTCACATTCCCTTCCAACCTTGAAACTTGACAGTCATGAGCACTCAGATGACTGACACATTCCTGTAAAACACACCCACACCCACACTCACACTCACACTCACACTCACACTCACACTCACACTCACACTCACACACACCCACACACACCCACACACACCCACACACACCCACACACACCCACACACACCCACACACACTCACACACTCACACACTCACACACTCACACACTCACACACTCACACTCACACACCCACACACACCACACACACCACACTCTCACACTCACACACACACTCACACACACTCACACACACCGCACACACCGCACACACCGCACACACCGCACACCACACACCACACACCACACACACACACACACACACACACACACACACCATCATCTTGAAGTGACACCGCCTGTCACATTTGGAAATTCTTGGAAGTATGTGTGTGTGGGGGGGGGGGGGGAGGACTCTGCACGTCATGCGTGGACCGTGCTATAATGCGAAAGGAATTGCAATCCTAATTTGAGGAAATGCTCCATTTGCATCTACTGCAGCTCTGTGATTGATGGCGGGGAGACGCTGTGGCTAAGACGAAAAGTTTTACGGTGGGAGTGATTTTTCATTTTTCCAATCTCCACAGGAACTTGGAAATCAAAACTTAGCCATTACTCAAAACTCATTTTGATTTTTGTTCGCCTCACAGGATATCACTCCCAAAATGTCCTTATCTGGCATCCCTTAGGTAAATGAAATCTCTGAAGATGATGGTACGGAATCACAGCCTGGGTGTACGTGGAGCAGTTGGTCCCCATGAGAATTCCCAAAAGTCCTTAGCAATTTAGAGAAACCCATCAATACAGAAAGCTGCTGTTATTATGAAACTTCATAAACATTCACGACATTTGACTCTCCTCACCTAACTCTCAAAAGCCTCCTTTTCTCCCCTTTCCCTGGGTTACCCTGTATGCAAATCTCACCCATAAAAAGGAAAGCCGTCCATGAGGCGTTGTTACCCCCCACCCGCCGCTATCTATTGCAACCAGATACAGAATTATTCAGGAATAGAATCATTATGCGTATTTTTAAAAATTACTCTTCAAGCAGATTTTTATCGGAATATAATAAATATGAGATATTTTGCCATTCTCGTGGAATAACACATTCTTTATCTCCTTCTCCCCTCAGTACGCGGAGAATAGCGGCGGTGGTTATTGAAATGAAGGCAGGGAGATATCAGAGTGAAAGATAATGCACAGCCCGGTTCATCTAAATAGGTTAGGAAATCTCATTTCCACCATATAATAACTCCTGGAGAGGCAACTTTCTCTTCGAGATGAAAACTCCCCTTGTCATAAATCATAAAGCTGCCTGTACATGCAAATGGAGCATTGCTTCAAATTAGGGCTTCACTTCCTTTTCGTTTCAAATGGAAGTTCTAGGATTTCATTTCCATACGTCAGCATAACTTGTCGGAATTCATTATAATCAGTGTTAATGACATATCCACTTACACCGTATTCATCCAAACTGTGCCGTTTTACATGAGCGAAATAGAAGTTCAATAAAGCACTGACTGTTACCTGAGTCAACCAGGCCTCTACAATGTGAAGATGATTAAGTAATAACCAGCTACAAAAGAGGCCTTAATAAGAAATCCAACCCGTACCCACAAGTGTTTCTATTTTGTCGTTAGACATTTGAAAAGTCGGATCATTTTTTCCCCCCCCTACGTAACCTGAGCATTCTCCTGAATTGCTCTTTGCTTTTCTCAGAATTTAGCAACAGTGTTATGAAGTGGAATTTTTGGAGTGCTTTTTACAACTCCAGTAATGAAGAGTTGGGTGGGCATTCTAGAAGTCAGTCGGGTTTAAGACACAAGGTTTCTGCAGAAACCGGGTTGGCTCAGTGGATAGAGCATCAGCCTGCGGACTGAAGGGTTCCAGGTTCGATTCTGGCCAAGGGCATGTACCTTGGTTGCAGGCACATCCCCGGTAGGGGGTGTGCAAGAGGCAGCTGATTGATGATTCTCTCATTGATGTTTCTAATTCTCTATCCCTCTCTTCCTCTCTGTAAAATATAAAATAAAATAAAAAAAAGACACAAGGTGTCCATGTGAGGGATGTAGCTGCCCTGGATGCTAGCGTAGTTGCTGCTGCATGTGAAAATTATGAAAGCTATCTGCGCGAGTTGAACCCTCCTCCAGTAGCTGCTGGTGTGGAATTTGCTGTGTGTGTTCCTTTGCAAACTTCAGGTTGAATGACATGGAGATGAAGAAGGCACAGGAGAGCTCCAAATTGACACACCTTCCAGAGAAAAGTCAGTGCTAACCACTTGAAGTGGTAATTGGCTAACTGGTGGTAGCCAAAGAAATTGCCGGAAAGCTTAACATCTTTTACGTGTGGATATGACTACAATTTAGTATTTTGCCTGCCATCAGACTAGTCTCAGATCTCATTTTCAAAAACAAGTCTCCTGTTTCTACACATCTTCATCACTAATAAATAATGTAATAGAGTCACCGTAAATTATTCATTAAGATTGTATAAAATTATTAAATAAAATTGCATTGTGGGTTTTCAAGTTATTTTACTCTATATATTTAAGATGTCTATAATATTTTATATACAGGCTACCCCCCCCAAAAAAAAATGTGTGTACACTTTAACAGCTGATAGCTCTATTTTGAAAATGAAATGTAATTTAGTAAACACTGGCTTTATATTTATTCAAAGTGTGTGTATACATTTGTAGGGATACCCTATATATTGTAAAAATATCTGTATGTTATATGCATATATAAAACACAACTATATAAATATTTTCCCACTTAAAAAATAGCATTAGCAGCCGAAACCGGTTTGGCTCAGTGGCTAGAGCTTCGGCCTGTGGACTGAAAGGTCCCAGGTTTGATTCCGGTCAAGGGCATGTACCTTGGTTGCGGGCACACTCCCAGTAGGGGGTGTGCAAGAGGCAGCTGATCAGTGATTCTCTCTCATTGATGTTTCTGACTCTCTATTCCTCTCTCTTCCTCTCTGTAAAAAAATCAATAAAATATATTTTAAAAAAAATAGCATTAGCAAACAAAAGCAAATTACTTACACTGAGAACTGGATGCTGACTCTCCTGAAACAATTTCAATGAGCAAAGGTGATTAACAGCCATATGTCAACAGTCATATTAACCCCAAATCCCTGTTGCCAACAGTCTTATATTTGTCTCAGAGTTTCCGATGGATGATGAGTGAGACAAAATTGTGTTTTACTATGACAATTAGTTCCCCCCCCCTTGGGATAATTTTTCAACAGTCAGAAGTATGTGTGCTGAGCAAGAAATTAATTTTACTTTCCCGTGTGACTGAAGGATGGAGGTTCTTTGGTTGTTGGCCATTCGGTGGAAAGCACCAGCTGGCAAACAAATCAAGATAATTTGTGTTTCTCTTCTTGGCATGTTGCCCACATGTTGAGTGCAAACGAGAGGCTTTTTAAATTATAATACTAAATAGAATCTTGGGTCCCAGCCTAGCAACGTATTAATGGTTATTGAGATATCAGAACCCAAGATGGTGTATGGCTGAAGTTCCAAGTAACAGGTGACTGTTTTCTCTTTCTCATGGTGGTGGTTGTTGCTTCTAAATCTACTTACCGGTTACGTCTTAGATCAGGAAAAAGCAGAATTAAATAAAGAGTATTTGTATAATTTCACAAGGATACTATACAGATTTGGGCAAAAGGCATCACACTAGAAATGTTAATGCCTCATTAAAACTATCGTCCAACGCCTCAGGAAATGGGCATCATACAAATCAGGGTAGTCTCAGAGCCTGGGCTGTTCAAACAAACACACATGCAGTCCTCGAATGGGAACTTTTGTGTGGTGTAAATGGAACTGGTCTTTCTATACATGGGGGGTGTCATAGACAAGAGCTACACTGCTCTCAAGGAGATGCTGAGCTGGCCTTTTACCCCTCTAAGGCTGTGCCCTCTGTAACCAAGGACCAGTCCTTCCATAGCAACCTCCCATAGTCAGTGCCAGTCTGATGCTTAATGTCCATCTCCTGGTACTTGGTGTGGGGTACTTCATGGATATGAATAGAACATTTTTTTTTAATATATATTTTGTTGATTTTTTACAGAGAGGAAGGGAGAGCGATAGAGAGCTAGAAATGTCGATGAGAGAGAAACATCAACCAGCTGCCTCTTGCACCACACCCCCTACTGGGGATGTGCCTGCAACCAAGGTACATGCCCTTGGCCAGAATCGAACCTGGGACCTTTCAGTCTGCAGACCGATGCTCTACCACTGAGCCAACCCGGTTTCGGCAATAGAACATTTCTTTGAAACTTGAAAAGAGTACCTTCACTGGTATGTGTCAGCATTGTGATATTTACAAACATCCATTGATCTTATCCATACAACAATTACATCTGTATACATATGCTTCAAATGCTCATTGATCTCCAAACTCCATCTCTCAACCAGCTCATCCTTGTGAATGTCATCAGTGTTCCCCAGACTCTGGCACTCGCCTCCTGGGGGAAAGGTCACCACACTGGGGCTGAGAGGACAGAGGCCTGCTTCAGATTGTAGCGGTACTTCCCATGTCACATGGGGGACTCGGGTCCAAGGACCAGTCAGCTCTAAGGTGGCCTGATCCTTGAAGGTGCTAACTGTTTTCTAGCCCCGTGCTCTGGTGGGAGGAACAAGACAGCTGGGTTCAACAGACATCTCAGGAAACATTCCCATCTGCCATGCCTCCGACAACAATTCACCAAGAACAATAACAACCACAAAATTCCTGATCAGAGCCGTGACTGAGTTTATGAATGTGATTTCCATTTCCTGTGGCTGAATTTATGAATTTGATTTTCATGTAAATTCAGCTCTGAACATGAAGTGAGTCGTGCATTGGAATGGGAAGGGGTCGTGCTCCCCGCTCATGACTGCCTTCAATGCCCGTCTGCCCGACTCTCTCTCCACCCTCCTCCTCACACGTAAGATACATTCAGGCTGATGTTTCTCTGATGCTATCAAATGGAGTTAATCATTTGAGGACAGAAAAATGAAGTTGTTTTTAGGCTGGTAATGAGACTCCTATTTGTTTTTGAGACTTCTTCCTCCACTGGGAACATTAGAATATTATAAAATATTACCTGTTAAAAACTGCATGTAAATGGGCTCAAGTCCCTGGAGAGAAGTCTATAGAGAGAATTAGGAAAAATTCAAATTTTCTGCTAAAGTTGTCATAAAAGCTTATGAAAAAAAAATAAAAGAGGGACAAGAGGGCAGCTGCACTAATATAGAAACTTATCTTTTATTCCAATAATAAGATGACACAGCAGAAAACGCATAATGTACATAATAGTTATAATATTATCCCTAAATTTAATCTATGGAACTTTTAATTATTTAGGAAAACTGACTTTTCAAGGGTAGTCAATGATTTATAAATTTTAAATGAGTGGCCTAATCATATTAATAATATCCACCTCACACATTCAAATGTCTAGTCTTCAGTGTTCTAGTCTGGCCTGGGTAAACATAGCTCTCAAATTGAAAGAACATAATTGATGCTATAATTTACATTACTTTTTCAATCACTATTTTATATTTCACCTATTTTGTGATTGAAAAGTTTCAAGGGATGGCATTTGTTTTGAAAGTTGATATTACCATTTATCCTTATAAATTCAAAATCAGTTTATTATTACGTGTTATTACAGACTATGTCTGGCTTGGACCATTTTTACCCATGAATGCATGTTATTGTGTGTGGAAACACTCAAAAACAAAACAAACAAAATAAAATCTACAAAACTATTAAAAAGAAGTAAATCCAGAGTCCTAAAGCTGAAATCAGTGTGATAGCTCTTTTATATCTAGACTAGAGGCCTGGTGCACAAAATTTGTACATGGGGAGTAAGGGTCCTCTTATCCCAGCCTGCACCCTCTCAATGTGGGACCCCTTGGGTGATGTCCAACTGGTGGATGTCCCTCTCAACAATCCTGGACTGCTGGCTCCTAATCACTCACCTGCCTGCCTGCCTGGTCACCCCTAACTGCCCTCCCTGCAGCTGCCTGATCACCCCTCACTATCTCTGTGTGCCAGTCTAATCGCCCCTAACTGACCCCCCCACTGCTGGCCTGGTTGCTCCCAACTGCACACCTACCACCCTAGTTGACCCTCATGGCCCCCTGCCAAACTGGTTGCCCCAGGCAGCCTGCTTGTTCAGTCGTCCCTCACTAACCCCCCTGCTGGCCTGGTCATAGGCAGCCATCTTGTGAAGGTGTGATGGTAAATTTGCATATTACCTCTTTATTATATATGATTATTATATAAGATACCTGAGATAAAAGTGCCCCCTCCTCCGGCTACTTGTGAAGTCATCTCACAATAAAAGGGGCAGGGTGATCTTGTTTTAAGTCTGATTTGTAGAGCATGGATTTTTTTAATGTATTTTTTTATTGATTAAAGTATTACAAATGTGTTTTTATCCCCCATTGTACCCCCGTCCCTCCAATTCTGCCTTCACCCTATTGTCTGCGTCCATCGCTTTTGCTTATATGCATGCATACAAGTCCTTTGGTTGATCTCTCCCCCTTACCCCCATCCTCCCCTACCTTCCGTCTGAGATTTGAGCATCTGATCAATGCTTTTCTGTCTCTAGATCTGTTTTTGTTCATCAGTTTATGTTGCTTACTATAATTCACAAATGAGTTAGGTCATGTGATATTTATTTTTCTCTGACTTATTTCACTTAGCATAATGCTCTCCAGCCCCATCCATGCTGTTGCTAATGGTAGGAGTTCCTTTTTACTACAGTGTAGTATTTTACATTGCGTAGATGTGCCAAAGTTTTTTAACTCACTCATCTGCTGATGGGCACTTAGGCTGCAGAGCATTGATTCTTTCAGCTCCTCTTGCCACTTTTCTCATTCACAAGGAAGAGTTTCCATTCCTGTCAATCTCACAACCAGGATAGAACTTGTAATGTGGTGTTTCTAGGCTGTTTACGATTTTGAATTTCTTTACGACTGTTGCATTAACATTATTTAATCACAGGACTGATGTTTACTTTTCTAGCGGGATAGTATTTATTCAGAACACATACTTTTCGTATTAGCCAAGGCTTTCTGAAATCATTCTAGTGTATCAGATGAATGTGTAATTAGGGATTTTTTTAAATACACAATAATTTCCAAGCAGAAAATTTCCTAGTTTCATCAGATCCCATGTGGTTAGTAACTCAAAAATAAAAAAAGAAGATCCAAACACTCTTGAAGTTTTATATGAGGTATGATACACATGAAGAAAAGTGCACAAGTCATTGCCACACAATTTAATGAATTTTCCCAAAGTGAAAATGTGCAGGTAGCTGCCATAAAACATCACCAGCTAATTCTTCACAGTGATTCCTCATCCTCATGTAACCTCTGTTCTGACTTCTACCACCATTGATCAGTTTTACTTCTTTCATTAATATTATATGAATGGAATCATAAAGTGAGGGCTCTTTTGTTTTCGGTTTGTTTCATTATGTTATGTTTCTGAGATAGATCCATGTTGTTATATATGATAGGAATTGATTTTCTCTCATGGCCCTATAGTGCTGCAGCATATAAATATACATGAAAGATAGAGCCATTCTATCACCAATAGAATGGAATATTCATAATGGATTTTTAAGCAGCTGAATGGTCTACCTGATTCACATATTAAATCTGGATCTATGCAATGTGTGGGAAATGAGGCACAGGATAACCGGCCAGAGCAGTTGTAGGAGATGACAGCTTGGATTAAGAATGTGGCATTAGGAAGGAGAGACTCCAGTGAGTACAACATTCTGTTGATGTCAAAGACAAGATTTTTTTCTGACTAGCTGAGTGTGGGAGTTGAAGAGAGTCAGGGAATTGTGAAAAAATGACTCTGGGTTTTCTTCTCTTACATTTTTAAGTGCCTTTATTGAGGTATGGTGGATGTACAGAATTGTACATATTTAATGTATAAAACTTGAAATCATCACTATAGTTGCTTAAAAAAAGGAAATCACAGTGTGTGTGTGTGTGTGTGTGTGTGTGTGTGTGTGTGTGTGTGTTTGAATAACTGAGTGGAAATTCTTATTCTTTTTTAAATCAGTATCAGAATATTAAGACTATCCAGGTGTCAGTCCTGGGCATGTCACACTGAGCATCCGTGAGACATCCATATGTGACTGTTGAGTAGACATTTGGCAAATGAACTTGGAGCACATTGGGATTAGAAATGTCCATGGGGAAGTATCCATACACTAGCAGTTGTTCTCAACCTTTGTTCCTCATGCTGTGGTGACTCCCAACCATAAAATTATTTTTGTTGCTACTTCATAACTGTAATTTTGCTACTGTTAATGGATCGTAATGTAAATATCTGTGTTTTCCGATGGTCTTAGGTGACCCACAGGTTGAGAACCGCTGCTGTAGAGCCTAAGACCATAAAAAAACACAGATATTTACATTATGATTCATTAACAGTAGCAAAATTACAGTTATGAAGTAGCAACAAAAATAATGTTATGGTTGGGGGTCACCACAGCATGAAGAACTGTATTAAAGGGTCGAGGCATTGGAAAGGTTGAGAACCACTGCTCTAGAGGCCCAATGCACAAAAATTCATGCAAGAGTTAGGCTTTTTTTTACCGCAGCTGCTGGCACCGGCTTCCTTCCAGCACCCAGGACTGGGCTGGCTAGCCTCAGGCCCCGGCTTTGTCAGGAAGGATGTCCGGAATGACGTCTGGAAGAAGTTTGGTCTAATTAGCATATTACCTTTCATTATTATAGGTGACTCATATTTAAAGCCATGGGAATGGTCACACTCACCTAGGGATGGAACAGAGAATGAAAAGAGATCTTAAACAATTTCTTGAAAGAAATTCAATATTTAAGTGGTCATATCAAAAGGGCGACTTGAAAGAGACAGCCCTACAGGAGGAACATAGAGTTACAGGAGGAACATGCTTAGGGTGGTGGCATAATAGCCGAGCAAGGAGAGAAGCTGAAGGATGGGAGGAACTGATCAAATACTGGTGAGCGATTGATGGGATTGTGCAGAATGGGTGTCGGATTTGGGCAGCAAGGGTGGAGTGGGATATGAATACAGGAAAAGGAGGCCACTGTTTGTATGTTACTCTGTTAAGAAATGAACAATAAAAGGGAGGTAGATTTGGGGCTGTCGACAGGGTGTAACGCTGCATGTGCTTTGGAACTTGAGTTCAACAGAAAGAGATTGTGGGACTTTCCATTTCCGGTTCCGTGCATAAGGAGCTTGGAAGTTGTTCCTTTTCCTAACATCGGACTGGAAACTGGTGTCTCTTCTTGGCTCCATGGTGAAGGGGAAGCAAGCCTCTGCTCCCAGGATCGGGGAGACTTACTGGTGAGCACAGGGCATCAGGGCCTCCCAGAGCAGGGACTCAGGGCAGTAATCCCATGCTTTTGATCAAAGCCACTGGACGGATGACATTCCTAGTTATTAATACGGGAAACACCACAAGAAATCAGGTTTTGTGTTAGAGGGCAGAATTCTCACCATTGTCTGAGCTTGACCACCTCAATTAGTAAGTCGCTAATCTGATATGTAGTAGTCATATTAAGTGTGTCTTAAAATACCATTACAAAATCTGTTTAACTTCAGGAGACTCTCTCTACCCGTAACATTCGTGTGTATACCAATAAAATACCTCCCCCCACACACCCTCAACCACACCAGAAAGCAACTGGAATAGAGAAGTTCCAGTTTCCACTTCAGATAGTAGACGACGACTCCCCTGACTTGATTTCTGACAGCCACACTGCAGTGCTTGGTATGTTCCGTTGTACAGACTCCCCCAACTTAAGACATTGACATTAAAGCCCTGAATAGATGCACAAGTGCCAAAAATAAATCCTCTGCGTCCTTAACATTTTTCTCTCGGCTTGGGTTTCTGTGGGGGGAGAAACAACTGAGCTGCAAACAGCAGCTGCATTCTGCCTGCTGAGCTGTCAACAGACCTCCGAGCAGGAGGGAGGCGCTCTTGCTCCAGTGGTTGCCCAAGGGTCAGTGGCCAACAGCCCCAGCCACAGCAGTGCTCAGGCCTCCTCGCCACTGCCTGCCAGCTAGGGTGTGATTGCAGTCTCACATAAGGACCCCAATAATGAGTGCCAGGTATCTTAACAATTCACCCCCAATCTCTCCCTTGCACTACGAGACAGAGTAAGTGCAAATCAGACTAGAAAATAATCGCCAGAAAAATCCTCTGATTCAGTCCTTTTTAATCTTCCCTTGTGATTCATCTAATTACTTTTACTTTGTCTCTACCAATTACAGTTGTTTGCCACGATATGGAATCAATAGGCTGTGAAATACAAAGTGGGAATGTTGTCATTCAGTGCCTTGGGTCTAGATAATAGATTTTTTAAAGTCGCAGAATGAATAATTTATTTAAAGTTACGGGAATAACCTCCAGGATAATTGAAACCCAGAGATGGTTAAAATGGGTGAGAAATTATAGGTTAGAACTGAGTTTTGCTTTTCATGATAAGCCCTTGGGCACTGTTTATTTTTTAACATGTGTATGGATTGCTTTGTTGGGTATATTTTTTTTAAGTAAAGAAAAAGGGAATTTTTAAATCTGATCATTTCAATTAAATGAGTACCTTAAGCCATGAATAGCTCATTACAGGCATAGCTCTATATAAAGTTGGGAATAATGAGTTACTCGCAGAGTGAGTGTCAACAGACCATTAACAACTGGAGAGAGACCTACATGGTCCCCTCTAATGGAAACGTCTATATGCAATTATCTGCTGTTCTTTAATCTTTCATTCTTAGAGGACGAACGAAGACTAATAGGTCAATAAATGTCTGTAGATTGAAAAGATCGAAAGGTTCTGAAATGAAGATTTAATCCTCATTAGAGGCACATTGAAAGAGCCAGTTTAATTTTGGGAAGCATAGGAAATTTTCATAAAATTTAAGTCACAAAGTTTGTTTTCATAAACTGATGGAGTATTTATAACCATGCTGTATTTAGCATGCTAGCGTCTTTTTCACCACCAATATAAATTCCCAAATTTTTGTGTTAACTCTCATGCTAAACTCTTCCTCTGTTATATACTGTAGAAGTGATATGTCTGGAAAGATTTGTATGGATATGTTATTACCCAGAATCTGAACACCTTTCTCAAATTTGTTACAAGCTCCATCGTGTGAATCCTGGTGGTGGGCAGGCACCTGCCTTCTGACATGCAAGAGGTCAGTTGAAGCCTCTGTGATGGGAAGGGCATGGGCATGGATTACTGGGCTCCATCAACCCTTATATCCCAGGGTCTGAAGGAGGGATCTGAGTACAGAGACAGTGGAAACAACGCCATCATCATGATTCAGTGGGGAGGGGATGTGGAATCGGAGGAGTGGCTTTGACTGTGTTTCCCATTGCCTGTTCTTTCCCTCCGTTTCTGCTAGTTGACTAAGCCTCATTCTCCAGCCTTCTAGTCCCACCTGTCAGATATCCTGCCAATACAGTCTTCTAGGTAATCCAGAGTTTTCTGTTGCTTGAAACCAAGGGACTTTACTGGTAGAAATAATGTAATGATGGGATACTATAGTGAAACAAACTTATGCACCTGCAAATTAATGATCAGGAAGTGAACCTTAACAATTACGCTCCAATGCATGTTTTACGGGGTAGATAATAGGGGTGTGAGAGCAAAAAGAGCTAAAAAAAAAAAAGTATATTTAAATGCAAGTAGGAAACACTTAAAAGGTTCACCATCCACTCCCTAGCCATAGCTTGGTATGTGAGGTTTTATGGAGAGGAGATAAATTCTCTGACCATGAGAAAAGAAAGAGTTGAAATAGGCACTAAGCTTCTCTCATTTTCCTACTGGAGAATAATACTACCTAGAGCATCTCTGACCAACAGAAGTATCATGTGAGCCACATACACAATTTTTAAATTTCTGGTAACCACACTTAAAGTAAAAAGAAACAAGTGAGATTGACTTTTCCTATAAATTTTATTGAATCCAAGATATCCAAAGTGTTGTTTCAATATGTAATAAGCAAATGATATACATTATTGAAATACTTTACATTTTAAATAAAACATATTGTGTTGAAAATTGTATTTTCCATTTATCGCACATCTTGACTTGGATTAGCCATATTTCGTACCCTCAGAAGCCACATGCAGCAGGCCACCGTACTGGATAGCAGACACTGAGCCACCAATGGGAATATCAGCCCACTTTCTTTTGGAAATTCTTAATTTTCATGCTTTAAGATACTGAGAAGTGACTGAAGGAGAAACTCAATGGCTTTTCAAGGCCCCTCAACTACAAGGGCGGAAAAGGTTGCTGTAGAGCCTGTTATTTAATGAACATCTGCAGCTAACAGGGATGTGGATCCTCTACTCTGCCAACGCTGTCTGCCTCAATTCCAGCCAGGGTCCAGGAGAGAGCATCATTTTACATTTTCTGGAAAGTTTTATTAGCCTCATGCAAACCAGCAACTTCGGTCAATTTCATTTGTGTGTATGAGAGATTCAGAGTAGTGGAAAGATGGGAGAAAGTCTGAGTGAAATGTTTAGACACAATTCTAAGGTACAAGTCAATCATTTGACATACGGAAATGGCCAGGGAGGGGGTGTGTGTTCATATGTCTGTGCAGTGTCATAGATGCATTACCTGTGGCCAAAGCTCCAAAGAGTGCAGAACACAGGGCTTAGTCATACCATGGCTGGAGAGAAACCCAAAAGGCAGGTTCGCTAAACAATCTAATTTCATTGCGTTGGCCAAAGGCTTTCTGTTAATGGCAGCTCTGTAGGTAACTGATGGAGAGTTGCATTTATTTGGTTGTAAATTTATAAAATGAGCTTTTTGAATTGTCATGACCACTGGAAAATTAAATCTCAGACCATTGTACACAGTACTAGAGAGCGCGGTCCCCTGCCATCATTCTCTGACTCTGGCACTATCTGCACTCTGCTTCCTCTCACCTTTTCTCCTTCCCAAAGGAGCTTGTAAGGAGAAATGGATGCACATACATATAAACACATGGCTGCGAACATGTGTAAACACAGGTGCCTATTAGATGTTGCAAAAGATTTCCTAAGATGTTGCATTTAATTTTAGGAATTAAATGCACAAAATGTATATGAGATACTTTTTAGAGAAGCACATATTTTAAAAAAAATTAAAGATCTTTACATATTTAATTTTTATTAAGGGGTACTTAATATATTTTTAAAATAGACACATTTAACATGTACATTTTGATGAGCTTGAATATACTATAGAAGGCATATCCCTGTGATACCATCACCACAATCAAGGTAGTAACATTCATCACCGCCAATATATTTCTGGCATTTCTTTGCTTTGTTATCTCTCTCTTTGTGTGTGTGTGTGTGTGTGTGCGCGCTAAAAATATTTACTATGAGATCAAACCTTTTGTAAAAATATTATTTATTGCTTCCTGTATTCCTTCAACTAGTATCAATTGCCAAATGTGTTTCAGGCTTGAATCAAACATGCAGGATGCTGAGACTAAAATAGGACTCACACAATCCCTATCCTTAGGAAAGCAAAATGTGCTTTATCAGCTAGGCATTTGAAATAAAAACTGGGGCAGGAGTTATACTGAAGGGTTTTAGCTTTTGTTCAAAGGCTTTGGAGATGATTTAAAGAATCTAGCTGACATAATCGTGTTTGCATAGGAAATGTTACTCCAGCTACAGATGAACATGAAGGGAGGGGAACTCCGGAGTGAGACGGTGGTGAGACAAGCAGGAAGTTGATTCACTTAAGAGGTGGATGGTTGTGGTACCTGAACCACGGGTTGGGAATATTAAGCAAAAGAACCCATAGACTTTTAAAAGTATGTGGGACGTGAATTTGCCTGGTTTGGTGATTCAGTATAGCTGAGACAAGAAAGAAGAAAGATAAAAACTTTTCACAACAAATAAAGTAAGGTGGGAACTTAAGTTGAACACAACACTAACTTTTAAGATTTAGGGAAGCGAGCTTCTACTTGTGAGCCAGGGGTTCATGTGTGCAGCATCATAACAAGCCAACAGATGCCACTGTCGATGGGCTAGTATTTAATGAAGATGTCTGAGACCACAGTTAATATAAGGAATCGTCTCTTAGCCTCCACAGTTAAAAGGTTGATTTTGAAAACCAGTATGTTAGTTAGCTGTTGCCTAAAAAAAAATGCATAGATTATCTCACACTTCCTGTCCAGGAATGGCTTGATTGGTTCCTCCGTTTAAGTGGATAACAAAGCTGTCAGTCACGGGGTTAGTCTCACTGGGGCTCACATGTGGTTGGAAGAATTCATATTAAGGGTGGCAGTGTTTTGTTGGCTGGTGGACAGAAACCTCCCTCAGTGCCCATCATGTGGTCCTCCCCATAGGCCAGTTCCCAGTATGGCAGCAAAGAAGAAAAGGTCTCCTAGCAAGACAACTCTTATAATCCTACTAGAGGCCCGGTGCATGAAAATCATGCAGGGTAGGGTCCCTAGGCCTGGTCAGCAATCAGGGCCTTCCTTACCCTAGCTGCCAGACTGGGCCTTCTTTCATTTCACACTGCCCCTTGGTGGTCAGTGCAGGTCATAGTGAATGGTCAAACTTCCGGTTGTTAAACTCCCGAGGGGAGAATTTGCATATTAGCCTTTTATTATAGAGCATTCTACAAGATGAAAGGAAGTAGTTAGTCTGCTCCATCCTCAAGGGGAGGTGATTACATAAGAGCAAAAGCATGTGTATGGGAAGGTTGCAGTCTTGGGGGAAAACCCATAGATAAATACAATTGCCATGAGCCCCTAGATTGTTTTCCCATCCACTGTCACTCATTTACAGATAAAACGATACCTACATTGAAACAGCGGTATCTTACAAACATATCTTTCTTGTCTTCTCGCCTGTCTTATGTGTTTCTTTTCAATGTATCAAAAGTTTTGTTTGTCAACTTCAACCAAGTAATTACCCAAACCTGGTTGACTCATAGAAAATATATCACTTTGCAAAGCAGTGAAAATTGTGCCGCTGAAGCTCTGGGGATGTCATTGTGAGCAGAGAAATTAGAAGCTTAGGGGGGAAAATGTGTCTCAGTAACAGGGTTTCTAGTAATTCAACGTCGTGAAGCCTGTTCCTGTTATAATAGCCTTTGTGTAATCCCTGATGAGTATTCAGTGTGTGCGGGAACACAAACAGGCACTGATTTGGAACCATTTGAATACTGACTGGCAAGACATTGATGAGGGAGATCATGGTACTGTCCTTACTGCTGGCTGTTTATCTTAGCTATTGTGCATTCTTGAGCAGGATGAGAAGGGAAATGACTCCTGCTATTTCTGAGGCCATAATCGCATCACGCATGAAGACAAATACATATTTTGGTGCCACATATATAAAATTCACCTCTAACAACAGCCGTATTAATACCCAGCTAGCAAATGCTGCAGGACATTTGAGTCCGGTGTGTGTTCTCCATTCCTCAGTCCTTGTTGGCCTTGGCCTTGCCTACCCAAGACCCAGATACAACAGAGAGGTGTGCTTTTCGGTTTTATTCCTCCTCCTCCTACCATTTTGCTTTATAGTTAGCTAGAGCTGGCTACTGTCAAGTGTTCTGATACTTTTCTAGCTCAGAACCAAAGAGTTTGAAAAAGTAGTTAACCATACTATCTCCTCAGCAAATTCCCCTTTGCAAGGTAAGGTACCATGTTCACAGGTGATTGGGGTGTGGACATCTTACCATTATTTTGCCTAACACATCTGTGGTTATAACCATTTTCCACACTCAAAAGAGAAAGGACAGGACTGGGACCCAGAACATATAACCTGCTCCAAGCATGTAACCTGCTCCACACCTTCCTCTGTACTCAGGATGCATTTATAAAGGTGTCTTGAATACGGAGGTAGGCGTGGAGGAGGGCTCTGATAGGAGCAATGCTTGCCATCTTCACTGGACAGAACACCCTGGGAGTATAGACACGTCACATTTCTTCGTTTGCTAGTCTGTGTGTGTGCAATGACCTTCCTGTGTGCCTGGGGATATCAGGTTAAGCACAGTAAGAATGATGTGGGCTCACTTCCAATCACTAGTGTCTCTGAACAAACGGTTTTGCCCTGGTTTCATGACACCTGTTGACTTGTGGCCATGGCACTCTTCCTTTGTCTGCCCTCCCCTCCCCTGTATCCCAGCCGAATTACCAACTTGTCAGGATCAGTTACGGGTCTTTCAAACCTGCCTTGGCCACGTGTGTTTGTTATTCCCGTTACATGTTTTAATTGAATGCCAAAAATTCTGCTGAACACGAGTTGAAAGTAGAGAAAGTGAGTGGAGCAATTTAAATTAAAGGCTTTAGAAAGACTCAGGAAGGAAGAGTGGCTTTCAAAGAGCTGCCAAATTCGTTGTTGACGAGGTAACTATAAAAGACCAGGAAAATATTTTGACAGATTTCTGCCCTCAGAGTGATCTCCCCAAATGTCTTTAATTTCTCACTCAGTTTGCAATAACGTAAAACTAGGACTCTAGAAAGATGCATTATGGGTGTGGATTATGACAAAATTACACAGAATAGTCATGGGACTACATTCGCAGAAAGGACTCGTTTTCTCTTATAAGCATTAGGAATAAATGCATATTTATGAGTTTCAAGTTGCAAATGTTAAGTTGGTTTTTATTATGACTCTGTTTTTAGTTACCTGTATTTTTTATTGACACACATAATTCACACACCATAAAAGTCTCCTTTAATGTTTATGATTTCAGTGGGTTTTAAGTATATTTATAAATCTGCCAACCATCGCTATTAATTCTAGAATGGTTTCATCACCCCCAAAATTAACCACATACTAAGTAGTCATTCCCATTCCCCTCCCCACTTACAGTGGCAACCAGTAATCTACTTTATGTCTAAGTGGGTTTGTATATTCTGGATATTTCATACAAATGGAATCATACAATATGTAGCCTTTTGTGGCTTCTTTAACTCAGCATGATTTCAAGGTTCATCCATGATGTCTTGTGAACTGATACTCCTTTTTGTGGCTAATGTTTTATTTTATGAATATACTGAAGTTTGTTTATCCAATTATCAGATCTTCCACTTTTTTGCTATCATAATCAGTGCTGCTGTGAACATTTGTTTTTCATATATTTTTAGTTCTCTTGGGTAATACCTACAAATAAGATTGCTGAGTCATATAGCAACTCTGTGTTTGACTTTCTAAAGAAATACCAAGCCACTTTACAAAGCATAAATGCACCATTTTACATCCTCACTAGCTGTGTATGTAAGTTTTTATTTCTCTCAATTCTTGTCAATATTTATTTTCTGCCATGTTTTATTAAAGCAGTATTAAAATGGTATGTCATTGTGGTTTTAATTTGTATTTTTATTATCCTATTTCATGGGTTTCCTTTTCACTTTCTTGCTGGTATTCTTTAAAACACAAAATGCTTTTAATATCAAGGTATTCAATTTGTCTATTTTCCTTGTGGTTTTGTTATTGAATGAAGTGGGGTGTCTCCTTCCCCACTGGGTACCCACAGGGGATGGAATTCTTACATCTCAAGAAAAAGAATTTTCTGAGACTTGCATGGGAGAATGGGTGATTTTTACTTGTGTGGAATTATATTTCTGTGTTTGTGAAGTCCCATTTCTGTGACTCCAGTCATAGAGGTGTAGCTGAGGGCTCAGTAGAGCTAGGAGCGAAGCCTGTGTCCAGAGTTTCCGTTCCATGCTGCAGCCGGGTTCACTTCAGCCTTGGGCGAGTTGCAGTCTGTTAGTCCATCGTGTGTGGGCTCCACATGGCTGTGGGTCCTGTGGGCGAAGGCCAGCAAGCAGGAGTGAGAGCCCCACGAGCCAGGAGTGGAGCACAGCACACCGAGAGTGAACTTCTTCATTTAGGGGATTAAATATCCAAATTTCTCGCCCTCACAATGGCTACACCCATTCTGACCAATGGTCTGTTCCCAGGGGTGACTGACAAGACAAGTACCTTCCAGATGTCACTCCGACTTAGTGTGCATACAGCCACCCTCCTCCCTATCCAGTCCCTTCCCCCAGTGATCAGGGAATAGACCCGTGGCTCTCTGGGAAGTGTGAAGCACCAGCTTTCTGGCAAAGCTGCCCAAATGGCATGCCTACAATATGTGGCCTTCCCTTTCCTCCTATTAAGAACTAGGTTCACTATGATACTAGAGGTCTGGTGCATAAAATTCGAGCATTGGGGGATTCCCTCAGCCTGGCCTGTGCCCTCTGACAATGTGGGAGCCCCCAGGTTGATGCCCGACAGAAGAAGGCTCTGCCCATCCTGCTGCCCACTGGGGCTCTGGGACCAATCACAGAGCAGAAGGAGGCCCTTCCCACCTGGTCTGGGCTCTGCCACTCATTCCCGCCCACAGGGAGGCCTGCCCACTCTGCCAGGGCTCTGTGATCAATGCTGAGCAGAGGGAGGCCCTGCCCACTGGATGGGGCTCTGCAATGGGCCCTCCCCACCATGGCGACTTGCCTCAGCCCTCACAGCCGCCATGGCCTTCGCAGCCCAGGCTTTGTCAGGAAGGACATCCGGAAGACATTCTGTCTATCCAGTCTAATTAGCATATTACCCTTTTATTATTATAGATCAGTTTTTCTGATACATGTAGGGAATCATTGCCTAAACCAAGGTGACCAACATTCACCACTGTTCTCTGCTCAGAGCTCCTATAGTTTTGTACTTTCAGTTAGCTTAGTTGGTCATTTTGAGTTATTTTTTGGTGTGAGGTAGAGACTAAATCCTTTTTTATATGTGATATCCAGTTGTCCTGCTACCATTTATTGAAAGAATTATTCGTCCCCAATTGAAGTTTCTTGGCATCTGAGTTGAAAACCAGTGGACCATAATGCGTGACTGTATTTAAGAGCCATTCCATTTACCTTTATGCCTGTCTTATGCCTGCACCTACGGTCTTATTTACTGTAGATTTGTAGTAAGTTTTTAATTGGAAAGTATGAATCCAACTTCCTTCAGTTTCAAGATTATTTTTGTGATTCTGGGTCTCTGGCATCTCCATTTATATTTTAGGATTACCTTATTTTACACAAAAAGCAACTGAAATTTTGGCAGTGGTTGCATTGAAAATGTAGATTATTTGGGGGGATATTTCCATCTTAATATTTTCTTTTATTTTTAAAATATATTTTATTGATTGTTTACAGAGAGGGATAGAGAGTTAGAAACATCAAGGAGAGAGAATCATTGATCAGCTGCCTGCTGCACACACCCTACTGGGGATGTGCCCCCAACTAAGGTACATGCCCTTGATTGGAATTAAACCCGGGACCTTTCAGTCTGCAGGCCGATTCTATATCCACTGAGCCAAACTGGTTTCAGTTTAATATTTTCTTTTAATCCATAAATATTGGATGTCCTTATATTTATTTACATATTCTCTAATTTATTTTAACAATGTCTTATACTTTAAAGTATATACATGTACTTTTTGGTTAGATGCATATCTAAGTATATTTTTCTTTTTGTGCTATTGAAAATGGGACTGATTTCTTAAATTTGTGTTTATATTGTTTATTGCCCGTCTATAGAAATATGTACAACTAATTTTTACATTTTGACTTTATATCCTTCAAGCATACTGGACTCATTTATTAGTTCTATTATTTTTATGGGTTTCTTAGGAATTCCTACACACATGAGCATGTCATTTACAAATACCGTTTCCTTCTTTCTATACAATCTGATTGCCTTCTGTTTCTTTCTCATGTGTAAACACTGTAGCTAATCCTCCAGAGTACAGTGTTGAATAGAAATAGTGACAGTAGACGTCCTTGTCTTGCTATATTAGGGGTAAAGCATTTAGAGTTTATTATTGATTTAGCTCTGAGTTTTTGTAGGTGCCCTTTATCAGGTTCCTTTCTATTGCAAGGTTGCCGATTGTGTTTGTTTGTTTCTTTCTTTCTTTCTTTCTTTTTAAATATATTTTATTGATTTTTTACAGAGAGGGAGGGAAAGAGATAGAGAGCTAGAAACTTCGATGAGAGAGAAACATCGACCAGCTGCCTCTTGCACACCTCCTAGCGGGGATGTGCCCACAACCAAGGTACATGCCCTTGACCGGAATTGACCTGGGAACTTTCAGTCCGCAAGCCAACACTCTATCCTCTGAGCCAAACCGGTTTTGGCTTGTGTTTTTTTCTTATTATTCATGAAAAGGGCTGGGATTTGCACCTTCAGAAACCATTTCAGGGCTCTTCATTTCTTCATTGAGTTACTCTTCTAGCTTCCTTTCCCTTCAGCCTGAAGGACTCCCTTTAGTGTTTCTGGTAGAAAAGGTTTGCCCATGTCTTATAATTTATTCCTGTCTATTTAAAATAAATGTATCTAGTGAAGATCCCAGGACATCTGCCCTGTACGATTTTCCAAAGAATGGACCTTATTTTTTATGTACTCATGGTGTGGTTCCACATTTCCCCTGAATTCCTTGGAATGTTTGCTGCAGGATCTGAGGCCTCAAGAGACTCATGTCCCTTTCCTCCGGAAGGACTAAGTGGTGTCCTCTCGAACCAGAAGGCACTGTGCTTAGCTGACTCACTCCTGGTTGTGTGAGGGGCCATTGGCGCTTAATGATAAGATCCCTTTTTAATTTAATTAATTGGGTTTTGCAATATGGTGGTATTTTAATTTTCAGGGTTTCTTTTTTATTTTCTTTGGATTTTTTTTTTATTTTTATAAACGACACTTTATGATCTACCCTTAAACTACCTCGTGATACAGTTCAGATAGCTAAGTAAGATAAATGCTTGATTCTTTCCTTTAACTTAACATTTAAAAAAAAATGACTTATTTTCTTATCCTCCAAAGATAACAGATTAGTTTTTGTATGTTGTTTTGTTTCTGTGAGACTATTGTAATTAGCTAGATATTAATAATAGGAAAGGAGCAAAGGGAAACCAGACATGATAGGCATATTCCCTGTAAAACACTGGGGTGAGAACCTCATAAGTAAGATACTTTCCTGTCAATCCACCTTGGAACAAAGAATGGGCATGGCCAATGCAAGGGTGTGAGCATGTGGGGTATATAATCCCCTAAACCTGTGGTCGGCAAACTCATAGGTCAACGGAGCCAAATATCAACAGTACAACGATTGAAATTTCTTTTGAGAGCCAAATTTTTTAAACTTCTTCTAACGCCACTTCTTCAAAATAGACTCATCCAGGCCGTGGTATTTTGTGGAAGAGACACACTCAAGTGGCCAAAGAGCCATATGTGGCTCGTGAGCCACAGTTTGCCGACCACAGCCCTAAATGAAGAAGCTTGTGCTCCTAGGCTCTTGGTTCCTGTTGGCATGCTTGGCTCAAGGCTCATGCTTGGCTTCCTGTCACTTGCTTTCCGGGCAGTGGACTGATGACAGCAGCTAGCCGAATGCTGGTCCTGGCTCCAGCGCCAACAGGGAAAGGAAACTCGGACACTGGCTTTGCTTCAATAAAGCCCCAGGTGCACTTCTTCTGCACTGGACTAGGGGAAATGGGATTTGGAAACCTAGGGAGGCAATTCCTCTGAAATAAAACTTCTACCATAACACATCTCCTCTGGGTGCCCCCAGAAATGCTTATTCCAACCGGACCCCAAGCACCCACTCCTACTAGCAATGGGGGGAGACAAGGTACATTTTTCTCCAACAATAGTTGCTGCTATTGTTTTCGCCACTCTTTTAGGAACAAGAGAGATAAACTTGGACAGCATTAGGGTCCCTGCCTTTAAAAACCACTGGCATGCTCAGTGGTTAGAGTGTTGGCCCACACACTGAAGGGTCACAGGTTTGATTCCCGGTCAAGGGCACATACATGGGTTTCAGGTTTGATCCCCAGCTCTGGTCAGGGCATGTATGAGAGGCAACCAATTGATGTGTCTCTCTCATATCTCTCTCTCTCTCTCTCTCTCTCTCTCTCTCTCTCTCTCTCTCTCTCTCTCTCTCTCTCTCTCTCCTCCCTCCCCCAGTTTCTCCCCCGTCCTTCCACACTCTCTAAATCAATGGAAAAAATATACTCAGGTGAGGATGAACAAAAAATCCTCTCTGTTCACTTGTAGATTAAGCCACATTATAAATACATATCTGGGATCCATCAGCAGCGAACAACTGCAGTACTCACAGCCTTCGTACATACTAAAAAGGAACACGGTCACAGGACTTCGAGCAGAGAGAGAACAGAGAGCCAGCAGAAGTTGTTATTTATAAATACACAAGATCGGGATGTTTGCAATGTCTTGAAGGAGTGGAATGCGGTGTGATGAGTAAGTTTAATAAAGAACACCTCATCAGAACAGAGCGGTGATTCTGGAGCAGCAATTTTTAAATTGGGTCTGGAAGAATGAGTAGGAGCCAGCCAAGCAGAGACGAAGGAACAAAATTTCAGGCCCGGAAAGCAACGTGAGGGGAGAGAACTGAGGCGTGAAATAACTTGGCATAATTAGGGGAAAAGGACAGGAGGCCTCACCTCGGAATGCCAATGACCTGGACCCGGGAAACACCGGGCACGAATTGAAACGCAGCACAGACAATATTCCTTCCCAGTTTACAAAGCACGTGTCCTACATTCAAACAGAACGTTAATAAATGAGAGAAGAGAAAAGAAAAAGTCTATGACTAACACATTATTAAAACATTTTAGAAGCTGTTCCGCCTGCTATTAGGTTTTTACGAGTTTTCAAATCTTTAAGTGCAAAGACACACGTGGCGTGACTATCAGAAACTCTAAGCTTTTCCTCAGGTTCCCTCTGCTCAGACATGACCAGCAGCTGTAGGCACGGACCTGCTCATGAGCTGAAGGCCATGGTTTGTTTTCCTCTGGCTATTTCCAGAGTGGAAAGAGTTGTTTTCTGTAGCTATCCACATTTTTAAACTTAAGCTGATCAACGTACAATGGAAATGCACTAATTTTAAATATACAGTTAAATGATTTTGACAAATAAATGCACTCATATAATCATCATTCCAATAAAAACTCAGAACATTTCTGTCGCCCTCAAAGTGTTCCTTTGTGCCCATTCAAAGTCTTCCTCTTCAACTCCCAGTTCCAGGCAAGCACTAATCTTCTCACAGTTACGATAGGTTAGTTTATCTTGTTCTATGATTTTATGTAAATAGAATAACAAAATATGGATTTGTGTGTGTGTGTGTGTGTGTGTGTGTGTGTGTGTGTGCCTTCTTTTCATTCCGGTAGTGATTTGAGATTGATCCATGTTATAGGGTATATCAGTAGTCCATTCCTCTTCTTTTTTTGTTGTTGTTGACACTATTGCAGTTGACACCATTTCACCCTTTCCCTCCACCCAGCCACCACACCCCCTACCCTCTGTTGTCTATGTCCTTGGGCTTTGCATATATGTTCTGTGGCTAATCCCTTCACTTTATTTCATCCAGTCTCATCCTTCCCCCTCCCCTCAGCTGTCAGTCTGTTCATGTATCTATGCCTCTTTCTATTTTGTTTGCCAGTTTATTTTGTTCATTAGATTCCACATATAAGTGAGATCATGTGGTATTTCTTTTTTCTTGGGCTGGCTTATTTCACTTAGCATAATAATCTCCAGGTCCATTCATGCTGTCACAGAAGGTTAGATTTCCTGCTTTTTTATCACCAAACTAGAGGCCCGGTGCACAACATTTGTACACCTGGGGGGAGGGGGGTACTCAGCCTGGCCTGTGCCCTTTAGCAGTCCAGGAGCCCTCAGGGGATGTCCAACTGCTGCAGAGGCAGGAGAGGCTCACACCACCATTGCTGAGCTCCCCAGCCAAGAGCCTGGCTTCTGAGTAAGTGGCACTCCCCCTGTGGGAGTGCACTGACTATCAGGGGACAGCTCCTGTGTTGAGCATCTGCCCTCTGGTGGTCAGTGCATGTCATAGCGACCAGTCCTTCCACCCACCGTTTGGCCATTTGGTCGATTTGCTTATTACCCTTTTATTATACAGGATAGAACTCTAGTGCACAGATAAACTATTATTTGTTTATCCATTTACCAGTAGAAGGACATTTGGAATATTTCCAGTTTGAGTCTATTATGAATAAAGTTGTAAATACTTATGTAGAAGTTGTTGGGCATAAATTTTCATTTTTCTTGGGTAAATTCATAGGAGTAAAACTGCCGAGGCACATGGTAAGTTTTATCATAAGTGTTAACAAAGCTTACATTCTTGAGATAAAAATCCTGTTGTCATTGTGTATTATAATTTTATGTAGTTCTATATCCTCTTTTCTAAAATTCTGTTAAGGAAGTTCACTTTCATGTACATGAATAATAGTATCTGTAGTCTGCTTATATTATAAACATTTTTAAATGTTTTGATATGATGCTGGCATTATACAATGTGTTTGTAAGTGGAAGACAAAAATACGGAACAAAAATGTTTAGTGTTTAGTGTGTAGGATAAATTCAATATCGAAAGCTACTGGGTGTAGAGAAGAAAAAACACAAAACTTATTTTAATATTGTAGGAAAACATGTTTCTTCACTTAGATAAGCAAAATATTTGGTAAAATAGTACAGACATAGATAAATGTTGGTCATATTTGTTTAGGTATATGTATATTTAATTGAACCAGGAATTGCAAATATCGGTGTAATTAGAGTGAGTTCATCTGAATGCTTTTTAAACAGGATAATTCTGGGGCTGAGCCCTGGAATATATAAGCTTTGTAACAATTCTCTTAATTTCAATATTCTCAACACCTTCCCTTCAACTTGAAAGATGAAAATGACTTCCATTCGGGGATTTACTAATTGGGAAGTCATATCAACTTTGTGTCTTGCTTTCTGGACCCTACACTCTTTTGCCCTGAGGATCTTATTATAAATTAAAAATCCCCTGAAAACAGGTCACCTGAAAAATCCAGTTGCTTGTCTGTTCAATAATTCCTTGAGTTTTATGTGCTGTGAAGTTCCCTAACAATATTTGACTGTGAATCTGTCTCTTACATCTGTCTAATTTTCTGCAATGACTTGTTTAAATCTTCCCTAATATTTTGAGCTTCTCCTTGAAGCCCCCTTCAGTGGCTTCCTGGGTGCTGGCCCCTTAATGCACGCATTGGCTCGCTGTGATGTCTGAAGCAGCCTCCCTTTCTCGGTGATTTTTGAATTTAGAAGCTATGGGACATGACCCTCTTTTATGATATCTTCTGTCAGTCTTCCACCCTTTTCTAAGTTTATCTTGGTTTTTAAGATTTAAAAATTTCCCCCAGACACATCATTCTTCATCTAGTTTATTCTGCCACTCCTCCTAAAATAAGTTTTTATGTTTTATTTATTTTCAAATGTCTGCTTTCCTACAGTGAAAGTGTGACAAATGCCTGAGTTTTTCTGAGCAAACCAGGTCCTTCCCTTCTTACCTTGCTGAGGAAACCTACCTAGAAATCCTTTCATTTTTTATAATTATTTTTACTTTCTGGTCTACTTTATAAAAGTCCTGTTATTTTAATACATCTTAATAAATGACCATATTAAAAAAATACCCTCCTTTTTAAAAAGAAAAATGGTTCTGTTGGGTGTTGTTTTGGTTTCTAAGTCCAAGAGTTATGACCAGAGGTCACGGACTGAGGTGCAGGGCAGGCCACGTGACTTCAGGGCTGGTCATTCGCAGGCGCAGCTGTCGGTGCTGTAGGCGGTTCAAACTCTGCAAGGAGGGACAGATTCCAGGTCACTCCATAAGGCTGTCTTCCAAGGCCAAGCATGAACCATGTCTTACAGATCGTGCTGAAAAAAAAACCACACACACACACACACAAAAAAAAAACATGGTACAAACAACAAATGTCATTTCAACCCTTGCACAAACACAAAGCCCAAATGGTCCATTGAATTCACTGGAAACATGTCCTTCCTAGTGTGAAGATTCATTTAGAGTTAACAAAGGACACAGGCAGGCACGATGCATGCGCCACATGACTATCTAGGAGGCCTGGACCCGACAGATAAAAGCCTCTCCAAGTCCCCTTTTCAAATTAGAAGATAGTTTGTTTCTGGTTGTTGTTGGTGGTGGTGGTGTTTTTAGTGGTAAGAGCCAGGCATAGATAGAACAAGTTAGTACAGGGAAGTAGCCAAATCTGGGGGTCTGTTCGTTTATAAATCTTGATCTTCCTGTGGCCTTATTCTGGGTACATGTGTGCCTACAATGGCTCTGCCCAGCCGAAGGCCATAAATTACAAAGTTATCTACAATAAACAATACAGAAGGGAAACTAAAATGCACACCACATATATAATTTAAACGTTTCTGAAGGTCCACTAAAAAAGGAAAACACTTGTGCCCTGGCCAAGATGGCACCTTTGGTTGGGTGTCATCCCATGCACTGAAAGGTTGCTGGTTTGATTCCCGGTCAGGGCACAGGCCCTGGTTACAGGCTTGACTCCCCAGTAGGGGGCGCGCAGGAAGCAGCCAATAGATTATTGCTCGTTTCCATCGATCTTTCTCTTTCCCCTTCCTTTCTCTCTAAAAAATCAATTAATAAAAACAGTTGTAGTGAACTTTAATAATATATTGTATTTACCCAAATATATCCAAAATCATATTGAATTGACATATCACCGATAAGCTATTATTGTTGAAGGATGTCACATTCCATCTTCATGCTGTATTTGAAATCCCACACGCAGTGTCTGCCTGGCACACCTTATTTGGACCTGACACATCTCAAGTGCTCAGGAGTCGTCCGAAGCTTGTCACTCCCCTTATTGGACTGCAGTCTTGGCGACACGTTGCCACTAGCACCATGGCCTCCTAAGTAGAATCTGATTTCATTATTATTAAAATGTCCCCTGAGTAAGGGCAGACGCTCTTTCCAAGAGTTGCTGCCAAGATTGATGTTTGATGAGTTTAATAATATAGACTGTCGAAGCATTCTCAGAGAGCTTTTACCCTGTCTCTGAATTGATGGCCAGCCATGGCCAGTCTCCTGAGGGAGAGCTCCCTCTAGTGTCTCCACGTGGCTTAGCCAATCTTTTCTGGCTTAATGCAAAGCTGCTGAAGAGGCCATTGCAGCTGTTTCCTCCTCCCCACCAGGGTTTACAGACCATGTCAGAACCGATTTCCAAACAGCTTCATGACTTGAGGAAATGCAGTCGGTAAACGTGGCAGCCACTTTGCAAGGCGGAGGGAGAATTGGGGTCCAGACGATCCAGCAGTCACGGCCCAGAGGACCTGGGTGGGTTTTATAGGGAAGAACTCTGTGCACAGATGTGGTGAAGGTCTTTTGGCCTCTCGAGTATACCATTTCCATGCCTCGGTGAGCCTCCTCGCCATGCTTCCTCCATGTGAATGTTTCTCTGGCATCAGTCGCCCAAGTCACAACGGGCGTTTCTGGTTTCAGGATTGTCTGAAGTTTTCCTATGGTAGGAACAATTTCTTCTACCAATCCCCAGCAACAAGCTTACCGTTGTATGTCTAAAGGGCTGTATTGAGCAGTTGCATCAGACCACTTTCAAGTCCAAAATCTCCACCGTATCCACTGAGGAGAGTATTGATTTCTGCCAGAGGCTCTGGTCGGTGTGTGTTCTAGTTGCTGACACGTCTACAGTCATTTGTGCATCGGGGTCATGAGGCTCAGGAGACACCACGGGATTGACAGCCCTTCATAAATCTTTTATTTGCTCGTTTCTGTCAGGGCACAATCCATTCTGTCTCCTATTTCTTTCTGGAGATTTCGTGAGTCCACAAACAATACCTCCAAACGAGAGATGTGGTTTTGCCATAACTCAGTTCCTCCAGTCTCTGGGCTGTGTAGCGGTGGGGTCGAGATCAGACCATAAATTATTTCTCATGCTCTCAGGGCAGCCTCTTGTGGTTCTAGCTCATGTAGTTTCCTACCTTTTCCGAGATGGGGACAGGTATTGAATTGTAATGGGGTTTATCTGCCATACCAATGTACCCTTGATGGTTGTTAAGGCCAAGTGCAGTCCCACTAGATCGTGACAGTACACTGATAACTTAAAGGGGCATCATGCAAGCGCTGTTCATATAACCTGGAGGTACTTCCACACGAGCTCAAACTCTTCTTGACTGGCTTCTGAAATGGGAATGGAAAAAGAAAGCATCGCGAATAGTGCTGCATACTAGTCTCCTTTGGCCATTGCTCTTGGAAGTACTTTTTTGTTTTGTTTTGTTTAATCATATCTATATTGTGTCTGAGGCTAAGGGAAGATCTCCCTAGATCAATCCCCGGTAGTCCACTCTCAGTATCTGTAAATCATCTGCTTTGCCTTTTGGCTCGAAAGGACTATTCTAAAGAGAATTAATAGAGATCAATATCCCTACTTCAACCATTAATGCTAATGAAAGCATTAATCTCTCCTTGTACATCTAGAATTCTACATTGTTTAATATTTTCTGCAAAGCAGGGCTTGGGAATCACAAAGATTCTCATTTAGCACTTCAGTTGAAACCAACTGGAGGGTGGACATGGGACGCATATGATTTAAGAATGTAGGGGCCCATCCCCCATGCGCACGCGGCATCCATCCCAATTACGCGTTTCAGTAAAGGAGACACAGAGCACTTCTCTCTCATCATGTTTTCTGAATGAGGGTTTAGCCTTCATACGGGTATTGTCACAGCATCTTGCTCCCCTCCACGTTTCAGCTCTAAGCCTCCCCCACATTGGGGACCATGGTACCCTGGGCACCAGGAGCTAATGATTCAAATAGTTTAGATATTGTCCAGAGGCCATGCACCAGCACCATTTTCTAGCTCCTTGGATTCCCCTGCTGAGGTTTAGTTCCCAAACCCTTAGTAATTTATTTTCAAAACGTTACGGTTTTAACTGAAGGAGTGAATCCAGACACTCGGTGTATCTTTCGTTCCCGACCATGATGCTTATGGTGCTGGGATTTGTGTCCTCCACGTTGAGTAATGTGCAGGGAATTGGGAGGAGCTGCTTAAGGTTTGTGGGCTTCATGGCCAGAGATGAAGTTAGTTTTCCACCTCTCAAGCCACAAGATTATACTAGTTATACCACCAACACCCTGCTCATGATCTATCGTGTCTTCCTCTTCCATCCTGTATTTTAATAGCAATGAAACAATGCCAGCACACTGAGGCAATTATTACCCCTTTTTCTTCTTTTATATTTTTCTCCTCTTAGTCTCCCCTTGCTTTTCAATAGTATAGACCAGTGGTCGGCAAACCATTGCTCACGAGCCACATGCGGCTCTTTGGCCCCTTGAGTGTGGCTCTTCCACAAAATACCATGGCCTGTGCGAGTCTATTTTGAAGAAGTGGCATTAGAAAAAGTTTAAACTTAAAAAAATTTGGCTCTCAAAAGAAATTTCAATCGTTATACTGTTGATATTTGGCTCTGTTGACTAATGAGTTTGCCGACCACTGGGTTAGACCTTTCTGCCACCATGTAATCCCCCAAATAATAAGTAAGCTTATTGACTTGAGTATTTTCTTGACCCCCTAGGTCAGGGGTCGGCAATCTTTAAGACACAAAGAGCCACTTGGACCCGTTTTCGAAGGAAAAAAAAAAACCTCGGAGCCGCAAAACCATTGCGACATAAGTGATACAGCTCCTCGCCCCGCCCTGCTATCTGCCCTGCTAGTGTAGGACCTGCTGGGGGCCGCAGCGAAGGTTCAAAAGAGCCGCAGGTTGCCGACCCCTGCCCTAGGTAGCAATATAACACAATGATTCCAAATTTGGAGATCACCCTACATCATAGTATCTATTATGGTTTAGGTCAGCAGCGTCAAATTAGATACATCGTTATCTTGATTGTGGTAATGGTTTCCATAGCATATACTTAAAGTGCTGGAACTTTAAATATGTTCTGTCTTTGTATGCCAATTCTATCTTAATGAAACTGTTTAAAAGTAGATACATTGCTCCAAAGACCATTTGGAGTTGCCTTCACCTTGATTATTCCTGTTGCTTCATAAAGATGGTCTGACTGGCCAACCACCAGACTTCACACATAATATCAGTAGATAGGGGACAGGAGCAACAACAGGCACCTCACTGAGGAGGCTCTAAACCACACATACGACTTCCTGGGTGTTCTCTCCCCGGTACACCAGGGTGTTGCTTTGGTTTTGGAGTTTAACAAGAACTGATTATTCACTCATGTGACAAGTTACTCAGGGAAGCAGCTAAGTTCTGGAGTTTCAGACACATGGCACGGCTTCAGCCTGTGGTTTTAGGATAATTTAATATAAACAATCTACATGGACCGGGAGCCAGAGCTAAAGTCATCTGTGCATCAGTAATCAGTGCGTAGCAAACCCTTTCAGGGACCCTCATTTATCTTTCAGCTACTAGACTCAATCAGTCAATATCTGCAAAGAATTCTGGTCAGGGTCAAACTTCTCCAGGGGTCCCCGAGGAGGCAGGAATAAATTACGGGTGCCCGATTACTCTTTCACATAATGGCTAAAAGGCCATTATGTGGGAAGATTCTCCCTGAAATCTAATTCTTGCCTCGGCCAGGTCAATTTGGGAAGCCTGGGCTGCCAGCAGCCGGCTCTCCAATGCTGTCCAAACAAATAAAAGCTTGGAGCGTTGAGCAAGGTTCAGACTGTGCTTGCTACCTCTCCAGAAACAGATGTTATTCAGTGTGAAAACAGCCACTTGCCCTTGGACAAAGCTTCCATAGGCGGCTAGTGGCATGGAAGTCTTTAATGTTGTTTGTTGTTGTTTTTTCACCCATGTTGATGCTGAAATAAGTGTGGCTTCCATGACCCCTCAAGGGCCTCTGCCTTCAGGCACAAGCCTTAGTGTAGTCCTTTCCCTGTGAGTATGGGCTGGCCTCTAGAATCTTGTGTCTAGTCAACAGAATATGGCAAAAGTGATGGGTAATTGCTTCCGTGATTGGGGTCCATGATAATGTCACTTCCATTCTAGTAGCAGATGCTTTCTCTTGCTGGCTTTGATGAAGCAAGTGACCATTAGGGGAGGCCTGCATGACAGGGATAACTTCCAGCTTGTAGCCAGCTAAAAACAAGTGCCCCCAGCTCACCAGCCCAAAGGGACGTGAGTCCTGTCAGCGACCACAGGAGTTCAGGTGACCAGAACCCTGGCTAGCAACGTGATTGTCAGATTTGTGAGAAACCCTAAGACGGAGGACCCAGTTGAGTTGTGTCCAGGATTCTTGACCCACAAAAACTGTACGGTGATATATTGGTTTTTGTTTAGGCCTGTGGTCAGCAACCTGCGGCTCGCGAGCCACATGCGGCTCTTTGTTCCCTTGAGTGTGGCTCTTTCACAAAATATCATGGTCTGGGCGAGTCTATTTTGAAGAAGTGGCGTTAGAAGAAGTTTAAGTTTCAAAAAATTGGCTCTCAAAAGAAATTTTAATCATTGGACTGTTGATATTTGGCTCTGTTGACTAATGAGTATGCTGACCACTGGTTTAGGCATTAAGTCTATGGCAAGTTGTTCTGCAGCAATAAATTAAAAAACACAGCACCTCAAGAGAAAGTATAAGGGCAGGACATAGGCATTTCAACTTTTCCCCTCTGCATATCTTGGTGCTTATTTTTCATTCAACTTTGAAAATGAACTCATTCACTGAGCAATTGGGACAAAGTAAATAGCATGAAAAATAAAATTGCTTCCTAGGTCAGTAAGGAAATGTCACTGCTTTATAGGTCAAGAAGGAAGAAAGTTAGGAAGATAGGCAATGGTGTAAGAACACAGAGTCTAGGTTATTACCAAAGTTGGTCTCAAATGATTAGGCCACTGACTGTGACCTGATATGCCCATTCGTATAATAGTCGCTTCCAAGGGATGGCTTTAGGCTGGGAGTCTGTGGAGGGAGGACATACTGAGGCTAAAAATGGGAAGAAAAATTCACAATGGTGTAAAGTATATAGAAAAAATTGGGAGGAAGGGTGTGGAAGAGAAACCTAGAGTTTAAGTACAATTGAAGCTGAATCCTAATGGGAACTCTTAAGTTCATTGAAAGGATTTGAAGTTTCCGGTTGGCTTAGAGAAAGTTCGATGTTGCCTATAGTATTTTTATGTTCAAATAATATTTAGTTTAGTTACAGGAACAATATCTTCCCTCTTCTGTGCCCCTTTTCCAGAGCGGTGAGAGCACCAGCGATAAAACAGGAAGAAGGAAAGCTTTTATCCAGTCATAGGTGCTATTTCTCTTACAAAATAGAACTGTAATCTTTCCCTGTACTTCTCTGTGCCAATTTCCAACCATTGACAGGCACAATTTACTCAACAAATAACATTTATATTTATAAAAGCATTGCTTCCATAGGCTTAGGAATTGAAAAATGCAAGATGTTGCATTGTGAGCAGGTGGTGATCAATTTAAGCCAAAAATATCCATTTGTTCCAGGAAGTAAGCAAAGAAACATCCAAGTGACAAAGATACCTGGGAAAAACATAGATATCTGGGAAAGACAGAGACAAAGATATCTGGGGAAAACACAACCATATTTTGCAATACTGGATACTTCCACATTTTATCATTTGTCAATTATATAAGGAATAACACAAAACAGCAATCTCCTCAAAAATGAATCGATGAACCAATCCCTGAAAAAACAAACATTAATTCTTCAGTTTATCATATTCTTGATTAATGTACTAGAGGCCCAGTGCACGGAAATTTGTACACTCAGGGGGGGTCCCTTAGTCCGGCCTGCACCCTCTTATAGCCCGGGAGCCCTTGGGGGATGTCCACTTGCCAGCTTAGGCCCACTCCCTGGAGATGAGGCCTAAGTTGTCAGTCAGACAGCCCTCTGGCGGCCTGGGAGCCCTCCCTGCGGGGAGCAGGCCTAAGCCACAGTCGAACATCCTTAGCCTTAGCACTGCCAAATAGGAAGGAGAGGCTCTAGCCACAGCCCCTGCCCTTGCAACCATCAGCCCAGCTTGTGGTTGAGCGGAGCTCCCCCTGTGGGAGTGCACTGACCACCAGGGGACAGTTCCTGCATTGAACTTCTGCCCCCTGGTGGTCAGGGCACATCATAATGGACAGTTGTTCTTGGTCATTCTGCTGATAGGGTCAACTTGCATAGTACCCTTTTATTCTATAGGAGGATATATAGAAAAGGATGGAATAAACTAATCAAATAGCTCATATGCATGTATGCACAGCCCGTGGACACAGGCAACAGTGTGGGGAAGACCTGGGGTTGGGAAGAGGCTGGATAGAAGGGGGAAGGAGAAAACTGGGGACTCTGTGATACTGTCAACAATAAAAAAAATTTGAAAACCTTTTAACTTTGGAAATAAAGTATATATAGAAAATGAGAGTTAGAGAAATAGACCACTAAATTTATTTCCCAACGTCAGATTATTTCTATATTTAAACTTTCATGAAGTTCCCTTGGTGAGGTGGTATCATTGTGGTTTTAACTTGGATTTCCCTGATGATTATTGATGTAGAGCATCTTTTTGTGAGCCATCCGTATGTCTTCTTGGGTGAATTGTCCTTTTATGTCCTCTGCCCATTTTTTGATCAGATTACTTCTGTTATTGAGTTGTATTAGCTTCTTACTGATTTTGTATATCAACTCTTTATCGGATATATCATTTGTGAATATATTCCACCATTCAGTAAGTCTTTTTTAATTTTGTTTATGGTTTCCTGTGCTGTGCCGAAGCGTTTTTAGTTTGATGAAGTCCCATTTGTTCATTTTTTTCTTTTGTTTCCCTTGATCAAGGAGAATGTGTCCATAAACTTGGACTGATGTCATAGTTTACTACTTGCATTTATGGTTTCAGGCCTTATATTTAAGTATTTTATTTTGAGTTTATTTTTGTTTATGATATAAGAGAGTAGTCCAGTTTCATTTTGTGGTTATATTTAATTTTCTATTATCTTTTAACCTTCATATTAGCTTCTTATGTGGTTGATTCACTGTAATTACTATGTATTGGCCTTTACTAGTGAGATTTTTTTTCTTTCCTATATTTTCTTATTTCTAGTTATGGACTTTTCTGTATAAAGAAGACCATTTAACATCTCTTATAAGGCTGTGAACTCCTTTAGTTTTTGCTTGTCTGGGAAACTATCTCTCCTTCAATTCTAAATAATAACCTTGCTGGATAAAGGTTGTAGATTCCTTCCTGTCAGCCCTTGAAATATCTTGTGCCACTGTCTTCTGGCTTGTAAAGTTGCTCATGACAATCAGCTGATAGCCAATGGGGTGTCCCTTGTATGTGACTTGTGTTTTCATTCTTGCTGCCTTTAAGATTGCCTCTTTATCTTTCACTTTTACCATTTTTATTATAATATGACTTGCTGTGGTTCTCTTTTGGTTCATCTTGTTTAAAACTGTGATTTCTGGGCCTGGATGTCTTATTTCCTTTCCTATATTCGGAAAAATTTCAGAGATTATTTTTTCAAATATTCTTTCTTCCCCTTTTTCTCATCTCTTTCTGGAATTACTTGAGTGTGACTGTTAGGGTGTGTGGTGTTTTCCCAGAGATTTTTTATACTATCTTCATTTTATTTTAAATTTCTTTTTCATTTTTCAGTTCTGATGAGGTAATTTCCACTTTTTCCAAGTGGCTAATTCTTCTGTATTAACTAATCTGATTCCTTCTAATGTATTGTCATTTCAGCTATTGTATTCGTCATCTCTGATTGGTCCGTTATTACATTTTTTCTATCTCATTGTTGAAGGGCTCTTAGTTTCTCTATTGCATTCTCAAGTTTGTTGAGCATCTTTATGAGTATTTCTTTGAATTCTTTATTAGGCAAATTACTTATCTCCATCTCATTGGGCTTTTCTTTGGAGTTTTTTCTTGTTCCTTCATTTGGGGCAGGTTCTTCTGCCTCCCCATTTTGTTTGGCTTTGTTTCTATGAGAGGCATAGAATGGCTGCCTCTCCTGGTTTTGAAAGATGCTCTGTGTGTTGAGTTGTTCTGACTGGCTGGTTGTAATCGGGGCAGGTGCATGTGGCTCCTGGTGCATCACCTGTCAGAGGGAGCGGGTTCCGGGTGAGGTAACCCAGTGTGTGCATGCTCCTTGCCCTGCTAATCTGGGTGGAGCTGCCCGATTTAGACTGGGCTGGTCAGTGTGCCTTTGGTGTGCCCTGCCGCTTTAACTGTCTGTGATCGGAGCAGGGTCCAGGTGGCCTCAGCTCTTGAAGAGCTTTGTGGGTTTACCTCTCAGTGCCTCACCAGCTCCACCTCTTCTTCCAGCGGCGGCAGGCCTGTGTGTACACACTGCACACTTTGCTGCTCCTCCTTTCCTGGCTGCACAGCTCCGTGTGCTGTTAGCTGCACCCTCTCCTTGCACACAGGCAGCCCTGCATGCCTGCCCTGTTGGCTTAATTGTCCATAGTCAGAGCAGAGTCATGGTAGGGCAATTCTGCTGGCCTGCCCAGCCCCGCCTTTTCTCCTGGTGATGTGGCCTGACTTACATGCACAGCCATACATCATGTGTTCTGTACTCTCACCAGGTGGGGCATCTCTGGGAGCATGTGTGTGCACAGCAGTACCCCACTCCCCATCCCTGCATCTGGGTACCGCAGTGTTGCTTGCTCTGTGCTTCCTTCCACGGGGCAGTCCCATGTGTGTGCAGCCCCGCTAGCTCTGCCCTCTCTGTGGACAGGGCAGCCCTGCATGGCCGGTGTGTGTGGCAGCATTTTGCTGGCTCCACTCTCTCTCCAGGACTGGAAGCCCCATGTGAGCACCCAGTAGTGTCCCAGCATCTCTGTGCTTTCCTGGACAAAGCAGTGCTACAGGCAGGCACTCTCCAGGTGAGGGGGGGCGGGGTGAGGGGGAGGAGTGTCTTTTTGTGTGCAGCCCAGTGGGAGCACCTACTGCTCCTGCTGGATCAATCTCCAGGTGGCAGCGCCCCTGACAAGCTCGCTCTGCACCCTCCTGTTCCTGCTGGGCCCAGCCCCAAGCTGGGTGGCTGGGGACTTGCTGCAGCACCTGAAGGTCTGCCAGAGAACCCGGATGGGTCTGCTGCCCACTGTCCACATCCAGGGAAATGTAAACAGTGGTGCACACCAGCCGCTGACTGGACTGCGGCCTCACCTTCTCTCCATGGTCCTTTTCTCTTGTTTGTTGTGCAGAAGGTATTCAATTGGCTCATACGTACTTGGCTTTCAGCAGGATTTGCTCCAAATATAGGGGTATATTCGATGTGATTTTGTGAAGGGGCTGAGCTCAGTGTCCACGTATGCTGCCACCTGGGACCTGCCTCTTACATTTGGCACTAGATATGATTCTTAAATACGAATGTTTTTATTTGACTGTATTTTTGTGTGGAATTTTTTGGAGGACAAATTTACATGAGACTCTAACCTCCACTCTTCTTTTTAAACTTCCCCTATCTGGATGGGCATAACCAAAATAAGTTCAGAAGATGATAACAATATATAGTGAAACTTACATCAAGGCTAATAGGAAGTGAAAGAACATAATTTGAAGTGTTTCTGCTAGAAAGGAAACAGGATCTTTTTGAGCTCAGAATTTAAGGGTTACCTAGCAACTCTCTCTTTTTCGACAAAGCCATGTCATGTCATTTTTGTTGGGTATAATTGGAGCGTGTTCTCTAAGATATTTAATGAGGGGAAAAAGAGAAGATTCATAGCCTGGAGGTTAGGGCAGACTGGACCAAATAATAAATATGCCATTTGAAGTCTGTTTGTTATTAAATATCAAACTCATTTGGAAGACCGGGAAGGCCCCAGGAACATAGTAGGTCTACAAGTAATGTGTCGAATCACTGACAGCATATCTGATGAGGGTAAAAAAGCTCTGGCAGAGTCATCGTGGGGCTTCTCCCTGCTATGGCGCTGCTCATCTGTGAGGCTGCAGGAGGTGGACAAGCCTGATGCAAAGTCATTGTCACGAATTCTCATTACACCTGAACTCTTCATTCACAGAAGCTCATGGGAGTGAAGTTTCAGTGTCTTTTGTGGAATGATCTGTTTCATGTCTTCCCCTCTCCATAAAAACATGGATTATTCATTGTTTATCACACCAAGCTGTGTGACTAGTATGGGATCTGTTTCATAGCTAGACTGTGAAAATGACTGGACCCCACCCAGCAAGCTCACTCGTTTAGTTTCCTCATAGAGAGATCTCCTCCTGTTGGTCTAAACACTTGTGTTAGTCTGAGATAAATGAGTTAAATACATCTCCGAATAAAATTGAAAATTCCACAAAACAAATTTCTTCCTAAAGACTGAATTACCATCTGGTAGTAAATTTATTTGGCTTTTGGATTAGTTAAAATTTCTTTCACATTTTTTAAATGACAGTGGGCACCAGTATAAGATGTGTGTGTACATGTATGTGTGCATGCTTATTCACCTCCTCTGGCTTCAAGTTGCAATAAAAAGTAGTGAGGCTATATTTACAACCATGCTCATATGCACACAGGAATGCATGTAATGTGTGTGTGCACACATGCCTGTGTACTTTTTCATAATTTTTTGAAATCCATAATTCCAGCTACAGGCCTAGGTATACTTGCCATATAGTTACTCTTGAATATAATAGGATACAGTATTTATTTCTAAACCTTGTTATTGTTTGGCTCCTCATTTAGAGAGTAATGGCCTCTGTATATTTGCCCTAACCTGCAAGGCTGTGCTTTATGACATGGAGCTCTGAGGCTTTCATCTTTTGAGTGTGTGTGTGAACAGTTTAGACTGTCACAGGCTCTGCTTATGGGCAGGCAGAAGGCTAATTTTACATGTCCTGTGGCTTTTGTAATGTCTTCTCCTAACAAATAATGGAATTCTACTCTGGCTGGCTGGTAGAATGTACTTACAAAGGGTAAAATAGAACACACTCCAATAATTATCAGTAAAAATAACTTGATTTGTGGAAACTAACCAAAGGTTATAGTGGAGTGAAACGACATATTTAGACCTGTTTGTTGTGATGTGCCCGTCTCCCCTGGTGCCCTGAATTCTGTCTCCAGAGGAGGATGGAGCCAGGAGCCCAGGCTCTGAGTCCATCATGGAGTGCTTCCCCTAAAACATAATTTGCCATCATTGTCATTGCGATTTTGAGGGATGTGTTTAATATACAAGGTGACACCTATGTGGCTCCGTATAAAATGTTCTGGGAAAGGTTAAGTGCTTTGCACCGGGTGTTTGTGATGCTCGTGGGGCACGTTGCTCTCTGTAGACGTGGGGATAACGGTGCTTCCTGGGAGCATAGACTTGGATGGCATCTTTAGGGCGTGGCCAAGCAGGTGGATGATGCAGTAGATGAAGCCACTCTAACCCCCTTTAGCAACCTGATCCAGAGCAGATTTCACCTTGAATTTTGTATTTTTGTTTTAACGTCACCTGATTTCTTCCTACTTAAGATTTTCATTACTTTAATTCCATGATATTCTCTGTTCTTTGAATGTTTGCCATAAATCTATTTTAGGAAGACAGTAGAATAAGTTATGGACTTTAAAAAAAATACGTACATTTAGAATATAAATATAGATTTAATTTTATAAATAAATAATATATGATATATTATGATAAGTCAATAAAGTATAAGTAAATATAGACAGTTAAAATAGGTACATATATTTAGGAATATATTTTATTTGTTTATTTATTTATTTTTTTAATATACTTTATTGATTTTGTACAGAGAGAAAGGGAGAGAGATAGTTAGAAACATCGATGAGAGAGAATCATCAGTCAGCTGCCTCTTGCACACCCCCTTCTGGGGATATGCCTGCAACCAAGGTACATGCCCCTGACCGGAATCGAACCTGGGACCCTTCAGTCCCCAAGCTGACGCTCTATCCATTGAGCCAAACCGGTTTCTGCTAGGAATATATTTTAAAGCAGTGGTCATGAAGGCAAAGTTGTGGAGAGTTAAGAATATGAAGAGTTTTGTATTTTAAACAAGAAAGAAGCATCATCTTGTTAGAGGAATAACAAGTGCAATTTCAGGCAGAGGAAAATAAATGAAGTGTTTACACATGTCTCTTTGCTTCTACTCCTGCGCTTTCCTGTTAACTCTGAATACACCAAGGATAAATATTACTGAAGATAATTACTTGCTTTGGGAAATACCATGGGTGTTTTTTCCCCCTCAAACACAAACAATAGACTCTTTGGTTCCATCACATAATTTCTAAAATCAATCAATCGCGAGGAGACAGCACGGTCTCCAGCAGCAAGTTGAGGCTGCAGGATGCTAACGTACACTCAGCCTCACCATGTCCCAAAGGAATGAGCCCTGAGACTGGGAAACCTAGGAGGAGGTCAGGAAGGCCCTTCCTAGGCACAGACAGAAAGCTCACCCCTAAAAGCGACTGCCTTCCACAACAACAAGGGAAAGGTGGGCTGGAATTTAAGGTAAATATTTTCCTCCCTGATAAATGTATCTCTTGATTGTTTCTATGACAACTGCCATCCCCCTTCAGAACAAGGTATTCCCTAAATGCAAATGTTAAAGGAAAGCTGGCTGTGCTTTCTTGTAAAAGAAAAAACAAACAAACAAACAAACAAAAACCAAATGCTTGTAACTATAGTAATGCAAAGGGAAATTATTTTTTCACCATGATGTTGCAGAATTGTCTGCACTTTTCAAGATAGTTTATACATAGATTGATCTGTGATTTGCTTTGAGTGGAATGGAGTAGGTCGAGTGATCTGAGTTATGTGGCATGATCTGTAGGTAATAAACACTGTATAGTGTTATAAATGACAAATTAGTAACATAATATATATTATATGTATAATATGCTATTTATAATATGTATTTCTCTAATGTGGCATTAAGTTTTAAAGACATTTGCAAAATCAACAGCATAAAATTCTTGATACGTTTTACTGCATATGTGTATGAATCCCTTACTTTACTGTTATAATTACACATGACTTTCCTACTTTTGCCTCTTAACCTTTGTACTACCTCTACAGTTGTTTGACCCACAGCTTGTACTGTTTGCCTTTGTCAATGAGAATTTTTTTCTTTTCTATATTCTATAATTTTCTCTTCTACTTAAAAAAGTCCCTTTATCATTACTTATAATACTGGTTTAGAGTTGATGAGCTCCTTTACCTTTTTAATTATCTGGGAAACTCTTGATCTCTCCTTTGATTTTAAATGACAGCTTTGCTGGGTAGAGTAATTTTATTTGTAGTCTTTTCTTTTTATCACTTTGAATATTTCATGCCACTCCCTTCTGGCCTGCTAAGTTTCTGTTGAAAAATCAGCTCATGGTTTTATGGCAGTTCTCTTGTCCATAACTACTTCGTTTTCTCTTGGTACTCTTAAGTCATTTTCCTGGTCTTTAACCTTTGGCGTTTTAATTATGATGTGTCCTGGTGTGGGCCTCTTTGTGTGCATCTTGTTTGGGACTCTGCACTTCCAGGACTTGTATGTCTATTTTTTTTTTGTCAAGTTGGGGAAGCATTCAGTCATTATTGCTTCAAATTGGGTTTAATTTCTTGCTCTCTCTTCTTCTGATACCCTTATGATGTGAATGTTATTATGCTTGAGGTTGTCCTAGCGGGCCCTTAAACTATCCTCATTTAAAAAATATATTTTATTGATTTTTTTACAGAGAGGAAGAGAGAGGGATAGAGAGTTAAAAACATCGATCAGCTCCCTCTTGCACCCCTCCCATTGGGGATGTGCCCACAACCAAGGTACATGCCCTTGACTGGAATTGAACCTGGGACCCTTGAGTCCACTGAGCCAAACCGGTTTTGGCAATTAACCTCATTTTTTAACATTGATTTTTTTTTTTCTTTTTGCTGTTCTGCTTGGGGGTTTTCCACTAACTTGTCTTCTGGATCTCTGATTCAGTCGTCTGCTTCCTCTAATTTGATGTTAATACCCTGTAATACAGTCTTTATTTCAGATATTGTAGTCTTCATTTCTGACAGGTCTTCATGTTCTTTATTTCTTTGTTGAAGTTCTTCCTCAGTTCATTCATCCTTCCACAAAATGGGCTCCATTTTGTTTTGTCCATTTTTTTGGAGTTTTGTCATGCTCTTTCATTTGGGACATGCTTCTTTGTCTCCTTATTTGGCTGCCTCCCTGTGCTTGTTTCTCTGTGTTAGGTAGATCTGCTGTGTTACCCAGTCTTGGAAGAGTAGCTTTCTGTGGCAGATATCCTGTGAGGCCCAGTGGCACTCTCTCCTTGTTCACCAGAGCTGGGTGGGTACCCCAGGAGTGTCTCTTTTGTGGGTTGCGTGCTCCTTCCTGTTACAACTTGAGCTTTGATGACTCTGGGCACATCAGTGAGTGGGATTGACCGTCAGGCTGGTGGCTTAAATGGTTGACCATGACTATAGTGGACATGCTGTTGTGCAGGGATTTAACCCACAGAATGGGAATTGCTTTATCAGGGACCTGGTGTTAGCTGAGTCTGTCTTTTGAGTATCAAGTTTTTTAAAACATTTTTAAAATTTATTTTCAAGAGAGGAAGGGAGAGGGGTATAGAGATAGAAACATTGATGAGAGAGAAACATCAATTGGCTGCCTCGTGCACACCACCTACTAGAGATCGAGTCCACAACCTGGGCATGTTCCCTGATCTGGAATCATACCCTGACCTCCTAGTTATGGGCCGATTCGATGCTCAATCACTGAACCATACCAGCTGGGCATGGGTATGTCTTTTGTGAAGCCGGTTGGGTAATGTTATGGTGTAGCCACTGGATATGTTGGTTCCCAAGCTTCTCAGGAGGAGCCTTGGTGCAGACCAAGGCCAGCTGCCATCTGTGCCCAGCGTGGGGCTGCCTGGTGGGAAGTGCAACGTGATCTGTGGATGGTTGCCACTCGGCGGCACTTGGAAGAGGCCATGTTGTGAACCCAGGTCAGCTTCCAGGGTGCCATGCTTGATCCTCTTTGGTGGACACCACAATGTGAGCTGAGACCGCCACTTGTGCTGGTTTTCTGGCCACTTACTTGAAGCTACATTTCAAAACAACACTGGCTGCAGCTTATGCCAAGTTTGGGGCCCCCTGATGTAAGTAACAATGCAAGCTGAATCTGGTAGTTTGTGCCAGGCTTGGGGCTTCTTAGCAAGAGGTATAAGCCAGCTATTGTTTGTTTGGGGTTTGTGGACCTTTCAGAGATTTTAGGAATGTCCCCAGCAAGCTTTGAGGCAAGCTGCTTATGTGAAAAAGCTGCTGGAAGTGGGTTTGTCTGGATGCCATGTTGGTTGGGGTGGGGTCTCAGGGAATCACCAGGGAGAGGTGAGATTTGGCACCTGCCTGCACCTGCAGCTGGGTGGAGGAAGGGCAAGGAGACATGGTGCCTGTCAGCATTCCTGTCCCCGGAGAGAGCTGCCCTTACCCCTGCCCCTCCAGCTATTCCCTTGAAGCGAGTCAGCATCAGCTCCTTCCCATATTTCCCTGGCACCTATTGAGCTGTGGCCCCTACAAGGAGCCAGGAGTGAGATTGTGAACAAAGCAAGTCCATGTTCAGTCCCCTCCAGAGGGATGCCCAGGGCAGCAGCAACAGCCCTCTGTCCTACTCAGGTGCAGTCCTCATCTGTTTTCAGCCAGATGTTATGGAGACTTCTCTTCCCAGCACTGGTGCCCCAGGCTGGGGCATCTCGTGTGGAGCTGGGGCGCCTTGCTCCTCATGTGGGGACCTCTGCAGCAAACGATTGCTCCCAGATCTTAACTGCCACACCCTGGGTATGGGACCTGCCTGTTCCCAGTCTCTCTGTCCCTCCTGCCGGTCTTGTTGTGGATTCTTCTTAACTATAGGACTTCTGTTCAGCCACTCTTCAGGTGGGTCGCAATGATGGTTGTTCTATAATTTAGTTGTAATTTTATTTGATCATGGGAGGATGGGAGCACAACATTTACCTACTCTGCCATCTCGACAGGAAGTTCCTTAGACTTGATTTGATTGCCAGTGACCCTGTGGTACAGTGGTCAGCAAACTGCGGCTCGCGAGCCACATGGGGCTTGCGAGCTGTGGTTTGCAGCTCCGTTGACTAATGAGTTTGCTGACCACTGACCTAGACTCTCGATTCCAATAATTACAGCCTGTTGTTGTTCCTTGTGATTAAGCCCCCGTGGAGGCATTCATGACTCAGACTTCTGTTGGTGTGGGACTGTGCCCACGCCTGCCTTGGAGTAAAAGCTGAAAGATCGGGTCCATTCACATTGAGTGCTGACACACAAAGGGGCTGATCCTTCAGAATCGTTTTAGTAATCCACACTGGGTAGTAAAGGAGAAGGAATGTTGGTTATTTCGTGTGGTGGGTAGTCTCCAAAGATAGCCACCCACCATTCCTTCCCTCCCTGTGCCCACATGCTGCTTCTCACATCAAGATACGGTGTCCAATCCACCCACGCCCTCAGCCCTCTTGAATCTGGGCGGGCCTTAGTGACCTGCTTCACCAATGGAATGCAATGGAATTGATGTTCGGGGATTTTGAAGGCTAGTCACAAGCTGGCAGATTCCATGGCAGCCTTGTTCTGGAGAAAACCAGGCCATGTAAGCCCTCCTTGGCCATTCCTCAGATGTCCCAGCTACCTTCACCGATGTGCTTGGCATGGGAGCTGCCAGTTCTAGCCACCCTCTGCGGGCAACTAGATAGGGAACCCCAAGTGTGACCTGCCTAGCTGAGCCCAATCAACTCACATAACTAGGACAAATAATAAAATATGATATTAAACCCCTATGGGTGGGGGAGGGGTGGTGGTAGGTTATGCAGCACTATGCAAACAAATATCTTGACTTCAAAGGAGAATATTTAGCATTTTATCCTATCCATTCAGCATTTCAAAAACCTCCTTGGCATGTTTCTTGTTGGTGTTCATCTAATTAGCGCCCTGATAAATTATATGCCAGGAGTGTCATGACTGCAGGCTACATGTCTGGTGTAGGTGTGTGTTTTCCTCAGGGCTGTCAGCTCCGCGATGCCACACGCCGCTCAGTTCCTGTTAGACTGCTGCACACGTTATTTTCTGCCATGCTTTGATTTTATCCCCTTTGCTGTCTGTCCCTGGACTATTTATAGTAAAAATGGATGTAGTGAAGGAAGCAAAAAAAAAAAAAAAAAAAAGCCTACAAATAAATATCAAAGCAGAATATGTATTTCTCTCTCCTTGTCATAGTGGCCATTAATAACACAATCTGTTGATTCTCTCTTAAGATCAATTTCCTCAAAATATACTACAGCTTCTTCTGCGTAGACTGAAATATCGGCTTCGATTTGCATTCTTCCTTATTACCGGTGAGGTTGAACATTTCCTTTGCACGTGTTTACTGCCTTTCAGGTGAATTGCTCATACACATTTTGTGCGTTATTGATTTTTAGGATTTCTCTATACTGCCTGCTTGGATAAGCTATAAAGACACTCCTCGTCTCTGTCTTGTGTTTTGAATCTGTTTATGGTTTTCTTTATTGCACAGATGTAGTAGGATTTCCTTTATTATTGTGCTTTGTTTAAGAAAACCATCTTTGCTCTGAGGACAATTATCTATACATTTCCTAGATATTTCCAATTAGCTTTACTCACAGGAGTATTTTGAACATTTGGGCTTGACTATGTCGTGTAATATGAGCAAAGGGTGTATATGTTTTTCCTATGGATTTCTATTTTCCTATTAGCATTTAATAAAAAGCCATAGTTTCCCAGTCATTTGTAATACCATCTCTTTCACAAACCAGGTCTCCACAGACACCTGAGTATGTATCTGAGGTCAGTATTCTCTTATTTTTCTCTTTGACTATATCTGTATTAATACCATGCTCCTTTAAGACATAACATTTTAAAATTTCCTTTCATAACATATTTTTCTTATGCTATTGTGAATGGAAATCTTTCAAAAATGGTTTTATGACATTTTGGTTAATGAGTAATTAGTCATTGCCCTTGACTTTATTGTATCCAAGGAAATGTAAAACACAACCAACATCATTGCTGATTCTAAACTGCCTGATTTTATTTTTCATTTTCATTAAATTTATTGGGGGTGCTAATAAAATTATACATATAGGTTCCGGATATACAATTCTATAACACATTATCTGTGTGTTGTATGGTGTGTGTCTGGTGGTTAAGCCTGGCAGGACTATTTGGTAACTGAGTGGCTTATAATTCTGCTGATTTTTGCTTTATACAGCCTGAGGCTAAATTAATAAAAGCAATGTGTAGGGTTATGCTGCTAAATGACTTTAAAATCCCCTTTAACTAGCTATTGTCTAATTCTCTGTGTGGCCGACATTGCAAACTTGAGACAGCAAGTATTTCAGTTAAATGACAGGAAAATGGTATGATAAATCTTGGTAGGTGAAAGGGACTCGCACTAAGTGACACAAGGTAGAACCATACTGTGACTGTACAGCGGAGGGACTAGGAGGAAGATAGTCTATTTAAGTAGAAATGGAAATGCATTTCCCCTGTGTTACATCATGTAAGTCTCACCCCAGTTTTAGCACATGAAGAACAACATTTTTCTCATGCTGTGTACATCTGCACACATTTTTGCCCGGCACTCTTTGATGTAAAAAATGCTTTTCCAATTTAACCACTTTCTGAAATCCCGATGACTTTTAATGGACATACACCCCCATAAATGAGTAAATCACCAATTAGATACCGGCTCTTTGCTTTCAGAGCACATTTCCTAAAACCCTCGTGGTGGAATGAGGACACACGACTCGTGATAACCTGTAAGAGGTGACTTATGTCTCTGAGTCACAGAATCTAATTATTGCTCTGAGACCCTCCGGAGGTTCCCCTCCCCCCAGTTGGATAATATTTGAAAAGATGGCTGCCCCATCAGCCTGTATCCCTGTGATTAAGATGTGCAAAGCCACCTGTGATGGGGAAACATAACTAAGCCACTGAAATCCGGGGTTATTTATTACCACACCTGACCCATTCTGTCTGATACAAATAATTATATCCAGGACCAGGGGCTGCCTTAATGAAAACTAATACATGTAGCATTAGCATAATAGTTAGGAGGCAGGCTAGAAGTAAACTGATTTTGAAGGCTCTAATAATGGCATTCATCTTACTGTGTGATGACAATGTTGATAAAACGGTGGTCTGAAATACATTGGGAGCAAAGGAGCATCCAGCTGGAAGAGCCAGCTGCTTTTTATCACCCAGTGGTGGAAGGTAAAATCCAGGGCTGTGCTCAGTAAAGGACAACGGAGCGTATGTAGCAAGGATCAAATCAAGGGTATGGCTTTCACCCATTGTTCAAACTTCTAAAAGGATTTAAAAGACATCTTGTGAATTGTTAGGGAGTGTGTGTTAGTATAATCAAATGCATATTTTTACACATTTTTTTGCTAAGGCTGTGCTTTTTAGATATTTCTTTGTATTTTAAAAAAAATATATTTTATTGATTTTTTACAGAGAGGAAGGGAGAGAGATAGAGAGCTAGAAACATCGATCAGCTGCCTCTCTTGCACACCCCCTACTGGGGATGTGCCTGTAACCAAGGTACATGTCCCGGACCGGAATCAAACCTGGGACCTTTCAGTCCGCAGACTGATGCTCTACCGCAGACTGATGCTCTACCACTGAGCCAAACCGGTTTCGGCAATATTTCTTGTAGATCCTAAACTGATGTGGCCTCATCTACAACATATTTCTCTTTTTCTCTTTTTTTTCTTTTTCTTAAATTTTATTGATTATGATATCACATAACTGTCCTCATCCCCCCATTCCCATCCCAAACCCCTCCCCACATATGCCCCCACCCCCTGTTGTTCATGGCCACTGGCTAGGCCCATATGCTCTTTAAAAATGTATCTGATTAGATAGATTCTAAGGAAACCTCAAACCATTTTTGACACACTTAATTTATTGGGGTCTCTTACTCCAAAACAAGTTGTCTTTCTTTGTTGTAAATGTTCCTGCTAATTTCCCTTCACACTTGTGTGATTCCTTCTGGCCACAAATTGATTTCATTCAGTAGTTCCCCAGAATTTCTCACATAGAAGACACTGGTTTTCAGGGACATTTGCATCATCTTTACAACAAAATCCATATTTAAACAAGTATTTTGCTACATCCCAAGCCGAGGGGCTATTCTTATTGGAAATTGCAATTTCCTACTGTGCCCTGGGCGGAAGTATTTTTGTTTTTAATTCATTTTAGATTGTTCCTTGCTAGTGTAAAGGAGTACAATTGATTTTTAAATGATTATTCCAGCATCCTGCTACCTTCTTGAACTAGTTTGTTTAACATTATTTTTAGTTATTCCTTAGTATTTTAAACATAACAATCATGGCATCTTTGAACAGAAGTTATCTTCTTTCTTTCCACCTATATGCATTTTGTTTTTTTCTTGGCTAATTTTGACCAGATCCTCAAGTCCAATGTCAAGTAAATGTCTTTCTAGAGCACTGTTAGGTCACAGCAAAAGGCACAGAGATTTCCCTTAAACCCCAGACCCCAACACATGCATTATCAATACCCCCACCAGAGTGATATATTTTCGGCAATTGATGAGTCTATAATGACACATCATAATCACCCTAAGTCCAGAGTTTACATTAGGATCCACTCTTGGTTTTGTACATGCTATGAATTTTGACAAAAGTATAATGACATGTATCCAGCATCATGATGTCATACAGATAAAAATCCTGTGTTCTGCCTACTCACCCCCCTCTCCCCACGTGCGTGGAAAAATCATCTTTTTGTTGTCTCCATACTTTTGCCTTTTCTAAAATGTCATATACTTGGGATCATACAGCTTGCAGCTTTTTCAGGTTGGCTTCTTTTACTCAGTAATAAGCTTCTAAGTTTCCCCCGTGTCTTTTCACAGCACTATTTTTTAGCATTATTTTAGCATTGTCTGAATGTACAGCTTACTCATCCATTACCTGTGAAAGACCATCTTGGTTGCTTCTGAGCTTTGACTATTACAGATAAAACTGCCACAAACACCCACGCACAGGTGTTTGTGTGGAGACGGGTATCCAGCTCCTTTGGGTGAGGATCAGGGCATGTTACTACTGGGTCCTATTGTAAGAGTCTGTTCAGCTGCCTAAGAAGCTGCCAAACTGTCTCACAAATGGTGTCAGCAGCAGTGCATGAGCCCCCTGGCGCCACATCCCACCAGCACTGGGTGTTGCCAGGGTCCCGGACTTGGGACCTGCTCCTCTGCATCTCCCTGATGGCATACAACGAGGAACCTCTTTTCATGTGATTCCCATTCGCATGTCTTCTTCGGTGAGGTGTCTTATTTTTTAGATCAGATTGTTTCTTGTTGAGTTTTAAGAATTCTTCGTATATTGTGGATAGCAGACCTTTGCCAAACATGTCTTTTGTAAATATTTCCTTCCTGTCCAAGTCTTCTTGGCATCGTCCTCTCTCTAGAAGGTCTCTCTTCTTCTTGTTATCTACTATTTAATGACCCATCATCATATCCTTTAATTTTTGTGTTAACATAACAGAAAAATTACCTAGTATATCTAATGTCTGTGCTCAGATTTTTATGATGATTATATTTTAGTGTGACAGGTGGTGGGTTGCGTCAGATGCTTATGTCATTACCCCTGGGTCGGCATAAGGCAATTTTGCCCTAAGCTTGTGCCTAGGTCCTCTCAGCCATCGGGATTTTAGCCTCCACCATTTGACCTGGGTGTGCGGCTTTGCAGTGCTGCTACAGTTCAAGGTCCAGGTTTTTGCACCAGGTTTGGCAGGCACTTGCAGCCTGGAAATCTCGGCAGATTACTCCTGGAAGGCCACAGTCTTGGGCGCGCACACGGGGTTCAAAACGCTCAGGGAAGCTTGCGACTTTGCTTTTAAGCCCTGCTTCCTCAGGGTTGCCTCAAATCAGTTCGTTGCTCATTGTTCCACCAGTGTTTGGTCAGAGATTGTGCTTAATCCCCTCATGAAGGTGAGCCTTGGGTGTGTGACTAGGGGACTGTTTTTACATCTGCCATACTGTGTTCTAATATCTCTTGCCAGGGTGCAGCCAGCATTGCCACAGCCTTAGAACTGACCGTGAACCTGGCGTGTCTCCCATGACCCCGTCTTCCTTTGATTTTGTTGCTCTTTGCTACTAGAATCACAGAGCTCCGTGCTCCCTCTAGGCACTCCCTGCCAAGAGCTCCGTGGTTTCCTCTGTGTCTTTAGTTATGAGCCTCTCCTCACTCCTTTCCCAAGGCAGCCAGCCCCTCGGGCAGAACGGCAGGTGCATCGTCTGTCTAACCCGCGATGCCCACAGGAGCTGAGGGTCAGGTCAGCGTTCTTTCTCCCATGCGGCACCTTGTGCTACCAGTAGGTGTGGAGAGGCCAATATACCTAATCCATCTGCCTCTCCCTCCGGCATGAAACTTCCACACCGTAAGAGCAATCTGGGCAAGGACAAGCAGGGCCATGCTTTGTGGGCCTGCTCTGTGCTTTCTCCATCCTGTGCGAGGGAGGGAGGGAGCCTGGTCCTCTCAGCCACATCTTCCAAGAAAAGAGGTGTTTTCGCCCAGAGCTGAAGGGAAGCAGGAATGCCAGTGCCCTAGGCCTCTGAGATAGCTGTAATCCCAGCCTGTGAACTGGGGGTGTTGGAGGCGGGGAGCCCTGTATTGTCAGCTGCGCCCTCTGGAGTAGTGTTTCATTCACTGGGGATGTGGGAGGAAGTGAGTCCAGGTTCAAGTTCTCAGCCATGTTCTTACCAAGCAACAGACCTCAGTTTCTATAGAGCAGTGGTTGGCAAACTCATTTAGTCAACAGAGACAAATATCAACAGTACAACAATTGAAATTTTTTTGGAGAGCCAAATGTTTAAAACTTAAACTTCTTCTAATGACACTTCTTCAAAATAGACTTGCCCAGGCCGTGGTATTTTGTGGAAGAACCACACTCAAGGGGCCAAAGAGCCACACGTGGCTCTTGAGCCGCAGTTTGCCGACCACGGCTCTGGGTCATGTCCCACTAGGAACTGGGAATTCTTATAGAAATGGTTAACTTCAGGGTTGGACAAGGAAAAGTACGAAATAAAACTGTTGTACCAAAAACTAAATCAGTGTTTAAAGTATTATGGGGACATGTCAAGAGGCGGTTTGAAGGGGGCTCTCTCTGGGAAAATCTGGAACAATGAGCATCAAAATGATGATAGGAACAGAAAATTTGCGGAATTAAATAAATGAGATCCTACCAATATAAATAAATGGAATCAGGGAGGAGAGAAAGCTCTGTGAACAGCAGACTGATAACTACAGATATAATGTTTTATTATAAAACCACTTTATCATTTTTCTGTAACCATCACAGTAATCAGCAGTTCAGGCAAGTATCATTAATAGATGCTAAATATAGAGGATTCAATTTTAATGAACAGAATATTTACATAATCTCAAAGTATCTTCTTTAAATTACTTATTAATCACCAAAGGAAAAATAGGAACTCTACAGGGAAGAAGCCTGGTAGATACCACCTAATGAGGTGATCAACTTAGATCTCCACCCAGGGACAGAGTGGCCTCTTGGGTCTTCCGTAACAATTTTGTATGCTCCCGTTCAAAATGCGTCCCTTGGGACAGTCAGAAGGAAACAACAGGCAAATATAAGTTGGAGAATCTTCTCTAAAATAATTGGCCTGTTTCCTTCAAGAATCCAAGATAATGAAAGGCAAAAAGAAAGGCTAAAAATTGCTCCTATTAAAGATGCATAACAATTAGATATGATTCTGGATTTGACTTGGACCAAAAAATTATGCAGGATGATATTATTAGGACTAGGACAGCTGATAATATTCGTGAAATACATAATAGTATTGTCAGTATTAAGTGTCCTGTTTCTGATAGGAAATAGTCACTGAAACTGTGGAAAAAGATGTGATGTCTACAAATTATAATGTAAGTCAGATTATATATACATATATATATACATATATATGTGTGTATATATACATATATAAGAATACAATTAAAGTAGGAACAGCTTAAATGTTTACTACACAGAATGAACGCATGGCTAAGGAAATTCTGCTTAGTTGACTTGCTGCAATATGAATCCATTCAGTGTCATTACAAAATATATGGCAATGGCGAAAAATGCTTGTTAATATAACCATATACAGCAGAATAGTTGTATAAATTTAGTATGTGAGCTTGGACTGGAAAGAAATTTGAAAACAGCTTCTGATGGAAGACTTAGCATCCTTTTTACTTTTAGTCCTGTGTTCATGTTCTTTAAAAAAAAAAAAAAAATGTGGAACAAAAACAAAAACCCGTCAACAAATCAAATACACTGTAAATGTTCTGTGATTACAATCACTGGATTCAAGTGAATTCGATTTTTATGGGCATTAAATGAAATGGAAATAATGGTGATTGTAGTGTTCAACCAATTCAGATTGGGGATGGATCACCAGTTTAAGAAAATATAACTTAAATCCTTGCCTTACCGCATTCTCCCATGGAGCCCACAGGAAGTCCGTTCCAATTTATTTCCTTTCCTGGGGAGGCAGGTAGATGGGAAGGCACTCCTCGAGCTCTGTTTGCTATAATTGCGCTCAGTTGGATGCATTCATGATTTGTACCGTTAGGCAGTGGAGGATGAAACAAAGGTTTTGGCAAGGAATGCTTCAAAAGGCTCGAACTGCAAGAGCAAACAAAACAAACCTCATCTGCAGACCACTGGTGTTACAGTAATAAGCATAAAGGAAAGGAAAAAATTCCATTTCGAATTTTTATTGACAAAAAAATCTGAGATTTTATGGGGGGAAAAACACACACATAACAATTTTATAATCAGGAGAGTTGATATTGGATAAAATACTGAGTAAAGTAAGATAACTTGGGTTTCATTCTCAGAACTATATTTTCAGATCTAAATAAAGTGTAAGTTACATCAGTACCCTGAGTGTCGGTTTCAAAAGTATTACACAGCTAACCTGAGCGGGTTCAGGAACAAACCAGAGGAGAATCTCGCTGAGCAGCTGGATGAAGGGAAAGTCATGGTGCAGATTCTGATTAGGGGCTGTAGCCTATTCCTCTGGATAAAGGGGTGGGGGTGGGGCATCTGCGGGTCTGTTCACTGTTAGTTCAAACCAATGGTATCGCTCCTTGGTCAGGAAAGAGTCTATAATCCGGTCCAACGCTAGTCTTGCTGGCCTATGCTGAGTTGTTCAAAGTTTACGATTCTTTAAGGGTGCTGGCTGGTTAGAATAATTTCAGTGAAACAGTTTTCATTTTTGTCTGCAAATTATAAGGCTACAAATCTCTAGGCAAGTGCTGCCGTTGGGAAAATGATTTCCTTTTACACAATTTAAAGAAAGGCTTCTATGTAGAGGATCTTGAAGTAATATTACATAATACTGTCCAAGTGTTTATTCCCAACTAAATTAAGTTACAGAAAGTGTATTTCAAAAGCAATCCAATTCATGAGTTACATCAACAATGATTAAGGAAAATAATCTGAAGATAGAATAATAGCCCCATGCTCTATGTAAATCAGACATCAGCCATTGCAAACTGATGTGTCTGTCTGTCTCTCTGTCTCTCTCTCTCTCTCTCTCTCTCTCTCTCTCTCTCTCTCTCTCTCTATATATATATATATATATATATATATATATATATATATATATATTCATTTACAAAATGTTATATGGACATGTAAATATAGTTACCATATTTGTAAAGTATAAGAGTAATTTAAAAACCTAGGTATATCCTACTTAGTTCAAGTAGTCATGAAGTATGGCAACTTTGAATTTCACTCTTCCCATTAACTCCCATTCTTTTTAATTCATATATATATGAATTAAACTTTTGGTTTTAAAACCCTAAAATCAGGTTTAATTCTACAATTTAGTTTTTTTTTAACGTTATATCATTGATAAGGTTTTAGAATTCATTAATGTAGACATTTAAATGAAGAGAACCAGATATTTAGCATTCTAAGTGGGTGGGTGACCACATTCCATTCTCGCCCCTCTGGGAATGCATAAAGAAGTCTCCGCCCTAAAAAAAAAAAATCCCACCAAAAGTCCTTTACAAGCCATTGACTCCATCACTGGTTGCTGGAGCCATCCAGGCTCAGCCACTGGGTGTGCGAATGATCGAATAAATTTGTGATCTCTCACACACAAAAAAGGTAATGTTTATGAAAGTGAACTTTAATATTGTAGAGGGGGAAAACATTTTCCTCCACCTGCCTAGGTTCTCTGGCGGGGGGCCTACAAAAGACAGAGCGAATAGAAAAAGCGAATGTTATTAACATGTGCATCTCTGACACAGGGAAAACACTGACAAGTGACTCAAAGCAAAGATTAGAACATGGCTTAGCCGAAACTGGTTTGGCTCAGTGGATAGAGCTACGGCCTGCGGACTGAAAGGTCCCAGGTTCTATTCTGGTCAAGGGCATGTACCTTTATTGTGGACACATTCCAGTAGGGGGTGTGTGTGCAAGAGGCAGCTGATCAATGAATCTCTCTCATCCATGTTTCTAACTCTATCCCCCTCTCTTCCTCTCCGTAAAAAATCAAAATGTATTTTTTTTTAAAAAAAAAACAAACATGGCTTAGATGGCATCTTAACCAAAGATCAATAACTTTTTAGAAAAGTGACAAAGTATTTGGGGTTTCTTGGGCAGCAAATTGTGGGATGGTAAACATATGGGGGAACGCTAATGGGAGATAAGAGCTCATTAGTAACGTTGGTTCTGTAGATTCCTCTGGTGCCATCTCTGGGCTCACTGGGATCTAGAATTTAGAGTTGTCTCAGCGATTAACTTGTGTCCTTCCTGATAGGGAAAAGAGAGGACACCTTTATAAATTTATGCCCTGCTTTTAGGCCACTAGGTGGAAGGCAGAGAGCTTTCCTTGTATGGACTTTTCAATTGCCTTCAGCTCAAAAATAATACTAATGCCAAAGTGACATATTTTCAGGTGGCATATTCTGTGACTCTTCAGTATTAAATATGAATTAAAAAAAGGAAGGAGTTGGAGGTGGAAAAAGGAATGTAGGGCATGGACTCTGAAAACCAGAGTAATAATTCCATGTTATGCAGATTGTTGAGCTTTGAGAAGTGAATAAATAGCTAGCAAATATGTTCCTACAAGTCTGTAGATTGCTTTAATTTCCTTAGTGTTAGGAATTGTCTTTCATTAGTAGACTCTTCAGAGCCAAACAGCATGGGATAGCAAAGACTCCAAGAGGCGAAGGAACCTGAGGAGACAGTTTAAAATAATTTTACCTTTACAGGGCTTTGGAAGTTGAAAAACAGGGCCAAAATGGGTAGAGAGCCAAAATGATCTTCAGTCCCCCGGATGGAGAAAAATTGCCAATATCTAGAAAGAAGCAATTTGCATTTTAAGGTGTATCCAATGATCTGAGAGATAGCCAGCAACACACCCGGTGAATAATAACTTCATCTGCTGCAAGCTTTTCTTAACATCTCTATTTAGTGCTTGAATGCACCCTTCTATTTTGTTCTCCCATCTCCCACTCTCCCCGAGTACCGAGCACTACACAATATCGCAAGTTATCATTTCTAAGGCTAACGACATCTAATGCTTATCATGGGCGGTAGGTGTGTAGACTAACTCTAAGGAAAGCTATATTTCCACATCCCACTTTTTTCACAGTGAAAATGGAAACTGCAGATCTCTCTGCGCTCAGATTGTCGCCGGGCCCCCTGCAGTTATAGAAATAATACTCTTATCATCAGAAGGTCAGAGCTTCTTACCTGGAAGGTAAGAGGACCACAGGGAGCACTGCTCCTGCTTCCCAAATTGGATCCTTTTCTCACGCAGCTGCATCTTCTTTGCCTCGGGGCACTTTCCTGATAGTCATTTATTTCAAAGCAAGCTTCATTATCCAGAAAAGAGAAATTGTGCTTGTCTCTGCTTCTCTGAAACAATCACATTTCACAAGAACCAAGTCTATCGCAAGTTAGCTCTATTTTTTTTTTTTTTTTTGCCAGTAGGTAACCAATTTACTCAGTGTAAGTGATACTGGACGTTTCTCAGAGACACCCTTCAGAAAGTTGTCGTCAGAGCTTCTGAGGGGGTTTCTGTGTACCCCCTGCCCTCGAGGGTTTATTTTATGCATCAACTTGGCTAAGTCATGGTACACAGATATTTAAACATCGGTTTAGATGCTGCTACTTGAAGGTATTTTGAAGATTAACATTTAAATCAGTGGAATTTGAGGAAAACAGATGATCCTCCATGACCCACTCCACAATGTGGACCCCAAAGAACAGGTCATTCTGCCTTCAGACTAGAGAAGCAACCAATACCTTTTCCTTCACAATCCTTCCCATCAATCTTTCCCCCCTCCATATATATATATATATATATATATATATATATATATATATATATATAATATGTATATATATAATGTGTATATATGTGTATATATAAAGAGAGAGACAAACATCCACGTATCTATGTATATTTTTAACGTATGTGTGTAGTATATATTTACACATATATGCATATCTACAAGGTGTCCCCAAAATGTATATACACTTTTTGAATAATTATAAAGGCAGTGTTTATTGAAATACATTTCATATTCAAAACTGAGCTGTCAGCTATTAAAGTGTGTATACATTTTGGAGGGACATCCTGTATTATAAATCATGGAATACACAGACCTCCTACTGGTTCTGTTTTTCTTTACAATCTGAATAATACACTACACCTCTATATAATTGTTTCAGTACATTTTAAGAAGCTTAAATGTATTTACTAAGATGGCTTTAATATTCCCCTCATCTTGACAAATTTTACACAGGATTCTTCTGACCTCCCTTATCTAGAACATCTATGTTAGAAAACTCATTACTGGACATTCCTTTCTGCCCCTGTGGTTCACACATCTTTTAAGAATGTAGACATCACTGAAGATAGCGCCTCTACTCTCCCCAGTTCCTGTGACAATGCGTGAGCCTAATTTTGACATGTGCTTTGCTCTTGCTTGCAAAAGCTACCTTCTGCCACAAAGATCACGAGAGCTGACTTTTCCTTTGGGTGAATTCCGTTACCAGAAATAGATGGGGGGTGTTTTTCCTCACTCCTGCCCTTGGTCTCGGTGAAGTTGGGCTCGGACTGTGTCTCTCTCCTCTACCGCAGTTGCTTAGAACTCAGTCTTCCTTGGTGCCTGACCAACATGGGTACAATTTTCACTGTGGCAATATGAAGAGGCTCCTCTTTCCTAAAATTGATAGTGAATTTGCTAATAATTGGCCAGAATTCTCAAACAATAAGGGTTTTCACGATGTCTAGTTCTATTTAATCATTCAGAAATTGTGTACCTGCCTGAAAATGAACATGAAGTTTCTTATTAAAAGCATACTCTGCACGGGAGAATAAGTAGTAAATACAATTCTAGAAATTAAAACACATAACGTTTTGAATAAATTGATGAACCCAAAGTCTGATAGCTGTATGGAGTGAATGTCAATTGTCTGTCTGTACTGACCTTCCCTGATTCACCTGCTTATTGTAGATCCAGTTCTGTGGCACTGCTTTCTTCTCACTCCTCCGATCCAAACTTCTCAACTCCCCAGTGTGAGCAAAGAATAAAACCAAAATATCTTAGCCAGGTTATCCAAAGTCCAACATAATTTTTATATAAAGTATTTTTCCGATGTTGAAAGACACTGTGTTGATATGAATGCCTAATATCAGTTCTTTTAAGGTTTTTGTTTTCCTCGTGGGATAATCTAATTCCTTAGAGATAAATGTTTTCTCTGATGAATTTAAGCCTCACAATTAAATAGTTGTGAATTACAGACTAGATCCCTCCTCATATTGGCGATAATGAAACACAAATCACAACTCAAGCTCCTTCTCACTATACTCCTCTTAATCCTGTTAGGGTGGTCGGTGCACTCTGTCTGGATCACAAGGCAGATGGTCCATTTGTCTTAACTTGCTACACACAATAATGTGCCCGTCATTTGGTCACAACTTCCTAGAATTTATCCAAATGGACAGAAGCATCAAGCTTCCCAACCCCCACCATAACTGGCCCATGCTCATAGAATTTATACTTCTAAAATGATTTACTCAAAAGCTAGATGGAAGACTTGGGTTAGATCAGTGCATTTCACTTGTTTAACACGTAAGTTACATATACTCAGCATCTAGCACCAGCCCCAAGTGGTATAAGGCAGCATCTTAACACATCAGAAAAATTCACTAAGACCATGTCCAGAGTTTTTATTAAATCGCTGGACATGTGATTGAACGCAATCTGCAGGTGCCCCCACTTCCCAAAGGCCAGGCTGACCATAAGTTTCATCCCAGTGGTTCTCAACCTTTCTAATGCCGCGACCCTTTAATACAGTTCCTCATGTAATTTTATTATTGTTATGAATCTTGATGTAAATATCTGTGTTTTCTGATGGTGTTAGCAACCTGTAGGCTGCTGTAGAGTCTAACTGTTAGAAGGGTCGCCTAAGACCATTGGAAAACACAGATATTTACATTATGATCATAACAATAGCAAAATTACATGAGGGATTGTATTAAAGGGTCACGGCATTAGAAAGGTTGAGAACCACTGCTCTAACCACATGGTTGGTCTTTTCAGGACCAGTCCCCATCCTGACACCATCTAGGGACCTACCTTATTAGCATAACGAAGACACTCCTCTCTCTCAGGAAGCCTTAGGGGTTTTTGAAGTTCTGTTCCTGGAACCAGAGACAAAAAATAGATTTATTCTTTATTATACCACAAATTGTTACTGATTTATTCTTTATTATACCACAAATTGTCACTCTGAAAAGTTAGGATGTGTCAAGAACTACAAAGGAGATTGCTTAAAATCAAGCTTCACCCTCAAAGTCTGGATTGAGGGTCAGAACTTCCTAATTTTCAAGAGCATATAAAGAATTCCACGTAGCTGATGGGTGGAGAGTGTACATTGGCACATCACTCAAGAAACAAATATATCAATAAGCCACTAAACCTGAACATATAAAGACCCCCAATCCAGCAAGTCTCCTACTAGGTCTATACCTGTTAAAAGTGTCCACTGTCCTGAAAAAATGATGAAACATTCTGAAATGCATACCCACCCACACAAAACATTTCTGGGTTTTCCAGAGCATTGTTTTTGAGGTATTTTGGGGTGGCAGGAAACGTAATACTGAAAATTGTTTTTCCATAGAAATGCTAGTGAATGCAACTGTTTATTGTCCTATAAATGTTGACTAGTTTAGCATCTGCTTGTAAATTCATTCCAGCATTCCTGATGGCCTATCTGGAACCAAGGGGGCATTTTGCTGGCTTGCTATTTAATTAATGGGTTCTATAAAATCTATGGCATGCATTTCTTTGTATATTTGTGTGAAAGTCGTGATTTTCTCACTTTAAAAAAGCAATATTTACCCCCACCCGAAACAAACACTAGCCAACTCACAGAAGCGCTGCTGGTCATACGTGTGGGCCTGTAACCCTGCTCCTTCCTCCTCGGGCACAATCCGGGCTGTCTTGTCCTCCTGTCGGCGCGCTGATGGAATTTACTAGCTGGAAGATAAATGAGAGTCTTCTGGGGCTGCTGCATCCTGATTTCTTAGCGAAGAAGGAGCCCTCTTAGTATGCGCTGCCCGGCGTGTCTGGGTTGTACATTGTAAATAAGCCTCCTGTGAGGATGGGCCAGGGATGGGAATTATCACTTTATCCCTCTTGAACCCAAAAGGCCTCCTCGGTGCAGAAAACAAGGTGACCTCTGGAGCTGCTTCCAGAAAGGGGCGCAGTGGTGACTGCTGTTGACACTGTGTCAGAGCGTTTTAGAGCGTTTTAGAAAGTGTTCTCTCGTCCGATCCTCCTGGAGGTGTGACTCTGTGGTCACAGTCTGTTTGACTAACAATCCACAAGTGATAAATGTGCAGGTAGTTTAGCGCTCAATACAGTTAGAGGTTAACCAGGAAATATCGATAACTTAATTTATTGGCCTTGAGACAGCCAGTCTTATACATAATTTAGCAATCTTGTTTAGACATTTCTTTCTTGCCCTGTTTCTCCCTTGTGCTTTAAGTGAGCTCTCTTCTATTCCTGATGGTTTCCTCACGGAGTTGAATACAATTGTGAGCTCTGTGCTTCATATTCTCTTATCAAGACTAAGAAAAAAAGGCATCTAGTATACGCTCATAGAAACAGAGGTCATTTATTTCATTGTACACCTTTAAATACTATTTGAATTTCAGTATTTTAATTTCTAAGTGCAATCACTTTTCAATTGAAAAGGTTAACAAGTCAAGAAATATTTTTGTAAGTATCCACAGGTTCAATATTTACCCCAAACAACTCAGATTCACTAGTTATAATTTGAGGATATTTATGGTTAAGGCCATAGTGAGCTTTCAGTCCTCCTTACTTCTGGTCATGGTGGAAAGGAAAGCTTATTTTTAAAAGGCTCCCTGTATCCATTCCGTCAGACCAACAGCAATGTTCACCTTCACCGAACTCTATGCCCTTGTGGGGCTCAACATCACAACGGGCCTCTATTTTATGAAGGAAAGAAAACAAAACAAACACACCTGTATTTTTTCTTAGATGGGAGAATTGGGAAAAAGTAGAATTAATCTCCAAAATTAATATAAAATGGTATTTTGTAGAAAAAAGTCTTTTTGTTTTTCTTTTTCATTTCAAATATTTCAAATACACATCTCCCTGTTAGTTACAGTATGGGTTCTGCCTTTCTATTCTATATTTATGGGTTCTGAATTATTTTTAATGCCTGTAATAGTGTTCCAATTTCCAGCCCTTCATGTAAGAAGCTTAGAAGTCATTACTACATCCTAACAATAAATCAAAAAGTCAATAACTCATCTTAGATCTGTCAGAGATGTGAGGTCACAGGGCAAAGTACTACACCAAACTTGGGGACACAGACAGGTAAATTAAGAGACTCAGAGCTGACAAGAGCAGAAGCCTATGCTGGAACCAGTGCTGGCTTCCTCCTCCCAGCACATCATGTCCAGATATGGAGAAAAGCTTCAAGGAATACTCAGAGGTAAACCTCATTGTTAGAAGAGGGCATCCGAACCAGACTCAGCTATGTCAGGGATGTTGGAATTATCAGACTGGGATGTAAAAAAACTAATATGCTAAGGACACTAAACCACAGATCCAGGAAGTGCAGGGAACTCCAAGGATAAATGTAAAAAAAAAAAAGGCAGAAAAACTACTCCAAGGCACATCATATCCAATTTTTAGAAAATCAAAGACAGAAAATTCTTGATAAAATGCAGAGGATAAAAGCATCTTATCTAGAGAGGATCAAAGATAAGAATTATGTCCAACTTCTCCTCAGAAACCATGCAAATAGGAGGAGAGGGGAGTGAAATATTTAAAGTGTTGAGAGAAAAAAACTCACCAGCCTGGTCTTCTGTACCCAGAAGTGAAGGAGAAATACTTTTTCAGACAAGCAAAAATAGTTGTTTTTTTGTTTTGGCCAGTAGACTGCTTTGCAAGATAAGTTAAAAATGATTTATTTACTTCAGAAAGAAATTCTTTTATTTCTCTCTAAATTCAAATCTGTACAAAGTAAGGAAGAGTACTGGAAAAGTAAAGGCAAAGTAAAAATGGTTAATTTTCTTATTCTAAATTGATCTAACATATAAACAGAAAAAATGTATTTAATTATGTGTTTAATGTGCTTATGTAATCTTATATAAAAATGAAATAAATGACAATAATACAAAGGATGGGAGAAAGGATTATTTTATCATTTTAAGGTACTCACATTGTAAAGTACATTATTTGAAAATGGGATTTTTGTATATTGGAAACTCTAGGGCCCTGATCTGCAAACTGCGGCTTGTGAGCCACATGCGGCTCTTCCACACAAAATACCACGGCCTGGGCGAGTCTATTTTGAAGAAGTGACATTAGAAGAAGTTAAAGTTTAAAAAATTTGGCTCTCAAAAGAAATTTCAATTGTTGCTCTGTTGACTAATGAGTTTGCCAAACACTGCTCTAGGGCAACCTCTAAAAAAGATTAGAAAAAAGAAAGTACAGCTGAGAAAATGGAATCATATAAAATGCTCATTAAAATCACAAGAACAGAAGCCAAAAATAGGAAGAGAGAACAGGACAAGTAGAAAACAGTAACAAATATGGTAGATGTTATCCAACTATACCAATTATCACTTTAAATGTTAAGGGTCTAAATACATTAATTCAAAGACAGAGATTGTTAAAGTGGACCAAAAAGACAAGGCTTAACTTATATGTATTTTATAATAAACATACTTTAAATATAGGTTTAAAATGAGTGGATGGAGAAAGATGTATCAGGCTCAAACAAATGAGAAGAAAGCAGGAGTACCTATTATATATTAATTTTAGACACAGCAGAGTTCAAAGCAAGGGATGTTACCAGGTCTGAAGAGTGGCATTATATGATGATAAAGGAGTCAATTCTCCAAGAAGACATAACAATCCTTAACATGTATGTGCCTACAACAAAGCGTCAAACTACATGAGGTAAAAAGTGATTAAAGTACAAGGAGAAATAGATTAATCTGCTGTTAGAGGTGGAGACTTCAACACCGAGTATCACCAATGCACGGATCCAGCAGGCAGAAAATTAGTAAGGACATAGCTGAACTCCACACACCATCGATCAAATGGATATTATGTAGCCTGCAGACTACTTCATCCAACAAGAGCGATTACACATGCTTCTAATGCTCACAGGGAACATTCACCAAGATAGACCACATTATGGGCCATAACACACCTTAACAAATTTGAAAGAAACCATACGATGTGGGCTCCCTGACCATGATGGAATTAAACTAGAAATCAATACTAGGAAGATAGCTGAAAAATCCCCAAATGCCTGGAGATTTAAAAAGACACTTCTCAGCAACACATAGGCCAAAGAAGAAATCACAAGAGAAATTTTAAAATATTTTGAACTAAATGAAAACACAACTCACCAAAATTTGTAGGGCACAGGAAAGCAGTGCTTGGAGGGAACTTGTGGCTGTGTATTCCTGGGACTGCAGCCAGCCCTGCCACTGCTCCTCCTCCAGTTTCTTTGATCTTTGAGCCAAAGCCTGTTTAGCTCTGACAAGGGCACCAGCTGTCCCTGCAAGACACCCACATCATCAAGGTGGAGGACGGTGCAAACTTACAAGGGTCCCCCCAATCCTCCTAGGTCCACGCCATGTTTGTGGGTTCGAGCCTGTTTACATTTATCATTCCTGTTTAACTGCCTGTCTTATTGACTTCAAATTCCAACATCATCAGATACAAAGACATCTGCCTTAAAGAGACTGCAAACCAGCTCCCCATTTGCATAAGGTCTAATCTCAGAGATAGATTAGGTAACGGATAAAACCTCTTGCTTCAGGATGAAAGATTGGACATCTCCCTCTAATGTCAGGAACAACACAAGGTGTTCACGCTTAAAATTTCTATTAAGTGTTGCCTTGGACTGACTAAATAAGAAATAAAAGGCATGATGCTGTTAGAAATGAAGTTGTAAAACAGTGTTTAGTTACAAATGGCATGATTGTCTATGTATAAATTAATAAAGAATCTACATAAAGAACTAAAAAAAACACGAGTTTAGTGAATGTATAGGAAGTAAACCAAACGGGAAAGAGTCCATAAAATAGAAACGTAAGACACTTTCTAGTTCTAGAAAACAGGAATCTAATCTATCTTGACACAAGGATCAGTGGTTGCCCGAGGCTGGACCTTGGTGTGGGTTTGACAGAAAGGGTCACAAGGGACCCTCTTGAGGTGATGAAACATTCTAGGTCTTGAGATGTGGATGCTCATGGTAGTGCATACATTTTTAAAATTCATGAAAATCTATACTTGAAATGGATGTGTTTAACTTTGTAAAATGTATCTCAAAGCATTTTAGAAAACTTTTAAAAATTAACCAACACTTCACTTAAGTCAATCCAATTTAAAAAAATGCTGATAATCCCCCTGCCCATTTCACAACCACATTCCAGAAAATACATGGCCAGATTTTTAAAAAAATTTGTGGTTTAACTACTATGCACTTGAAGAAGTCATTTGAATATAGTGGCCCACCTATTTGATTTCCATATACCTTGGGATCTCCTCTGGGAACAACAGGCTGGATGGGGCTGTCCATTAGAACTTCCTGTGATGTAAATGTTCTATATTTACACAATCCAGTGTAACAGTCACCAGCTACGTAGGGCTATTACACATTGAAAGATGGCTAGTGCAACTGGAAACTGAATTTCAGCATGATGTAATTTCAGTGAATTGAAATTTAAATAGCCATATGTAGCTACTATGCTTAATGGCCTAAAATAAAGTATTTTTCACTCAAATCCATTCTATGAGTCTATAGCTATTAGAGTAATAATTAATAATAATAATAATAATAATAATAATAATAATAAATCATCTCTTACCCTGGCCAGGTGGCTCACTTGATGGGAGCGTCATGCTGTACACCAAAAGGCTGCACATACAGGAGACAACCAACCAATGTTTCTCTCTCCTTCCCTTTCTCCAAAATCAACAGACATATCCTCAGGTAAGGGTGTTTGTTTGTTTGTTTTGTTTTTAAATCTATTAAAATAAAACAGCAAAAGTTTCATTATATGCAGCTTGAGTTAAGCCTGTGGCACACTGTGAATTACAGCAGACACAATGCAACCAGAGAGACAGCCTGCAAAGGTGTTTACGATAAATATGCCGTTTAATTGGTGTGTGTTTGATTTCTGACTCCGTGTGTGTCATCACACATACGACCTGCTGCTTGGATCATTTTCACCCAGGGTAGCCTGTGAAGGAAGAAAAACTACTTGGATACGTTTTAAATGGGGATCAGCACAAGTAAACAAGAACAATGGTGTTAAATTATTTTCAAAGAAACAACACACAAAATGACTTGCATTTGGAGAATAACACCCACTGAGTTTAGGGGCAGATTTCTGACAGTTCTCCTGAATTGCCTCCTTCCTAAAAGTTGCCTCATTAAGACAGTTTCCCCACAAATCTGCTCCTTTTATGCACTTTAAGATGTGCACAGTGTTCTTGAGAGTAATTGTTAATTTTCAAATAGGAATTCCCATAAGGAAACAATGCTGGAAAATAATTCTGCTCTTTATTGAAGTGTGAAATCAAGACCTCAGAGTACAAGTAATCAATTGACTTACCTATAAATCCTCACCTTGTAGAGCAAACAGTGACAATAAGGAGTCCCTGGACTAACCTTCAGTGTTGCACGATCATTCATGATCTGATTCTTCCTCAAGAAGTGCCTATCATGGACACATGGCAAGCTGAAATTAAATTGTTATTGTTAAGCTAAGTGTAGATTCAAAGGAATTATTATTCTGCAGGAAAAGGCTGTCTAGAAACTGTACTTAACTGAATATATTTCTTTTTTTTTTTGAGGGGTGTTTCTGGTTATCTCACAATTCCTTTTTATTATTTTTATATATATGTCCTTATTCCCCCATTACCCCCCACTCCCTGTTGTCTGTGTCCATTGATTAGGCTCATATGCATACATGTACATCAGGTGCATACATTTGAGCCTAATCAATGGACACAGACAACAGGGGGTGGGGGGTAATGGTTGATCTCAACTGCATATATTTCTTTAATAAAGTAACCCATCCCTGAACACCATTGACAGATTTTTGCAATGTTAAGTGAAAATGCTATATACTAAGACCAATTTCCCATAGGCTGATATAAATAAGAGCTAACTTCCTATGGAGTCCAGTGACATCATACTGAAGTGATGTTGGATGAAACAAGGTATTTGAGCACCTGATGTACATTTATACTTAAGTGTGTGTGTGTGCATTAATATACGTGTAGTGCTTCCCAAAAGCATGTCATTCTATAAAATGCATTTTGTTTCTTGGAAAATAATCTAACACTACTTGTACCGATCACCATTGAAAATGCACCCGAGTAGTTCTTCCTTCACAGGCTACATTTGGTGAAAATGATCCAACCAGTAGTGTATACATACGTATATTTCCACTGAAGTCTTACGGAATTAAGTGAACACATCACACATAAAATGTAATTAATAACAGATATGGAAAGATGATGTAAAACATTAAAAATAAAAACCACCCACAAACACATTTTGACATATCTTCCAAGGAACACAATTCGTGTGACATCCTCTGTCACAGGAAAGCCCCCTGGTCAATGGGAATGGGGCACAGCTGTCTACCTTCCCTCTGGAGACACAGCACGTCTGTGTGTGACAGCACCTGAGCTCATATATGACGTAACAGTGCCGGCTAGAAATGTCTAACCCAAATAGTTAAACTTTTTTGACCAAAATACCTTTTCCATTGAAACACTTACTAACCCACTCTAAATCTAATGATCCAAGGAACACAATTTGGGGGAAAACCAGTATAGAAAGCTGTATTAATTTTTCAGTGTGGATTACAATATTCATCTTAGTCCTCATTCAACTGTAATTGCTATAACGTATAGTACTTACCTTATTTTACCAAGTTTGTAGCAGACTTATGAAAGATCTTCCCTTCAAATGTTAGTCAAAATGGATTTCTATGTAATAATCTTGTATTTTTTCACTGAAAATTGTATCTTATTCTTTGTGTATGGGCTTATGCATATAATACAATACATCCTGTATTAAAACATAATATTTGCATTATTTGTGACTATTTTGTAGATTAAAAGTTTCTATGCATAGCTAAAAAAGGGAAAGAAGACGTTAAATTAGTTTATATCATCCTGTTTAAAATAAATCTCAGGTGATTTTTAGAAATACATATTGTTACATAGAATACATATGTCTTACATATAAGATAAAAATATAAATGGTTGAAGGGAAAATACTAGTACAAAAAGAAAAGCACAGCTGAGGAAGGCTGGATCAGTTAGTGTTTAAAAATGTTTTTAGTTCCAATATTCTGGGATTCTACATTTGAAAGAGTATATTAATTTGATTTACTGGCTCTGTTTTCATGCTTTTCCAGTGTAACATCTAGTGACTAGATAAATGTGCTGTAAAAAATGCGTCTTTAAATGAAATTATATTCTGAATTTATTTAAATTGGAATATATTTTACAAAAATTGTTTGAGATTTGAGGAAAATTAAATAAAATGGCAATACTTAGGAATTTACTTTGTATCTTTGAATATTAAATAAGTTCATTCACACTGTTTATAAATTTACATGCACATTCAAATTCTATAGTTGATTAATATGTATCTTACCGAGTCTTCATTACTTCATAATTATTCTGTTTTGGCAAAAAAAATATTTTTAAATCAGATTTTAAAAATAAGCTCAACATCTATCTCATTTATTTTCCAGTCTTCTTACTTCATTATAATAACTATTCATTTTAGGAAAATTTTCCTAAAGATGTTTGAGTTATATGAACACTTTTTTTAGTTTACTACTTGTTGCTTTACTTTTATATGGAGGAAATAAAGTCATTGATAGTTTTTATGTATGTTTGAGCCCTTCTTTGTTACATTACATTAGAATGGGGGCTGCCTGGAGGATGACACTAAGAATAATAAGATAATGCAGCATAGCTAAAAAAAATAAAAAGGATGCTATCAATTCAGCAATGCCTGCTCTGGGTTCTGAAGAAGTGAAGCTTTTGATATTACTTTGTTTTGCTCCCTCTGTTTATTGTTCCCAAAATAATGTACTATCTGTTCCATGGTGGTGTTTGTACTGATGTTCTTTTCTTTGGATTAAATATATTCTCAGACCAAACAAGGAGAACAACCATGCACTTTCATGAATTTTAATATATATATTAAATAGAAAATGCCTAAATAGTTCTAAGTTATTCTCTTTCAACAATGATAAAATTTATAAAATATGCATGTGAGTATTTTTTTTCTTAAATTTGATACTAGAGGTTAAAGTTTGACTTTCTTGGTCCAACACAGAGCCAATATGTAATTTACCCTTTGCACTCTGAACCATTCTGGACATTGGCTACCAGCTACTCGACGCTACTTTGCGGCGGAAACGTGCATTGAATTAACTCAATTCCCCGTAATCACTAATAAACTGCAATGTCCCCCCTGAGAGGGGACATCCGAGTGATATGCTAGAATTCCGATGTCCCCTGAGAGGGGACAGCAGAGTGCAAAGGGTTTAATATTAAAAGCCATTTGCAGTTTATCTGCTAGGCACTGAAAGAAGTGATTAGCATATAAACTATAATTTTCAACTCTGGAAAGCATTTTAGAGATTCTGGAAAAGAGAGACGTAGAGATTAATCAATCTGCCCAAACTACATTGTTGCAGCCAAGCAAGGAACACAGGGGTACACAGGCACACATGAGTTGAAAGGTCCAGCTACATGTATTCCTGGTAATTATCCTATCATCTCTAGTCTAGCACAACTAAGTAATTGTAAAATAAATATAAAAATATAGTTGTGGAAGTTTTGAGTCAGTAGATTCCCAAGACTGGGAGAAATTAGTCTTGTTTGGGAAAGTAGAGAATACTGAAAAATTGTTAACTTAAAAAACAAAACAAAAACACACACAAAAAACATTTTCCAAAAGATATATGAATTGTTACAATGATTAAAAGCATTCATTTAAAGCATTCATTTAAAAATGATTTCTAATATATTTTCTTTTTGATAATACAAATATCAAATTAAAAGCATTTGAGTCTACTGAAATGTGGAGAATCAAAGAGATCTTTCCATATTTTTAAAACAGTAAATTACGACTTGGCCTAATTTGATTTTAGGCAAGTTCCACAGCTATTTTGTGTCTAGCTCACAAAACAGGAGGTTCTATAGTATCTTCTCAGAGATACAGATGTAGAGAATATTTAGTCTATTGGATTTCAGTATTTTATATAAGGATCAAACCCTGTATTTTCTAAAATCCAAGCAAATGAAAGTAGGCAAGCTCCCTATTATCTTCCCCGCCCCAACCTTCTCTCTCAGGCTGCCCCTTGGAACCCGAAGGCTCATAGTATGGTTTGAAATCCAGCCCTCTCTGCTAGCCCTCTTCGTACATAACAACATAGTGGCCCAAAGTGGCGAATAATTTATCAGAGCTTACTAGACCAGGTAGTAGCTGCTGTGCCAGGACTTAGAATTCATGCCATGTCCCCGCCGGAGATGGCCCTGTAGTACAAGGGTGAAAAAGTAGAAATTTCACAAATTACTAAAGATAAGACACCAATTGACTTTCCTGATAACCTGCTCTGTAGCAGGTAGGCAACTTCACTCCCAGCACTGGCAAAGCTACAGAGAAGGTGAAAGATAAGGTGGCCGGAAGCTGATGTCCCCGAAGCAGAAAGAGCCGGGGACAGTGTGTTCAAGGATGTGACAGAAAGACGTTTCCAAAAGGAGGGGATGTGTTAGGAAACCACTGAGCTACAAGCAATTACCTTTCTTGAGAAGAGACCACTAACAAAAAAAAACACAAAAAAACAAAAACAAAAATACAAACAAACAAACAAAACAAAACAAAAAAAAACAAGAGGAGGAAAAAGTACACTACACAAAGAATAAATCTTAACACTCTGCTAAAACAACTAAGGTACATAAATAAAAGTGATTCTGAAAGAGTAGAAAGACATGAAATGTCATCAATATATAAATATTTCCTTATTAAACAGTCATCACAAATGAGCAATTGGGCATATTCACACACCGTGCTGCAGAAGGCTAGACCTGTCCATCCTGAAAATTCAATGTCACATATGCATGCCTAAAAATGTCTTGCCCAGCTGCAGGGGCCCAGTGGTTGAGCATCGACCTATGAACCAAGAGGTCATGGCTCAATTCCAGGTCAGGGCACATGCCCAGGTTGTGTGCTTAATCTCCAGTGGGGGGAGTGCAGAAGGCAGCCGATCAATGGTTCTCATCATTGATATTTCTCTCCCTCTCCTTCCCTCTCTGAAATTAATAAAAAAATTTTTTAAATGTCTAGAAGAAAAGATGCACAGCAAATACTAATTGCGATTACTAATTGCAATTATATTTAAGAATTGGGACTGAAATAGGGAAGTATGGAGAAATTGTAAATTATTAAACACTCCATGTCCTGCTTGATGTTCTTAAAACTATAATTATGTACTGTTTTTACCTTATAATTTCATATTAAAGTGAAAACAGTAGTAGGGTAAGCTCATATATAACCAAACTAGATTTTTATAATGACTTGGAAGCTGAATTTTTCTAGTAAGAATAATAGAGTGGAAAGGATGTGCAGCTCACAGATTAATGCTAATAATGTAAATAAAATCTATGCAGAGCTGCAAAGATGAAATCATTCTTCAATTTCTCCCATTTATTTTGCTAACAATCAGACGCTTGCATCACCCCTTGTGACTCTCAAGAAGAAAAAAGAAGGCATTTTGCTAATGCCAATTTAGCTGAGAAAACTTAACTGAAGAAATACGCGGATCTTTTCCCTTTACACCAATCAGTGTATATTAAAGCCCATTTTCAATCCTCAGTGTTGTGTTTCTTCCTTCTTTCCCTGTTCCTTAGGTGAACTGACATTTGCACTTCGCTGGTGCTCAGAATGAAGACCTCCCATAGAGGAGCAGGTCCTAATTGCCAGATCCTGGGGTTAGGATCCCTTTCATGTCCACGGGGAAGTTAAGTTGCAGATGGCATTTGGGTTGCTAACTAGCTGACCTTATGATGTGATTATCCAGGTGGGCCCATTGCAATAAGGAGGGTCCTGAGACTGGAAGGTGCAGGCTGACAGTAGGTAAGACTAATGCAGGGTGATGTGAAAAGGGCTCTCCTTACAGTCGCTGGATTTGAAGATGAAGGAAGGGGCTGGGAGCCAAGGGGTGGTCTCCAACCTGGAAAAGGCAAGGGAATGATTCTCTCCTAGAGTCTCCAGTAAGAACACAACGCTGTTGACATGGTTTTGTCCATTGAGACCCTTTCAGATCTATGACCTCCACAAAGCTAAGAAAAAACAGTTACATTGTGTTAAGCCACTAAGTTTGTGGTGATTGAAGACAGTGATAGAGAACCAGAATACAATCTAGACAACATAGCCTACAAGTTGGCCCCTCACTTCACCTTCCTCGGAGCTTCTCAGGCTGTTGGAGATGCCTCCTCTGCACTCTCAGACCCCCTATTCTCACCCTGCATTGATTTCTCTTGGTGGTTAGAGAGGATGTAAGGATAAGTCCTCACGTGTCTGAGGCCCCATCCTTGAATCTCTCGACTCTCTGTGATGTTTGTACCTGTAACCAGGGATGCTGTAAAAATACCCTGAGTGCTGGCCATAATTTCTCAGTGGTTAGAGCATCAGCCCATGCACTTAATGGCCACAGGTTCGATTTCTGGTCAAGGACACATACTGGGTTGCAGGTTCAATCCTTGGCCTGGTCAGGGTGCCTGCAGGAGGCAACCAATCAAAGTGTCTCAATCACATCCATGTTTCTCTCTCTCTCCACCCCCTTCCATCCCTTCCACTCTCTAAAAACCAATGGAGAAAGTGTTCTCAGCTGAGGATTAACAATAATAAAAATCCATCAAGTATGACTACAGGTTACTGTCTATAATTAAAGTTATTTAGAATATAATTTTACTACATTTCAGTGTTCTTGTAACTAATGTGTGTTTACCATGTTCCAGACTTGGCCAGGTAACATACAGATTAATTTCATGTAACAACCCTTTAAGGTAGCTGCTATCATCATCATCATCATCCCCGACTCACATTGTAGGCAACTACACAAAAGCACAGAGAAGCTGCTGACAGTCTCCAAGGTGGCATGCTTTCCCCTCTCGTTTTTAACCTTGGCAGTGTGCCTCCGGAGTCCAAGTACTTAATCAACACCATCTGACAGCTCCTCAATATGTCCGTATGAAAAAGTCTACCCCCATAAATCACCGCTGATGCTGAAAGAGGAGGCTTTCGCTGAAAATGTTAAGGTTCTCAAACCTGGAGTGACAGGTCCAGCCAGAGAAGTGGATGAAAGCTGGAACTGCCCCGCAGCCAGCCAGATATGCACCAGGATGGCCTCCGGCCCGTGGCCTTATGGGTAGTTTCCTCCTGCAAGAGACACAGGAGTGAAGACGGACAATCCGACCATGTGCATCTGTTCCCATTTTGGGCTCCAGTGTTCACAGCACACGGTCTTGGGAGCTGTCTAACTGCCGCTGAGTTATATGGCTCCCGAGGAGCAGAAGTGGGAGCACTGCCCCTAGGGTGCTCCCTCGGGGCCCTGGTGCCCACACCTCAGCGCTGGGAATATTGGTTGCTGGAAGCTCCTGGCACATCCCTCAGCACAGGAGGCCCAGATCCCATTTTACTCTGTTTTGTTTTTTTTTTTTTTTTTTTTTGGACTAGAACTATTTTGCCCCAATAAAAGCTTCTTAAGTAGCTATCATCTCCTTTCATGGTGACTTTATACTTAGCATTTGTATACTAAGTGACAAGAGAAAAGTAGGAAGAGAGTTCTCCAAGCATAATAAAAATTCTTGCCTTTCTTCACCCTGGAGTTAACAATACTTTCTACCATTTGAATAGGCTCTGATTTACAATTTATAAATTCAGATGTTTAACAAAGAAACATTTTTATTCAGTGACTTGAAAGAGAGCCTTTTACTATTTTTCTGGATCAGATATTCAGACCATTCAGAAGGCAAGTGGTGACATAAGCTTAGTAGCAATGATACCCTGAATGGGCTGCTAATTGAGGAAGATAATTATTATGTACGTCATATGCCAAAATAAAACTTCCTTGAGAAAAATAGCAGCACTTCTATTCTGATTGTGAAGTCTACTTAACCTTTCTTTGAGAAGTGAACATATGAAGATTTTTTTGCCTGATACATAAATGCTGAAAAACAACCAAAACCCAGAGTATTCATAAAGGCTATGCACTTTCCATATTGGTTTTTCTTCAGGGACATTCAATCACTGAATATGCATGCTCACAGGACAGATTCAGGGGAGGAGACTCCAGAGATACCAGAGTGAAGGTGTCTCAGTTCACTGGATGTGACCGGAAAAGAGCTGCCATAATGTGCAGAAGCCAGAGTTCCACTGAAAAGACTCTTTTCCATAAAAGCAGAGCGCAGCATTTTATAATACATCACACTACAGAAGACATTCATAGTCAATAAGCCCAGTTGTTGTTTTATGATTAAAAATGGTATAGGGCTTAGTATGAATGACATTCCTGATGTACTTGAAAGAAATAAATGTTTAATGGCATGAAAGCATACGATTTAAAGGCACTTTTTTTAAAAAGGAGCTTATTCTTAGAGAATTTAAATTTAATGTTATGAAAAACAATATTTAGGCAGGTAAGAAGTTCCCATTTTCACCTTTAATTTGGAAATTTAATGTCAGCTGTCTGTTTGCTTTTATCTCCCCATTTCTTTGGAGAGAGAAGAGAAGCTGGTATATCTCAAATCTCATTGCAATCACTACTCATCGTGAAGGGAATGGGGAGTGTGTCTGAGTCCTTGTAGAGTGTTGACATTTCAAACCCTACATGGAGGAATCAGAGAAGGTAGCTTTCAAAGTTTGCATAAGAGCTATGGAAATATACAGTTTCAGTTTTAAAAAAATGACTCAACTGAACAATATCTATATTATCCTGAAGATATACATGAATGTCTTCCATATCTGTATCATCTATCTACCTACCTACCTACCTTTATATGGCTAAAAAATAGATAAAGTAATTACTGAATTATTTTTCCTATTTAATTTGAAACTTGGACCTCAATAGAAATAGGATAATGTATTTATTAAAATAGTGAAAATATTAAGCAAGAGGTTTGGTAAACTCATTGAAATTTACTTACATTGCTATTGTCTTTGAATATGCAGAATTTATTAATAATTTATATAAAAAGAAAATACCAAAAAGTATAAACAGGGACCTAAATAAATAAGCAGGATGTAGTCAGATTCTGCATTCACTCAGATATAAAAGGATTCCACTATTTCAGAATAGCACAGAATGTGGTTTCCTACTATTTGTGCTCATTAAAAATATAGCTAGATTGCCTGGCCAGTGTGGGTCAGTGGTTGAGTGTCACCTATGAATCAGGAGGCCATGGTTCAATTCCCTGCCGGGACACATGCCAAGGTTGTAGGCTTGATCCCCAGTGTGGGGTATGCAGGAGGTGGCTGATCAATGATTCTCTCTCATCGCTGATGTTTCTCTCCTGCCCCCTTCCTCTCTGAAATCAGTAGGAATATATTTTTAGAATACGTATAGCTAGACTAATGGACAAGTAATTCCCAAAACTCACATAGCCAGTGACTCACCTACCTTCTCATAAACTTTCAAGGAGGGGAAACCAAGGCACCAACTTCTTCATTAATTTCTTCCCTCCTTTCTCCTCACCATTTTTTGACTGAAAGACAAGAGTTCAGTGTGATGGTTTATAGGAAAATGGTGCATAACAAAAATATAGAAAAGCCAGTCTCTGGATAACCTGCTTGATATTTCTCAGAGTTCTTGTAGAACATGTTATCAGGAAGAGACCCCCAATTGAAAGCTTTTCTTACTTAGCAAGTTGATTAAAACATTGAGAGCTCAAAGCGACATATAAGCAATGATGTGTAAGCTACCACCGGTGGGGTGGTGGAGTCATTCTAAAGCATCATTTATTCATGTGACCCATGAGCCATCCATGAAACTCCACAGGGACAATCCATCTCATTGCCCCCAAAGATGACGGCGGGCCCTGGCGGCCACCTTTGGGTGGCATGTAGCAGTCTCAACCATCTTTGGATCTCAATGAAGGTACCTGCGGCCACTCAGCTTTCCAGAGCGGATGTTTAAACATCATACGGGTTTCAAGTGTAAGCCTTTAAACACGGCACATCATGCATGTTCCGGCACACGGGTGTCTGCACGCCATCACTGAGGTGCCCTGGGCCTCAGGAAGGGGTGTACACAGAGGGAACCGTGTGAAAGAAGTACACAAAGAGCTCCTTTCTCAGAGACAGCACAGTCTGGAGCTTTCAGTGGAAGGCAATGGTGCTGGTTACTTCCTTTTGCTCATGGCGCCACGCTAGCTAGCAAAGGTTTATTCCCCCCTCTCCCCAATGATATTTCTAGATGAAGGGCAGTACTTGATAATTTCTTTTAACATATTCACAAAGCTGAATCCATTTCCCTAGAGTCATTGTAGCTGCTTCAGAATACCATGTGAGAAATTAAAAAAAGAAAGAAAAGAATAAAAAGGCCGTAGAAAGGAAAATTCAAAGCACGCCTTCTCTTAGAAACTTTTTTTTTTTTTAAGCACAGAACTTCAATCTCAATAGCATCCCAAAGCCTCCAAAACGTATAATGGGGGAGACACACACACATTTTTCTTTCAAAAGAACAGTCCGAGAGATAATGAAACCATAATTTCCCGATACTGCAACGGATATAAAATGGCCACATGCGTGGTTTGAAACACTCTATGAGTACTGCCTGGGAAATAATCATATTAAACTGAAGGAGTGAAGACGAGGATTTTAGAAAAGCGGAGAAGTCCTCAAGGGAACGGCAAGGGAACACTCGACTCGAATCAGTGTTTCATTAATCCAACATGAATAAGCTTCATTCCCTCCCACATCTTAATCAAGACGGCCTTGAAATGGCAGAAACTCAGAGGCAAAGTGTGGAAGTCGGTGAATTCAGCAAAGCCAATCTATTCCTTTATATAAATAACCACAGCAGCATCAAAGGCTGGTCCTAGCTCCCAGGTGTGCAATTGAAAACATTCGTCCTATAATCAGATGTTTGTGGAAGACCTGGATCTATCAAAGACAAGTGTACACACCTAACCACAGTTCATAGTGCATATTGGCTTTCCCTGGTGGGAAGAGGCGACCTGACAAGGTGAAGTTTGTTTTTAGTTTCCGGCTCTCAGAGTGTTAACTGGAGGTTCTTGTGGTAGATATGGTTGAGTCAAAGTTTATTTTTTGCTTCACAGACCCTTTCAGGGTTTTTCTAAGCTCTAGAGAGTCTTTCAAGCATCGCTTGGAAACCAGTGAGACACTCCTACACTCATTCTATTGGTGGTAGAGCCAAGGACCCAGAGGTTAAGTGACTGACGCAATAAGGCGACCAGCTTCTGAGGTCCAGCGTCCCAATCCTGCTACTTCACCACTAAAATCATAGTTTAACTCCTATTCTTGTAGCATTTCACTATTTCTATTTCGCTCTTTTTCCAAGGATATTTATGTGTTTATGTTGGGATTTAGTCCTTTATGCAATAGGCTTTGATGTAAGATAAAATAAGGAAAACATGTAACTTGAAAAATTAATACCTTCAAGAAACGGAAGGCTTTTAATCTCTTCTTTGTAATTTAAAACATTAATATCTTTATGGAATGGGGGCCTTTATTGAATCTCTTCTTTAATATCTATCTAGAATCACTTCAGAGTGTGACATTTCCAACTTACTATTCCATAATTAGTTTACAAATTTAGACTTGTTCAAATTTTAAAATATTAGGGAATGAACTAAAAGCCACACTCAGAAGAAAATCAATAAACTTATGCAAAATATTTAGAGTCACTAAAATTATTTTAAAATCCAGAGGTGTCTTGTTTTCCACACACACATCTATTAAATGCCAAATTACAAACTAGAAAAATTTAAGTGATAAATAATAAACCAGGAATAATTTGCAACACATATGACAAAAGATTAAATTGTGTGTGTGTGTGTGTGTGTGTGTGTGTGTGTAAAATAAATACTAGTGGCAAGACTATGTTTAAACAATGTAATCACATAGATTCTCTCATGTGAATGGTAACCATTACAATAAAACAGCAATTTGCAATCACTTGGTCGTAAAGTGTGTCTAACCTCTACTACATAATGAGAAACATAAAAGAGCCCGTCAATCTGCCAGTAAGTCAGGGTTGGGATGATCCAGCAGACTCAATAAAGGGACAACTAACAGGTTTGGAAAAACTGGATTCATGGTTATCAAGATTTCACCCAGAAATGTCTTTACAAATACATACTACAGTATACAGTGGCTTTTCCTAGGAACTAAAAGGGTTAAGCCACTTAAAAAGGGACATTGGAATTGAGATGTGTAAAGGTCACATGCAGGGAGAAAAATAACTTCAGTGATTCTAAAATATAGAGGGCTTTGAGGTCTCACATCTAAAGTCAATCATGAATGCAAATTAATAAATATTGGTATCTGAAATTTATTTAAATCAGGTATATGTAATCTTACTGATATTAATGAAAAATCAAGTCCCTAAATAAAATAAATTTAAATAAAAGTAAAATCATTATTCTATTTGCATTTCTAAATATTAAACTTAGAGGAAAAATGGATGATATTTTGAATTGGCATTTGCCCAGGATAGATGAACACATCTAGGAGAGAAAGGTTAACCCAAATATTTACTCTTCATATTGTAATAAAAAAATTTTTCTTTAGAATATTAAAAAGTAAAAAACAAACAAACAAAAACACTACAGCTCTTTCTCTACGCAAAGTAGGAATGGCTCCATTTCATGGAAGTGATCAGTTCTACTGAGAAAAAAATTCCGAGGGATCAAACTTTATATTAAAATTTGCAACATTAAAAACTGGCCCATCTCTACAGAAGTTCCAAACATGGACATAGCATAACCCAGAACTGGCTAATGGAAATCTGGCTATAGACCTGGGTAGCTTCCTGGTTTAGATTTTGTGATTCTTTCTGGTTAGATTCCTCTTTTGCTTTTGAGGGAATTAAAACATTTAAACTTAGCCATCAACAGAAGCTAAAAGGATATGGAGACAGCATTGGTAAAGATGATAAATGAATATCCTGATGATTTTTTTTTCTCTCCAAGAATATGGTTCGCACATTTGGAAAGGAGGGAAAAAAGGCAAAGCTAAACAATTTCCAGACGTTTCCCTCAAAACTGAAATTGCAACGCTCACACACACACACACACACACACACACAAAAAAAAAAAAAAAATTAATTGGGCACACGGTCTTGAGTCTTTCTACGTAAGTTCTGGTAGCAGTGCTGTTCAAATGTTGCAGCTCCCTGAGGCCTGCACAGGTCCCAGCCTGTCCATGGTTTGGGGCTGCTAACTGCCTCGGAAAGCAAAGTAGAGGGTTTGTCATCTGGGAAGACAAAGTGGTCTTCTTCTCAGATAAAACCTCCTAAAATGCTGCAGCTCAAGGACCGGCATGGCTTTCTGAACCTCACTCAGTAATAATACAATTACTAAACAAGCTAATTTTACGTGGGACGTGGTATTTGTGCAAATTCATCTCTCTCCTCCTAATGCTTATTTGAGAAAACAAACATTGCTATGCCTTTTCTCTTCCCATAAACCTCTCTGTGGCCTCTGTGGTTCCTGTGTTTATGAGCAAAACCCTTATGCACATTTACCGTGAGGGCTCGTTTTTCTGCAGTTTACCAAGGAGGAGTTTCAAAGGCACATGGTTCCCCCAACCAGTTCGTCTCACGGAAGAAACAGGAAGAATAAGAAGGAAGCGGGTACATCGCCGACATTGGTTCCGTAACTCCTGCCACCTGTTCCCTGCAGATGCGCTGTCTTTGTTCTGTCCTTTTCCTTAGATAGTGAAGATCAATTTTCGTGGAATAAATATTAACCAATTGGGTGTATGTTTATAGTTCAATTTATTAAAGTAGGTCTCTCTTTTTTTGTCTCTCAGTGGTTGGTTTATCCGTGTTAATATATGATGGGCCATGAAGCATGTATTTAGAAATTGAATAGTGTTTGCAGCAGAAGTTGGACAGAGAAAATGGGACAGTCTATAAATTCAGCGGGTGAAAGCGGATGACAGGGCAGCATAAAAAAGCAGCTGCGGCTTTAATAAACTATCTGCCTATCAACCACAATGACGACTACTTCTTACTCCTGCTAGAGGTAATAACCTTGCCGATGTATACATGTGAGATGAGCTTGGAATGTATAAATTACAAAAGCAACAGCATTCTGGATTATTACAGACACCTGCTTTCAAGTTCAATGGTCACCCCAAAATATGCAGTTAAAAATCAAGCTATTGTAAATAACTCGCCTCAACACCTGGAAAAAGTCTCCTCTAGGAAATCCTTTAAAAATGTCAGAGGCAGGGGGAAAACATTAGCATATTCATGACTCACATTACAGATTCAGCTGATGTAAAGGCATCCTTCATTCCTCAATTTTCTTAAGCATCACTTAAGGTATTAAAATCTAGGCTCAGTTACTGTTTGCCCTAATATTGGTTAAATGTGTCCTTAGGATGGAAAAGGGAGACAGACTCAAAAGGACTAACTGAAGAATGACTCACAAAGAGATGTCAACACAAGGACAGGCTTAAGGGAAATCTACAAAGAACACTGGTGCACCTTAGGGTGCAAAAGACTTTAATTCAGTGCTATAATGGTGAATGTTTGGCAAGGGGCTTTGGTGGCAGGGAGGGGGTCTCTGACTGGTAACATCTACCAATTACTGTGGTGTAAATATCCCCTCTATGGCCAGTTTTAATGTGTTTATCTTATTTTTAAAAAATATATTTTATTAATTTTTCACAGAGAGATAGAGAGAGGGATAAAGAGTTAGAAACATCCATGAGAGAGAGGCATTAATCAACTGCTCTTGCACACCCCCTACTGGGGATGTGCCTGCAACCAAGGTACATGCCCTTGATTGGAATCAAACCTGGACCTTTCAGTCCGCAGGCCAACGCTCTATCCACTGAGCCAAATCGGTTTCAGCTTTAATGTGTTTAATAACCACAGGGGCACAGGGAGGGAGCCCTCCTGGTGACAATGACCCTTACTTTGCAGTGAGAAAGTGAGGGTCCAATTCTGATTTGCTACCTATTTTACTTACTACTTCGGACAAGTCCCATACATTCACTGAGCTTCAGTTTTGTCATCTGTAAAACGGTGCTAATGATATTACTAACTTCATAAGGTTGTGTGATGATTAAATGAGGTGAAGCTTATAAAACATTTAGAAGAATGTGTGACAGAGAGTAATTTCTTAATAGTATTTCTTGCCCATACATGTAAGGCTCCATTTATGATCAGGAGAATTAGAGCCATTACATTTTTATGTTTTAACTTGAAATGTGCCTGTTTCATTTCTGTTCATCAGATTGCTTTTAAAAATAAGTTCTCGCCGACTTAAAGGTGACATACACATCAATCCTAGTTTGCTGAAGCTTACACAGCATAACGTCTGAATCTTGAATTGCCATCCTGCATTTGAAAGCAAATGAAAGACACTCTACTTTTAAAAAAAATATTACTTGTGACAGCCCTATGATAAACTTCATTGTTTTTTTACCTTATCCTGCTTGTCATTTTTAAAACATTTTAATATAATACTTATAAACTACAACTTGGCATATTGGTCCTTTCAAGTTTGCATTTATTATTTAGCTTCCCTAATTATATGTAATTATGACAGAATGTGTGAACAAATAACCTTCACACACAATATCTATTTTAATTTTTACAAACACTGCATTTTGACATGAACATTGAGGTTCACAGAAGTTAAGGAACATGTCCCACATCAGACAAGTGAGAGGGACCAATTTAGACTCTAAACTCTGGTCAGTTGAATGCCAAGCTAGTGTCCAAGTCAGGAGGCAGGATGGATAGGACTGAGTGGGAGCTGAGAGAACCTTCATGAGGAGCCTTCACTGAGGAAGAATGGTTGGGGAGCATGAGATTATTTTTTCCTTCAATTTGAGTATTAGCCTTTTATTATATAGGATAAGTCGATTTTTATATTTTCCATTTTCCATAAATATAAATGAAAGTAGTGAGAGCAAAATAACCAGTGCTCATGAATATAATTTGTCCTGTGGAGGATAAAGTTGAACTCAACTGTATCAAAAAGAACTACACTGTAAGAGTAAGACTCTGGACCAGTGAATGTGAGTGGTCACGGGAAGTTGAGGGATGGCTTTATTATTATTATTATTATTATTTTGTGAACGAAAACTTTCCAAACAAATGGGAACAAGTGTCCTGTCCCTATTAAAATGGTCTCTGGAGAAAAGTATTTTTTAAAACATTTCTTTCCCTCTTGGGATCAATGCAGAGGCCGGTTGTATATACAGGGAAACCCTGTTGAGTCTTCTGGTGGGGACCTGCTGTAGGAAAGGCATGATGGGTGGGTCAGGAAATGCTACCCTCTTCACCACTGTAGGTTTTATTGCTACAAATGAGTTCAACTGATAATTCCTTGGACTAAATATAAAAAAATTTCCTCTGGGAGCCATGCTTCCTGAGCTCATGTTTTCCCACAAATGCCCTGTCATCTCCAATTCAGTCCCACCAATTCATAAGGTTTGGCAGGAAAATCATTCCATGTTTCCAAATAATGGGCCAGTTGTAATTTTCCAGGCTTCATCAGTTCAATTTTCCCCATTTAGATAAACTTTATTGCAACCCCCTTCCCCAGGGGGAAATGTTAATAATAAAAAACTCCTTTAGCCTGTGTGAGATAATATAATACTTAATGGGTATTGCAAAGCTTCCTAAAGAAAATTCTTCTATATATTTTCCATGAGCTTTTTAGGAGAGTAATTTAAGCAGGCAGGCAGAGTTTTAATAAAAATAAACACAGCCTTCTTTAAGTTTCTCTTTAGATCCATTTGTAAATATCCAACAGCTACATTCAGTGGTGATGAGACAATGATTTGTGCATTTCACTAGACGAATGTGCCTTAAAATTCCATGGAGCCTCACAGGTCAGAGGACTGCGAAGAGGGAAATCAGAACCAACAACACCATCCTCCTTTTACAGTCAACGTTGGGATGTACTAATAATCATATTTTTTAATATATAGCATTAATAAGTTTTAATATGGTCTCTTGTTCTGTATTTAGGAGATAGATATATAAGGTTAATTTATCATTCCGTTAATGACACTGTCACACAGTCATAGATTTTCCTGCCTGTAGCAATCCAATTTTTGAAATGGTATGCCTCTAAATAGAAAAGCTCAGTTTAATAACAACATGGAAAGCAAAAATAATCAATCCCATTGGATAACTACATAAAAAGTCTGATAATTCTTAAAACCATAAAATTGAACTTCACCTTATTGTAAGTGTAACAAATAATCTGTTAATAAAAGGGTAGTATGCTAATTAGTCCTGGAGGCCTTCCAAGAGACCTCTGGATGTCTTTCCAGACAAAGCCATGGAAGGGGGGGCTGAGGCAGAGGCAGTTAGGGGCAATCAGGCCATGAGGGGGGGGCGGGGGGGGCAGTTGGGAGTGAGCAGGATGGCAGGAGGGGCAGTTTGGGGCAAGCAGGCCAGAAGGGGGAGCAGTTAGGGGCAAAAAGACTAGAAGGGGAGGCAGTCAGGGGTGATCAGGCTAGCAGGCTAAGTGGTTAGGAGCAATCAGGCAGGCAAGCAGGTGAGTGGTTAGGAGCCAGCGGTCCTGGATTGAGAGAGGACCTGTGGGATGCGGCCTGAACCGGTAGTTGGACATCCGCCAAAGGGAGGGGTCCCAGGTTGGAGAAGGTACAGGCCAGGTTCAGGGACAACCCCCCAACACCATGGATGAATTTCGTGCACTGGGCCACTAGTGATATATAAAATCTTGCATAAGGTAAGTGATAGTTAAGTACTGGCAGGTATAGAATCTCTAGCATGAGAGCTTACCTCTCTTTACTAAGATTTTAGTCTATTTTCCTTTAATATAATGACAATCATAATACTTATCTGATTTTTAAAAAATAAGATAATGCATATAAAGCATTCAGAACAGTGCCAGGCACAGAGTATATGCTCAGTAAGTGTCATCATCATTATTAAACTCTCTTAATAAGTACTTGCCTTTGGGGGCATTTTCTAAGACACATTGTAGTTATTTGTGGAAATTTAGTACCAATATTGATCTGAAAACGCTAACGTGTACTTTCCTCACTTGCTTATGAAGCATTTTTTTAATTTTATTTGTGGCTGATGTTTTGAAATCCACAAGGTCTTCTTATTCGTTATACCACTGAATAGATGTAGATGAGTCCATAATTAGATGTGGAAGAACTAATCTATAATACTAATCACTATATATGTTATAGTGGCCCCTCTCCTATTATGAGGTCATAATCTATCCCACTGGTTATCTGGGCATTGTTTCATAGATGCTGACATTCCATCTCATCACCAATCATGTATATGTTTATGATGGACTTACTGCAACCCTCTGACTATGTGATTAGAAAGAACCAGACAGCCGAGAGAGGCAATGGTAGTAATGATTAAAAGTAATTTTCTTGATGATACAGAACAGAAATAATGTCTGCTTTCTAATGTAATTGGAAAAGCATGCGATGACAATTTCAGTGAATTATTGTATCACACTAATGAGAAAATGTATATTTATATATATATATATATATATATATATATATATATATATATATATATATATATTTTAAAAATACATTATGCCTCTACCTCACTTCCTCTAATCAGAGAGAGAAAATCAACTTTCAGTCTTCACACACATTTTTGCTCATGGTTGATACAAAACCTGATTATCCTGATGATGCTCAATAAAAGTACAGCTTTCTGGGAGCCAGCATAAGGGGATGTGTGGGGAGTTCTCTCTTTCCGGAAGCCTCCCTTACCTGTAGGGGCAAACCTCACCAGCTCCATCTAAGCAACTCGATTCTCAGGAGCCAATGACCCCACATCTTTCTGTGCTATATGCTACTGCTTCTCCATTCAAACACCTTTGTGAAACTGAGAGAAGCAAACACAAGGAAGTGAGCCTGGAAAATATTCCTTGGTCAGACCAACTTTATGATAAAATCCTGCCAAGAAGCCATGATGATAAGCGAAACCCATTAGCAATTAACACACCCATGACTGCTCCACGGCCTGCTCTGAATGATCTGATCTGAGTGTTACCCCCTCAACTCCTTCAAAAAGTAACAAAGCCTTCCAACTCCCTCGGCTCCCGGCACTGAAGTTATAATTTCTGTCCCACTTCCCCACCCAAACTGCTAATCTCTCAGCTCTGGATCAGTCCGGTTACCCACCTTCCCCACTGGGCATCCCGCCTCCCGCAGGCTGTTCAGATTGGATCACACCTCTGAGCAGATTGGTGTCATCACGCCTCCCGGGCCCCCGTGGCAGCCAGACTCAGATGTGGCTCAGCAATACCGTCAGCCCATCGGTCAACTCCCTGCACTGTTCCTCACAGAGACGATTTCAATTCTTTATTATTCTCCTCACAGGGTCCACCCTGCCACCTACCATGTCCCTCTGCTGATAATTCCCCTTCTTTCTTCGCAGAGAAAGTGCAGGCTTTTAACCTGCACTCACAGCGTTTGCCTGTGTATCCTCTGCCATCTCCTAATAAAATATAAATGCAGCCTCCTTTTAACCTCCAGTCCCTCTTTAGCTACTGTTTTATCTTTCTCCATCCTCTCCTAGGCGAGTTGTTTGAAAATAGGATTTAAACTCACTAGCATATTTAGTTTCCCATATTAAATTTTAATCTATTGCAAACTGACTTTCACCCCCGTCAACTTCACTGAAAATCTTCCGGCAAAATTCTTCAATTACCTCCGAAATGCCAAACAAGGAAACCGCCTCAACTCTCATTTCGAGTGAAATCTCTACAGCCCTCGTATTTGTTCTTAGAAATATAAGTTTTAAGTGTATCACTGTTATAAAGATTATGCTTTTTTATTTTTTTAAATTTCTTTATTGATTTAACGTGTCACATATTTGTCTTCAACCCATTTCAATTCCCCACCCCCCACTCATGCCCCCAACCCCCTATTGTCCTTGACCACTGGTTAGGCTCATACATGTGCACATAAGTCCGTTGGTTGATCTCTTCCCTTTTATCCCCACCCTCCCTCTGAGGTCCAACAGTCTGACCCATGGCTCCTTATCTCTGGGTCTGTTCTTGTTCATCAGTCTATGCTGATCACCATTTCCCCTAGATGGGTGAGATCATGTCCTACTGGAAGTACACATAAGGAACTGTTTGACATTGAAATTGGGTCTCAAAAGAACTGGTGGCCCAGAAAGAAACTCACTACAGACTGATTCATATGCCTTTCAGCATAACGATTATTGCTTGTCTCATTTTTGATTCTTATAAGATTATGCTTTTCATTGTAGAAAGTTTTAACTATATTTAAAGAAAGGGGGGAAACAAAACCATGTGCGTATCCTCACCATCTATATCAAAGCAGCGGTGAACATCCTTGCATACCTCTTTCCAGGATTTGTTCCGGGCATAGATAGGCATTCCCCTACAAGTGAACACTATGCTTTTGTGTTGAACACAATATCATAAACATTCCCCATGTTATTAGTAATCTTCAGAAACAATATGTTAAGGACGTGTAATTTTCCATTATGTGGAAACACATAGTGTAATTAATTCTGTCACGGAATGTAAACAATGGGATATGTTTCTATATTAAGTACCCTTGAAAAACCTGCTTTGACTGGTTGCAGAGGATTTGGTGCTGTGGTGGTACAATAATTTAGCTAATTAATCTCCTTCTGCTGAATCCTGAGCTTGCTCTCAAATTGAGCTATTATGCACAGTGCTGCAATGGAAGCCACAGTTCCCAGGCCTTCTCGAATCTTACGTGGAGATGCCTGCTACCTCCTCTAAAATGCAGAGTCTTTCCCATTTAAAATGGACTTTTGGAATTACCACACGGAATATCTCCACACAGCTCAAAATGAACACAGAGCTATTATACTTCGTTGACAAGAAGGCGGGGGAAAGCAGTCCTGGCAAGGGCGCAGCTAAATATTGGGATCTATCGTGAAGAAACAAGAGGACTCATGTTGGGAGGAACGAATCAGCTTACATACCGCCCACGTGTAAAATTAAAAATGTGGCTCACTCCATAAAATGACTTATTTAAAAAGGAAACACACTAGTAAGGAAGGTTGTTATGAGGAATGAGAAGAGTTAGAGCACATGTGTCAAACACAAGGCCCGCGGGCCAAATCCAGCCCGCTGGGCCTTGCAATGTGGCCCGCACTGCGCTGTCATCACTGCACTAAGCTGTCAGTTTATGACATTGTCAGTTTATGACTGTTCAGTAAACCATTCGGCCCGCGATTTAGGCTGGATTTTAGATTTTGGCCCCTTCTCTGATTGAGTTCGACATCGCTAAGTTGGAGGAACAGAAGATGGAATTCCTAGAAAAGTCTTATCTAAGAAATTTCTTTCATTGACACTATTACAGATTCCCTCTATGTTCTCCCTGTTTTCCTACCTCCACTCTGCCCCACCCACTGCTTCTGGCCATCACCACACATTCTGTCTAGATTTTGGGGGGTTACAGAGATATTTTGGTGTTTTATATCAAACAGAGCTTACACATTGAATGACTGTATTTACCATATGCCCAAAGGAGGACCACTGCCGACAGCACTTTAAGACTTTAAGGAAAATTAGCTCAGACACAGGGGAGAGTAGAAACATGCTGAATAAATAACAAAGCCTTTCCTGGCAGGAGTTCTTGCAAACAAAACTGGCGCCTTTTTTTTTTTTTTTTTTTTTTTTTTTTTTTTTCATCATCTCTTAAAGATTCACAAAAGGCTGGAAAAGATTATTTTGTTCAGTGTTATTTGTGACTTCTATAATTAAGCCTGCCTTTTCGACTGAGCTTGAAGGTACTGTGGAGAAAGCAGGCTGTCTAGGGTAAATAGAAATTGCAAATCACTTAGGTTCAGCCTTGCTCTGAATCTTGCCCAAATAATTAACAGTCTGTACAGCTGGGACAGGGCACAGAAGAAGGAAGTGTCTCCGCATGTGTGTGGAAAACAAGACGGGAATGAAGGGGCTGGCAGGAAGAAAAACCCTACTTGAACAGAAGTAAAAATAAGGATCTCATTTAGCTCCTGAAATTACAGTAATGTAAACTGTGAAAAAGCTTTGAAAAGCACAAGCTTTCATGTTCTACTTATGTGTATAAGGAAGTTAAGCTTGGAAGAAAGAGTCTATTTAATGAGACCTCAACATCATAATGGTGTTTTCTTTTTTTCTTTTTTTAATGTAATATTTTATTTTTTCTTAAGTTTTTATAATTGACTTTTTAATCTTTATTGTTGAAAGTATTACAGATTCCCTCACCTTTTTCCTCCATTGACCCCATCCGCCCACTCCCGCCTCCCCCAGGCCTTCAGGGCACTATTGTCTGAGTCCATGTGTTATGCATATATGCACATCAATTCTTTGGTTAATCTCTCCCTCCTCCCTTCCTCCCTTTCCCCCTTTCCTCAGAATTTTTTTTTTAATATATTTTATTGATTTTTTACAGAGAGGAAGGGAGAGAGATAGAGAGCCAGAAACGTCAATGAGAGAAACATTGACCAGCTGCCTCTTGCACACCCCTCACCGGGGATGTGCCCGCAACCAATGTACATGCCCTTGACCGGAATCAAACCTGGGACCCTTCAGTTCGCAGACCGACGCTCTACTACTGAGCCAAACCAGCTTCGGCTCCTCTGAGATTCTTCAGTCTGTGTTTACAAATTCAATAACTGATTTGAGTCCCATTTTGATCTGCTAGAGCCTACTTTTCTGAGATCTTTTGCAACCCAAAGAAATATAATCAGACAGACTTTCCAAATCTTTTAAGATCACCTAAAAGTAATGATGCTTCAGGGAAGGTTTGGAGGGAAGCACCCAGATATAAAAGACAGTACATAGCCCTGGCTGGTTTGGCTCAGTGGATAGGGTGTTGGCCTGCAGACTGAAGGGTTTGATTCTGGTTAAGGGCACATGCCCGGCTCTATCCCCAGTAGGGGGTGTGCAAGAGGCAGCCTATCAATGATTCTCTCTCATCATTGATGTTTCTCTCTCTCTCTCCCTCACTCTCTGAAATCAATAAAAATATATATTTTTAAAAGACATTGCATAATCCAGTGTGTTGTGAGTCAGATTACAATGTAGATATCAAAAGGGAATTCGAAGAACTACACTCAGTTTGAGGGGAGAATGTGGCTAATAGAAAGGAGATTTAATGAAGACGATTTCTTCAGAGAAATCTGTGCCACTAAGGCACCTGGAGAGAAGTCAGAACACAATGGGAGTGGATGTGTGAAGTTCCTGAAACGAGGGGTGAAGAGAGGAGTGGCAACAGGCGTCACAGCAAACATCACCGGGCAGTTCTGGGCAACCAGCAGAGGGACAGGTGCGGGGAGCTCTGAAGAAGTTATGAAAACACCCTGACAGGAGCAAGAGCCTGCCTTCCATACCTCCCGGGTCTAGAGAGAATGAAGCCAACACACAACAGTGCCAGTGAACGAGCAACTTTCCTGCCACCTGTTTCTGTCCCCGCTCCCCTTCTATGGTGGCTAGAAGTCTTGGGGTGGGGGGGGGGGAAGGAGTGGCACAAAAAGAGGCTGCTCCCATCCCTTCCCATGTCCCAGATTCCCACGTCTATCATCCCACCTGGAGGAAGAAGCCAACAACAGGCGAGAGTTCATCTTTTTTGACTATATACCTTCAATCCTTAAAGGAGGCTATTCTTTATACCTTAAGGGAGCCGCAGAGGTTTCTATTATCAAAGAGAAGAGTCTCCTGTCAAGATTCAAAGAGACCTGAACTTCTGGGTGCCTCAGTTACACCTGCAGCTTTGAAGATCCTGGACATGATCTGAGAAAATGCGTTCCTGTAAAATTTGTAAAAATAGGGCATTTTTATTGAAGTCTGGTTTCTCTTTCTACTTCCCCCTCCCACGTTTATCCTCTGTCAGGGGATTTTGAAGAAGCTGTAGCTATTTTAAGATATGCTTAACTTTCAGATGAATATTGACTTTTTCCCCCCAACATTATCAATCATGGCAAAATTCCAATAGGACCAGAAGGGTAAACCATAGAAAAAGATGAGATTGACTCAACGCTATTATATGAAAAAGTTTTTTTCCCCAAAAAAATCATGTCCTCAGTAATATTTACAAACTATCAAAGAGAATATACAATGGGTAGAAGAGGTATTTCTCAGATATTTTGTAAAACAAACGTTTTGAAAGGTTATTGTTGAGATTCTGAATAGCCTATTTCATGACTAACAGTTTCAAGGAATATTTTGTTTATAAGCTGTTTCCAAAAAGACAGCAATCACTGACATCTATTGGGTCCTAAGATGGGGCGTATTTGGTGAGAACATTTTAAAGTCATGAAGACTGCATAGACCAAAAGGCCACGCTGTGTGCACAGAAGTAAATATGCATAGACTATGCATAGGGACCAATCTTTTGAAGTAAAGATGAGACACAACATTCTGCATTGTTTCGATGTATTAAGAGCTCACTTGCTGTCATTTAATTGTGAGAAAAAGAAGTTTCTCCTTCAGGAATCACTGTGACAAGAGGCATTCTTGAAATGATAGTAATACAAAATTCATGGGACTAAATGCAGAATTTGATTCATTTTTGCACCAGCCCTTGACAGAATTAAAGTGAGAAAAGATCAGATGTACTTATCAAAAACACTTTTACAAATAATCATTTCAACAATGAGAAGTACTGTACTAATTGAGATACGTCCACTTAAAAAAATACAAAAGATAAACCCCACTCTATTGTTATGGATTCTTCCTGGAGTGTGACAAATACGGGACAGCTGGCGATTATTGTGAGCTACTGTTCAAAAGGGAAACACTATGAATATTTTTAGTTGTTTGTTTCCCACGTACAAAACCATCTGTCACTTTCTCCCCCAAAGTGGGATAGTTATGGACAGTTGTAACCTCTGGTTGAACAACAAATTAGAAAAGTGAAATCATGCCTTTAGTAACCCCATTAGGTGACCCTAGATGACCTCAGCAGGAGGAGTGGTGGGAACGCATTGAGACATCCTCTTCCGGGGTGGTGATGGGGCATCGTGTCCCTGTGCTGTGGTCAGGGCACCGCATCACTGTTCCCATGGTGACCTGTGGCTCCTGTCACCAAGGGAACTGGCACTGGAGACGCCTCTGGACCTGTTTCACCAGGAGATGCTAATGCCTTGCTGTGGTGTGGGAAATCCTGGTGTGTGTGTGGGTTCTGTATCACTGAGAGTCTCCACAGGAGGACTCCTGCACACTTGGTCATCTGACACCCCCCCCCCTTCCATGTCCAACTAGTCTGCAGGGCTCTGGCATAGGTCACGTCACCGGGCAAAGCTGAGTCCATGAACCAGACAAAACCTTCGAACATGGGACATGTGGTCTTCCCTGAACATCACTGTAGAGCACAGAAGAGCAAATGATAATCTACAAGGAGCGTAATAATGATATATTAAGGGCAGCTAGAGCGCTTTGGAAAAGGTGTGCTACTAGACTGCCTCCATATCTATTATCTATTATTTATTTCTCCATTTATTTTTCATTTGACTTCACACAAATATGAGTATATACTTGCTTAGGGATAAAAAATATGTTTCCTAAAGACCCTTTCTGCTGCAGCTGCCTAGTCCCTATTTGAAAACACAACCCTCCATCAAGGAGAGAATCATCATTTTCACAGCAATAAATTCTGGAATTATTACCCTCCCACAAATGAGGACATAAAGAATAAAAATAGAGCACAGTGATGGTGGCTTCCCTGATCAGGCTCAAACCATAGATGTCTGGGTTCACAGGGAGGGCTGTTATTCCTCATGCTACTTGTGGCATCTTTATGCTCAGAGGGCACTCCCCTCACTTGCCTTCCGGTGTCTCTTATGTAAACCTTTGCTGGGTGTACAGAATAACATTCCATCATCACCCACACCGAGCGAAGCGAACAGTCTGGCCGAGTGGAATTGGCTCAAGGTTACACATTTCAGAGAGGGCATGTTTGGGGACCAAGACACTCTGTCTCATCCTCCAGGTGTAGGCACCGATCACAGCTCAACGCAGAGAGGGAGGGAGGGAGATGGAATCGTGAGGCATCCACCAAAGGCAATGAACCGCAGATGTACATCACAATACAGAAGGCTCTTAAAAACATCCTGTTGAACAAAAGCAGCCTGACACACAAGAGTATACAATTCGGTTTCTTTGAAATTCTAGGAAAGGCAAAACTAACGGAGAGTGACAGAAGGCTTATCAGTTTTTGCCTACTCCCGGGTGTCAGGGGGATTGACTGGATGGGTCTGAGGGAACTTTTCGGGTTGGTGAAAAGATTCCGTGTCTCAGAAGTGGTGATGCTCAAGTGGGTACATGCATTTGTCAGAGCTCACTGAACAGTGCGCTAAAATGAGTACATTTTATCGGTATGTAAAGGATACCTCAATAAAACTGATGTTTTTGAAAAATCTCATCTTGGAGGTGGGCTTCAAGCACAGCATTGCCTCTCAGCCATATAATTCGATTGCATCAGAATGATGAAATCTTTTAAAGAACTTTTTAAAAAGAGAAAAAAAAACAAGTGTGCAAAAACACTTGAATGCATACCCTCCCTCATCCACATTCTAAGAGGAAATCTAATTAGAATTAATTTAATCTGTAATATAAATGGCACATATAGCATCTCAGTACAAACAAAAGAAGGTACAGTTGAGTCAAATGACTTCTTGGGGGAACTTCATTATTTGCTCAGTGAGGGGCAAACTGAAAATGAAATTGTTAAAATCTTGCTCCAACTCTATGAGGATTCATCATCTCAGAAGTTTCAAGGTGATAGTAGAATTTGAAATTATGTTTATTTTTTGTTTCCTGTGAGCTGTGTATCAAGATTTTGTTTTTACCCGATAAGTCTACACATAAGCTTAAGCACCATCAGATTATCACACGAATAAAACATTAGAAGAAAAAATATGCACTTAATCTGAAAGAATTGTTACTTCACAGACCAATCAAAAGTAATTTGAAAAAAAAATGTTTAAGCCCTGGCTGGTGTTCTACTCTAGTCAAGAGCACATAGCTGCCTGAGGCAATCGATGTGTCTTTCTCACATCAGTGTTTCTCTCCCTCTCCCTGCCCCCCGCCACCCCTTTCTCTCTTCCACTCACTCTAAGAATAAAAGGGAAAAAATATCCTCAGGTAAGGATTAACAACAACAACAAAAACTTTCAGAAGCAAAATTAAAAGCAAATCCTCCCATAAGCTGTCATCAGAACACATTTGGTAAAAATGAAAATATCCTCTTAAAAGCCAATTAGTGAAGATTTGGTCCTAGACCTTTTCCATCCCCTCTGTGTTCTTGACTCTCCTTTCTCCTGTGTGAACAGTCAGGCATGTCTCAGTTCCCCCAGGCACTCTTGGGTAAGTTTACTCAGCCTAATCTTAGGAATTAAAATGTCTAGTCCTGGGCAGGAGTAAGCCTGGAAGCTGTGTTCCAGGTTATCACACAAATAAAACATTCCTCCCCTCAGTCCCAGCCTATCATGGAGGGTAGAGGACCATGGTCAGTCCTCCTTTAGCTCCCCACCAAGTTCTTGTCCTCCCTCCTCCGTCCTTGCTCACTAGGTTACAACGGCTCTTCTGGTACTGGAGGTGGGGGAGGGACTGAGGAGAGTGACAGCAGAGGTCTCAGTTGACCGACATATGGATAAAAGATTCCATCCGTGGCTGATGGGTGCTGGCTCTCTCTTATGGGGCCGAGGGTCTCTCTGACACTACTCTGCAATACAAATACTTATTCTCTGGCTGCCAATTCTATATAATAAAACCCTAATATGCAAATTGACCAGAATAGCCAAATGACCTATCACTAAGATATGCACTGACCACCAGGGGGCAGATGCTTAATGTAGGAGCTTCTCCCTGATGGTCAGTGCACTCCCACAGGCGAAGCGCTGCTCAGCCAGAAGACAGGCTCACGGCTGGTGCAGCGGCAGTGGTGAGAGCCTCTCCTGCCTCTAAGGCAGCGCTAAGGAGCAGCAAGACTGGCAATGGGCATTAAAGACCCCTTGGGGGATGTCCACCGAGGGGTCCCAGACTGCGAGAGGGTGCAGGCGGGGCTGAAGGACCCTCCCTTCTCCCCCAGGGCATGAATGTCATGCACCGGGCCTCTAGTACTAGCATAAAAGATTCCTTTTTATTTCTGCCTCCTACGGCACACTAATAACTACAAGAGGAGGAGTCACCCCAAGATTAGAGGTTTTATATTTTTCTGAAAAAAATCAAAGTAGATAGAAAAGTTTGGTGGAAGAAACTGAGTAGAGGGAATGACTAGGGTAGAGTAGAGAATCAACCTGCCCTGCTGGGTAGAGTCCCAGAAATATCTAGAAGCAGAGGCAGCTGGCGTTGTGAGGACAGGAACAAGAGGCAGAGCTAAAAAGAATGATTAAAGGAGTATGTGCAATATTTTAACTCCGAGTTCCCACCATTGCTCCTTCAACCTCATGTACTAAAAAGTGAGACAATCAGGCCAGTCACTGAAGAATGCTTCATGCAAGGCTTGAAACACAGTGTCCAAAGGGAATGGGGTTAGCAGGGTGGGTATTACCCCCAGAGAGAAGCCTTCCCACTCTGGCCCCGGGGCACCGCCCCATGAAGACTAACTAGGTGATGTCCCCACCTAACAGGAAGCTCGGAAACAGAGCATGCAGAACTTCCTGTCACAGTGTCTACTTCATTAAACATAAAAGGCCAAGCCAGGGAACATCAAGCGTTTGAAGAAAACCAACGTAATAACTAAGTGAGAAACAATGAAATGAATGCTGTTAATTAATATTTTAGCACTCAGTGAGTTATAACTCATGGAAAAACCATGGAATTTGCTCATGGAACTAGTAAAGGAGCATATAAACAAATGCCTCTATTACTTTGCTAGGGCTGCGTGACCAAGTATCTCAGAAGGGGTGGCTCAAACAACGAAAATTAATTCTCTACAGTCTAGAGGCTACAAGTCCAAGACTGAGGTGTCAGTGGGATCGCTGTGTTTCAAGATCGGTGTGTTTCTCTTCTGGGCCTGAGGATGGCTGTCTTCTGCTGTGTCTTCCCTGGGCCTCCTCTCTCTATTCATCACCTAACTTGTAACCCTACAGTCTTCTCACTGGCATACATGTTATATGGGATGAGCGTACACCCCAATGACCCCATTTTAACTTAATTACCTCGTTAAAGGTCCCATCTCAAAATATGGGCATGTTCTGAGGTGCTGGGGTTAGGACCTCCGCATATAAATTTTGCAGGAACACAATCCAGCCCATGACACGCATTGGCTCAATTAACTGGAAATGGTAAATCAGCTCTAGCAACAGGCACAGCCAGATTCCTGATTCCAGCTTCTCCTACCTCCTGTGGAGTGTGTTACATCTTAAACTTAGAGTAGGAATACAGGTTATTTTTAAAAATCCATAATTTGTTTAAATCAACTGATATGTACATCAAACTATTCTAAAATTAAACTTTTTTTTTTCTCATAAATCCAACTCACCTGGCCATCACTTTTACAGTGTGACTTTACCCAAGTACTTTTATCATTCTTTTCATATGCACTACTCCCTCTTCCTTGCATTGCAGACACAATGGCTCTTGTCCCTTAATTGCAGCAAGGCATATACGATCAGGATCACATGATCACCTTGGGAGGCGTGACACAGTTCAGTTGCCATGAGGGGGTGGGGCGTGGGGAGTGTGGAGGGAAGATCAAGGATGACAGTGACTCTCAGGGCCTTTTTCAATCCTAAGTCTTGAAAGCAGAATCAAAGCAAAGTCAAAGGTGCGGGCCTTCTCGGAGCTCCCGACCTCTGTAGAGGACTCCGCTCACGTAACACCTTTGGCTGGAAATCACACCTGGGTTTCTCAGTTTGTTCCTTACTTCCCTATGAAAGAAACCCATGCTTGCAAATTTAGATTCTATTTTAAACAAAACATGTACTATCTATAATCTACCCATCTATAAGGATGATTAGTACTGACCCAGGAGGTAGGAACATTTAAGTCATGGTATCCCCCGAGGATACATTTTAATGTGTTTCTACAATACCTTGCTCTCTAAGTTTGGTGTGTCTCTCTTTAATGGTATTCATGATACTGGCTTATGCCATCAATCCTCACAGGAATTCCAAAATGTTTCAGGGAACGAGGCAATCAAGATTGACCAGTTCAAAAGATGTGAAGGGGCACTGTTGATGTTTTTAAATGCTATTTTCAAGGGTTTCCTGACAGTTTTAGTGGTCGTCGGAAGAATGTCAGGTTTACCCTTTAGCAGAAGAATGGATTACATGCAAAAGGGACAGTGATGCTGTTTTCTTAATTCCCAAACTCTTCCTGCACAATGTTTTCTTCTCCATTTTTTCAACTGGAAGGAGTGTCACTATTTATAAAAGAAAAAATGAATATGCATCACCGCATTTTTCTCTATATTTCCCTTTCTTGAAGTGGCATACAGGATAAGTAAAACAAAGCTCATACTGTTCAAAATCAAGTAGTTTCTGAAATAATTATATTATGCTAAGTAATTAAGTACAAAGCTTTGATTTTTGCTATGCAGGGTTTTTGATTCAACACCCCAGCTGTTCAACTTTCAATTTTAGGCTTTTGTTAATGAGATTCAGTCTATGCCAAGTACTAGAATATTGATATGAGAAGGGAAAAAATGTCAAAATATAAACTGTTATTTTCTAAGTGGAATATTATAATTGTTTTTATGAAATTTGAAAAATACGTGTGATTATCTAGTTATAATCACATTTTACTAAATCATATTGACAAGATCAAAATTACATATTGTGTTCTCTACTTATGATTACTAAAGATTGCTTATTAGATACTAAAAATCAAAGAAATTAATTGCCACTTTTCTTGTAATAGAAAGCATATTTTTATATAGTTCAGTATACAGGTTTGTGGCTTTTATGCATCTACATTGTCATAACACATTTCTAAATGTAATTTAGTTGGTATTAATACTTTGTGTTTTGTTGCTAAGTATAAAGTGGGAGATTGAGCATTATGTGAATCATAAACTCATAGCTTTTTTTATAAGTGAAACTATTAGACATTGATTAAAGAAATTGGAAATGCTGCAAATAAATTGAAAAATATAACCAAAGAACTTACATGCATATATGCATAATCCCTGGACACAGACAAGAGTGCCTTGAAGGCCAAGTGGGAGGGGGGAAGAGGAGAGGGGGCCAATGGGAGGAAAAGGGGAACATTTGTAATACTTTCAACAATTAGGAGGAAAAAACTTTAACCAATGGGCAGAGGACTTAAATAAAATAGATATTTTTCCAAAGAAGCCATACAGATGGCCAATAGACATGAAGAGATGCTCAATTACACTAATCGCAGGGAGATTCAAATCAAAACCACACAAGATTATCACCTCACACCTGTCAGAATGGCCATTATAACAAAGACCCAAAATAACTGCTGGCAACGACATAGAGAACAGGAACCCTTGTGCATTGTTGGTGGGAATTAAAATGGGGCAGCCACTATGGACAACAGTATAGAAAGTCCACAAAAACTTAAACTTATAGCTAGCATACAACCCAGCCATTGCACTTCTGGGTATTTGTCCGAAGAAAATGAAAACACTAATTCAAAGAGGTATATGAATCCCTATAGTCAATGCTGCATTAGTTACAGTAGCCGAGATCTGAAAGCAACCTAAATATTCCTCATAGATTGATAAAGATGTGTGTGTATGTGTGTGCATTATTGGAATATTATTCAGTCATAAAAAAAAGAATGAAATCCTGCCATTTGTGGCAACATGGATTGACCTAGAAGGTATTATGCTAAGTGAAATAAGTCAGACAGAGAAAGGAAAATACCGTGTGATTTCACTTATATGTGAAATCTAAAAACAAAGCAAACTCTTAGATATAGGAAACAAGCTAGTTGTTCAGAGAGGGGAGGGGCTGTGGATGGAAAAATATATGGAGGGGATTAAAATGTACAAACTTCCAGTTATAAAATAAATGTCAGGAGAATGTAGTCAATAATGTAATAAATTTGTATGGTAACTAGAATTGTCATAGGGGATCATTTCATAATGTGTATAAGTGTCAAATCATTATGATATATACCTAAAAGTAATGAAATATTGTATGTCAAATATACATCAGTTTAAAAAGGAAATTCACATTGGTCCCATACTAGTAACTAAATATAGAATGAAGTAGAATGGTCACATATTCTGTAGCTTTCTTGGACTGTATTTCCAGTTGTAATGTCTGCAAAGTTAAGTCACGTACTGTGGTAAAAATATCTTTCTCATATTGTATGCAGTAAAAATGGGGCAAACACCAATATTTAATGGGCTTAGCACATTTTAAGCCATTTTTAAAAAATTAAATTCAAGAACAGCCTTGCTTGCAAAATTAAGAACATCGGAGGAAAAAATATGGAGTATCATCCGCTCTAAATGAAAGACTGTTTGCTTGATAACCTGGCTCATGGAAAGATAATGGAATCTTGGACCTTTTACGATTTACTTAGACCTGAAGGTTAGAAATACTTCTGCTACCTGTGACTCACACTGCATTAACACATACTGGGGGCATTCCAGTTTGTCCGTATTTGTTTATCACATGCCGAAACCCTCTGCATTGGCAGGTTCCAAGGTTCCGGACCACGGATTGAAAATACTGTTTCAGACCTGCAGCTGGTTGAATCTTCAAATGCCGAAGGCTGACCGTATGCATTGCTTTACATCATTATATGGAAAACATTATGTGGACTTAGGTATCTGGAGGGTTCCTGGAACCAATCTCCTGCGGATGCTGAGGGATGTCTATACACACACACACACACACACACACACACATATCCTCTTCAGGATGATTTATTTTATCTTAAATTTAGAAACACTAGTCTATTTAAAGAGATAAACTTCTTATATTAGAATACTGCTAGATATTCCAAAAAGATGCCAAGACAGTGCAGATAGTTCATAAAAATAGTGCAGACAATTCTCATGTACTACCCAGCTTCCCCCATTATTATCTGACATTACCATGGTACATTTGTCAAAACTCAGAAACTGACAGTAGAACATTACAATTACCTTACCTCTCTGTTCTTCTTCCCCAAAACATATAACCCTGGTCTAATCATAAGAAAAACATTAGACAAATCCCAATTTAAGAACATCCCTCAAAGCAGTTGGTCAGTTTCCCTAAATGTCACCAAAAAATAAGGACAGTCTGAGAAAGTGTCACAGCCTAGAGGAGCCTAAGAAGACGTGACATCTAAATGTAAGGAGGCTTCCTGGATGGGCTCCTGGGACAGGAAATTAAGCCAAAACTAAGGGAATGTGAGTAAGACGGACTTTCGTTAATAGAAATCTATCACTGTTGGTTCCTTCATGGTAACAATGTTCCACATTAACATAGATGCTAACGATCAGGGAGCTGCATGTAAGCTACATGGAGACTCTGTACTATTTCCACAATGCTCCCATCTATATAAAATTGCTTTAAAAATAAAATAAAACGTATTTCGCCGAAACCGGTTTGGCTCAGTGGATAGAGCATCGGTCTGTGGACGGAAGGGTCCCAGGTTCGATTCTGGTCAAGGGCATATACATTGGTTGCGGGCACATCCCCGGTAGGGGGTGTGCAGGAGGCAGCTGGTCCATGTTTCTCTCTCATCGACGTTTCTAGCTCTCTATCCCTCTCTCCTCCTCTCTGTAAAAAATCAATAAAATATATTTTAAAAAATAAAAAATAAATAAATAAAACGTATTTTAAAACTAGGTATACAATGAATATGATTGACTTTCAAGCAAACCCTGAAGAACTTCTGACATTTCATCCTCTGAATTGATCGGCTCTGCCCCTGCTAATCCGCAGGTGAATGGATCTGGGTGTCACGGGACGACGTGCTTCTGCATGAGCACACCACGGAAGGCCCCTCTGCAGGTTGGAATTTATTTAACGGCCTGTCCAAACAACACTTACAATGCTCTGCGTCAGGGCAGAATCAATTCTGTTCCTTTATTCATTTATCTTCCAAATTTTTACAGTGACGTTCGAATACATAATGTAGGCCCAGGCATCGCTGGGTGAGAGGGAAATGCCCCCAAGAACAACTTCATAAAGAGGCAGGGACTGGAGTTCCCAGGAGTCGGGCACGGAGCAGACAGGAGAGAAATGAGATCCCGCAATTAACCTGCTGCAAAGTAAAACGGTATTTCTCCGTGCAGACCACAATTCCCAGGGCAGCACATTACAACGCCATCATTCTTACTAAGTGTTTCAGCTAACTCCGGCTATTGGACTTTATGCTGGGCATTAAATAGGAAAACGATGGCTACTGCCACGACGCCAGGCTGGCTAAAGCCCAGCCGTTCCGAAAAGGGAGGATTACATGTATGTCAATCATGCACTCTGGAAACGGCAGGAAACATAGTGTCTCTCAGCGTCCCATATTTTTCTTGTCCACCCGTTTCAAAAGTGGCTCGCTGCCGTTCATCACTGCATGTGGCGTTGAGGGAGCAGGCCCCTGCCCAGGATGGAGGCGGGGAGAGCATGGAAGATTCGCCCTCCCTAGCCCTGTGGAACGGAAGTGCACAGATCCTTTTACGGATGCTTTCTGGGGCTTGAAGAACCCCTGAGCACCCATGACCCTCATTCATTGGGACAGGCGATGCATGGACCAGCGTTTCAGAGCCAGAAGCAGAGGAGCACATTCTGAAACGGGCACCTCTTTGTGTGAGCAGGCGTAGCAGCCAGAGCACAGCCCTTAGCATGGCAGGACCACAGCTTGCCCCAGCCCTGAGGTCCAGAAGCCTCTCGTTCAAACCCGGCCTATCTGACACCTGCAGGGGGAAGGAGGCAGAACAGCGGCCCTGAGAGAGATTGGGCTGCCCTGATGCGAGGAGGGGACACTGGTGACCGCACGCTAAGGGACCTTGTCCTGTTGCCCACTGCACAAGGCCTCAAGAATGGCAGACACGGGGCTAGGAAGGCTGCTGAGAGGCACTGGAGGGGAACATGGGGGTCGGAAGTGGGTGCAGGTGAGTGGAGTGACTGGAAAAGCACTATGAATGGCAGGAGACTGGGAAGGGAGTGGGAACAAGTGTGGCTAAGTGAGCAACCCTCCCGTCTCCCACTGCATCTCTGCTCATCCCATCTCTCCCCACCCTCTGGCAACTCCTGCCTCCCTGACCAGATGAGGGAGCTGGTCATTGCTTCTGGCTGTCATTCCTCAGAACAGGCTTCTATGCAACTCCTCCCTTCTGTCCTGGAAACTGGGCTGGCCAGTGGCCACACAGCCTCTCGCCTCAGTTTCTCTGGCCCGGTTCTATTGAGTAAACCATTCTCTGTCCACTGCGTCACACACCAGCTGGTACACTCCTGCCAGAAACCCTGGCTTACATGTCAAGTCCAATCTTTACTTTTTATAAAAATATATATATATTTTTTTACTGATTTCAGAGAGGAAGGGAGATGGAGATAGAAACATCCATGATGAGAGAGAATCGTTGATTGGCTGCCTCCTGCATGCCCCACATTAGGGATCGAGCCTGCAACCCAGGCATGTGCCCTTGACCGGAATTGAATCGGGGACCCTTCAGTCCTCAGGCTGACGCTCTATCCACTGAGCCAAACCAGGTAGGGCAGTAAAGTCCAATTTTTATGTATATCCAAAATGCTGCCCACCCCCCCCCCCCCCAACCACACACACACACTTGTGCCATTTCCTGAATGTCAGTGACATCCGGTCACCGCTGGTTCCCCAGTCTTGCTTATGTGTTCAGATCTCCTCGCTGTTCTGGCTTTTCTAATCTCCATTCCTGATGCATCAACTCAGAACAACCTCTCTGTTTTGACATGATCCCTGAAACACAGCCAAGCCTCACAGACGCAACTGTGTAGTTAGTTAGTGGTCTTAAAGATTAGGTCCTGGGAAACAGAGAATGGGAGACATCCAAGAACAACAATCTCAACTTCAAATGGAACACTGAGCACCCACTTTCTTAAGATATTCTTTAGTGACTATTACCAGGGGTTTTCCATGCCCTTTTCACACACACACGCCTGCCCCCATCTAGTTACCTAGACTTGAGCCATCTGGGTGGCTTCTCCCAATCCATTTATCTCTACTTCTCCTCACTTCCTAATTGCCCCTAATAATTTTAAATTATTTGCAGTTTAAGGGCTGCCCTTTTGTGTTCTCCAAACTGTGCGACAAGCTGGTGTAGATATGCCTTCTGTGAACAAAATCAGGGTTCTCTGCCTTTGACAAGAATGGTTGCTGTAAGCTGGCATCCTCTGTGCCGTTACACTCCCAGGACTGCTTTTACAAGACAAGCTCTTAGGGACTAAGACACAAAGAAGCATTTGGAAGGCTGGCAACAGTAACTGCCGTTGCAGGTGTCCTGGGAAAGAGCTGTTGTCTGTTAGCCTTAGTGCCCACCGAATATGTCTTTGGTGAAGAGACACAGAGAATGTCAAGATATGCCCAATACCTTCCCTCTTTCTAAAATATGAATGTGATGGTCCCTCCTGATTATGACGATGAGAATTTATACAGTAATGTGTTTTATATACCAAAGTCATATTATTTTCACTCTTACAAGAGAATAAGGAAAATGGGTAGATAGAACAACAACAACAAAAACAACCCACATAGATCACAATTCACTCAAAATTGATTGTTAGAGCAAGAGAAAGCAAATAAAAATTGCATTTAAATGAAAATGTAAAGATATAAAATCTATTCTCTCTGAAAACTACTTTCTTTGTGGTTACTTTGTGACTTTTAAGGCACGTTAATAACTAATTTCATGCGTTTCTACTTAGCTTTTCTAGTGAAGTCGACCATGTCCAAATATTAGAAAATATTCCAACAAGGTCTACAAATTCAGAGAGAAAAAAAATCATTAATCCCTCTTTTTAAAAACGTGTTTGGCATATTTTCCTAAAGTGAAGAAATCAATGTCTTCCACAGTCAATTTATTCTAGACGGATGATTTATTTTACCTACCATAGTATTGGCTTTCTGGGTAAAGGGTTTTAGAACACATGTTGCATCTTCAGAAAACCAAAGAGCTGGCTCCTCAGCGGTTCTTACTTCCTGTTAGAAGCACCTAGAATTACACTGTCAGTTATGTAGACTGCTTCGGGCCAAAATTCATTGGAATGGCTCTAATCTGGAACTAAAAGATTTTTTTTTTTATGGCACAAAAGTGTTGTTTACTTCCCTCTTCTGCTTTTAGTTCACCATACACACCCTGCATAGCAGACCTGCCATCTTTACTGAAAGGAACCCAGGCAGCAGTGTCCCTCATGCAAGTGTTTACACACAGTCACTGGGCACAGGCAGTGGACTTGTGAGGGCCAGCCTCTAACAGGAGAGTCTGCCCCTTTGGTCACTGTAACGTCAGCATTGTGCAAAAATGGCATCTTATGCCGAAACCAGTTTGGCTCAATAGATAGAGCGTCGGCTTGGGCACTGAAGGGACCCGGGTTCGATTCTGGTCAAGGGCATGTACCTTGGTTGCGGATATATCCCCAGTAGGGGGTGTGCAAGAGGCAGCTGATCGATGACTCTCTCTAATCGATGTTTCTAACTCTCTATCTCTCTCCCTTCCTCTCTGTACAAAATCAATAAAATATATATTGTTTTTAAATGGCATCTTATGAGGCTTACAGTCATACTCATTCAAGCACTGTTAAGGGTTCTTTCATATGAATTTTAAAGCTACATCATTTCATTTTTAATAAATATATTTCTATGCTTCTGTATTTTGACTAATACCTCCTTTCTTTATTTTTACCCATATCTTGTTTTCCATCGACACCTAATAAGAATCAAGTTTAAAATCAAGAACAAGGGCCTAATCTTTTATATATTCATAAAAAATGGCAAGGTCCATGCATGAGTAAATGTTATTGCAAATATCGTGTGATAGAGGACTGCTTCTTTTCATCTTTATAGCTAAGAGCGTACTATCCACATTGTGGCTGCTGGTTGAGTTTTTGGAAAACAGGTAGAGAGGACAAGAAGTGGGACTGGTTGATAGATCACCTCATTGATGAAGAGACTGGAGTTCCCTACCATAGGGCAGCCCCCCTTTCAGGAGTGCTACTGTGATCAGAGGTCTTCTGAATTGATTTTGGATCAACCAAACTGGTATTCGCTTGATCTATATCAAATGCCACATTGAATTGGCCTTTTCTCGTGGAACCAATTATTGTCTAAAATAATCCTTGTAAGCTCAAAAGAGAAAGTAGAAAATTCAAGTAGTCTTATAATTCTGAAAGACTGGATATGTTCTTAATAACTTTTTTTTTTATTTTGAAATTATGTAATACTCAGTGTAAGTTGCAGAAGTAGTTACAGGGAGTTCCCGGGGATCCTTCCCCCAGCTCCCCCCCCCTCATATTATGTGTTATATTGTCAAAATCAGAAGTCTGATGGTGCCACAATACTATTCACTCAGGAATAGACTTCAGTTGGATTGCAATATCTTTTACATGCACTCCTTTTGTTGTGTGTGTGGTGGCGGTGGGTGGGTACTTTTTAAGGAAGGATTTTTATCCAGGGAGTATTTTAAAAAAAGCTAATTAGACATCCACTGCTAACCATCTTGACCTCAATTAGGTGAAGGATTCCTAATTAAATCATTACAGGCTTTTGTGTTAAATGGTAATTGAATGTCTAAAAAGTTCTTCACAGTTATATCATATTAACAAGAACGTATTTGCATTTTTAATGCTTTATTGATTTCCAACTCATGACAGGGGTGTTGGTGTTATCTTACAAGGCCACTGAAAGCATTACAAATTGTTCTTTAGGTTGACAAGCTTAGTGAACAGGTTAAAAAAACAGCAATGATGGTGGCCCACTCAGAGTTTTGCAGACTGCCACGTTTTAGCAACTCCTTCCCACAATTACCACCATCTATTTTAACTATAAACCTGCAGGTAAAAAGACAGAGGACACAGTGAAACTGGAGTGGCCTAACCCACTCCCTTTTACTTAGAAATTTTATGTCAGGGAATCATCATTCGTTTTGATTCAGGCCTGTGTGTCAGGGACCATTCTTAGTTGGCTTGGCTAGTCTGGCTATACACACAAACTCTAAAGGTTTCAATATGTGTCAGTTTAGTTATTTAATATAAGTTTTGGGTCAATATGGACCTTAATATCATTTTATCCATTAATTTCTTTACAACATCAAATTGGATCTGTTAATAATACCTTCTGTCACCGAGACTGGTTTGGCTCAGTGGATGGAGTGTAAGGTCCTGCGGACTATAAGTTCCCGGGTTCGATTCAGGTCAAGGGCATGTGCCTTGGTTGTGGGCACATCCCCAGTGGGTGGTGTGCAGGGGGCAGCTGATTGGTGATTCTCTCTCATCGATTTCTGACTCTCTGTCCCTCTCTCTTCCTCTCTGTGGAAAGTCAGTGGAATATATTTCAAAAAAATAAATAAATAATAATATCTGTTGTCATTTACTGATTCATCTCCTGTACTGGCTTTTCCCAACATGAAAAAACATGTACAATACCTTAAAACCTAGATGTTAAAAAACCAACATCTACTTACTTTAGAGTCAACTATTCTTTGAACGTTAGGTTTATTTGATAGCCAAATTAAAGTGATAGAATTAATTTCATAAGGCATAGATGGAGTCAAGCAAACTTGAAAGAAGATACAATATCTCCCTATCAACCTCAGGCTATTTTCCCTAGCAGTAATTGATAGTGTATTCTCAGTTGCTAATGAAAAGAGCAATTCTAGAAATAAAATATTTTGACAAAATGTATCTCTTCCCCAAAATAATCCACCACTCCCCACCTTCTATAGTCTTCCTTCAGGTTCTTAATGATTTAAGGGAAGGGTGTTTTCATAGATTAAACATTCTAGAGGTGTCTTGGGTATAACTTAATGTTCGTTACCAATGCATATATTAGACTCAGAATCTATTACAAGCTTGTAATTACCGTAGTAGAAATCAGATACCTACACACTTGGATACATTAACAAATGTAAACAAAACATTTTTCTCAATATTTTCCATGAAAATCTCCTAGGAGTTTGTTAGATGATGAAGGGTAAATTATAAACAATTGGAGGGTTTTTTTGTTTTTGTTTGTTTGTTTTTAAAGAAAGATCTTTGCAAATATGTCATGGAGAGAATATATTTGTTTGAAATCTGCTATCTTTCTTACCTAACGTTTCATGTAGTTGGACATGCACCTTAATAATGACAAAAAAGGAATGCTAAGTTTTCTTTTGTAAGCCACATGATATTAAAGGCAAAAATTACATAATAGCTAAATTAAAAATTTGTCCCAGGTTGCCCGGCTAGTGTGGCTCAATAGTTGAGCATTGACCTATGAACCAGAAGGTCACGGTTCAATTTCTGATCAGGGCACATCCTTGGGTTGTGGGCTCTATCCCCAGTATGGGATGTGCAGGAGGCAGCTCAATGATTCTCTCTCATCATTGATGTTTCTTTCCCTTCCTTTCTGAAATCAATAAAAATATATTTAAAAAATTTGTCCCAAGTTATGTATTTCAAGTCCCTGGTATTATTTAGGAGAATACAATTTTTCCTAAGTATTCAGATATCATTAGAAGTGGACAATAATTATCAGCAACACAATCCCTCCAGAACGCTACTATGACTAAAGGATCCAGAGAATTCAGTTAATTGATAGGCTGTTCTTACCTCTTTTCCCCTCAAAACAGAACAGACTATGTCTGATTAGAAAATGTTATTTAAATTTTCACGTACTTCATTTCTCTTTCATGTTACTAGATGCACCAATATTCACATCATTTCTTTGAAATATTTAATACTGACAGTAAAGTATTAATCTACAAAAAAATCAACACTCCTATTGATATGTTTATGTTTCCCTGATATGTCCTTTATGATCACTTATACTATATATTTAATTAAGTCCTTACTACCTTATGTATTCATTCTCTTAGGATTGGTTCATTAGAACTGAAATACTTCAGACATAACGTAAATCTATAAATATTAATACTTCAGACATAACGTAGCTGAACCCATAATGGACTCACAATATGGATGTTAATTAGTTTCTCAAGATTTACCATAACAACATTAATATATATTAATATATATTCCAAATATTTCAAACTTCCCCATTTTTACCAAATATATAATAAATATATGATTATGCAGTTATTAGAAGTTACACATTACAATTTTCAATTGAATGATTCTATCCTAACTCTATTCACATTGGGGCATCACCAAAGTGTATCAGCCTCTTCACACTTGCTCAGCTCACCTGGCCTTAGTTTGACCAAGAGAGTTTCTATTTTTCACTCTTGAAGGATAATTTTGTTGGACATAGAATTCTGGGTTGGTGTGTTGTTGTTTTCTTTCTCCGCTTAACATATATCAAACTACCCTCTTCTTGCTTACATGATTTCTGATAAAAATCCCACTGTACTTATTACCCTTATTCCTAGAGTTAATGTGATATCTCCCTGCTCCCAGCTCCTTTAATATTTCATCTTTGTCTTAGGTTTTCTGCAATTAGAATGTGATACAACTAGGTATAGATTTTAGTTCTAAGTTTCCTTTCAAGTATTCTCTGGGGTCTGGTGTCTAATTTTAGAAATATATTAGCTTTTATTGGATTAAATATTTGTTTCATTATTTCTAGTATTTCAATTAACCATATGTTATCCTTTTTAAAATTGTCACAGTTCTTGGGTAGCCTGTTGTGACTTTTGTTTGTTTTGCTTTGCCTTTTTGCTTTTTAGTTTAGGAAGTTTTCATTGGCATATCTTCAAGCTAACTCAGTCTTTACTTGGCCAGACCCAGTCAACTGATGAGCCCATCAGACATTCTTCATTTCCACTGCACTTTCATTTTCCCTTTGATTCTTTCATCTCTCTGTTTCCATCACTCATCTGTTCTTACAGGTTGCCTATTTTTTTTCCCATCAAAGCCAAGTGTCTAGCTCCAGAAGCTTCTGTTCATGGTAACCTGATCTCACTGTGATTCTCTGTACTTGCCTGTATCTCAAGACTTAATGCAGTTCTTTCCCTTGCCACCTCAATTCTCTTAAGTGTTTAAGTCAACTTTTTTTTCTCAGAATTTTTCTAGTTGTAAGACAGAAGTGACACTATCTAAGACCCTTAAATGTTAAAGCTATCATCATAAGTCCAAATCTACTCTGCTTTAACTTTTTGAAACGTTTTGTTCTCCTTTCTCACATTTCAATCCACTTTTATCTGAACAGTTATACATGTTTTGTTTCCAATAATTGCTTAATCCCTAGCTCCTGGGTTCTGATTATATTTATCTCCTGACAACTCTGCTAATATGCCCCTTTCCTTCAGATATCTTGTAATTATAAATTATGAGCTCATCTTTTGTGTGTCTATCTTGGAAAAATCAACCTCTTGGGTTAATAGAATCTTTTCTTTTGCATAAATGTCATGAACTCCTGCAAGGTAGCATATGCAGTATCAACCCTGGACAACTTAAATTATTCTCAGTCTGAGTTTTTCCCAATTAAAACAGGATTATAAATTCAAACCCCAAATACATAGGATGGCATGCCTATGCTTATAAATATTTAGGTAATTTTTAAAAATTTATAGCCCAGGCTGAATCAGGCAAAGTCCCTTGGTTGCTTCTACATTAAGAGGATAATAATTAGTAATATCTTTTAGAGTATCTTCAAGTATTTAACATTCTACCTGTCTACATGTGAACCTTTCCCTTTTCTCTCATAGATTATCACTGCTATCAGGGAATTATTATCAGTAAGGGATTGCATCATGTTGTGGTAGCCTCAACAAACATCATCTATTCTAATAAACCAACATAATCATGTCAGTGAATTAAACATTGTGTTTGTCATAGTAATTTAAAACCACAGGCTTTAAACCATCTAGAGGGATTCGTATCAGGCCCTGTATTGGCCTTATTAGCCAACTCAAAAAAAAAAAAAAAGACTTAAAAATTAATGGCCACTATATACATATTTTATCATTCCCTTAGAGCACATTGTCAGTGTTTCAATGTAGAATGCCCTGAGCACGATTTCTGACTCCAGAGAGTTTCTGATGCTGTAAGTTATTTGCTATGTTGAGATACTTTCACCCATGAAGAAAATAATTAAAATAATTATTAATTCTTGATTTTCTCTCCAAACCCACCCACCTCAACCTGTGCCCCTTGTTAATGATCCTCTCTCAGCAAATAGCAGCTCTCCTAGAGTTCAGATTATAATCTTGGGGTCATCTCAATACCCCCCCTTTCACCAGTCCCATCCATTCCTCTAGCAAATCCCAAGCTCTGTCTTCCAAACATATCCAGATTCCAAACATCCTCTCCTGCACCTTTCTTTGTAGTAACCCAGGAACTAACCTACATGCTTCTACTTTTTCCATAATAAAGTCTGTACTCCATGGAGCAACCACAAGGAGCCTTTCTCATTTATTCAGGAGGCCTCACTTTATTTACCAAGTCAGTCAACATCACATCCTGCCCATAACACACCGGTGACTTCTCATCTCACTCAAAATAAATCAAAGTTCTACAGCAACATGCCTGCAAGGCCCTATGGGCTGCAGCCAGAGTTACTACAGAGAATGTCAATAACTCAGAGATACTGTTTTTCATATGCCTTATTCTTACCCACAGATGACTTATTTCTGCACACTTTATGACCTTTATGTTTGCTCATTTATCACCCATTAACCATTTGTCTCCTAAGAGCTTCCTGTTACCTCTACAGGAGCAAAGTAGGTGCTTTACTAATATTTGTTCATTCATCAAAAAAAAATGATTTGTTTCAATATATTTGTTGTTTAAAATGCTGAGCCAAATGTTCAAGTGTTTGGTACATTATTAAACATAGTAAAAAGTGTACGTTGATATTATAAAGAAAGGGTGTGTAAACACGGCCTCTCCTCCCCTCTAGGGACCTGTGAGTGTCTTCTCTGAAGAACTGACATCTGTACAAATGTCAGCGGATGACAGGTGTTTTGAGTGACAAGGGCATGTCAGGCCAAGGATCAGCTCGTGCAGAGGGCCTGTGGCAGGAGGGAGCAAGGCCCAGGAACGTAACCGAGAGGAGCACAATGTGTCTGTTGAACAAAGAAAAGGGAGAGGCTGAGAGTAAGGCTGAAATGATGGGCAAAGCATGAAAGTCTGGACAGACCTTGATAAAAACTGTTCCCTGTCTTAGGGCAATTAAGCAGTTAGTCAGTTTTAAGCAGGTGGGTCAGGTTTCTACTGTAAGAAGACAATGATGTGGCTGGTGCAGAGAATTTAGAGACTTTTGCGGGAGTCTATGATCATAAAGGCGAAAATATGAACTATAAGATTGATTATAGTTCACCTGTGGATAGATTCCTAGAGATGTTTGGGAGTCAAAACTGACATAACTTAGTGACTAATTAGAATTAGGGAAAATAGGAAGATATCAAAAATACACTCTAGATTAATGGTTTGCTCAAATGTAAGGAATGTGGTGTTATTCCCCATTTTGGGAGGGGAGGAAGGTACAAATGAACTTGGACTTCCATTTTTCTCTTGTGTTGGCATTGATGTTTAGAGCCTGCATTATTGCTCTGCAGAAATGCTGCCCTCCAAATTATGCAAACTACCCTGGTAAGAAAGCTGCTCATTTTAAAACTGTCCTCATATGTATGGATGCTTAACTGTCCTAGCAAATAACCTAAATATGTCCCTTATGACCTTTATTTTCTCTTTGCTATGCTGCTGGGGAGTGATTTATTCATGCTGTTTGCAAGACAAGGTGGAGAATTGGAACCTAAAGAATATTTTTAATGCATACAAGACAAGGTGGAGAATTAAAACCTAAAAAAAATATATTTTTAAAAGTAATTCTTGTCTCCAAACAATTTAAAGTTTGAAATGTGTAATAAATAATTTCCAAATAATAAAGTAATACATCTTCCAGGAACAGTTCTCTAGAAGGAGCAGGCCTCATGGATTATCTTCATTGCCAATAAAAAGAATCTTAAATCAGAGGCAAAATATTAGCCACTGAAATATTAGTGTCAGTAGAAAAATATAGAGGCGCCTCATCATTTAATTTCAGTATCAGCTACTAGAGTGGTTTGAAATAAGTGAGAGAAAATAAACTCAGCAGAGCACATTATTAAATTAAAAACTGGTACTAGGTGGGTTTGAAATAATTTTACTCAAACGCTATGAAATATACATTTAAAGGCAACAATTTGGGTTTGAATTATTAAATATTTAATCATTACTTAGATGCTTTGCTATAATAAAACCAAAATATCTAAATAATTATATGCATATTTCACTTTTTATATAAATGGCCGCCACTCTATTAAAAACAAACGGTAAATATTATGTCATTATTAAGGCACTAAATATGTAATACATTCATTTTGCATTTTGGTTCAGAGAAGAGTATAATATTAGGAAACAAAAAGCATTTCATCTAATTCAGGAGGGGACAAATAAAAATAATGCACACCACGCATCTAAGCCTTTTCCATTGTTGCAAAGTATTTTCTGACTCAGAAAGACTGTCTTATGGGAAACAATAAATCATAAGCAGCCCGGCCAGCGTGGCTCAGTGGTTGATCATTGGCCTATGAACCAGGTGTACATGTCTTTGTGTGGACGTGTGATTTCATTTCCTTCAATAAAATATCTAGGAGCTGGATCGCTAGGCCATTGGGAAAGGGTGTGTTTCACTTTCTAAGGACCCCTCAAACTGCTTTCCTAAATGGTTTTACAATTTACATCCTGGTCAGCAGTTGGAAGTCTCCAGTTCCAGTTGCAAGGAACACTCAATATCCCTGGGTATTGTCAGGTGCAATGCTACTTCACTGTGGTATTAATTTGCATATCTCTGATGACTAATGAGGTTGGGCAGCTTTCCATTGCTTAACGGCAATTTGTATATTTTCTTTTGTAATTTGTGTGTGCAAATATCTTGCCAATGTATTTATCATAAGTCAATTTCTTTTTGAGAAAAAAAAAATTAGGTTTACAGAAAAATCGTGAACACAGTACAGTGTTATAAACCCTACATCTAGTTTCCCCTATTAGTAACATTTTTCATTTACCGAACCGATATTAACACATTACTATTAACCAAAGTCCATACTTTCCTTTTTTCTTACTTTTTACCTTCTGTGTTTTTTTCTGTCCCTGATCTCAATCATGATGACCAGTACTTTCCGCAGTCATGTTTCCTAAGGCTAGTCTTACCTTAATGGCTAATATTTTGCCTCTGATTTAAGATTCTTTTTATAGTTCCTCAGACTTTCCTTGTTTTTGATGACTCTGGCAGTTTTGAGCAGTAGTCAGGGATTTTGTAAAAGGTCCCTCTCTTGGAATTTTTCTAATATGTTTCTTAGGGTATGGGTTTGGAGGGGGGGAGAAATATAAGGGCAAAGTGTCACTTTTATCACCTCCTATCAAAGGTACATAAATCACTGTGGCGTTAGCCATGCTCAGTGGGGCTGTGGTGGTACTTGCGAGGTTTCTCCACCAGAAAGTTACTCCATTTCCCCCCTTCCCACACTGTGTTCTTTGGAAGGAAGTCACTATGAGTAGCCCACAGTTAAGGAGAAGGATTTAGGCGCCATTTCCTTAGGAGACGAGCATCTACATGAAATACCTGGAATTCTTCTGCAGGGCAGAAAGATCTCTCCTCCTCCACTCATTGATTTACATTTATCAGTATCATATGAACTCCTGGATATTTATGTTATAGTTGGTGCTATAATCTACTACTACTTTTGTTTTGTTGCTAAAATCATCCCGTCTTCAGCCATTGGAACCTTCCAGTTGGATCCCGTGGCCCTTGGGCACATCCCCTCAACTTAGCTTGCTGTTTGCTTGCGTGTTGGTTTGTTGTGAGCACTATGCCACAGGACACACCGGCCTCACCCTGTGCCTTGTCTGCCCTCATCCCAAAACAAGCATTTTTCCAAGGATTCTGAGTCCTTGGGCTGGAAATGCGGATGCCAAGGAGAAATCACGTTCCTTACACAGTTTCCAGGAACCGGGGAAAAGTTTTTCCTGGTGATTTGATAAAGCAGGATAAACCAAATAATCTCTTTATCACATTACTGCTCTATATTTGAACACAGCTTTTGGAATCTATGCGAGGACTAGTGTTTAACCTTACAGAAAGTGAGGTTGGCGTTTTCAATAGCTGGGAAACCTGTCACAACAGGATTTGGGGACAGGCATAACATGGACCGAAGCGACCTTTTCCAGCCCTTGTTTCCAATTCCTAAAGACTGCAGGACCCAAGACCATCAGACCTTTCAGACCTCACAGCCCACCAGTGGTCCGTGGTCCACCAGCTGCCGACGGCTGGGCTAGAGTGCCTTTCACACACCTGCTTCGTCGTGGAGACAAGAATCACTACATCTAAAGATGGTCAATTCCTGTATAGACAGCAATACACGTTCTGCTGTTCCAATAATGTTCTACCTTGGGTGCATAGCCTAGGTATGGTATAAATCACAATTTTGGGGTCACTTTCCGCTAGATGCGGACAGCAGATTAGAGGACAGATCCTGAGACTTTCAGTGCCAACATTCTGTTCTGCGGAGGCAATGCGCACGTAATTACGAGCTGGAGTGCTGGCGTAATTAACGGCAGGCGTTGGGAGAACGGAAGGAACAATGTCAGCGAAAACAGCCGAGGAGGAAGTGATGAGAGGCGTGTGACCAAGGATGACAGGCGGTGGCAAAATATTTAGGGCTTGGATTTACAACCAAAGTCAAACGTTTATGACCCGGTAATCACCCTTCTGTTTTATTTCACGTGACGACGGCGATGCTAACCCGAGCCACTCTCCATCAACCTGACCGGTTGTTTTATTAAAGGGCTACTGCTTACCGGTGTCATTAGACCGGGACACAAATGACACGCAGGGTTATGTTTCATTTAGGGATAAACCACAGAGGGTGTTATGTGAAGCCCGACTTATTGTCTAGAGTAAATTCCTAAATCGGGTTGTTCCTTACTAATGAGCCGCTCCTTGTGCGGACGGTGTGACTGCTGGAAGGGAACTGCAGGGCTTTGTAAATGGTTCCCAGGTGTCGCAGGGTTCTGGTTAGGTATTCCACCACAGTGACTGTTTGTGGCCCCAAGAATCGCGTGCTTCCTCGCTTGCAATCACAGAGCAGCATGTCGAAGGGTCTACCCAGCGAGAGAAAGGATGTTTGCTACCAACTGCTGCTCATCATTTCCTTTGACAGATTTGGCTCAGGATCAGAGACCAAAGTGACTCTCCCCATGGTGCCGCGATGCGGATTCATGAAAGGAGCTGCCACCGGGAAACGTTTTAAGTGGTGAAGCAGCCATCTCCTTCCAGTCCCCGGGAAAAATCCACAAAGCACAACGACATTGATGAAAGGAAGAGATGCCTTCCCTGGATTTAGATCCTGTATTATGATAGCACATGGGGATTTGTGTGAAGACAGAAAACTAGAGAAATTCTTTTCTTTCTTTTTTCTTTTTTTGTCTTTGATGCCCTGCCAGTCAAATGTCCCAAATTCAAGATATAGGAGTATGCTTGGGCTAAGGTAAGAAAATTTCAAACTCACTTGGATGGTAAAGTTCTGATGTTGAGAAGTTTTCAGATCACTGGGAACCTGCTCTGGGTGATGGCTGCATATTTTTCTTTTTGGGGGTTAATCCTCACCCAAGGATATTTTTCCATTGATTTTTAGAGAGAGTGGAAGAGAGAGAGGGAGAGACAGAGAAAAACCATGTGAGAGAGACACATCAATTGGTTGCCTCCTGCATGTGCCCCAACCAGGGTTTAGGATCTAGCCTGCAACGGAGGTACATGCCCTTGATCAGAATCAAACCTGGGATCCTTCAGTTTGCGGGCCAATGCTCTATCCACTGAGCCAATCCAGCTAGGGCAAGTGTTGCATTATTTAAAAAAAAAAATAAATGTTCACCTATTATAACCATCCTCACATATGTGTTTTAGTCTTTCTGCTAGGTTGGTAGTTGTTCATCAAAGGGTACTATATCTGTACATATCATGAAAAAGAAAAGCAAATGACAGGAAGAAGAAAGCAAGATGTCAACTAAATCCTAAGTAATGAATTTGGCTCTGTCGAGTTGGTACCTGCAGGAGCAGAAGGAACTCTGCTTTTATGGTGAATCAAACAACCAGAATCTTGACTGTCACACTAATGTGGAACTTACCTATTTATGTTACCTGTCAGAGTGTCAATGCTTATGTAAAACGAATAAATGGAAAAGGGCCATCTGTAAGATTCCTTCCAGACATAAATCGCGGGTATTTATGGTAGCGAGCACACTCCCGCCAGGGAAGGATCTTCAGATAAAAGAAAGACTCCACACTAGTAGAGAAAATGAACAGAAGGACCTAAAATGCCTAGAAGGTTGCCAGGCCTGAAAATAAAATCCTTACAGGAATCACATTTGTAAGGAGGTGTATTCTACCAAACATAACAGAATATTTGCATGCCACAATGAGATCTTCATAATTCAAATGAGGAAACTGAGGCTCAGATGAGTAAAGTGCCTGGTTCAGAGTCCATGCGTGTAGAGAATGCAAGAGTGAGATCCAGGATTCTGGCTGCCAGGAACATGTTTCCAATTCATCAGCTGTCTAGACTCCTCACCTCCTTTTGCTGTTGTCATCACATTTTTAATGTTATTCTATGTTTTTCCTCTCTTTTCATCTGCTGTGAAATATTAGCTGTTCCTCTCTCATCCTTCATTCAGCAAATATTTATTGAGCACATACTATGTGCCAGGCACTATTGTAAGCAAGGGTCCCTGTTGTTGATGATGGGACATTTTTGCATGTGCTGTTAGAAGCATCCAAAATAAACGCTGTACAAAAATATTTATCTATGGAAAAAATTTCAGGGTTCTCTAACACTTTTATAGTAGGTGTAAACTATCTTAGCTTAGACTATCTGCTAGCCACCAACAAAAAGGTGGACAATGGTTATATTGACATGATTTGAACATGTACATCAAACAGATACAAGTTGGAAACAGGAATTATCACGATGAATCTTTTTTGTTTTTTTAAAAAATATTCGGAAAGTCATTAGTCTTAAGTATATGTTGAGTCTGTACAGAATGAAATTCATCCACTTAAATGTGAATCTACCACTATAAGAACACTGACTTGATATCAGGGAAATATATATATATATATATATATATATATATATATATATATATATTAAGATTTGAAATATGCTTGTCTATTTCAGTATTTGAGTATTTTATTCAAAATCCACATATAATTTTAAAGTCCCCCAAAATTTAACTACAAATTCATCCCAATTTATATTGGTTCCAAAACCCCCTACAGATACCAAAATCCACAGATGCCTAAATAAAATGGTGTCAATTAATGCATACAGTTGGCCCTCCACATCTGGGAAATCACAACCAATGAATGAAAAGAGTCCAGATATTCCCTGAAAATAAATCCACGTACAAGTTGACCTCTGTAGTTCAAACTCATGTTGTTCAAGGGTCAACTGTGTTTAATTCATTTTAATATTTAAAAAACTATTAATTATCATATCTATTTCTAGAGATTATCTCTAGGGGTGATGCCCCAAAGAAATCAGTTCTCTAATATGCTGTTTTATAACATAGAAATAACAGATAAACAAAAAATAGTAGAAATACTAACAAGAATATTTACACTATTTTCCCCATCCTAAGCCTAAGTTGGTATTTTTACTCTGGGAGATGTAACTTGATTTTTGTAATTCTTATATAAGAGTGCCAACTGTAAATGAAGTAAAATTTGAGTCTGCAGTTTCTTTAAAATTGCAGACTGGAAAAGTACTATGGGTAATTTTGTTGTTACTTAGGACAATTTCACACAGCAGCAAATGAAGAATTGCTTGAGGAGATACATTTAGATACCCAAACAATTTAAATCACATAGTAAAGAGGCAAGAAAACAACGACAAAACACTGTGAGAAGTTTGTAAAACAAGTAAGCAAACCAAACCTCGTATTAAATAAATTGATATAATTGTTAAAATAAATCTCAAGACTATATTAAGCATAAAGAGTGATAAATGTGCATGAAATATAAGTATGTCAAGAAAACTCAGCTATTGTTATGGATAATTATCAAAAGATGAGAGTGCAAAATAAAGCGATTTCTTCAGGTTCATAGTTAGCAGCTATGATTGATGAGATGCTGAAAGTAAACCAATACAATCTGATCACTTAAATCTTCCTCAAGGAACACGTCAGCTGTGAATGGCCAATACTGGAATCTCTTAACTATGAACTGGTTTTTATTCAGATGTGCTTCATGTATCTCCAGCACTTCTTGTGTGGGAACCAGATGGAGGGGGGCAATGGGAGGAAATGGGGGGTATCTCTCATACCCTCAACAATAAAGATACATTAACCTGTTAACTGAGTGGGACCTATAAATATGTCAAACGTAAACAATATCGGGAACGGGTAGGACGTATGAATACGTCCTTGAAATATATGTTGCGCCCCGAGAGGGACGGTATATATTTTTTGTAATCTTTTTTTTTTTTAAATATTTTATTGGTTTTTTACAGAGAGGAAGGAAAGGGGAGGGATAGAGAGTTAGAAATATCGATGAGATGAGAGAGAAACATCGATCAGCTGCCTCTTGCACACCCCCCACTGGGGATGTGCCAGCAACCAAGGTACATGCCCTTGACCGGAATCGAACCCTGGACCTTAAGGTCCGAAGGCCAACGCTCTATCCACTGAGCCAAACCGTTTTCGGCTATTTTTTGTAATCTTTATCATTGTTTGTAAAATTTATAATTTTTTAATTTGACGTGTCCATTTTTTTTTTGTCGGTATTCTTTTCTATTTGGTTTTTTTTTGGTAATTTTGTATTTTCCTTTGTGCTTTATATATATAAATAAACGAAATATATATATATATATATATATATATATATATATATATATATACATTTCATTTATTTTCATTAAGTATAAATAAAAAAAATAATATGAAATTACGTCCTCCGGGCATGACGTACTGACACGTCCTATTGAAAGAGTACACGCCCGTTACAGGTTGCGTCATTAAAAAGGGAACTCCCTGGTTAACAGATTAATTTAAATAAGAGAAATCCAGTGACATTTTCATTTTCCACTTGGAAAATACATACCCAAAGCTTATAATTCATAAGATACATTGCTTCAATTTTTTACTCACCACAAGTGTCAGTTTTGTCAATAAACCACAGGTCACCATTTTCCCAGCCATCCAATAAAAATGTTGTCACCATTTACAAATCCTTTGCCAACCAAGTCTCTTGCCATTTTTTCCCCAGCTCTGGCTAATGTTTCCCTTCTTCCTAATGCTACATATTTTAGACAGCATCTCACCTGTAGGTTCTCTTTCTATGCCATGTTTCTGGTCCTGCAAAGCAAATCATCTCAAAACTTAGGGATTTAAAATGGTAATCATGCTTTGTTGTTGCTTACTTGGTCTGTGGGCCAATTGGACAGTTCTCTGGACCCAGCTGGACTCTTGTCTGTTTGCAGTGGCTGTAGTCAGCGAGGCTTTTGTTCTCTGAAGTTGTCTGGCTGTGATTTTCCTCCATGAGGCTTCGCATCCTCCAGGAAGCTGGTGCAAGCTTGTTCTCAAGGGGGTCGGAGGGTTTTCTGAAAAACAACACAAGCAAACAACCTTCTTGAGTACTAGGCTCAGAACTGGTACACTGACACCTCCTTTGACTTTCATTGGCTACACAAATCATAAGACCAGCCTACATTTAAGAAATGGGGAAACTGCCCAGCTGGCATAGCTTAGTGGTTGAGCGTGGACCCATCAACCAGGAGGTCACAGTTGGATCCCGCTAAGGACATATGCCTGGGTTGTGGGCTCCATCCGAGGTAGGGAGCATGCAGGAGGCAGACGATTAATAACTCCCTCTCATCATTGATGTTTCTAGTTCTCTCTCCCTCTCCTTTCCCTTCTCCAAAATTAATAACAGTACATATATTTTAAAATAAATGGGGAAATAATTCTCTTTCTTTCTCTTTCAAGAGAGGAGGCTAGACCATAGGGGACGACAACTAGAGAAAATAAAATCAGGTTAAGTCAACATTTTCCCTCACATTTCCTATGTTCTGAGTTAATTAGTGAACAAATTAACTAATTAATTAAGCACAGGAACTCACATCACAAAGAGCCAGTGCTGAGTCTGTGTCATAAAAGAGAAAGATCCCTCCTTCTAAATGACTAAGAACAGTATATGTTTATAATTATTTGTTATTAGCCGCTTACTAAGGGCAAATTACACTGAATGTATCTAATATAGTCTATTTAGTGTGGCTATCTAAAATATATGTAATGATTCCTTTTCTCCTTTTCATACTTTCTACCAAATAGCATGAGTGAAGTAAACAATATTGTGACTAGAATTTTAATGCCATCTGCTGAAGTAAATTGATCAGCTTTTGCTCCTATTCATGTTTTTGACATTTCATAAAATATACTAGGTAAGCATCTTAAATTCTTTCATGTCCTAAAACCAAAAGATAAAATTAGTTCCCCATGAAAATCTTTGTATTTATAGTTTATTACAATGAAACGAGGGACCAAAAAATAGCAAACTTCTTGACGGCTTAAAAACAGGCTGAGCAAACCAGCATCCAAAGTTCTTCAGCCATGTGGTTCCCTTTACCAGGTCTCTGGTCCCTGTCACATAATTTCTATTCCTATTTCTGATTACTTCTTTCAGCTCTCACCACTGCTTCCTGAGCTGAAATCACACCAATGATAGGGAAATACTGCTTTCTGCTTTTTAAAATAATAACAATGGGTTATTTCCCATGAAGAACCACATATCAGATAATTATTGGGTAGCCGAAACCCATTTGGCTCAGTGGATAGAGCGTCTGCCTGCGGACTGAAAGGTCCCAGGTTCGATTCTGGTCCAGGGCATGTACAATGGCTGCGGGCACTTCCCCAGTAGGGGGTGTGCAAGAGGCAGCTGATCGATGATTCTCTCTCATAGATGTTTCTAACTCTCTATCCCTCTCTCTTCCTCTCTGTAAAAAAAAAAAAAAAAAAAATCAATAAAATATATTTTTAAAACAATATAATTATTGACTAGAGATTTATTATATTTATTTATTTTGTATTTTAAATACCTACAAATGTGTGATGTGTGATGTTCATTAGCCTGCACTGTGTTTAAAACTATCAAAATGTAAAGATATAAAGGGTTAATCCAAATATGCTCCACTTATTTTCTTGGGAAACTTTGAGTTCATTTGTTCCAATAGTTCACCAAAGTCTTTTTTTAAAAATATATTTTATTGATTTTTTTTTTTTTTTTCAGAGAGGAAGGGAGAGAGATAGAGAGCTAGAAACGTCGATGAGAGAGAAACATCGACCAGCTGCCTCTTGCACACCCCCTACCGGGCATATGCCCACAACCAAGGTACATGCCCTTGACTGGAATCAAACCCAGGACCTTTCAGTCTGCAGACCTACGCTCTACCTACCACTGAGCCAAACCGGTTTCGGCGAGTTCACCAAAGTCTTAAAACCCAAGTTGACTCCTCCTACTTGAACAGATCACATAAACAATCATGCCAGCAAACAAGGGACTGGTGCATCTCCTTCACTGTCTAACTGCATGGGTGTTAAGTGCCTTTAGTACAGAAATATGACCTATTATAGATACTTAGCACTCCTTTACTGCATCTTTGAAAGCATCATTCCGACTAAAATAAAATAAAATAAAATAAAATAAAAAAACTAACTTAGCTCATTGGTTTTCAACCCTGGCGACATGTTGGAATTGCTTAGGCAGCTTTAGAAGATATCACTGCAGACATAGTAGGGGTACTGGTTAATAATGGCAAATTTTGTAATCAAAGAAAACAGGATAACTTCAAGAGAAACATCAAAAATGCTTTATTCAAAGTACCGGCATTCCTCAGATAGTCTGAGTTGATTTATGACCAGGCCACTGTTATGTTTTAAAATCATCCCTGAGTGATTCTATTTTCAGCCCAACTTGAGAACTATTAGTAGCCGCTCCGTGAATGTCACTGAAAGTTGTATTTAATTTTTTAAAAACATAAATTTGTCTCTGAATTTGCTGACACGTTTTGAACCAGCACATCAGTCACTGTTCTCATGGGTGCTCAGATCATCTTTCCTGATAATGGGCTATTGTTAGGTTATCTGAGCTGAGTAACCACATGACAAAGATGCAAAGGCATTGTATGATCGGATGTGCTTTGCATACAAATTACTTCAACTAATCATGTTTTGAGAACATAATTAGCAGCCTAGGGAAAAATAAACAAAGATAGCTACAGGTTCTTCTGTAGCATCTTCAGGCCTTCATCTCTCTGGCATGGGAAAGCTAAATAAATGCACTCTCCTTTGGGATGGGCCAAATTGGAGAGTGGCATATATTATTCAGCACCTTTGATGAGTTACAATATTAATTAAATGTTATAACTGAAGGACATTTTCTGCAAATGAGGATAACTTTATAATGTGATTTTTAATCTGACTATCTAGGCCATTAACAAGAAGTGACTTTTGTTGGTTTCCATATAGGTCAATAAAATTACATGTTCCCTTAAAGTGAGACAGCATCTGCCCACACATTACTGAAACATACATGAATACCAATGAGTATTAAATTCACCAAATTTATATTGAGCTCCTCTATTGTTGGGTAATGAAAAGCTCATCATACCTAAGTATCTACAATATGATGTCAATGATCGTAAAATGAGCATTTCTGGTATGTGACACTAAGAGGAACAGTTGCTGATGAAAGCACTGTTACCATTGCTAAAAAAGTGAATTAATAAAAACAATAAGATTTTTGAACACTTATTATGCACTAGTCATTCTGCCAAACCCTAGGCCTCACAGCAACCATATGAGATATCACTGTACTTTCTAACCTATGAATAGAATAATTAGGTTGAGAGAAGCTAAATCTCTTCCCCAAGGTCACATAATAAGTCACTAAGATTCACGGTCCCATCTGTTAACAAAATAGCCCTTTACTATTTAGAGTCTTTTAGAGAGAGAACACATTTTATTTTCAAAATACACTGTGAAATGTTTTTTTCTCCTGTTTCTTGGTAACTCAAAAGAAGGATGTTTAGGTCAAACTCTGAGTACTTAGAAAGCATCCTGCAGAAAGATCAGATTTCTTAAACACCTTAAACACTAGGTTTTGGCTGGACATAATGCTAAACATGTAGAGACAGCATTTGCCAATCTGCATGGGTAACTAACTTAGATAAAGAATCTGAGAAGTTTAGAGTGAGAAGAGGATAGCCTAGCATTTGGAATGAGGAACTTGGAACATAGACCAGTCAATGTACTTGCTGAAGGTCAGAGGAGCAGTTCCTGGCCGAGGAAGTTCAGTGTTCGTATCTCAGGCCCACTTTCTACATACAATGTCATCTTTTACAGTAAAAATGATAAGTTCTATAGATTCAGTAACCTAGGACAAAGTTATTAGGCAAATTAAAATTGTTTATTATTACTATTGCTAAAATTTTATTATTTGCATTGTGAAAGGTTTGGAGCCGAGGAAATATATTATTAGATAAGTCTACTGGTTCTCAAGGGAGCAATTTTAATACCCAAGACCACATGCAGTGATATCTAGAGACATTTTTGATTATTCAGGATAGGGGAGAGGTGCTTCCAACACGTAGCAGATAGAAATCAGGGACGCTACTAAACATCCTTCAATGAATAAAACAGCCTGTCCCCTTAAAACAAACACACACACAATTATCTGAGCCAAATGTCAACAGTGCTGAGGCTGGACTATCTTTCAGTTGTCTAGTACAACATCAGTAAGATCTGAATCAGGGCAATTGTGGTGGAGTTGAGTTCAAGTTTCATTCATTCATTAAGTATTCATTGTGGATCTACTTTTATGCCAAGAACTGGATACATCCTGGAAAAAAAAAAGATGAAGACTGGGCAGCCAGGTCCTCAGGGGGCCCACAGTGCAGTGGGGGATATGGGTGAGTGCTGAGCTACTCAAATATAACATTGAGAGGATCGCGGTGATAGAAACACATGCAGGGCTGAAACCAGATTGGCTCAGTGGTAGAGCGTTGGTCGGCGGACTGAAAGGTCCCGGGTTCGATTCCGGTCAAGGGCATGTACATTGGTTGCGGGCACATCCCCGGTAGGGGGTGTGCAAGAGGCAGCTGATCGATGATTCTCTCTCATCGATGTTTCTAACTCTCTATCCCTCTCTCCTCCTCTCTGTAAAAAATCAATAAAATATTTTTTAAAAAATATATTATGAAAAAGAAACACATGCAGGGATTGAAGTATGTGAGGGTGAGCTTCCAACAAGAGGCTTACAATCTGTCGGTGGAGAAGACATTAAAAGTTGTCATTATTTAATTTCAGCTGATCTGTGTGTAATGAAAGAAATTCTACCTAACATATATATAGTATTATAAAAGTAGTGGGCCTACACGTAACTTCTTGGTCCATGTAATACTCCATTAAAGGGGGTACAATTTTAAGATAAAGAGATAAGAAGAGTCCTCTCCTGGTTGATCAAATGTCACGTGCAGAAGCAGAAGAGGAAATGGTGACCAAACCACAGAAAAAGGTGTGGAAGGCAAAGAGGAGGCTGATAATGGGTAATTATCAGGGGGAGGAATGTGCAGCCCAATCACTGTTCCTTACCCAGCAATGGGCATCAACTGCCAGGAACTGCTGACCCATCACAGAAACATGTCCACGGACCCTAGTTGAAACCTTCGATGATGTAAAACTAAATAGAACCCCTCAATGCAGCCTGTTGGTACAGGGTGCGACCAGAGCTCTGGAGTCACCTACCTCCTCCTAGATACTTGGGAATGTCATTATTTAGAAAGGTCTTGTGAACTTTGGAACTGTGGCTTTAGCACCCACACACCCACATACATACTCAGCTATATTATTTGTTTCAGCCTCAGTAAATTTTAAGAGAGACTATTGCAGTGGCTATGAATTTGCTTAATTAAAAGCCATCAGAATTAAAGAAATAAAGCATCCCCTAAATGGCGGCATTTCAGTGAATTGTGCCCCTTTTAGAAAGTCATTTTAAATTGCAAATGAGGCTTCCAAGTTAGTTTGTTTTTAGAGAGATTACAGCTAAAAGCGCCAGGAGTTTTGGGAGGGTCAATCTTATATTTTCTTTTTAATGAAAACTGGCTTTGGAGAGCAATGGCATTCCTCTAATTTCATAGCATTCATATGAAAGATTGTACCTTTCCCAGCGGTAGTAATTAAATAACTGAAAAAATTAAGATAATTGGGAATTAGCGGTGCACCAAGAGCATAGTGATTTCTCTTCCTTTAAAATACATGTGTGAGGTGAGCAGAGCAACTCTGTGTTACAATGGTGGCTCTGTGTAGTCTTTAAAACATTTACTGCACAATTTACCTGGGAGGTGATTAAATGAACAGTGAATTAACAACTGGTAAACAGAAGCACAGCAGCAAAGGAACCAGCACAGATAAAAGAATGTAACAGCCTTGATTCTGGATTCTGGCTATGACCTCCTACTTGCTGGATGTAGTTGCCATGGTATCTAGCACCTCACTGTTACTCAAAAACTGAATATTGTTGGAAAAATGAAACAAAAAAAAACAGAAAACAAGGAAAAAGATGATAATTTGTGAAATATCACTAGAACTACCTTGGTTCCTCTCAGAGTGATGTTCCTATTTGGGGTAAGTGATAGCAAATCAATAGTAAGGTCCTATTAATTCCTCGAGAATATTCACCTGAATTTAGTACAAGCGAAAAGGCAGACTTATGTATTAGGAGGCAGACAACTTAGACATGATTTCACACTGACAAATTATTTCTTGTCTTTGACATTTTGATCATTTGAAGTCATTTGAATGTTGAGTTGACATATATATTCTTTAAAGCAGCACTGATATGGTTAAGAGCACACACACACCTTTTTCTGAAATGGCACTTAACTCAAACTTCTATCATTAACGATAGCGAGGTGTGATAAAAATAATTAATGAAACACTTGCATTTTTTAGTTTTAAGAGAGCTTTACTTTGTGATATGAGTTTTAGTATTTCCAAATTTCCCAGAGGGCCTGAAGAGCTTGCTACAATGCTCTTGCAATTATAATGATAGAAAAACAATGACAGATGATGGCTTTGTTTCCAGGGAATTACACTGGAATGTAGAAAATAAACATGGGAAACTGGAACATTTCCTAAGTTATAAATTTGCTTTGAACTTGTATACTTAGCATCCAAAGTTTGGTGACTTTCCCAGATCAAACTGAAATAGTGTGGTTCCTTGTCTACATTAGGAAGGTGAGTTGACCTGTGACTTAAAATGTAACACCGAGTGTCAAAGCTGCCAAAGCATCTGTAACAGATTGGACGAGGGAGAGAGTAATTGAAACTGGACAGAGCAAGCAATTAATTCCACGGTTCATCAAATCACTAAATCTCCCTACTATTTTTTTTAAGATTTTAAAACAAACCCCTTGATACCCAAAAGGCTTCCTTCTTGTCAATTAAGCATGTAAAACCACATCTGCTTTTTCAGGATAATTAACGCACTGACACTTAAATCAACTGATAAGAGCACAAGTCAGTGCCATCAGTTAATTAATGCTTTAAGAAAACACACGTTGAGTGCTTACTATGTCCCAAGCAGTATACCAAGTGCTGGGGACGCATCAGTGTACCAGACACAGTCACTGCACTCACAGAGCCTGTGGTTGGCCAGTGTCAGAGCTGTGGTTAAGAGCTGATCCTAATTTCAGGCTTATCAGGAAGCAACTGTGGGTCAAGGCTGGACATAGGAAAGCTGTAAGGGCCAGTCCGTTCAGGTAAGCAAGTAAAGGGGGAAAGGAAGAGGTCAGACAGTGTTGAACAGGAGAACACACACTGTTACAATACAACACACAACAACCAAACACAAGGTGCCCTTGGAACAAAGTGTGAGCACTAACTTCTACTTGGCACCTTCTGCTATGCAGGCCTTGAAGGGGAATGGGGAGCGGGGGGCTCCAGGGAGAAGTGGAAAGTCAAGTGGCATGAGAAAACAGCCCCCTCCCACCCCCAGTTCCAGTGTGTACCCCTAGGCCCCAGCAGGTCAAAACCAAAATTGGATGGTCTATAATTCTGCCCAGTCCTGGCAATCCGATACTGACTTATGTTTCAGAAGATAATTAAGTGATGGAACAGGAAGGCCACCTCCAGGAAGAGGGGTTCCAGCACGGATTCTGAGAAGAATGAAGGCCAACAGAGTTGCTGTGGAGGAGGAAACTGGATGGGGCCTTATCGCCTGACCCACAGACATCCCCTTTCTCTTTCCCTACTTTAACCTGAGCAGGTCCTCTATGGTTTATTGTTCAAGATTATTAATGAAAGTGGCTTTTCTGCTTTAATAATATGAACACAGCCAGGCTGGCTTGGCTCAGTGGGTTGAGCATCAACCTATGAACCAGGCGGTCACAGTTTGACTCCCGGCCAGGGCACAAGCCTGGATTGTGGGCTCAATCCCCAGTAGAGAGCATACTGGAGGCAGCTAATCAATGATTCTCTTTCATCGTTGATGTTTCTATCTCTCTCTGCCTTTCTTTCCCTTTGAAATCAATAAAAATATGTTTTATAAAATGAAAGTAAATGGAAGATAAATACTAGCTAATTTAGTACTAAATTCTCTAGTATTTAGTAAATTATATATATATATATATATATATATATATATATATATAATTATAAATATATAGATAGATATAGATATAGATATAGATAACAGGAATAAATATATAAATATACTTATCCTATATAATAAAAGGCTAATATGCAAATTGACAGAATGGCAGAATGACCAGTCACTATGATGCACACTGACCACCAGGGGGCAGATGCTCAATGCAGAAAATGCCCCCTGGTGGTCAGTGTGCTCCCATGAGGGAGCACTGGTCAGCCAGAAGTGGGCCTAAGCTGTCAGTTGGTCATCCCCCAAGGGCTCCCAGACTGTGAAAGGGCGCAGGCCGGGCTAAGGGACACTCCCCCCACCCCCACGCCCCAGTATATTTATATTAAGAAATATATAACAATTTATAAAATAAAAGAGGACATATACACATATAAATTAAAGTGAAGTCATTTTGGCTCTCATGTGGCTCTTTCCTAAGATATTAGCTGTACCACCTGCTAGATGGGTGCCATTAACCAAGTCCTCTCATTCATTTAAGCCTGTTTCCTCTTAAAAATGAGACTGATAATGGTATCATCTCCTGGTATGGTTGCTAGAACTCAATCAATATATACAGTGCGTAGAACATAACCTTTTATAGAGTGAGTTCCCGATCACTGTCATATATTTTTCTTATGTGGCCAAAGGCATCTGTTGCATCAAGGATTTTAACTGTATTGTTCAGTGATGGAGGAAAAACACTAGCATTTGTATTCTGCTTTTGACTTTTAACTAAGACTTTTGAATTACAGCGATTAATAGTTTTCCATGGAGAGGCTTTGCTTGTGAGAAAAAGTGTACATTAATTCCAAGCCCTTTCTTCTGCACTTTAAGACCTAAGCCAGGATGATTCAGAATGCGGATTTCCACTGGGAATAATTATGCTGGTAGAGTATGTATTTCCTTGTGAGCAAAAACATAAGGTAGGATGTTGAATGGAAGGTGGGTTGTATGGAAGTCTCTATCACCAGGAAGAAAAAGCAAAGAGCCTTCCTTCTGGTGAAGGAGGAAAGTAGGGGAGCAGGGGTTCATATCAAGGTTCAGTGTCCTGACCTGCACTTGGAGAGAGGATCAGCAAACAACATGCCCCTGGGACTTGGTCAAAGTGCGATGTGAGTGAAAGAAAAGTGTACCAGAACCTTCCAACAGGATACCACACCTCCATATTATCCCTCAGATGGCATGAGAGCTGGACAAAGTCTTGAAATAGAGCCCTGAGTCTAATTCTTCATAGATGGCACTACCAAGTACAATACTCTGAGGTCCCCATGTGCCTAGATCAGAAACACACCAAGTGCACACTCACCCGGTGACCTGGGGAGGCCTCAAAGTAAGACAAGAAGACTGCAGAGAGTGGGAAACATCTCACTCTAGAAACAGCAGTGGGCCCCAAACTCCATCCAGAGCCCCCCAATCAATAACAGGAAAAATAAGCCACTCTAAGGCCAACCTCACAGCAGGGTACCCAGAAGCTGCCCCAGACCATTAGGATTTACAAGTCTTCACCAGTGGCCCGCTTGGGAATTAGGAGGGAAAAAGGAAACGTGGATTATTAGCCATGAAAGGGATTTATACTTCGATGACCCTTTCTCCTAATGAACCAATCAAACAGAAAGAGATAATTTTGAACAGGAAGAAACTACTGCATTTGAATATGTTTTTATTCATTTTGTGGAGTCCCCACATCTCTGTCATGGATTGCTACTTTTAGGAGTTGAGTTCCAGAGCAAGTTACAGAACATGGAAAACAAAATAACAACAACAACAACAAAAACTACTTTTCTTGGGCATTTCAATTTGAACTGGATAAAATTGGACCCCTCTACAGAACATAAATGACCTCCAGGTATTGCATTATTTAGCCACCGCTAATAGAGCCACCACCTTCTTCCTCCTCCTCTCTTCCCCAGAAGATCCTTTTCTGTTCTGTAGAGGCTTAGTGCACAGGGCTCTGAGTAGTCACATGGATGTGAAGTTCCTAAAGATGGTAATTTTTATATATGCCTAATACCCAATGTCCTTCCAAAAGCCAAATTACCCTTGGATGGGAAACTCAGAGTTTCCTCCAGGGTGATGACTACTCAGTGAAAGTCGCCCATGAATCAGGAACTAGTCCTTATTTCTACTGAATCATCATGAATAATTTATTATGAACATCCAGCTCTTGCTTTTAATAACTTCCCCTTGGGTGGGTTGGGAGGAGTGTCATGGAACTCTTATAATTAGAAGCAACCTCAGAGAGAATCTAATCTAATTTTCTACATAAACCGAGATCAGGTAAGCCAGGCCACTTGCTGGAGGCTACATAATAAGTGGCCCACATGAGCCATAACATAAGTCCTCCTGGCTCCAGCCCAGAGCCATCATCGGAGGTGGCCCATAAAGGCACAAGGGCGAGCTCTCCGATCCACTGATTGGGCCCAGCATTCCATTTATTGACATTCGTAATAGAGGAATTACCTGAAAACATCAAGCACACATTGTTAGCTCTTGCAAAATAAGGAAGTTGGGGCAGGGTTAGCCACATTTTCCGAGTGCTTGATTTCCTGAGAAAACTACCACTAGCTAAGAACTGAGTGAAAGTTTACCAATTTGATGAACACGAGGGAAGGGAGTCTGTTTTAGGTTGGGTTCGGAAGAGGGAAGGTGATTTGATTTATGGGTCTACAAAAAGCCAACTTTATTGCAGAAGGAAAGTGCCTCCAGTTGAGAATTCCTGGGTTTTATTGGAGTTCGGTAAAAGTAGAAGCTATTGATGTAGGAGGTGAACGTCTGTGACAGTCTGGGTATTTTTACAACGACTTCCTTCAAAGTGTGTTCATTTGAAGAATAAAGAGGTCTTTACAGTTAGTGGAATTTTAATGAGGATGACAATGGCCCCCCAGATGCTTACAACTCATTTAAATAACCCATAACCTCTGTTTCTCATGACAGGGAACATGCCAATGTAAGGTATTACAAACATTCTTTTGAAAAACTTTACAGTTTCCACAGGCATTTTCAATAATTTTCTTCTATATTCTGTAATTTGTAAATTGTAGAATATGTGTTACTATGGGAATGACCTCTGGTCTATCCATTACTCAAATACACGAAAGATAAGCCTTGGGGATATGCCTCTACCCATAAGGACTTTCAGCACTGTTTACCCCTGAATATTTCCTTCTTCTGTTGTAAGCTTGAGCTGTGAGACATTAGAGTAGGTATTGTAAAAAAGGCAAATATGGAATTAAACAGACAGGGTCAATGGGGGAACAGGGGAACATCTGTAATACTTTCAACAATAAAGATAAATTTTAAAAAATAAATAAAAGCACAAAGAAAATTAAATGAGATTTACTTTCTGCAATATGAATCAAGAGATCCTAGACAATATAGAAAATGAATAAGCGATGCCATTGGAGTTAATATTTGTTAATTCATCATAATTGTTTCCTTCCATTAGATTCAAACTTCAGCTTGCATATACATCAGAATCATCTAGACTCTGATTCTAGAGGGTTTGTTGAAACAATCTAGATTCTAGAAGGTGTGTTGAAACCACTGAATGGGAGAACATATTTGCCAATGACACCTCTGATAAGGAGTTAAACGTTCAATGCAGAAGATGCCCCCTGGTGGTCAGTGCACTCCCACAGCAGAAGTGCCACTCAGCTGATCCAAGGGTGTCCTACACAGGGCTCATGGCCCGATCCCCACAGGCCACACCAAAGGACCCACCAGTGCACGAGATGTGCCAGGCCTCTAGTTTATAATTTATACAACTCAACACCACAAAAGCAAAGAATGCAATTAAGAAACAGACAAAAGTCCTGAATAGACACTTCTCCAAAGAGGATTTACAATGGCCAACAAATATATGAATACCATTAATCATCAGAGAAATGTAAATCAAAACCACAGTGAGATATCACCTCATACCTGTCGGAGTGGCTATCATCAAAAAATCCACAAATGACACGTGTTGCTAAGGATGTGGAAAAAGAAAACTCTTGCGAAATGGTGGTGGGAATGAAGACTGGTGCAGCTACTGTGAGAAATACTATAGAGTTTCCTCAAAAATTAAAAATGAGCTGCCTTATAACTCAGAAATTCCACTTCTGGGGAAAAATATGAAGAAATCTGAAACACTAATTCAAAAAAATATATGCACCCCTATGTTCATTGCAGTGTTATTTACAGTAGCAAAGATTTGGAATCAACCAAATACCCATTAATAGACGAGTGGGTAAAAAAAGCTGTGGTATGTTTACACAATGGAATACTCCTCAGCCATAGAAAAGGAAGGAAACCTTACCTTTCTTAACAGCATGGATGGACCTGGAGAATACGTATTATGTTAAGTGAAATAAACCAGTCAGAGAAAGACAAGTACCATATGATTTCACTTATATGTGGAATCTAATGAACAAAATAAGCTAACAAACAAAATGGTAACCGACTCAGAGATACAGAGAACAGACTAACAGCTATTAGAGAACAGAGAGTTTGGCAGACTGGGTGAAAAAGTGAAGTGACTAAAATAAAAATAAACAACTCACAGACACAACAATATGGTTATTTTCAGAGGGAAAAGGAAGTGGGGAAGGTAGAAGAGGATAAGTGGGGAGAATAAATGGAGATGCCCCCTACCCCATGATCATAGCAGAATTATTTACAATGGTCAAGACATGGACATAATCTAAGTGTTCCTTAATGATAAATGGATAAAGAAGTTGTGGTTTATATATACAATGGAATATTATTCAGCCATAAAAATGAGGAAATACTTCCTTTTTAAGGCTAATATTCCATTGTACACACATAATACATTTTGTTTACATATTCTTCCTTCAATGGACATTGCATTTATTCCAGTTGGCTATTATGAATAATGCCGCTATAAAATATGGGTATAAAAATATCTGCTTTTGATTCTTTTGAGAGTAAAACCAGACACTGAATTGCTTATACTAAGCATCTCAAATGAATAATTATACTTCAACTTCAAAAAAAAGATATTCTATTATCCTCATTTTAAAGGTGAGGCACTCAGAATTCACCTAACTTTCTCCAGGGCCCACAGCTGGTAAGAAGTGATTGCTTTCCAGCACAGGCAGGCTGGCTCCAGGGCTCAGATCCCCAGAACACTGAACTGTCTTCTCTACCTTAAGAAAGCATTTTATTTTTCATAGACAACTCCCCTCATTAATACAGACATTAATTTTCTACAATGAAGGTGGAAGTAATTACCTTTCAAAAATAATGGCTAGCGTGGGATTAAATACTCAAGTGTATGTAAGAATTTTGTTAGATGATAAAGCAAATTATTCTTTCTAGTTTGTTCATGTACATACCTCTCTAAATTACTTCTGAAACAAAGAGGGCTACACCGTTTCTAAAATCTGCCATTGAGGAGTCAAATCTATTTTTAATTGCCCGAACAGCTAAACTTTGGGCAGTAAAAAGGCCATCTGATATGGAGTGGAATGGGCTTTTGAATGATCAGATAGTAGGCGTGGCCCATTGTCAAATATTTAGTAATCTGCATAATAGAACCAAACCATCCACTGAGAAATCCCTGCAGTGGGGAATTACATGCAGTTAAATGAGTATGATGCATGAATTAGAAACCACAATCTAAATGTTACAGGGAAAATCCAGCAAGTACCCATGACACAGGGTAACAGAGCAAGGTGACTGAGAAAATCATAGGAGGCCACTATCATTTAAGCCATTAGATTCTTTACTTATTTCTAGGATGCACCTTCCTCCTATGTGGACTGCCTACTTTCATATGAAAGACTCAAAAAAGCTGGTGTGTGTGACAGTTTTTATTAAGTGTGAGAGGAAGACAGTGGATTAAAATGGTTCAAAGAGATGAGGGTATCATTAATTATGGATATTTTAAATATATTTTAAAGATGTGCATTTATTCTCCTTGATTTGTAATCAGGATGTGGTGGGTTTCAAGGCCATGTGTAGGTGAATAAGTATTTTCATTCTTCAAGCATTGTCTCAGGTCACACATGGACATTCTTTTCCTTGCAGACCTCAATGCTCTGAGAATATTGGAAGATTATTAGAGCATTGCTGTGTTTTTAATGAAAGCCAGCCTTCAGGTAAGAGAGACATAAGAGAGGAAAGAAGTATATGAGATAAAATCATTTCCACCCTGACCAGTTTGGCTCAGTGGATAGAGCATCGACCTTCAGACTGAAGGGTCCCAGGTTCAATTCTGGTCAAGGGCATGTACCTTGGTTGTGGACACATTCCCAGTAGGGGGTGTGTAGGAGGCAGGTGATTGATGTTTCTCTCTCATTGATGTTTCTAAATCTCTATCCCTCCACCTTCCTCTCTGTAAAAAATTAATCAAATATTAAAAAAAAAAGAGAGAGAGAGAGAGAGAGAGAAAGTCATTTCCCCACTCACAGCCTGGGTCCTTAAGACAGTAAGATACTGAAATACTTGTAGAAATCTAGGGAAGAGAAGGATTTCTCTTTCATAAACCATTAGGAGATGAGCACTTAGTCCTGCAGGGGACAATCTTGCAAATACCTAGTCTTTATGTTGGAATCTAATTGCCACCAGCTCTTCTAGTTGCTCCTTAGATAATATATTTTCCATCTTAGTTGTGCAGCCCTAAGTGAACTGCTATTTGTGGGAGATTCTACCTCCCCTGTCTTCCAGAAAGCAGTCTTTTCCCCTATAAACTACCAAGACAAGGCTTTACCTGCTCTGATTGATTGCTAATCCTTACCAGAGGATTTTCTTTTTTAATTTTTCCATTGTTTTTCATAGATAGTGAAAGGGAGGGAGGGAAGTAAGGGGGAGGGGGGAGAGAGAGAGAGAGAGAGAGAGAGAGAGAGAGAGAGAGAGAGAGAGAGGGAGGGAGGGAGGGAGGGAGGGAGGGAGGGAGGGAGGGAGGGAGGGAGGGAGAGAGAGAGAGAGAGAGAGAGAGAGAGAGAGAGAGAGAGAGAGAGAGAGAGAGAGAGATATTAATTGGTTGCCTCCTGCACACACCCCAGTTATGTGCCCCTGACCAGGAATCGAATCCATGATCCTTCAGTCAGCAGGCTGACATTCTAACTGCTGAGCCGCACCAGCCAGGCTCACTAATGCTTTTAGATTAACACTCAAGATTGCTATTTCATGCATTTGGAACTTTATATTATTATTGACAAACAAGGGTCTCTTATCAGATACTCTTTGCTTCCACTTTCACTTCAATCTTTTTCTCTTCCCATTTCAAAAGTTAGTGAAAAATATGGAGAAACACAAATTAAGGATATACAATTTCAGGCCTTTTCTCTTTTTAAAACATATTACCTCCACCCCAAGTCAAGCCTTTCTTTGCATGTTTATTTTCTTGTATGCAACAACTTCAAAATTATTTTTCTGGTATTTAGATGTAATATTTAAACTTAAATATATTTTGGACAAGGGTCTCCTTGAGATTTTTTTTTTGAAAGAAACCATGATAAATTAGCTAGATTTACTATTTATGTTATTATTCCATTTACCTCTCCATTAGCTCGTAAGTTAGTGCATTCTTTTATTTTTTTTTTAAGTTTCTCTAGAGATTGTAGCATTCATTCTTAATTAATTGAAGTTTAATTTAAGCTAGTACTTTGCCACAGCCTTGTCAATGCATGCACCTCAGAGAACTTGTCCCTTTCTCTAGCTCATGGACTGTTGATATTGAATATTTCATTTTATGTTAATTTCAAATTCCACAAGACATTGTGATGTACTGTCATGCACAATAAATGATGAAGTAGCTTTTTAATTTTAGGGAGGGGTGGTTTCTTAAGAAGGGGAAGGTGTGCTATAAAAGTTGCATGGCGTCCATGCCCCTCATGTGCTTGTCATAAAGCAAGCCCTGGGAACCATGAGCTGAGTGACTCATCACTGAGGCACCACTGACCAGACACAGTATTTTTTAAGCTGAGTATTTGTTATGTTATTCCTCATATCTTTGTGTTTGTGGGTCATTTCCATTTTCTTTACTGTGGCAAAATACACACAACATAAAATTTACCACATAAACCACCCTTAGGTGTTCAGTTCAGTGGCATTAATATGTTCATCACGTGCAAACACCGCGACCATCATCCAGCTTCAACTTAGCTCTTTCATCTTGTGAAACAAACTGTATACTCTGTAATCATCTTCACTCACATGTTTATCTGTATAGAATGTTTATCTAGTTTTACTTTCTGCTCTTCTGCCTTTAATGCCATTTTCCTGTTGCCTGAGGATACTTTTTAGTATTACAGTTGACTCTTGAACAAAGAGGAGCTATGGGTAACAGCCCCACCAATGCAGCCGAAAATTCCCATGTAACTCAAGTTGGCCTTCCGCATACACATACTCTCAACCCAGATTGAAAAATACTAATTTTAGTGAAAATCTGTGGTTACAGATGTTTTCAAATTTTGTTTAAAAAACGTTTTATCCTTCATTTTTCTGAAGGATACTTTTATTGGGTATAGAATTCTACAGTGACTGGTTTCTTTGGGTTTTGTTTTTTTAAGCACTTTTCAGAAATAATGAGAAATGATTGTATGTTGGCTTTCACTGCTTCTGGTTGAGAAGCCATCCATCATTCTTACTGGTGCTGCTATAAAGGTAATTAAATTTCTTTTTTCTGTCAGATGTTTAAGATTTTCTAGGTATTTTTCTTTTAGCAGTGTTTGGGTGTGGCTCTCTAATAATTATTCTGCTTGAGGTTTGTAACTCTTAAGTGCATGGCTTAATGTCTTTCACTAATTCTTAAAAATCATCTGCAATTATATTTTCAAATATTGCTTGTGCCCTATTGTCTTTCTCCTTTTTCCTGGGACTACAATTACACATATATCAGAGTTTTGCCCATGTCTAATATATCTTTTAAATTATGTTTAGTATTTTTTATGTTTTTCACTCTCTGCTTCTTTGTATTTATATACTCATCTACCCACCTAAACTCTTTTGAACTATATCTAAACCACCATGATATTAAACCACTCAGTAACTGTTTGGTTTGTCTGGTTTTATTTCTAGAACCTTCATTTTGCACTTTATTAGTGTTTTTAATACCCTGCCAATTTTGTTTTCACGCTTTGAACATTTGAATTATCATTATTTCAAGATACATATCTGATGTTTTCATTGCTTTTCTTTTGCATCTTTTATTATATAATTTTCTTTGGTTCTTAGTCTTTCCATCTTTTATATGTTTTACTGGAATTCTGTATATTTACATTAAAAATAGAATTAAGGACTTACTTCTGCTGCAGACAGACAACTAGATTGGAGATCACCTTAATCTAATTGGGAATTGGATAGATTTTAAGTGAGATGTTTCACTAGCTAGTGCTGGCTTCTGACTCACCTATAACTTTGTGTGGAGATCCCAGGAACCAACAGAAACCCTTATTGATTTACATGGGTCCTTCCTCCATGGGTGGATATAAACTCCATTTGCTTCCTTCTCTCAGCTCTGTAGTACTGTGGGAGCTTTTATTCTACTGAGTCTCTTAGCAACTGCTTTAAAAATAGTCATTGCCTTGAGTGGAGAATGAGGCCAAATGTCAGGCTCACAGCTCTTGGCTTTTTTCTTTTTCTCAGATCTTAGTCCTTCAAATACCCACTGCCTTAAAGGTAGTTCTCAGATGTCTTCAAATAGTTTTGTTTGTTTGTTTGTTTTCTATCAGGTTTCTTCCAGAAGTTCTCAGGGCAAAAGTTGGTCTATCACAAACTAAGCTGCTATTATCAAGCCGAACTGCCCTCCTCAGATGGTAAAAGCTACAAGAGATTTGACAGAGCATTGAGACACACACTGCCTTATTAAAGGAAGAGCTCATATCCCGGTCTCACCAGCTTCCCTAAACCTCACTCCCTTTCTCCAGACAGAACCAGCCTGCAGAGTTAATCTGATCTGAGTGTTATGGTTAAAATGCCTTGCGCGTGTGGATATTGATTCACAGACCAACAAGGTGACAGTATCTTCCATGTTCACAAGTATTGCTTGCTGGCAATTAAAACAGTACCTGCTTAGAGTAAAATCATATTTTTCAAGTGGTAGAGGAAATGTAGATAGTGAAGATAGCAAAAATTGAAAATAAGAATCAGTAAAGCTCCAAAGCAAGAGAAAGCATTATGAAATTTGGGGGAGATCTGAAAAATTGACCAAATATAATAACAGTAATAATTCCATAGATTATATTAACTTCTCTTTGGGGGAGAAACAGTATTGTATAGAACCAAGGGCATGCTAACCCTAACAAAGGGACAGACAACTATAAAAGCAAAGCAAAAGCATTACCAACGTTAAGTTCTGGGTTCAATTTACTTAGGTGGTAAATGATTTTTTATGGAATAAAAAAAATTTAAGAAAATTAATATAAAATTGCTCATGGGGGGCTGAGGTATAGTATCTCCATACCCACACACTCCTCTATCTAAACATATCTCTTCCAGATGTTTGCAGATAGATGAATAAGAAAAGGCAAGCAGAATGCTTCAGATAGGGTGGTGTTATTCAACAATCAGAAAAAAACTAATGTCACACTCCATCTTATGCCACATGCAAAAGGCCAAGTCATGTATTAATTATTTCATATAGCAATAAAAATATTATTCTAATATATGAGAAATGGTAGAACAGCAATGTCCAATGTGCTCTGTTCAGAAAAATAAGATTATAAGCAGTCTTCACTTTGGGGAAGCTGAGAAAGACATTAATCCAAGGTAGAGAAAAGGCAGATGCGATTCATATCTATAAGAAAACTATAAAAACTTGTAGTTTGACCCTAGCCAGTTTGGTTCAGTGGATAGAGCATAGGCCTGTGTACCTAAGGTCCCGGGTTCAATTCCGGTCGAGGGTACCTCAGTTGCAGGCGCCTCCCTGGTTCTGGGCCCTGGTTGGGCCTTATGCAGGAGGCAACCAATGGATGTGTTTCTCTCACATCAATATTTCTCTCTGTCTTTCTCTCTTTCTTCCACTCTCCCTAAAAATCAAGGGAAAAATATCCTCAAGTGAGGATTAAAAAAACAAAAACAAAACAAACAAAAAAAAAAAAACACCTTGTGATTTGGCTTGATTATAAATTAATAATAATTCTATTAAGGCAATTTGAGGGATTCTGAGGGACTGAGTTCACTTTGTTAGAGAATATGTACTTACCACAAGGGTACAATCTGATGCATTTAAAATGAACTCACCCATGTAACTATTGTGTTTGTTAAGAAGAAGTCCATTACCAGAACTGCAGAAATCCCTGCTTCACTACTCCTGGTCATAATCACCAGCCCAAAATATCCACTGTTTAGACTTCCCATTGATTGTTAAGGAAATTTACATAAATGCTCTAACATCATATCCCCTTTTATGTCTAACTGGGAGCCTAGCGGGCGAAATCGCATGGTGCCGCCCACCCACCTGCAGCCCTGCCTTGACACCCGAACCTGTCCACACAGAGCTTCAGTGAGCCTGGCCCAGCCCACAAACTCTCTGGCTTTCTTTGGATGCTTCAAGTCCCACCCTCAGTCTCTCTAGTCACCTCAGGCTGGTCCCGCCTTCTATGAACACCTCCCTGCTTCTGCCTCGTCTCTGCAGCGAAATGGCAGCTCTGCCCCATTATGGCGCCAGAGGAGAACATGGAAGCTTCCTGCCTGCTGCACTGTGCTCCTTCCCATGGCAGGTGGGCTGCGGGGCGCTCAGAGTGCAAGCGGTGGGTGGTGAAGGACTGGTGAAGGGGGCACTATGGGTTCTCACCCCTCCCCTCCCCAACATGGGATGGTCCCGCCTCCTCTGGACGCCTCCCTGCTTCTTCCCCATCTCTGGAGCAATGCCCCAGCTAATATGCTAAGGACCTGGTTGTTACCTGTTATGGAGTATTGACCATTAGCATATTAGCTCTTTATTAGTATAGATTTCTGTTGCTAAGCAATATGTTAGTGAGATTTATCCCTGGTCATTTTTTATGGCACAAGTTAAATTATTTTTATTTTTATATAGTACTAGAGGCCCAGTGCATGAAATTCAGCCCAGCCTGCACCCTCTCCAAGCTGGGACCCCACAATCCAGGACTGCTGGCTCTCACCTGCCTGCCTTCCTCTCACCTGCCTGTCTTCCTGATTGCCCCTAACCACTTCTGCCTGCCAGCCTGATCACCCCCTAACCACTCCCCTGCCAGCCTGATTGATGCCTAACTGCTCGCCTGTCAGCCTGTTTGCCCCTAACTGCCCTCCCCTGCTGGTGTGATCACCCACAACTGCCCTCCCTTGCAAGTCTGGTCCCTCCCAACTGCCCTCCCATGCTGGCCATCTTGTGGCAGCCATCTTGTGTCCACCAAGGGGCAGCTATCTTGTGTGTTGGAGTGACAGACAATTTGCATATTACTCCTTTATTCGATAGAATAGAGACCTGGTGCATGAGTGGGGGGGCTGGTTAGTTTGCCCTGAACGGTGTCCCATATCAGGATGGGGATTCCCTTGGGGTATGGGGCAGCCTGGGCAAGGGGCCTGGTTTGCAGGTTGGCAATGCCCCCTGGTGACCCAAGCAGAGGCCCTGGTATCTGGGATTTATTTATCTTCTATAACTAAAACTTTGTAGCTTTGAGCAGAGGCCAGAGCTGGCCAGGAAGCCTGGCTTCCTCCATCACCAGGGGCAACCCAAGTCTCCTGCTCTCTCCAGCTCTGTGGCTGCCATCATTTTTGTTGGGATTTATTTATCCTTTATAATTGAAACTTTGTAGCCTTGAGCGGAGGCCAGGGCTGGCCAGAGAAGACAGGAAGCTTGGATTCCTCCATTGTCAGGGAAACCCAAGCCTCCTGCTCACTCCGTGGCAGCAGCTATCATGGTTTGTTTAATTTGCATACTCGCTCCTGATTGGCTGGTGGGTGTGGCTGGTGGGTGTAGTGGAGGTACAGTCAATTTGCATCTTTCTCTTTTATTAGTGTACATTATTCCATTGTATGGCTATACCATTAATTATCTATTTTACAGTTGGAGAGAATTTGAGGCTTAGGTCATTACTAATGCTGCCATAACAGCAAAGAATTTTCAGTAACCACCAGAGGCTCGCCCCGATGACAGAGACCAGCATCCCACCTTGGTCTGACACCCCTTCTCACCTGCTCCACCATCCCACTGTGGCCAACACCTGCCATATTCCATGCTCTGCCACCTGCCGCCAATGCCCACCATGTTCCACATGCAACCCCTGATGGTCAGAGCATGTCATAGTGACTACTTGTTCTGTTGTTCTCCCATCCAGTCTATTTGCATATTAAGATTTATACATATAGTTTAATAATTACTACATTCAAACTAATTAACATACATCCTCACATATTTAGTGGCTTTTGTGTGTGTAATAAGAGCATCTAAAATCCACTCCTGGAAAATTTCCAGTATTCAATACAATAGTACTAACTATTGTCATCATGTTCTACCTCAGATCTATAGATTTATTCATACTACATAACTACTGCTTTATACCTTTAACCAAAATCTTTAACATCTTCCAATTTTCCTCACCTCCTCACCCCTGGTAACAACCATTCTACTCTCTGCTTCCATGTTTGATATTCATAATAGCCAAGGTTTGAAAACAACCTATATGATAACAGATGAATAAAGAAGTTGTAATACACACACACACACACACACACACACACACACACACTGTAATATTATTCAGCCTTTAAAAAAGGAGATCCTGCCACTTGCAATAACATGGATGAAACTGGAAGACATTGTGATTACTGCTTTTTGCATCTACTTAAGAAAATTTTGCCTACTCTAAAATCATGCAGAAAATTTTTATGGATTTCAGTTCTCTGTGGAAATCCTCTAACTTACCTCACAGTTTTACACTTCTGCTCACTTCAAAATATGGATGATCACTGGCTCCCTTTCTAACATTGCTATTTCTTAGACCTATTTCTTTGTTCACCTCTTAACTTTTTAAAATTAAATCCTGTCCATTTTACATGAAAAAATTTTACAGGCTCTAAATGATGATCTATTCCTCTAGGAAAAGAGGTTTTAAATTCTTGCCTGTAGTTAATTTAGGCAATCCTGTATGCAAGCGGGACTTGCACAGATTCAAGAGCAGGCTTGGGGGTTTTATAAGACCTGGTCTATTTTCTGGTTACTCTCATCATAGTTTTATCAGGACCCCTTTCTTTTTAGGAACCTAGATTCCAGTTTTTCACTTCTCTGCGCTGTGCACCCGCAAAAATCTGAGCATTTCCTCAGACATTTGGGTGCCAATCCCTGCTCAGCCTTTCACGTTATGACTCCTTTTCATGAACAACTTTGAGATGAGAACTGGAGCAGAGTTAGGCTTTCTCCTCTTCCCTTCACTGCAGGATTTGGCTTCTCAACTCCTGGCTGCTTTAAAAGGCTAGATCCCCAATCTTTCGCTTTCTCATCCGTAAGAATGTCAGAAATACTGCTTAGCTGCTCCCTTCTGCTCAGCTTTTCTAACATGTTTTTAAAAATAAGTTTTTATTAATTTCAGAGAGGAAAGGAGAGGGAGAGAGAGAGATAAACATTAATGACAAAAGAGTATCATTGACCTGCCGCTTCCTGCACACCCTCTACAGGGGATTGAGCTCATAACCCGGGCATGTGCCCTGACAGGGAATCAAACCATGACCTCCTGCTTCATAGGTTGAATCTCAACCACTGAGCCACACTGGGCATATTCAGCGTTTCCACATCCTGCCCTATGCTGTTTAACAATCTGCAAATGTCTTGACTAATAATGTCTTAGGAGCCTCCAATGTGTTTTTCTTTTCTCCAGGTTCAGGGCTCTGTAAGTTCTAAATGCCTTGATAGCTCTCTGGAACCTGCAAAAATGTGTTTTTATTGCACTTACCTTTCCTAGTGTTCTTGGTATTCAGTAATGGTCAGTTGCAAAGTAATCCATCATGGCCAGGAGCAGAAATCTTCAATTCCCACACTATTGAGTCTAAAAATAAATCCCTGAAAGAAAATGATTGATAGAATAAAATTACCATCCATCTAAAATATTTAAGTAAATGGGTGGCCATATTTCAAATAAGATTATTTGCTGATTTGATCATTCTAATATCTCAAGGAGGTAGATTCATTTGGCCCATCAAAATTCCAATATGTTAAATATAATTTGGAAAATACAATTATATATTTAATCGAATAGAATGCATAAATGTAATTTATTTCATTTAAAATAAAATCTAAGAAATAGCTAATTTTTGCCACAGAAAGCACTTTCATGATCAGCTCTAGTAGTCGCTGGTATTTATTGTACACAAGCACTTTAATCCATGTTTTCATTAAATACAACTTATTAAGTATAGAAAAGGAGTACTGCTATTTATAATTTTGATATGTGGGAACAGGCAGGAGGAGAAAAGAAACTTGTTCTAAAGTTCACAGTCATAATTACAGGAGTCAAAATGCTAACACAAGTATATTTTATTCCAAAGCCCAAAGGTACATACAATTTCTGTACTGTTCAATAAATTTAGCTGGAGTTACACTTAGAGGGGAAACTATTGACTATGAATATAAATAAAAATATAAATAGGGGATGTGTCTATGATGCCGCCCACTAAAAGAAATCCTAGTATTCCTAATGTAGGTACCAGCAGAAAGGACAGATGAAGCACATTTTATCATCTCTACTCATCTAATCTGTTACAATTCTTTAATAGTTTGAGGCGCCCACTGAGAAAGTCAGCTCTGATTACATAAGCGTCACCAGGAGCTGCAGCTGGCCCTGTGTAGGGCTTGTTAGCTCAATAACATGGAAGTGAATGTGAAGGCTGTGGGGGCCCCGGTGATGATAATATTGTTGGACTTTAGGATGTTATTAACAATTTGCAATACAAATGAGTTGTCTGCAGGAGGGGAAACCACACTGTGATCACACCTAATCAATGCAGGAATTAAAAACAAGCCAACATGTGGGGAGGCACAGATGTGGCTATCAGGAGCTAAATGCCAGCCTGCCATTAGCCTGACAATCACCAGATCCAAGGTCTGAATGAATGTGCTCAGGTTTGTTTCATTCTTCTTTCCCACCATGTTCACTGAACACGGGCAAAGCTGGAAAACCTTCCTGCTCCAATGTGGATAATAAAGAGTTCTCTTTTGCTTCCCATATGAAACAGACTCATGAGACCATTCCCCGGAGATCACACAGAATGAACGGAAATCTAAGTAAAATCACCACTGACACCACACATTCACAACCACAAAACACTCTGGGGTGTCTTCATGATATTGTAATCTATTTCATCTCTTCTAGGATTCGATGCATCACCCCAATCCCTGTGTCTAGAAGACAATTGAAATGCTGCATAAAATAAGATTTAAGCACTTTTCAACTAAGACTGGTGGTATATGAGGATTTCAAAATATATCAAATTCCATAGCCACAAATTATAGTCTCTAGTGTAAAATGAATGCTGCCATTTAGTTGAAAATTTTTTTCTTGCTTCAATGTGATGTTGGTTTTTTTGTTGTTGTTGTTTCACTGTTCTACTGAAACACTTTCAGTGGGTCTTAAATTATATTTTTACTTCACGTAATACATATACTAAAATTTAATTTTCTTTGTTTTGGCAACAAGTTTTAAAGGTGATTGAGAAATGATTCATTGAAAGCAGCTGAATAATATTTAAGAATCACCGACAGGCTGCAGGCTAGTTGCACTGTAGTCTGTTCTTTCAAGTTTAACCAAATCTTTCCTCATGCTTTAATTTTAGTGCATTTTTTCTTGGCAGAACATGACACTCGTGGTATTTTGTCCTTCTCAGTGGATCTTATCAGGAGGCACCTGCTGTCACTTAATCCTATTAATAGTAATGCCACCTGATCACGGGGTTAAGTGGTGTGCACCAGATTTCCCCCCTGAAAAGTTATCTTGTTCCCTTTGCTATTAATAAGCCGTCTGTTGGTGAGAAAGTCTAATATTGCACTAATGTCCTCTTCTGAAACAAACTCTCACCTAATGGGTTTAAAGACCACTGATGTATCCATTATGTCTATGCTGGTTCCAAAATGGTGGCTTGTCTATGGTCCTTCTACCTTTATAAAATTGCCATTCTACTGAAAAAAAGCTTTCACTCTACTCGTGTATGTCTGTTTTATTGATGCTGTTACATAGACGAAAGAACCATTTTGTAGAAAGAGGGCTGATAATATTCTGACAAATCACCTGCAAACACCCATTAGATTTGATGCCAGGTCTTTGGGAAATTTTGGCACAAGAATCTGTATACTTGGATGTTGTTGGCACAAAATCCTTTCCATTTCTTGGTCCACATTTGGTTGGCGCATAGCAGTTTTCAATGAATGCCAGCTCTTGAAACATTTGCATGGCTTAGAAAGGGCATGCCAGATGTTCGGAGAGATAGAGGATTCTGAGACCGAATCCCACATTCAGGATTGAGCTTCTCTGTCTCTGGGTCTGTATGTGGCTACTGATAAGAGGAGATGAGGCTTGCTTTTCTCAGCCAGTGAATCAACAAGTTTTTCTCTCCATTGTTGACCAGTTGCTTCTGTATTTAAATATGCATATGCAAATATAAGTGTTCATCAAATCTATTTAAAAGGTATTCATATTTATTTTCTCTGATGTTTTTGGCTTCTAATGCTTTGTAAAACTTTCTAGCTTTAGCAATGTCTTTTGATTGTGGTAATTAAATTCTTATATAAATATCTTCTTTCTATTTTACACAAATTTAGTTGCCCTCAAACTCTAGATGTATATAGAATTATTGGCATCGTATTTCAACTTATTGAGTGATATGCTATGTTTTCAATTTTGTTTATAGAAAATATTTTGATACATCACAAAAGCAGAGTGAGTACTGGGAATAGTGCATCTTGCCCAAGAGTAACCTCGCCTCTGAATATAAAGTTTTTTTTTTTTAAATTAATAAACACATCCAAGCTGAATTCTGCTTGGTTTTATCAACAAAGACAGATGAGATATTTTCTGAAATCAGCAGGGAAGATTTTTAGATAGTTATTTGTTTGGGGTTTGGGGAAAAGTTTTTTCCCTAAAGCTGATAGCTATGTGGTCTAGAAATATGCCTATAAGAATCATCTTCACTTAGCCTTGAAATTTTAATAGAGAGATATTAAATCCATGGAGGTAAAGACAGTGCTTCACTATGGGAGAAAACCAGAAAGAAGAGCAAGAAATGAAAGAAATCCAGTGTAGAGAGAACTATGCAGACGTTGATGACTTGTGTTATGAACACAGACTCCCCTGTCCCCCCGCCAGCCCTTGACTGGCCCCTCTAGGTTGGTGAAATGTTTGAAGTGAATCATTAGCCAAGTCAAAGATGGCCATGAGAAGATAAAAAGGAAGAACAGAGTTATGGAGCAACTTGTTTTGACAGTATTTCTCTCCTCACACCACTCGTGTGTATTAAATACAGAATACAATGCAGAAGAGACGAAAAGGTCACATTTTAGAGATGTGCCATCAGCATGTTTTGTCTATTATGGAAATGAAATGAAATATAGGAGGACTATCTGGCATGGTTAATTTTTTTTTTGAGCGCTATGAACTACCATTTCATCAAGGCAAGTTCATTATGGCAGTGAGTCAAAAAGTGGACAGCTCATTTGCCACGACCACATTAGTCACTCTGCAGAAACTCAAACTCAGCCATATATTCTTTTGTGTGTGAATGCAGTTCCGGTCAAGGTGTATGTGTTCATCATCCATTGAAGGTGACACCCTCTGTGTAACCTCGAGATATAAATTAATTTGTAATTGAACACTGCTCGTTACCAACTGAAAATAAGGCAAATTACTTTTCGGAGATTTCCAAATATAATAGTCCTTCAAAAAATATTGATTGCTAGAGAACATTTGATTCCATGGTCATAGACTGATGCTACTGAATTACAGTAATAACAACAGCAAACATTACTGGCCGTTCCACTATCTATCAGGCTTTGTGCTACGCTTGCTAAAGACAAACATTTAAGCATTTCTCCCGATAGCTCTTTTGAGTTACAATCTATTGTACATGGGGGAAAAGTGATATTCAAGAATGCGACAGAATGTGCCCAAGGTCATTCAGGAAAACGAAATTTTCCTATACAGGGGTGGGGAAAGGTAGGTTTATAGTAGTGAATATGGGATACAGTTTATTTTTGTATTATTATTTATTCTTGTATTATATGTTTTTTCCCCCATATGGATAACTGCAAACATACTTTTGTCCACCCTGTGTAATCTCTGAGCTAACTGATAAAATATGTGAGAAAAATAAGCTTTTGTTTCTTCATTTTTTTCTGAAAAATATGAACCTATGTATTTAAGATGTCAACATCTAGCTATTTTGGGGGTTGCATACAGTCTGAAAAATTAGAACAAATGTTTGTTTACAACTTCAGAGCTCAGTGATATGTGGCCGTGGACAAAATTATCACTCTTATTGTATAAAGATCTATTAAATTATACCAGTGGCAGTGGAGCTTGTCTTAGCTTCCATAATTTTTCAGACAAATCATATTGCAGATTACATTGTGGCATTCACTTCAAAGGCTTTTTGTCTCTTTTTTCCCAGTAGATTATTCTTTGAAGACCATTTGTGTTAAGGAGTATGCACTGCACTTTCTTTTCATTTTTTAAAGTGTCCCTGGTGATTCTGCTGAGATGTATATTGGAGTAAATGTGTGCAAAAAATATGCATAGCAAAGCATTACAAATGGAAAGTAAATAGATATTTCTCAAGAAAAGACACAAAATGTTTATTTTTTTTCTCCTGTGTTGCACAAAATCCAAATGAAGTTTTGTAGGTACTATGGTTGATTTATTTTCTTCACAAAAGGATAATGTTAGGGGTGTGAATATATCTGACAGTTCATCTGTATATGAATATGTGTGTCTGTAAGTCTAAGTGTTCCTGACATGTTCTTGCTTCATTTGGGTGCGGATGCTACACTTGTCTTTTCTGAATGAAAAATTTCCTTTGGGATATTTTTCTTCTTTTCCTGAGACAGTTTCACCAATTAAGAAATTAGAACTCTTCCATTATAATTATGGAGGAAGAAAAAAAAAGGGCGGGGGGGAAAGCAGAGGTCACATTTTAGAGATGTGCAATCAGCATGTTTTGTCTATCAAAAGCAGAAATTGTGAAAGAAACAGTAAGGAAGATTATTGATGAGATTTTGTTTCACTGTCAATACCATTGTTTTAAATTTACAATTCATTTTATTTCACTAATTAGGAACCTGGGACCTTAGGATGTCGAGGTTATTTAAAATAATAACATATCAAAGGCAGTCATGTGGAACACTGATGACACTCAAGACTTCCCTGGGTTTGAATTTCCTCCTCTTTAAAATGAAGAAAGCAGAATGTATGCCACCTATTGTGGTCTATTCCAGATCCCTATAAACAGCTGAGGATCACAGGCTTGTATTTGCATTACATAAATTACTTTATAAATAAAATAATATTTTTAAATATGCCTCCCTGTCAGACCTACTCTTAGTCTTTTGTAGAGTATTACTTGCCCACAGTCCTCTACAGGGGCATTCTTATTTTTCCTGTGATTCCACCTTCCTGGTCATAGGTGGTCACAGAGGGAAGGACACCTGATCAAATATAGCCAACCCAGTTTCCTGCTTTGTTCTATGAACTCATTTGAGGTAACCACAACAAGCCCAAGTACAGAGAAGCAGAGAGCGGAACGTGTGTGCAAGAAGGTGGAGGTCAGACACCACTGGGCTCTGGATGGATTGGGCAGGTACAGAGCAGCCCAGAACTCAAGGTGACCCTGTTTCCACAAACAAATCACTCCAGGACAGGAAATACCTTTTATTCTGTCCTTGGATTCCCAGGGTTCTCCCTATCATGAAATTGCTCTTCATTGTCTAAAATTTGGGTAGAACTTGGGTCCTCCATTCACTAGGACCAAAATGAAACTCTCAAAAATATTTGGTGAGTTCTCTGACCGATGAAAATCAATCGTCAGAGAAATAAAATCCCAGAATCATTTACTTATCTATTCACTTAACACATTTTGATAAAAATAAGAGTACCTTATATATACTAGGCATTTCCAAGGGTCTGTGGATACAGCAATCAACAAAATGGACAAATATCTCTGTCCTTATGAAGTTTGCACTTCTGTGGGGAAGTAAGGCAATAAATAAGAAGAATATAAAAGAGTAATTGATGTTAATGATGCCTTTTAAAAAGGAAAATCAATAAGAGGGAGAGGACAAGAAAATGTGTGAGGGGGGAAATTAAAATATTCTATGAAGTGTCCAGAGAGCCTTTATTTACAAAACGACGCCTGAAGATGAGGGAGTGAGCCAAGAGGAGAGCCAATGGCTGAGAAATCAAGGAAGAGAGAGGAAGAAAAGAGGATTTTAGGTGGAAGCATGGAAAGCAGGTTTGTAAAAAGTAAGGGTTCCCAGTCCCACAAGTAAAAACCTGGAAAGTCACCACTGGTAAAAACCTGAGCAGACAGAAAAATCAACAACTGCTCTTGGCTCCCTTGGGTCCATAAGGGAGGGATGGTCACAGGGCAAACCACTGGCCCAAGATTGGAGAAACAGATGCAAGGCCAAGGCAGCTGCACTGGCTTCTTGGAGCAGAGACTTGTGGGAAGTGATGGGTACAAGTGACAGGTGGAAACCTGAATTGTGATTCCTGAACCACTTGCTGACGGCTCGGTGTGGACAAGCCTGAGAGTTAAAAACTCCAAGAGACCCAGCCATAAGGACACCCCCACAGTTTTGTGAGATTTACCTCAACCAGATTCCCAAAGTAAATAAGGGAAAAGGAACCATTTTGAAACACCTGGGAGCACTCTGTTCTCGATTCCTGTTCTCAGGAGAGACTGCTTAACCAGCCCTAACTTGCTGAGGTATGATTATCATAACCTCACTGGTCTGGGGATGGGGAGTAGCCTAGAACTCTAACCCACTTTTGCCATCCTGTCCCATCAAAGTGGGGGAGAGGAATGAAATCTGAGATGTACTTGGGTAGTTCACAGTCCAGGGGCACAGGCTCAGAAAAGACAGACCTCTCAGACTATGGAACACCTTCTCTCCCCCCACACCTCCCACCACATTGCTATAGGCCTTAAACCCTGTCCATGTCTGGCTATCAGGAAAATGTCATAGGGCATAGCAAATGGAAATGCACACAATTTGAAGAGACAGGGCAAGTGTCAGAACCAGACATGGAAGGGATGTTGGAATTATCAGACCATGAATTTAAAACGACTATGATTAATAAGCTAAGGGCTCTAATGGATAAAAGAGTCAACATGCCAGTGAGATGGGCAATGTGAGCAGAGAGACTGACATCCTAAGAAAGGAGTAAAAAAGAAATTACAGATACAAAAATACTCTAAGAGAGAAGAAGATGCTTTTGATGGGCTTAATAGTTGACTGGACACTGGAGGGAACAATCTCTGAGCTTAAGAACATCTCAATAGAATTTTCCAAAACTGAAAAGCAAAGAAAACAGACTGAAAAAACACCACCACCACCACCACCACAACAGAATATCCAAGGACTGTGAGGCAACTACAAAAGATGCTCACATTACTCATGACTTTGCATAGTGTTACATGAAAGTGGACTTGGATTAATTGCAAATGTAAAAGCAAAGTCCACGGCAACCATTCAAAAAGTGAAAAAAATAACTAATATACTAAAAGGAGAGAAAAATGGAATCACATAAAATGCTCAATTAAAACCATAAAATGCAGGAAGAGTGGAAGACCAAAATAGAACAAAGAGGAAGGATAACAAATAGAAACAGTAATGAATATGGTAGAGATTAATCTTACTATATCAATAACTGTCATATCAATACCAATGACCACTCTATCAGTAAACACTATTTCAATATGAATAATCACTAAGTCAATAATTACTTTGAATGTCAATGGTCTAAATTAGGGGTGTCGAACTCAATCAGAGAAGGGGCCAAAATCTAAAATCCAGCCTAAATCGCGGGCCGAATGGTTTACTGAACAGTCATAAACTGACAATGTCATAAACTGACAGCGGAGTGCAGTGATGACAGCGCGGTGCGGGCCACATTGCAAGGCCTGGCGGGCTGGATTTGGCCCGCGGGCCTTGTGTTTGACATATGTGGTCTAAATGCAGAGATTAAAAGGCAAAGATTGTCTGAGTGGATCAAAAACATGACCCAACCATACGTTGTCTACAATAATTCTAAAATTTATCTTGAACCACTTAAATATAAAGAAACATATAGGTTTAAAGAAAACAGATGGAGAAGAATATACCACACTAATAGTCAGCTGAATAAGAAGGCTAGAGTGAATTTGAGGAGGTCCGTGGAATACATATCCCAGAGTAATAAGTAGCCAGATTGTGTAGAACTTTGTTTCCAATTCTCTTACTTTAAAAAAACAAACTTTTTTGGTAACAATGGGCAAGAGACTGGTATCAATGCCTGCTGTGATATAAGAGGCTAAGATATGATACACATTTTTTCCTTGGATGCATTGGAGCAAGAATAAAGATATAAAGCCATCAATTCAATTCCTCATTGCGCTATTTATATCGTATGGTAATGGGATAATTACTTAACTCTATAGGCTTCAGCTTTTTCATTAAAATTAATGATAAGGGATTGCATGAATTATCTTAATTTCAATATAAAAGCTCATGACTCTATGGCTTATCTCAGAGTTTGTTAACAGCGATCTGTGGGCTATTAGTCAGGACTTGTTTGAAGCAAAACAAAACCTCATTTCAAAACTAGCTCATGATAAAATGCAATAGCAGTAAAGGGAAGGCACATGACTAATGCATACATTGGGGACCTCATCTGTGTCAAGTGCAGGAGGGCAAGGGCAGAGCTCAGATGCTCAGGACTCTGTGGCTTCCATCTCCATACTCTACAGGCTGCCTTACTTCTCTCTCCCTGGTGTTTTCCCTGAGACAGAAGGCTCTCCCCAGGAGCTCCTAGAACACATTTCTCACTCTTAGTAAGAGACTCCTCAGTTCCAATTAGAAGACCCCTGGAAATGCATCATCTGCTCCTTTCTCTGGCCAATCTCCATGAAAACCACATCATTAAAGGGGTGAGTAGGAGAAGCCAATCCCTAAAATAGAGGGGGAAAGAGTGTCCTCATTAGAGAGCTAAAAATTAACTAGCAGAGTAACAGGATACAAAATTAATATTCAGAAATGATTGCATTTTCATATACCAACTAGAGACCCAGTGCACGAAAATCTGTGCACTCAGAAGTGTCCCTCAGCTCAGTCTGCACCCTCTTGCAGTATCAAAGCAGCATTGTTCTGGCATAAAAACACAGATCAGTATAACAGAATAGATGAGACCGGAATAAATTCCATGCCCAGATGATCAATTAACCTATGACAAATAAGGCAAGAATATAAAGTGGGGTAAAAATAATTTATTCAATAAATAGTATTAGGAAAACTGGACAGACATATGAAAAACTATTAAACTAGACCCCTTCCCTAACCATATAACATAATAAACTCTAAATGGATTAAAGACCTAAATGGATTAACATTTGAAATCATAGAACTCCTAGAAGAAAATATAGGCAGTAAACTCCTTGACATCACTCTTACTAAAAATTTTTTTTGGATATGTTTCCTCTTGTAAGGGAAGCAAGAGAGAAAATAAATGAGACTCATATCAAATTGAAAAGGTTTTGCACAGTGAGGGAAACCATCAACCAAAGAGAAAGATAATCTACTGCATGGGAGTAGATATTCACTAAAGATACATCCAATGAGAGATTTAATGCCCAAAAACATATAAGAAAGTCATACTATTGTATAATATTGTATGTCAAACTCAAATTGAAAAACAAATTTTAAGAAATAAAATATTTGACATCACCTCATAGTGAATTCCCTCTTCCCAGGCCCTTGCTGACACCAATCTGATTTCTGTCCCTATAATTTTCTCTTTTCCAGAATGTCACATAAATGGTAGCACATAGTATGTAGACTATTAAGTCTGGCATCTTTCACTCAGCATAATGCCTTTGAGGTTCATCCACTGCAGTTATTGTATTTCTATACGTAGCTGAGTAGTATTTTACAGTGTAGTTGTTCTGTAATTTTTCCACTTATCCATTAAATGACTTTTTGTTTCTAGCATTTTTACAAATAAAGTGCAATAAACGTTCATGTAAGGTTTTCTGTGGACATGTGTTTTCTTTTTGTTCTTGCATAAATACCTAAGTGTGACATTGCTGGATCATATGCCAAAATCTTCACACCAACATATGAGAGTTTCAGTTGTTCCATATATTTGCCAATATATGGCATTGTCCATTTTTAAAGAGGATTTTTAGAATATAGCTGATGGGAAAAGAGAAAACTTGAATTCAAATATGTCTTTTGACTATATGAAACAAAATGAAATAAGTTTGAAAGTAGGTCTATATTTATAGAATTGCGTAAAGTTATTTTTCATGTAGTATTTATTTTGTATATGGAATCCCAAGGTAATGAGTCATAAATTATTGCCTAATCGTTAAAGTACAGAAAATCAGACTACAAAAGTCACCATATGGTTTGAATATGCTTTCATTTCATTTGCTGATTTCATGGTAGAACAAAACTCATCTTTAACTAGTATCACTACCAAAAGAATTTGGGAAAGTGACATTTCAAGAATTCAATTCGGAAATTAGAAATGTTACTTTGGGCACAATTGACCTTCATTCTCTCTCGAATAAGAAACGTCTGAAGCTTGATGGAGATTCCTCTTAGATGATTTTGTATGTAAAAAAGAAACTAAACAGCATGTCTTTTATTCTTCCTCATGAGCATTAACTGAAGGTCCTCTCTCCATAAAGCGCCATGAGCGTCAGGCAGGTCAGAACAACACTCTCCCTCCAGGGATATGTTCTGCCTCCCCACAGTATATAATTACTTCTGTCCTTACTAAACTTTACAGAAAGAATAATTGATGGCCTTTGCCACTGCAGACTTTCCTGAAACCAGGAACAATTTTGAGGTTTTTTGCTAATACAAAGTCTTCCTTGAGAAGTAGAGGGTGTGTGTGGAGAATACCAAGCAGATTCTTAAGGAATGAGTCTCCTTCACGTTTGTGTCATCCTGCTGCCAATGATGTTTGTTTGTATGTCACGTCCTCTCTTAGGAGTTTCATACTACTAATCTTTCTCCCCTTTTTTCTCTCCTGATTTTTCTTATTCCTTGTAAGTGGTATCCTATTCTATCTCAGCGAGATTCGAATATAACCATGCTTGTGTTTCAAATGAGAAAATTATTTCAATGAATTATCTATTACCAGTAAGATAAAAAGATGATCCTGAAAAATGGTCTCATTTGTTTCACATACTTTTCTCTTCATTCGAAATGCCTCAAATTTGATTTTTTTTTTAAATCTTGCCACGTTTTATTAATTCCAGAGTATTTAGATGTACTTTACAGCATTGAGGAAATAGCTATTTATTTTGGTGATATAAACTATAAGGGAATTTTTAAACTTTTTTTGTTTTACATATATATATATATATATATATATATATATATATATATATATATATCTTCCTCATCAATAAACCTAGCACTCTTTAAAAGAGGCAACTGTGCATATGGTAGATCCTAAGGTTTTTGAATCTATATCATGTGCCAAAGAGAAAAAATACCCAATTTTATGTTAGCCATTGATTTCTATTTCAGTTTTCACAATTTAATCCATTCAACTACTAGGTATTTCTTAGTGACTTTTCATCTGTCTTAGGACTTCAATTTTTTCCCTGTAGAGATTCCATGTCCATCTCTACTACTTTTATCTCCTCACATCCCCGAAAATCCCATTGAGATGAAAAAAAAAAAAAAAAAAAAAAAAAAGTCAAAGAACTAAGATAACTGTCTGTGAACCAGAGCACTTGGGTCTCATTCCTAATGCTACCACTTCAAGGTATGTATGATTAGGAGAGTTAGCTAACCTCCCTTGGACTAGTTTTCCAGTTTGGAAAAGTGGGTTAGTTACAACTACACCTAATGCATAGAGCACATGTGTCAAACACACGGCCCGTGGGCCAAATCCAGCCCGCCAGGCCTTGCAATGTGGCCCGCACCGCGCTGTCATCACTGCACTCCGCTGTCAGTTTATGACATTGTCAGTTTATGACTGTTCAGTAAACCATTTAGGCTGGATTTTAGATTTTGGCCCCTTCTCTGATTGAGTTCGACACCCCTAGCATAGAGTATTTAGGGATGAGACGAGTTAATGCATAGAGCACCCAGTCACTTTCCTGGCACTTGGTGGGGGCCATGCTGTTTTCAGCCAGCGGTTCAGGTTGGTTCCATGTATCCTACACTCCTACACTGTCTTCTCCTACCCCAGAAGGCATGCTAAATGTCTTAAAAGCAAAAAGTTAGTTCCTTCCGAAGAGAAATTCTGATGTTGGATCATCTGAGAATCCATTTATCTCATTGCTGAGGATCTATCTGTGTCATCCATGGTGCTGAGCAAAGTAGATGGCTTGGGAAATGTTTTCATTTTTTATTAACATTTGTAAAAATAGTGAGGAGGGAGCAACCTTAGTGGTAACTAACAGTTATGAAACAGGTATTGGGCCCTGGCCAGTTTGGCTCAGTTGATAGAGTGTTGGCCTATGGACTGAAGGGTCCCAGGTTCAATTCCGATCAAGGGCATGCACCATGGTTGCGGGCATAGCCCCAGTGCGGGGTGTGCAGGAGGCAACTGATCAATATTTCTCTCTCATCGATGTTTCTAACTCTCTATTCCTCTCCCTTCCTCTCTGTAATATCAATAAAATATATATTTAAAAATGTACCAGTATTGGGATACATTATTTACAAATGCAATTTTAGAGAAAAAATAGAGACTGCTATTTCCTGCTCTATCATATTTTGCTATGAGACCTGTGTAAGCCAACGTGTTATCAATTTCAGTAAAGTGGAATCATTTCAGCATCTATGGAGTCAGGTACACTGGAGTTGTGGACAATGAATGGGCTTTGGCACCAGATGGTCCTGGGTTTGCAGAATAACCACCAGTTCTCACACATGAGATGTTTATAAAGTAACACAACCTCTTTGAGTTTTAATCTCTTGTGAAGGTAATAATACCCAGGTGAATATTTATTTTAAGGACTGAATGAGATGCTGGGCATTAGAACCCATAGCAGAATGTCCTCTCCACACACAGTAGGTACTCATTAAATGTTATTCATTTCCTAGTCCCCATACAGATCACAGGCAGAGAAATTAATCTTTAGCATCAATGAGTTGGATAATTAGTTCAATTCCTCATTTTATGACTGATTCCTGTAAAAGCTGATAGATGTAATTTAGACCAGGTTCAGGCCTAAGACTTATACTATCAGGAACGACAGTGGAAGTCATATGGCCTAAGGTGGCTATTTGTCTTTGGTGTGGAGGCAGGATTGAAAGAGAAAGGGACAAAGGGAATTTTGAGGCCAAGGTCAAGAACAGATGTAGGCAAAATCAACTCACTTGGTGTTTGCTACATGAAAAATGACCTGCAATTCTCTAGGCTTATAGAAGCAAGCATTTATTGTCATGGTTCTGCAGGTCAGCTGGGTTTCTCTGATCTGGGCTGAGCTGAGGTGGCTCTGCCACACACATCTTGCATCCTTCTTAGATAATGAGAGCTAGGGCTTGTTCCTCTCATGGCAAAGCCCAGCACACAGAAGGACAGGTGCAGTCCAGTCAGCATGGCTCACTGGTGGAGTGTCAACCTATGAACCAGTAGCTCATGGTTCAATTCCCAGTCAGGGCACATGCCCAGATTGCAGGCTTGATTCCAAGTGTGGGGCAGCCTATCAATGATTCTCTCATCACTTTCATCACATTATGATTCAATAACAGTAGCAAAATTAGTTGTGAAGTACAATAAAAATAATTTTATGGTTAGGGGTCATCACAACCTGAGGAACTATATTAAAGGGTCATGGCATTAGAAAGATTGAGAACCACTGACTTAGAATGTCTGGGAACTGGGTCTTTCTGCTCAATTACATGGATGCCAGTGACCCTTCCAGTGATGTCTGCTTTAAGACAACTCTATCAGTTATAAGGGCAATTCTGAGTTATACTTGACAAAAACTTAGAAAAGGGTTTTGATTTGGGTATCAGCTCACCTAAGATGGCTAATCTTTGCAAACGGATTTTCAAAACTTTGCTAAAGTTTATCTTTGCAAAAGGATTTTCAAAACACAAAAAACTTGCAAACTGAAAACTGAACTACTTTTCAAGTTTTAATTTATATTCTGTCTCTGATTTTTCATTCCAGCTATGGGCTTTAAATGATGGTGTATGTACTCCACATTCTACAAGGGTAAACATAAATGAAACTCATAAAATTTATCAAGGCTCATTGAACCACAAGTAAATGGCTTCTCTCTTTTTGGTATTATTGCAAATTAATTGTCAGTCATTTGCCTAAAATATTTTCTGATTTTAATTAATAGTTGATGTATTATTTTTATGTGTAGATTTTTAAAAAAAATGTATAGCTTCTTTTGGTTCAGGGTACTCAATACAAGTATAATTGGTGTTCTCCCATGTCTCCACTACATCCATTCCTCAACCACTCTAGGTCTGGGCTACTCATGCTTCATGTAAACCACCCCCACCCCCACCCCCACCCCCGGGGATTGCCTTCCTTTCATGGCAGCTGCTTCTCTCAGAGAGTTAATCCCCATGCTCTCCACCACACTGGATATTGTGTAGATATAAGGTGTCCTGCCACACTGGATATTGTGTAGAACATTGCTTTGGTCCATCATATTTATCACATCATATTAATCCAGGGCAGAGCAAAGAGAAACAAATACTCTAGAAGCCCTTACTGTGAGAATCTCCACAAAGATTCAGATTGCCAGCACATTCCATGAAAATAAAATTCTTTTGCACACTGTTCCTTTGTTATAACACATGAGATTTCTTCAGGTTCTGCACACTCCACACTTGAGGGCAATGCTCAGACTTGTCTATGAGGTTATGTGGAAGACTTAGTCTTGAGTGTGGTCCTGAGGACAAATGTTTGCTACAGCTCATCCAGGCTGAGGCACATGTAGCCTCTTCAGCCACATGAGTCAACAGACCTCCTGGTTCTGGAAGTATCTATAGTATAAGAGAAAATCAGCCGGGACTGGTTTGGCTCAGTGGATAGAGCATCGGCCTGCGGACTGAAGGGTCCCGGGTTCGATTCCGGTCAAGGGCATGTACCTTGGTTGCGGGCATATCCCCAGTGGGGGGTGAGCAGGAGGCAGCTGGTCGATGGTTCTCTCTCATCGACGTTTCTAACTCTCTGTCCCTCTCAATTCCTCTCTGTGTAAAACCAATAAAATATATATTTTTTAAAAAAAAATCAAACAAACCCGCTGTAGAGTATATCTATAAAGACACTAATGAGCTACGCACTTGCAGAGGTCATGACCCTAATCATAGGAAGACACTGCTGCCATCAGCCTGACTTCTCAAGTGATGTTACTCTTGACCAAAGCTGGGTTTCTTCACTATAAAGCTCCTTTTTTTGCCTTCCCACATCTGATTCTCTGAAAGCCAGTGACTAACTCCATCCCATACTCAGTGGGAAGGAAATTGTTATACCACCTGGAGGAATGTATCTTTCCCTGGAGGAGATGAATTATTTGGAAGTTTTCTCTGAGGAAGATTCATTCCTTCTCCCACATTTATTTATTCAATCATTTATTTATATCAATATTGACTCAGATATTTATTTGAGTTATCATAAAACTCTGATTATTTTGCTGCTCATCATTTTCCAGCTTTGGCCCTTGGCAGCTCTTTCAAATTTACTCCTGTATACTTTTTGCATGTCTGCCTCATTTTTTTTTTCTTTTCTTTAGCAATTTCTTACTTTTTGACACTATTAGATCCTCCAAGTTTATCTGGTATTTCCTACTCCAGACCAAGGATCAGACATCTCTCCAAGGAGCCATACGTTTTAAATGTGTTCTAGAAAATGAACTATGCCAAATAAGAGTTTTTATGTCACAAAGTTTACTGTCAACTGCGTTTCTGAGGAAATGGTTATGATGCAGCAAAATAACATATTCTGTGATACAATTTGCTTTTTCTGTCTGTTGCTTTTCCTCATTTTCAGTGGTGACTTTGACTCTTCAACATATATATTATCACAAGGGCTTGTAATGATTAATGACAACTGAGAACAAGTAAGTGGAGTTTGCAGATTTGTATCAGAATTAACCTTGCTGAATCACAGTAAGTTAATGGTTATTCCTTGTTCAGTTATTGCTAGCAGCTCAAATGGTTGAAATTGAGAAGAATGCGACATCTTCATAAGGTAATTTCTTATTCATTCAATGGGAAACTGAATTAGTAGCTCTTGGGGGTAAATGAGAAAGGCCCAGGCATTCTATACCAGGCACAGAGAACAAAGACCAGAACAAAGAGGGAGACCACACCTCTTCCTTCTGAGTATATTTATTCATTTGCTTTTTGTTGTAAATTCTCACCAGAGGATACTTTTCCATTGATTTTTTTTTTTTTTTTGGGGGGGGGGGGGGGCGTTTGAAGAGAGAGCAAAAGACAGAGAGAAAGGTCAGTGTGAGAGAAACACATCCATTGGTTGCCTCCTGCACTCTTCCTGACCAGGGCCTGGGAGGGGAGGAGACTGTAACCAAGGTACATGACCTTGACTAGAATTGAACCTGGTTCCCTTTGGTTCACAAGATGAACTCTATCCACTGAGCCAAAATGGCTAAGTCAGTTCATTAGCTTTTTGACCCATGATAACAGTTTGATTACTTGTTTAGATACTAAAAGACTATGCACTGGAAAGATAACAATGCCAGTATTTTTCATCTTAGACCAAGTTTAATGTAAAAAAAACAACTTAAGTTAATGAACATTCAAACTAAAATGTGTTTCAATAAAAGACTTCACAATTCATTTAGGACTCTCACCTGTTTTTTGCCCTCTCTACAGGAATTGCTTCATTGTCATATTCACACATTTTCTTGAATACATTATGTAAATGAGGGAACTGGTAATTTGTTGAAAGGCTTTAGACTGGTGAGAATATTTGAATATAGCCACTTGGAATTTTCAAATGCTAGCAGTGATAATTGTTGGGTGTGATAATTTATTTCTAATAATAATTTAATTTCCTGGATATGAAACTTTATGTCATCATCATTATGGATGCTGTGAAAATGCTTCTGTTAAATTAAAAGAAGTCAAAATGCAAAGTTTAATTAGCAGAATATATTTACCAGTAAGACATAACTCAGTATACATTAATCAATTAAAATAAATGTAGCAGTATGATGCTCTTTTTATAGTTATGCTCATTTTGCTCTATTCCATAAAAATGTCTTCTCTTTGTTTTATTCCCCATTATCCTGATTATGCCTTGCTATCCACTTCTTCTCACTCCCTTTCATTGGCTTATTCTTTTCCTTAGGATCTCTACATGGGGTTTGTCCTAAGCATCCGAGTTCAGTTTTCCTTTCCATCTATACATGTTCAATAAGACTTTCTATTTTCTTAAAAAAATAAGGCATTTATTTCATAATCTGATTACAGGATTTGGTTGTAGTCCTGTTTGGGTTACAAATTGGCTGCACTTAGTTTTTGTTTGTTTGTTTATTTGTTTGTTTGTTTTTATGTCCTTTTTTTATTTAAGGACTAGAGGCCTGATGCACAAAATTCATGCAAGGGGCTCAGCCCTCACAGTCCCAGCTGTCTTGACCAACCCTCTCAGCTCTGGCTTCATCTGGAAGTTAGTCCAGACAGTCATTCAGCTGTTTGGTCTAATTAGTATATTAGCTCTTTATTATATAGGATAGTTTGTATACAATCTTATATTGCTTACTAGAGGCCCAATGCACGAATTCATACACAGGTGGGGTCAACACTAGGCCTTGCCAGCGATCAGGGCTGATAGGCCAGGCCAATCAGGGCCTGCCGGCTGGGTAGAGGGACAGGGGAAGGGACTGCAGACAGTTGGCCAGCTGCAAGAGGTTGGCTGTGGGAGTGCACTGACTACCAGGGGGCAACTCCTGCATTGAGCATCTGCCCCCTTGGTGGTCAGTGCGAGTTACAGCAATTGGTTGGCTGGTCGTTCTAGTAATCATCTGTCACCATGTAAACTAATCACAATATTTTTCATAAAATTCCACTTCCCCTTTTTAACCATCCCCCACCCCTCCCCTTCTGGTAACCATTTCTTTGGTCTCTTTCTATGAGTTTGTTGTTGCTTTGATTTTTTGATTCTACATATAAGTGAAACTATATGGCATATATCTTTACTTGCCTGACTTATTTCCCATAATGCCCTCCATTATGCAGCAAATTGCAAGATTTCATTCTTTTTTTTATTGCTGTGTAATATTTGAGTGTGTGTGTGTGTGTGTGTGTGTGTGTGTGTGTGTGTTTGGAAGCATCTAGGTTTCTTCCATATATCGGCTATTATAAATACTGCTACAGTGAACATAGGGGTGCAGGTATCTTTTTGAATTAGTGTTTTCATTTTCTTTAGATAAATACCCACAAGTGGAATTGCTGGCTCATATGGTATGCCTATTCTTAGTTTTTTATAGGAGCTGCCCCAGTTTACAGTCCTACCAACAGTGCAATAAAAGTTGTCATAACTTCAACTATCATCTACATATTTCCAACCCTGACCATTCCTCAAAGCTCCAGACTCTACATTCAGCTGTGTATGTGCCTTCTCTCCTGGATCTCTGTTTCTCAAATTTCTAGTCCTCTGATCTGTCCCTATACCTCCATACCTCGCAGTCTTCTCCTTGTTAAAAGGGCTCATGTACCTTCTTCATTTGGCAATCTGTTAAATGTTACCTGTGATCTTCATTTTCTGTTATCCCCTCCATTCAATCTATTGGTCTAGCTCCAAAGTATTTCTGGAATTATCAACTTACCTAAATGTGTGGGGGCTTTTTTGTGTGTGTGGCTGACTCCTTTAAATTTAGCATGATGTTTTTGAGATTCTTTCATATTGTAGCACAGATAAATTTTAAAAATAAATATAGTCCCTTAAGAGTTTTTATTTGCTCCTGGAGTTAAATACTTGTTCATAAGAAGAAGAAATGTTGGAATGAATTGTCTGGTAAGTCATCAATGGTAGAACTAGGTAAGTGCTCAAAATTGATGAATGTTAGATTTTAAGTTAATTACTAGTAATTGAGGTCAGTTATTGCACTGTAAGAATTATTAATGCCCTAATTAATTTATCTATAATATTTTAATCTATAATTCTTGACTAAAGAGTAAGCCCATTTTATGCTAAATTCTGCTAGGAGATTTTGGACTCATTGTTTTCAAAGAATAACAATGAAAAACAATATATCTTTCAAGATCTTCCAATAGTCATAATATGCAAACTTTCTATTAACAGATGTTAAATTTCCCATTGTAAGCAAACAGTGTAAGTCAAGTTGAAAGGTCATTTTTTTATATTTTGGAATATTATACTTACAAAAAGGTCAAGAGTATGATATGTGAACACAGGGCAATAAATCATTTTTGGCAGGAGGAAATTAAAGAGATTAATAATATCACCTTTTGCCTTGATATTGAAAAGAAAACAAAATGAGTTCCATATCGTCTTTATATCATATTTCTTGTGTATTTATCTCCCCATCATATTTGCCACCATTCTTACATGCAATAAATATACCTCAGAGGACATAAATGCAACACTTTTTTCAGGGTTACCATATTCTACAAAGCAAATATTCATGTTGACATTACATTCATAGATTTAAAAAAAAAATCAATGGACAAAACTTAATCCTTAGACCCTATAGAAATTATTGTAATTGAAATTTTGAAAATATTCAACAGAATGATACAATATGCAGATAGTGCTTATTCAACTAAATATTCCAATGTGATATTTCTAGTAGCCCAGACAGTTTCAAAAAGTCTAAAGTAGCTGAAACCGGTTTGGCTCAGTGGCTAGAGCATCAGCCTGCGGACTGAAAGGTCCTGGGTTCGATTCCGCTCAAGGGCATGTACCTTGGTTGCGGGCACATCCCCAGAGGAGGGTGTGGAAGAGGAGCTGATCAATGATTCTCTCTCATCGATGTTTCTAACTCTTTATCCCTCTCTCTTCCTCTCTGTAAAAAGTCAATAATATATATATATATATATATATATATATATATATATATATATATATTATTTTTTTTAAGTCTAAAGTATACCAATACTCTAATGAGCAGCTACTATGTTCCTAGGCACTCTGCTGAATGCTTCACATTGCCTAATTTAACCCTTCCTCCCAGTCTATGAAAAAATATATTTACTCAATTTTTACAGGTAAGACAACAAAGAGCTGTTAAACTTATCTACTTGTACATGATCAACTGGCCTGAAAATGCTGGATCCCAGATTTGAATCTTGGCATGTCTGACCACATAGCTTGGTGGGATAACTATTATGCTCTTCTATAATATCTTCTAACTCCCTGTTGGAAGAGGCTGCACACATGGACCCTGGAGTCACTTTAGCGTTCCAGATAAACCAAGGTCACCTGGACCTGTCTTCCTGAGAGGATCCACTGTTGGAATCCACTTTGGGGACAGCACCCAGAAGTAGGGGGAGGAGGACTGAAGGTGGAAAAGAGGATAGAGGATGGGAACACACAGTAATAAGTTAACAGCACAGCTGGAGATTTGGATAGTACATACTCTGAAAAGCACTTACATCTTGTTATGTACTTCTGGTCAGCTTACTCCTTCTTACTAATCTAAGGGGCGTGTGCATATCAGGTAACTAAGATGGAGCTACCCCCATGTTACCACTCAAATCCAGATCCTGCCTGTACAGATTCTACTAATGCTTCTGCATTTCCACCAGAAAAAAAAGTATCAGTTGCTATGAAAGATGACTAAACCACCATTCTGATCCTCCAGAAATTCATATGTAGAGAAAATAATAAATTCACCTACTCCTATAATGTTTGCAGGATTAGAATTCATATATACACATTTCCTCCCACTCACTTTCAGAAAGCCCACACCTTGTCTAAGAAGGAGCCGTTCAGGATTACTTTGAATATTGTCCAAAATGCATGTACAATATAGAATGAGCACAGGGTGCTCTAAAAGCACTTCAGAGTGACAGGTCAGTTCCCAAACTCATTTCCAGAAGTAAGACAATAGATGACACCGCCCAAATTGCTGTAGTATGTTCGCTTCACTAGAAATCATGATACAGGTGTGTGGTCTGAGACAGCTGTTCTAACCTTTACCCACTGACGCACACATGTGACATATAATAGAAGGGGGTGGGTAGCTCAACTCTCCACACATCTTTCCAATTCACCAGCATCTTTCTGAGTGTCGTGATGCACAACACATTGTGGTGGTAAAACCAGGCTCTGCGAATGTGTTATTCCTTATTAAAATATGTTTTAGCAATGTATTAGTTGGGCTAATTCTATATGGCATTTCCCTTTTGAGCCAAATGGCTTGATTTTGTGGAGTTTCTATGGTAGATGGAAATGACAGATTAAAATTGACAGCAGCTTCCATCCTTTGGTCCAAAGGTCAGTAGTGTCATGGGCACAACCATGAACTAAAAACAAGCCCATAACTCACTTTCTCTCAGGAAAGACCCCAGAAAACCTGTGAGATGCTGGTGTGAGAAAGAGAACCTCAAAATATGTCTGGAATTTCATTTCTAGAGAACACTGTTAGGTAGGATCACAGACCTAATCTTAAAATGGTTAGGGAAATATGACATCATTTGCTCCATTGTATTCTGGAACAAATAGCTATAAATTATCATAGGAAAACTTTTCTAATAAAGACAATTTGTTAAGTGCCAGGGAAAACATTAAAATGTGTAGCTTTTGCATGATAGCAATGAAATTCATCAACAGAAGCAGTTATGCAACGTTCTTTTGTGATTGTTATTGTATGCACAAAATCAATTATGTAAAAAAAAACATTTGAGCTGCTTACAGAGCATGACACAATTAAAATCTCAAATTTGCATCTGAATATTATTCACAGAACTCTAGTGAGTTTTCAGGAAAAGAATTCCTTGAAGGGAGGATGGATGGACAATGGATAGGTAGGTGGATAGATGTATATTGGTATGTAGGTGTATCAGTATATAGATATATACACATAATTCCCGTCAGTTTTGAATCACAGTGAAGCATGGAAGTCATAATTCTTTTCTGATTTTAGGTCTGACAGGTGACAGGAGGAAGATTTCATTGTAGAAAGCTTATTTAATGCAAACCCTTTAAAAGTGATAATACCCTAGCTGGTTTGGCTCAGTGGCTAGAGCCTTGGCCTTTGGATTGAAGTGTCCCAAGTTTGATTCCAGTTAAGGGAATATGCCCGGGTTGTGGGCTCAACCCCCAGTAGGTCGTGTGCAGGAGGCAGCCAATCAATGGATTCTCTTTCATCATTGATGTTTCTATCTCTCCCTCTGCCTTCCTCTCTCTGAAATCAATAAAAATCTTTTTTTTTTAAGTGATAACAATAGTTACCAATGCTTCCATGCAGCCTCCCTGGGTTTGTACACTTGAAAATCCATCATCAAAGGGCAGCTCTGAGCACCTCTCCTAAGTTTTATGGGCAGATGCTTTAAATGGTGCCCCTACTCTCAATATGTGGTTGTAGATTTCCTTTGTTGGTGTTTTCCCCACTCAGATAAAACTATAACCCTCTTATTCATACACACCAATAGGCAACAGCTTAAATGACAATATTAACAGTCTATTATCACCTGTGTGAGAATAAGATGACAGTTTCAAGGCACCCTCTCTGGGAAGTGTCCTTAGTTCCTTGCACCTCTGGACATCCACTTGGCCTTCAGACCGCGAGTAAGAACATGTGTGTTCTCTTACAGGTGCAGGTGCATGCACAGATACACCCATAACACATCTTTATCGATCACATGGAGAAAGAAGGAAGGGATGCTTGTCAAGAAGTCATGTTATATTTAAAATCAAAAGACAAACAATGATACCAGTAGTCTGTCTATCAAGAAGGACAAGCCTTACAAGAAGGGTTGCTTTCTCCAATGCCACTCAATCCTTTTTTGGATATTGTCTTGGGTTAAATAGGCAAGTGGAGTTTGGGGCGGGGTAACTCATGAGAACCACACAAACAGGTCTTATTAGACAAGAGGCACCCAATTCTTGTCCTTGACTTACTTCCTGGCAAACTATATCCTGTTAAAAGGTGAATTCCCTTTCCTAGCCAATTTTCCATTACACAACTTAAAAGAAAATTTTTATGCAAGAGTCCAAGCCTTTCCCACCTCCAAACTGTAAATTGAATCTTGTTGGTATTTGTGTGAAAACCAGGTATTGGGCTTCTAAGAGGTGTGAACATCATTGATTTACTTATTTCAAAATTATTCTGCTCCCAAATTATTCTTATTATCATGTCGCACAAAGAAAATAGAATAGTCCTTCACATACAATGGAATCTTCAAGTGAAACTGGACAACGGGAGGGTTCCTTTTATTTTAATTAATGTTATATATTTAATTCCAACCACCACCACATTATAGCACACACACTCCTATTTTTGTGTATCTCTGCTCTTTCTCCTTCTTATTCTATTTCCTCTTCCCATTGGGTCTAGAGGAGCTGATGGCAGAGCTGGAGGTAGATGAGAGCTACTCAGTAACACCCTGCCATTAGCTCCATAGGCCTGACTCCAACAAAGAAGCTTTCCTCCCAAAATAGCTACACACACACACACACACACACACACACACACACACACATTCATGCATTTAAAAAAATATATATTTTATTGATTTTTTACAGAGAGGAAGGGAAAGGGATAGAAAGTTAGAAACATGGATGAGAGAGAACCATCGATCAGCTGCCTCCAACACACCTCCTACTGGGGATGTGCCCACAACCAAGGTACATGCCCTTAACCGGAATCGAACCTGGGATCTTTCAGTCCACAGGCTGACGCTCTATCCACTGAGCCAAATCGGTTAGGGCACGCTCATGCATTTTAATCCTCTGCTTCAGATTCAGGTTTAGAGTATAGCTAGAAGGCATTACCATTTATTTTAAAAGCATAAGATCTAGTTATTGTCTCCTTCACCCACCTCATTACGTAACATAAAAATTGAGGCCATCGCTTTTGTGAAAAGTGTATGACAAACATTTGTGTGGGAAATCAATATGATTTATTCAACCGAGACCTGACTAAATACAAGATAATGAGTATCTGAGAAAATAAAAGTAAATAAGAATTAAATTTTATATTCATTTATTAAATGAATAAGAATAATAAGTATCGGGATAAAGCCTCTTTTGTTTTATTTTTTTTAACAAACAGACCCCAATCTCCTGGGAAACATTTTAAAAAGTCATTATTATTTTAAGAACAAAACAAGTCATTTCATCTTTTCCCCCTAATTTCAAAATGCCCATGATTTCATTAGTTCTGCTTCTGGTGTTCCAATTTGGGAGCTGTGATGAGAATATTTCACGTCTTTAAGAGTGATAGTGCAGAAATAACGGGATCTCTGGCAGCCCAGATCATTTAAAATGCAAATCAGGCAGCCGTTCTGGGAGTGGCTCTCTGGAGCCCCAGCCAACTTTCCACTCTGAAAGCACAGTGTTCTTTTCGCAAAGCTCCGATTCCGTTAGGCTCCATCTAATTTCATTCTAGCACCATCAATCTAAAGGAGACCATGGAAACAGAACAGAAACACATGGACCTGCTGGATCCTGACCGTTCTTCATTATCCTGGTGTGATGGTGGTAGAGGAAGCACTTCATCTGAAAGCTCGTATTTATGTCAGGCACAGTCCCACAGTGAAAGAATATAAACCCACTAACAGCTTCCGAGGCTTCATCGCCCTGATGGCTGTCCCAGAATCCCTGTCAGCAGCAATTAGCAGTCACAGCTGGCTCACCAAGAAGACAGAGGGGATGACCTGAGAACCCCCATGATGCTGGTGCTCTGGGGGGTGAGGGGAGGAGGAGGAGGAGCTCAGGTCATAGCTCAGCATCCCCTGGGAGCTTCTAGCTTACAAACCAGAGATTCCAGGGAGACATGGAGGCACAGACAGAGGGACTAGCAACCATTAAAGTAATAAATATTGTATTCCCTTCCAGCAACCCCATATCACCACTGCAGGATCCTTCTTAGGTACCCAGAGCCCTGAGCTACCCCTCCTAATGTCCTGACACCTCACATCTCTTCTTCTCTGCTAAAATCCCCATCCTGACCCATCCTCTCTCACCAATACTCCAGGCCTGACTCTCCCAAATTATATTCAATTTCCACATCATAAATCCTATCATTAAAATTTGAAAATCCCATATTTCTTCTATTAAGTGTATTCAATGCTGTTATCTCGTTAACATTCCTTGAAGGTGAGGTTCTCATCTTATCTATTAATTTTATCCTTGTCATATACTACAGTATCAGACAACTGCTGTGCAATAAATATTACATTGAGTAAATGAATCAAGTAATTTCCAAGTATTCACAGCTAATGAAGATGTGCGAAGGCCTTGCACAATGGGGAGGCCAGCACAATCCTCCGACCATCCATTGGCAATGCCCTGCTCAGCCTGGTGAGGTTTGGAATAAAAGGAACGATTTGAGACACAGCATGGATGACTACTTCATGCTGTGGTATCGGTACGGGGAAAGAAAGGGCTACCGATAGAGATGGTATCACTCTGAGCTTTGCATGTTGAGAGAACAAAAATAGAGTGGCCAGAATTTAATAACTGAATGAGGCCTGACACTTCAAAACCACACCACTCATGTAGGCCCTAAATTGCACACTGGTCCACTAGGAATGTACTCACTGAGTTTCGCCTTCTGTGTTCAGGAGCTCAGTGAGGCTCAGTTTTGGAAAATTCCCAGCTCTCTGCAAAGGGCCACCAGGTGGGTAGCAAAGCTCTGTGCAGCGGGATGAGGAGGGGAAATCGTAAAGGAAAGATCTGGTGATGGCTGGCCTAGGACCGTGATCCGCAAACTGCGGCTCGCGAGCCACATGCGGCTCTTTGGCCCCTTGAGTGTGGCTCTTCCACAAAATACCACGGCGTAGCGAGTCTGTTTTGAAGAAGTGGCATCAGAAGAAGTTTAAAAAAATTGGCTTTCCAAAGAAATTTCAATCATTGTACTGTTAATATTCAGCTCTGTTGACTAATGAATTTGCTGATCACTGGCATAGGAGATCATGCTCCCATAACTGTGGCTGATTGGAGGAGGACTAAGGCCACTATGATCTCCCTAATCATTTCTGTTCTTCTCTAAACAATGGTCACTGAACACCCAATTGATATAATTCTTCCACAAGCACTGCAATTCTCTGAGTTGCTCCCTACCCCACAATTGTCATTGACACCGATGACCCAGATCACCTTCAGAGAAGTAAATCCACCAGTAGTACATCCCACCTTCAGCCATGTAATACTGTCCATGAATACAGGTCAAGTTTGACCCTTAATGGGAGAGAAGAGGGGGGAAAAAGCCAGATATTTATCGACTTTGACATTAGATAAGCACCACACCTCAGATTATTCTGTGGAAGGCATGGGTTAAGGGTTCTCCTTTTATCTCCTTCGTTAGTTTGGCTAGTTACATTCCTCAAAGAACATGGTAACATGCACCTACGCTTACCTCTCAACCTTCTTCCAGGGAAAAGGGAAAGCTAAGTTAATGCTCCATTGGCTCAAGTTTAGGCCCCAAATATCAGATGCTCTTCTTGAGAATGTAATTTCCAGCAGCAAGTTGCTGGGCAACATGGCTATTACTCCAAAGAGAATTCCTCATGTGGTTCTTGTGTTTGACCTTCAATTATTATATACTCGTGAAACCTTGAGCTGTGAAGAGTCATAATTGATGTCATGTATTTCACAGAACCTCAAGTCTACCTTAAGTCATTACAACTCAAGATCTACTTTTTTTCTATAAAGATATATATGTAAAACATATTCCTACACACACTGTAAAAGCATAAAAGTAGTAGATCAAAGTGGTGTGGGTCAAGATGAGATGAAATATAGAAAACCATAGTCTAATACAATTATTCTGATTGACAATTTTTTTCAGATGGACTCTTCAATATCTATTAACTGATTAAGGAAAGCATATCAGCTCTTCGAAAGATATTTTTCTGCTACTAAACTTTAGGCTAGATCATGAATGGAAGCCCTACAATTGCACATTTACTAGATATGCCATTAGGGGATTTGATAGGATAGACAATAAAGGGAGCCCAGAAATGAGAAACACCCAAGTACTCAAAGGTGGGGTCGATAAGAGAATTCATCATATAATGACAATAATGTAATTTTACCATTCACATTCCCTATTTTTCACCCACAAATGTGCAGTGTGGGAAAATAAATAGTATATCAACAAGAAAGTTTAGTTCTAACTAAAATTTAAATATATATATATATATGTATATATATATATGTGTGTGTGTGTATATATATATGTGTGTGTGTGTATACATATATATACACATATATATATATATATATACACACACACACACACACACACATGAACATTTATTTAAAGCCAGGGGGTTTTGTGATTGTACTTTCAATTCTCAGTACGGAACCTTGCTTTCGCATGTCCTTTTCCCCTTAAGGGATCATGAATGATTAAAAACTTGGTAATACAAAAAAGAAAATCAATGTTGAAACACAACGAGGAGAAATGTTAGCTAATCAATACTTGGTTATCATTTACATAAAATATAATTTCTTTCTTCTTATTGGCCTTACATCCAGGGACATAACTTTGAATGAGTCCCAAGTTATGTCCAGCATGTGTGTGAGGATGGGATCTTGCAGGCTCCCTCTTAGCTCCTGATAAAACAAAACAGGGCTGCAGAGGGAAGGCGTCTAATGCAAACAAAAGCACCTCCCAACAGGACACAGCGACGATGTTTTAATGCAGATCCCTGTAGTTGTGCCACCTGCTCATCAGGGCATGCTCCTTCAATTACATTCCCTTTCTAAAGAGAGCCTCGTTAATTACAACATGCACTGTTTAATTTCTCCAAAGTTTTAATATCAACAGGAAGTTATAATATAAACACACGATGATTGTAGAAAGCTTCTTCCCGGTCTCTCAGGCACACCTCATTACAATATTGCAAAAAATGAAAGGAGGAAAGTCTAGCCTAGGGTTGTTTAATATGCATCTTAAATCAGGGCCCGCATTGTTTGGAAATAAAGTTGAAAGCTACGCAGAAACCTGAGATTTCTCATCTGAGACAGTGAAGGATTTCAGAAGCGCTTGCTTCTAACTGACATCCTTTAACATAGGTAAAGCCGAGTTTGTGGATAAGCAACTCTTACAGCAAACCCTGGAGTTCAGTACGGTAGCACTGCATTTAATTTTACTCTAAGGTAGCTTCTGTTTTGTTTTTCCTCCAGGGATAAAATTAGCTGGGAACTCGGCAATGTTTTTGTGGTGTGAAGCCTTATCTTTGTTTATTCTTTGTACTTACAGCTGCGGTGGTGGTTCCATTCTAGGTTTGTTCCATGAGGAGGAATAAGAAACAAGCAAACAGGAGCTGGTAAGTTAGCTTACATCAGGGATTCCAGTGAGGATAAAGTGAGCACAGCACAGCAAGTGAACCCTTTATTAGGAGAGAAAGTTCCCAGCAAAGGGCTGAGCCCTAGGAGGCCTACAATAAAAACCACTGACAACTTCCTTAGCATATCCTGGAAGCAAACAGGTCATCTGTACTGATATGTACAAAATCTTCAGATATAAACTGAAACAGTTATTCCTTTCTAATGGCTCACACATGAGTATGGAAATATTAGCTAGCATTTTGGGAATGGAATGTTCTTTTGAAAGCATTATTAAAGCTTTACAGGGGCCATGTTTTTTGTGCAGTCAGATAATATGGAGAACAAAGAATGTCTCTAGCATCAAGGAACATAGCAGGTGGAGCTGCTTACTACTCAAAACTTTCCCCATCCCATCCAGGTAACGAATCTATAATGACACCATGTTTATTATACTACTAGGGTCTCAGTGCACAAAGTCGTGCACCTTGAAAGGAACTGTGGGCTGTGAGAGCAGTGGCTCTGGCGCCAGCTACAGGTGCAAGCAGAGCTGGCACTGGCAGTGGGTGTAAGTGCCAGGTGGAACCATGGTGCATGGGAGCAGAGAATGTTCAGAAACCACCAGAAGCTCACCCCGATGACAGCGGCAAGCATCCCACCCTGGTCTGGCGCCCTCGCTCAACAGCTCCACCATCCCGCCGTGGCTAATGCCCTCCATGTTCTGCACACACACCCCTGGTAGTCAGTGCACGTCATAGCGACCAATTGTTTGGTTGTTTTGCCTTTCAGTCTATTTGCATATTAGCCTTTTATTATATAGGATGTCTCCATTGCTGGAACTCTCGGGTCACTGGAACATTTTTTCAATGGAGCCTCGGTGGTGTTTTGGGTATAGCATATTTGCAACTGGGAAGAAGAAAGCTTTAACCCATTCCTTACTTTTGAGTGCAAAACATCAGCATCCTATATAATAAAGAGGTAATATGCAAATTGACCATCATGCCCTCACAATATGGCTGCCTACCACCAGGCCGGCAAGGGAATTAGTGAGGGACGACCAAATGCCTTAACAAGCAGGCTATGCGGGGTGACCAGGTCAGTGGGGGGGTTAGTAAGAGATGACCAAATGACTGAACAGCAGGTTGTGTGGGGAGATCAGGCCTGTAGGTGGGAACAGTTAGGGGCAACCAGGCCAGCCTAGGGGGGCAGTAAGGGGTGACCAGGCCAGCAAGGGGGGAGGCATGAGGGGCAACTAAGCCAGTCGGGGGGAGGCATAAGGGGTGACCAGGCTGGCAAGGGGGGAATTTAGGGATGAACAGGCCAGCACACAGAGACAGTGAGAAGCAATCAGGCCAGTGATGGGGGGAGTTAGGAGCGATCAGGCAGGCAGGCACGTGAGCTATTAGGAGCCAATGGTCCAGGATTGTGAGAGGGATGTCTGACCACTGGTTTAGGCCTGATCTGATCCTGGGGATCAGGTCGAAACTGGCAGTTGGACATCCCCCAAGGGGTCCCGGATTGGAGAAGGTGTAGGCTGAGCTGAGGGACACCCCTTTCCCGTGCATGAATTTCATGCACCAGGCCTCTAGTATGTTCATAAATGCAACAAACAAGTTTCCTCCCACAGGAAGGATGTGAGGTTTTGTGGTCCATTGTTCCAGTCTCTGATGGCTTTGCACCAGGCATCTTCCAGTAATCACCAATTGAGGACAAGCATTCACGCACTCAACATAAATTGGGTATGTACAGGTGTGTCAGCTATTCTCTTCTGCTCAAAAGAACATTTGGTACAAATCTATTCTAGATACACTTGTCAGAAAAAAGGCATGGAGGTGGTTCTCAATGTGCCCCATTCCAGATTCCATAATTTAAACATCATGGAATCAATTCTCTCCACTTTCATGCAAGTTTTGATACTGCAATAGCTGTTCAATGGCCACAAACGATGCATAAGGTAGATTTTCTATGGACCCTAGGCCTTTGTCCTCTTAGGTTTACCATATAGACTTCCTTTCTCTGAAAATTAAATGAGTTTTCTTACTGAATAAGAAAGAGTTGAAGAAGCACCACATCTTGTTACCTTTTGCCTCTATCAAAATATCATTTTAGTTTCCCCTCATATCGCTTAGGCACTTGGGTAATGGAACATTTGGGAGCTCTAGTAGTTGCTGTTGATGGCCTGCATATATGCCCAGGCCTTACCAATTCTGTGCATGTCTGAGGCACCCACACCCTGACCCCTGGGACCTAAGCATATGTTATGTTACCTGGGGGAAAAGGTGCTACAGATATAATGAATAGGTCTTGAAAGAGGGAGATTATTCTGGATTATCTGGGTGGACTACCATGTTTCCCAGAAAATAAGACATCCTCCGAAAATAAGACCTACTTACAGGTTTCCTTCTGCGTGAAATATAAGGCATCCCCCCGAAACTAAGGCCCCCCTAGGCTAAACATGAGAGATTTGGTTCACTGATTCTGAAAGAAATGGAGTCACAAGAAATTCACCAGGAAATTCAGGAATTGGATTGTTATGATGATGTTCCAGAAGATGATGACATGATTGTCATTGAATAAATGAGTAAATTCTTGATAGTGTAGGATTCACAGTTTGTCTGGTTTGTGTTGACAACTACCGTATCGTACCGTATACAGGTAATAAATTTCCTTTATTTTCATTTAACAATAAATGTGTACCGTATTCTTCTTCATGGAAAACTAAGACATCCCCTGAAAATAAGACCTAGTGCATCTTTGGGAGCAAAAATTAATATAAGACACTGTCTTATTTTCGGGGAAACAGGGTAGTCACATGATCCCTTAAACACTGAGAACTTTCTCCAGCTGAAGTCTGAGAGAGGGAGCAGACAGGAAAGCATGGGAGTACCTTCACGATGGATGGGAGAAGCTGCATGGAGAATCTGAGCAGGAATGGGGCAGAGTCAAGGCGCAGAGGGCTGCAATCCTACAACTGCAAGGAAATGAACATGGCCAACAACGAGAGTGAACTTTGAAACAGGCTTATCCCTGGAGCCTCCAGGAAGGAATGCAACCTAGCAGACACCTTGATGGCAGCCTGTCGAGACTAGGAAGAGCATCCAGTTGAGTTAACCTGTACCTGGCCTTCTGGCTTACACAACTGTGAGATGATAAGTGGGGTTGTTCTAAGGTATTAAATTTGTAGTGACTTATTATAGAAAATGAATACACAGACCAACCTGCAATTGCCAAGGCCTCCTTGCTTTCTCTGAAGGCTTTCTCTGGCCTCCGGAGCCCACCCGCCCTAGAGGAGAAAGAACAGAAGGGCCAGGGAATGACGGTAGATGAACAGTCAGAGTTGAGGGGCTACATGCCTTGCGCCATCAGTATTCATCACTGAGACCCAGAGTTTCCTGGCAGAGTAAGCTCCTGGGGAATGCTTAATAATGCCCCCTCCTTTTTTTTCCCTTCCTTCCCTTCTCATATTATTTTCCTGATCTCTTCTGTTGTTTCTTGGAATCAATTTACAAATAAATAATATGTCTCAGGGTCTATTTTGAGGGGGGGGGACCCAAACTAAGGCAGCACTATTTGTCCTATCTCATCTTTTCTGTAAAATTAAATCAACTGATAATTATGAGACCACTGAAACAGCAATTTCCCCCAATTGGTTATATCTTCACTATAGCAAGTACTTTTTATTCATCATTTGAATTCACCTCTCAAAAAAGACAGAGCTGGATTATTCTCCACTGAGTAGACACAAAAATTGAGGCTTGGAGTTACATAACTACTGCTCATGATTTCACATGCAATGCAAAGAAAGAGATTCACCCATAGCTGTGCGACTCTGAAACCCCTGCACAATGCTATTTAGCCTTTATCAGGCCTTCCTTATCTAGGGTGTAAGCTATTCGGCTCATTCTGTGAAATTCATTCCAGCAGTAGAGTGCACTCTGTACGGAGAAAGCAGCATTTCTCAATGTCATGAGACCCTGCTGAAGAAACAATGCACTTGACCACAGCTTTCGGGGCTATGCCTTCTTCACTGCTCCACCCTCAGCAGCCAGCATAGCTCCTGACACATCACCTACACATGTCTCCTGAATATATGAATCCATAATCTCCTCAATGGCTCCTATTTCCTTTGCTTAGTGACCCTGTGAAGATCTCTTCTAGCTCCTCATTTTCATGTTAATCAGTCTTCTGCCTCCAAAGGCTCTTGTTAGGGAGTTGAAAGACCGCCTTTCCAGGCCAGTGGCTTACATTCTCCAGGTTGGACAGGGCTGACCTGAAGTATCTGGGCTAAACCCGAGTGAAGACAGGAGATAGGAGGAGCAGCCAAGCGTAGGTCCCTCTGCTCTTTTGTGTGGAGACGCTTTCTGCACCAGAGTGTTCCCCAGGGCCTCCTCCATAGCAGTCCAGATGCTCGCTCAACACTGCTCTGTGTGATTTTACTGCTTCATGTAATCTCTCATAAGCAGCAGCCATGAGTGGATGTCAGAATTGGGGAAGATCAAGCAATGAAATGATTTACTCAAGATTGTCCATTCAAACAATGATAAAGCCATATTGTCATAATAACTTGACCAATTTCTCCTAGTTCAGAGCTCACATGAAACACCAAAATGTGCTAAAGAGTTTCTTGTAAAATGTTTTTGAAGAAATGAAACTGCACAAATTCATAATGTCCACAAGGGGTGTTTTCCTAAGGAGACCAGATATTTATCTGTAGCCCTTGAATATACTAAGTTGCCTTCCAGGGTCCCTGCTGTAATTTCTCTTCTGAAGCAGACATGAGAAATCATTGAAGAAGGTAGGAATATAAAGTGTTATCGTTTAGAAGGAAAAGAGAGACAAAACTAATAAAAACAGAAAACTAGCTTATGTGGAACAGCTTTTATAAAATACTAAGCACAGCACCAGGCAATAGCACATGCTCCCTAAACATGCGCCTTAGTTATCTGGTATTTCCTTTTACAATGGCATGCTAATGGTTTACGTAGCAATGGACAGCCAGTGCAATGTTAAACAGCCTCACAGAACTTGACTTCTGAGTCCCACGGGACAGATGGGCCCAATGCACAGAACTCTACCTGCTTGGAGGCTCAGCTCAGCACCCGGTTTCTTTGCATCTTTCACAGGTGCATTAGCTTGGGCTGGCATAACAAAGTACCACAGACTGGGTGGCTTAACGGACAGAAATTGAATTTCTCAGCCTTCTGAGGGCTGGAAGCCCGAGATCAGGGTGCCAGCAAGGTTGTGTTCTGCCGGAGCTCTGTTCCTGGCTTGTAGATGGTCCCCTATGTCCTCACCTGGCTTTCCCTTGATGCATGCATTTGAAGAGAATGACCAATGACCTCTCTCTCTCTCTCTCTCTCTCTCTCTCTCTCTCTCTCTCTCTCTCTCTCTCTCCACTCTCCCCCTCCCCGTCCACCCCCCCCTTCTTCTCTCATTTTATAAGGTCCTAATCCCATCAAGATGTCTCACCCTCAATGAACCACTCCAAACCTAGTTATCTTCCAAAGACCCTCATCTCTGAATAGAATTACTTCAGGGGTTAGGGCCTCACGTATGAACTTGGGGTGGTCACACACATTCAGTCCAACATTTAGTTCAGAGCAGATTTTCAGTTCCTGTTTTCCCACTAACATGGGGCTTCAGAACTGTGCAGGGTCAGCATTGCCAAGGGTTTGCAGCTGGGGGTGGGGGGGCGGCAAAGGATTAATGAAAAGATAGACAAAGATAATAAGAAAAGATTAATGAAAAGACAAAGAGAATAAGCTGAGGCTTGGTGGATCTCCTGTGCCTGGCTGAGGCCACAGAGAAGAATCCAGCCAGCAAGCTGAGGCTTTATTTTATAGCCAGAGGTAAACAAGGTAGTGGTCAATATTGTTACAATGTTCTTGTGAGTTTCACTTGTTTTGGCAGCACTTGCTGCACCTCCGGCAGCCCATTAGCTACTCAGGAAGTATCTAGGGAATGTCATAAGGTCAAGCTTCATGATGCTAAGAGGGCTGTGCCCTCTAAGCTGGGACTGGTAGCTTTGCCAACATGTCAGATCGAGGCTTAACCCTATAGCCGCTCCCTACACTGGACAGGAACACAGTCTTCTTGAGTTGTTGTTTTTTGAGAACTGTATAAAGTGGAACATGGGTGTGGACTCCCAGGAGTTCACACATAATGGGAGATGAATAAACGTCAGGCTCCCTGCCCTATCTCTGGGATTTTGCACCATTAAACCCACTGGCTCCTCTCACATAATAGATCAGTCACGCTTAGCCAGAAGATAAGATCCAAGGAGAGCCATTCATTTCCATAATCTGGACCTCAGCTTCTCCATGAAGAGTTCAGATCAGAGGTTTCCCCAAAATCCCTACAGTGCTAACATTCTCTTCCAATGCTTATTTCATGTTCTTACTGACACTGAGTTCTTAAAGTAATTGATGTTTTACCCAGTATGCAGAACTTTAGTAACAAGAAAATTATAAAACCTAATTAAAGCTCTGATAAATACACTTATAACCAGCTTTGATTATGCTATTACTCATTACAAATTATAAAAGATATATTCTAATATTTCTCACATCTCTTCTGATAATTTTCATCAGAAACTATCTAGCACTTATTAGAATGGTTCAGTGCTAATTTCATAAAATATGACTAGCTGATGCTATTGAGAGGGCTTTCAAAAGCAGGACAGTTTAAGCAAATTATATCAACCTAAAAAAACTGTGCTAGTTTTGCTTTATTCAGAAAACAAAAATATATTAAAAATGCTTACTTATCAATTACATAAGAACAAAATAAAGAGTAAAAGGAGAGAAGGATGCACTCAGAACATTAAAATTGAACATGGATCTATCCTAAGCTCTGTTACTTTTGGACAACATGGTAGAACTGGATGGACCAACCCACTGTAATGAACATTAGTCATAGATCAATAAGTCACAATCTTGGTAGTGTGCACTGAAGACTGAAATTACAAGCACAAGAGTTCCCATTTCTCCACATCCTGACCAATTTCTGTCTTTAGTGTTTTAGATAATAGCCATCTAATAGAGATGAGGACATCTCACTGTGGTTTTGATTTGCATTTCTCTGCTGGCTAGTGATACTGAGCATCTTTTCATATACCTGTTGGTCACGTGTATGTCATCTTTGTAGAGTGTCTAATCATGTCTTTTTAGCTCATTTTTCATCAGATTATAGATTCTTGTGGCCTTTTTTTTTGCTTTTGAGTTGTAGGAGTTTCATATATACAGGGGTAGATAAAGTAGGTTTATAATTGTTTATATTGATAATACGAACAAATAATACAATAATTAATAGTACAAAAATAAACTGTTTCATGTACTCAAAACATAAACCTACTTTTGCCCACCACTGCATTTTAAAAATTAACCCCTTATCTGACATATGGTTGACAAACATTTCCTCCCATTATACAGTATCTTTTCACTCTTCTGTATCCAGTGCTGTGCAGGAGCTTTTTAGTTTGATGAGTCCCTCTTGTATATTATTGTCTTTTGTGCCAATGTTTTATTTTTTTTTTTCGTGCCAATGCTTTTGTTGTCATATCCATGAAATCATTCATGGAAATCAGTATGGATATTTTTTTAAATTATAAATACAACTACTGTATGATTCAGAATCACACTTCATGCATTTATCCAAAAGAATTAAAATCAGCATCTCTAAAATATATTTAGCACTCCAGTGTTGAATGATGCATTAGTCACGATAATGAAGATGTGGAAATATCCACTGATAAACAAGTGGCTAATGTAAATGTGGTATACACATATAATGAGACATTATTTAGACTTACAAAGGAATGAAAATCTATCACTTTCAACAGTGCGGATGAACCTGGAGGGCATTATGCTAAGTGAAATAAGCCAGTCACACAAGGAAAGGAGGGCGAGAGTCCATCTATATGAAGTATATAAAATAGCCACACTCACAGACACAGAGACTGGAATGGTGGTTATTGGGGGCTGGGAGAAGAAAAAACTGGGAGGTACCAATCAATGGGCATAAAGTCTCATATACATAAGATGAGTAAGTTACAGACAACTGCTGTACAACACTCTTTCTATAGTTCTATAACAGTACTGCGTTGCACACGTAAAATTTTGTTAAGAGGGCGAATCTCATGCTAAGTGAGTTCTTGCCACAATAAAATTTAAAAAATAATAATAACAGGCTAAATTTAGCAGCTAGTAGTCTAAGACTTTGAACATGACCTTGAAGTAAAAAATAAATCAGGGAAGAAGAGAATCAATTGCCTAATTAATAGCTTCGGAAGCTTTTGTTTTATTTAACAATACTCCTCAGATACCCCAGCATTAAGCTGGCATAATCATGGAGAAGGATGGCAAGTGCTTTTTCCAGTTTTGCTCTGTATACTTTTCAACTGCTAAAATCTTTTTAAATTATCTACCCAAGCATGGTTTGTGGAAAAGAGATAAAAAGCTAAAAGCAGGGGGGAAAAACACATTATGCAGCAAACTCATTTGAATGATTTATTTTAAAATGTTACTGAAGAAAAGAAAGGAAATTCTTTAGTACACAGAATCTATGTCTGAAATCCTTTGGGGAGATACAAATTTATTTTACTCACATAATCTGGGCAATAAAATTATGGCATAATCACACAAACATTTTATGAAATAATGTGTGGTAACTGAGGAATGCAAATCACTAGGCAATTTCCAGATCTCCATATTATTTGCATATTTAGAACAGGCTACTTCTAGAAATCTATTTTGCAGAAGGACTAGGATGTGTGTGCGCACACACCAAGAGTTACTGAGGGATTACTATGCCTCTCTGTCTCATTCAATACGGACAAGTATCCTTCTCTATAGATTACTCCTCTTCCCACCAGGGAACCCACATAATGATTCTTAGGGGAAAGCCATTTATCAAGGAGAGGGAGGCAGGCTCAGCAGGCCAGGCAGGGCCCGGATGAGCAGGAGGGGCACTGGGCCCAGGCTCGGGTTTTGCCCAGGCTGCCTGCTGCTTTGCACAATGCATTCCTGGCCTTTGGGGATTGGGCAGAAACTGGTAGTCTGACATCCCTGAAGAGGTCCCAGATTGTAAGAGGGCGCAGGCCAGGCTAAGGGACCCTATCTGTGCACAAATCCATGCACCAGGCCTCTAGTAATTATATATGGTTTCAGGTGTTTATTGGAAATACTGGGGAAAAACTCTGTATAGTATATGATTGTCTAACCACTATGGTGTACAACAGAAACAAATACAAAATAATACTGAATGTAAACTGTGATTGAAAAAGAAAAGAAAAAGAAAACAATCCTCTCAGAGAAAAATTTCACAGGGAGACAGAGGGTAAGAAGAAGTGAAAATAGAATCTAGGAAAGTTCAGTGTCATAATGGTAAGAACAGAGGAATTTTGTAAGTTTAGGCCAGGGCAATGTATTAGTTTCTTATTGCTGCTATAACAAAATTATCATAAATGTAGTTACTCAACACAAATTAGTAATCTTACAATTAAAGAGAGCAGAAGACTGAAATGGCTCTCACAGCAAAAAGCTAGGTGTCTGCAGGGTTGTGTTTTTCTTGTTCTTCTTTCCTGGAGGCCCTAAGGGGGAAAGTTCCCTAGCCTTTTCCTGCTTTTAGAGGCTGCATGTGTTGCTTGCCTGGTGGTGCCCTTCATCTTCAAACTAACAATTACAATACTCTCCATTCTGATTCTGTGTTCACATCCTCTCTCACTTTGACTCTCCTGTCTTCATCTTCCTCTTGTAAGGACCCTGTGATGACACTGGGCCCACCCAGATAACCCAAAATAATCTCTCTATCTCAAAATCCATATTCTCAAAATCCCTTTGCCATGTCAGATAACTCCTATAGGTTCTGGGGATTAAAATGCAGACATATTTGAGGGGCCATTATGCTGCCAACACAGACTGGCACAAATGCATAAGAGCATTAGTGAGCTTTTAAGATAGGAAGGGGAAGCCATGAAGAGGAAATGGAAACAAAGATGAAGATTCTCATTCGAATAATTCATCAGCATAAGTAAAAAGAAAGTAAGATGGCTGAGTAGCTATCTCAGTTACACCTTTCTGACCAAGAAAGTCTCTTTTACAGTTAATTATAAACATTATTAGATATAACTTACCAATATTTTTCTAAGATAAAATTTCTATCAGCAAAATGCATGGATTTTATAAAATGTATAATTTTACGAATTTCGGTAGATGTATACACAGGACTAATCAACACTCCAATCAAGATAAAGAATTTTTCAATAACTCTACAATAAAATTCCCACACCCTATGTGAGAATCTCATCTTCTAGTTGCTTGAATTCATCTTGATGTTCAGTTGATGTTGCTACTTTATAGAGAAATGGTCAAATGATGTTTCTTTTACTGTTTGCTTTTGAAAAAATTTTATCGGCCAAATATAAACATATGCATACATACACACACATATATTACATGTTTACAAGCCCAATTTAAAAACCATAAAACAGTGTTCCCTACCAATAACTTCGTAAATTGTTACAGTTTTAATTGTTTTTAAAAGAATATCACCACTTGTAAGCAAATACTTAAAAAAATACTTATGTGTACATATTTTAGTTATTGATTCTTATTTTTAATGGAATAAAGAAACTAATGTCATAATCTGGTGGGTATAATTACCCTAGATATTTTATCATGCTGTCATGTTTTAATAAAATTTTTATGTTTAATTCTTAAATGTGCTCAAACACACTGCTCAGAGTCCTTGGGGCAATCACAATATATGCTGCAGATGCATGAGGGGAAAAGAGAAAAGCTATTAGTGTTAAGAGTTGATGGCCATTTAAATCCTTCACACATCAGTGGAAGAATAGATTTCTTTGTACTGGAAAGCACAATGCCTACTTGCATATTATAGATTTGTGATTAAATTACACTTCAAATCTCACCGAAAACTTGTATAATTAAAGGCTTTGGAAGAAGTATAATCTTCCTGCATTGAGTAAAACTTTGCTTTTTTTTTTTCTGTTGGTCTCTTAAATGACCTTATTCTAAAATGTTTCACGAATCGAGTTTTAAAATGGCAGCAAAGTATTGTAACAAGTCCCTTGAAAGTCAATGCCACTGATTTCCATTCATGCAGATGCAGTAAGTTTCTCACTGGTTGATGTTCTTCTTTTCAAGTAGAGTCAGACTAAAGACCAATTCCTACATTCTGCCCTGCCCCACTTCCCACCCACATCTTCAGGACTGCACGCGAATATTCTTGAACAAGCAACATGACAACATCTCATGTCAACTGATTTGTTCTTTTCTTCTAAAACTTTGAGCATTGCTATAATAAAATGAACTACATTGATGATAAACTACAAATAAAAATATTTATAAGAATGCATTCTAATAATGAGATATGTATGAAATAAAATACAATGTGAAATATTTATTGAATATAAAATAGATAATATAAAATTTAGATTTAAACATTTCAATCTATCAAGAGAAATGCCAAATTCAGATAGATCCAGAATGTGAATGGGAAATGCAGCTTAATTATTAATATATTTCTTTAGTGTTCCTGTAAAAGTAACACCATCTGTCTCATGCAGAACTGTACTCCAGTCAGGGGACCCAAATCTCAGTATTACCATGGCTTAAGACCCTAACAAGTCAATAACTTTTAACTATTTACCACTATATCTTGGTGACCTCAAAATATGTATCTTTAGAACAGTTGTTTATTGAATTAATGTTTTTATTCTCTCTGCTGGGGGGGGGGGGGGTAAGGGATGTGTTCCATGGTCACCTCTAAATCAACATGTCCATTCCACTTGTCATTTTCCCCTAAGTCCTTAGGCTGACCCCAACTTCTTTAGTTTAATGAATGAGATTATCACTCACCTCTCCAGCTAATCTCAGCTGTTAGCTATCTCCTCATAGTCCATCCCTGCTGTCCACTTTATACATGTGATTTATGAGCAAGTGCTCTACATTCTAATCCTATATTAACTTTCCAGCCCATTTCTTCTTTTCTGTTCCAACTAAAACTGCTTCAGTGTGGGCTTTCCTCTGATGAGTTTATAAGAGATCTCCCTGCCTCCAATCCTGCTTCCCTCCACCGTTTTCCTCGTATTGTTGTCACAACAATCTTGGAAAATAAAAACCTGGTCTCCTTACCCAACCCCCCACCACTTGCTTAGAATTCTTGACGTGCTTTCCTTAAAATTCAGAGAAAGTTTTCAAGATAAAACAAGGAATACGCTGTTAAAATTTGTCTGAAATAAAGAGCAGATTGACCTAATTTTCATCAGCTATGAAAATGCTTAAAATCCCATTTGAGTAACATTAAGGACTATCCATCTCCCAAATTCTAGCATCACAGATGAAATTCCAATGCCTTCTGCTCCTGGCACAGGACACTTCCGTCTTCCCACCACCACCACCACACACTGTCTTCATCTCTCAGACACTCAGTGTATAAGGCAGAACACTAAGACCAAAAGGGTTTCTGAGTCTCCGGATAATCGTATGAATGAATAATGCCCTGCGATATCATGGAAGCAGACTGCCCTGTCTGAAGGCTGACTCCAGAAGAAGACATTCACAAAGGTTTTATAGGTGATCTCTGGCCATGTTCACGCATGTCCAGTGTCCCTTACATATCACACCTTACATATCACACTGACCCAAATGCCTCAATGAATTATTAGCATTATGAAAGAGGTGATAAAAAGGCTTTTGATGTTTGTCTTTTGAAAGCATTTTATCTTCTTAACATATCAGACAGCATATACAATGCAATAAAGGCAAGCAAGGTCCTCCAGCTATCCCAACATATGTGTCCATGTGATGCAAATCAGCTCCAATTTCTGATCGCCTGGCACACATGGCTGGCAAGAATCTATAGTTCAAGACAGTCACCTACATTTAAGGGAAGGAAAAAGACAGAAGACCAGTGCAACTAACTGAATGGTAACACTGACATCAGACTGGCGCCATCAGCATTTGATAATCAAAATCATTGTGCATTCAGTGGTTTACAGTTCAATATGTGTTCAGTATATAATACATTTTTAAAAGATAGCCAACAAAGCTGGATAAATCTAAAGAACTTATAAGGAATAAACATCAATTCCAGGGGTCCTCAAACTTTTTAAAGTGGGGGCCAGATCACAGTCCCTCAGAGAGCTGGAGGGCCGGACTATATGAACTACTAATTCCTACTGTAACACCTCGGCTGCGCTCACTGCCCAAAAAACCTGGCGGGCTGGATCAGACTCCTCTGCAGGCCGCATGTGGCCAGCGGGCCGTAGTTTGAAGACCCCTGATGTAGACCCTGTGTGTAACTCAGTGTCTCGACATGTTAGGATGGATGCTTATTTATCATGGGGAACTGTGCTCTGTAGGTTTCATAGCCTCTACTCCCTAGATGCCAGTAGCTCCTTCCCCCTAGTTATGCCAACCAAAACGAGTCTCCAGATATTGCCATATGTCCCTTTTGAGAAAAGAAAGGTACCCAGAATTGCTCCTGGTTAAAAATCACTGATACAGACAGAAAACATAATTGTTTTCAGATACGTGACATATTATTGAACTAGTTTTCAACAGCAGAAAGGAAATATACATTGATTCTTTTCTCATAGTATGGGGGTTTTAGCATCGATAGGTAGGTATTAATAAAAGCGAAGGAAGCAAAACTGGCTACACTTCATTAGGTCAGAGGTTACAGCCTCACACACTCCAGGAGACAGCTGCATTGCCCCGCTAAGGGGCTAACACCCCTGCACCTCCTGTGTAGCGAGGAAGGACTAGATTTCCAAATTCCTGGGGTATCACTGGCGCAGTAGCAGGATTACCCGGGGAGGGGAGGGGGAATGCCTTTGCTGGGTGCATTCCCAATAGAAGCCGAGATGGCTCAGGGGAAAGTGCATGCATACACAGTAGAAACCAGGTGATGCAGCAGAACTTTGGGGCATGTTGCAGTAGAAGCCAAGATGGTGGCCATAAGGGGGAGGAATCTAGCCTGGAAAAAGGGGACCTCATCCAAGTCCATGAAGGACTGGGAAAGAGATTGTTCAGTCTGAAAGCCTGAGATAATACAAGCAAAGCTTAATCAAGGCCTCTTGCTAGCAACCATTCGCCTGTCGATTCATGGTCTTGTGGGCTCGTGTTTTCTTTACGTAGCAGCCGTGCAGGTCAAACAAGCACTCAGCTCCAAGTATGGGCCTGGCAGCTGGGTGGACATGGCAGCCATGTGGACCTGAGCACAAGCCTGGGTATGGCAGCACAGCGCCAGCCGAAACACAGCCAGGAACAGAGACTAAGCAAGCCAGATGGGGACAGAGACTGAACTGGACTGAGTTTTGACATGGACTAAACTGATGGCACAGAATATCTGGACCCTGGTCCTCCTTCTGAGCTTGATGAAGTGTGGGCTGGGCTTCTTCCACAGTGAGATGGAACCGTACCCCTGGCCATCGATGAGACATGGGCACAGAGAACCTGGGGACAGCCCTTTGTGCTTCCTCCAGCTTCAGTAAGCCTTACCACTACAACTCGTCCTATGCCTGGGCCCCGAAATGCATTTCTCCTGACCCTGCAAGAACCCCAATTCATACTGGCAGCATCAGTATTCTTTTTTTTAATTTTTTAAAATATATTTTATTGATTTTTTACAGAGAGGAAGTGAGAGAGATAGAGAGCTAGAAATGTCGATGAGAGAGAAGCACCGACCAGCTGCCTCTTGCACACCCCCTACTGGGGATGTGCCCGCAACCAACGTACATGCCCCTGACCGGAATTGAACCCGGGACCCCTCAGTCCGCAGACTGACGCTCTACCACTGAGCCAAACCGGTTTCGGCAGTATTCTTTATATTTTTAATTAAACATAAAAATTATCAAGAAATAATACACAGTGGTATTCTTAACTCAGTGAATACACATTTTCTATTGTATCCTTGAGTAGGAATATTTCAATAGAAAGTTTCTTTTATTGTTTAGCCCTTCAAGGTAATCAAAGAAAGGTATAATATGAAGATATTAGTTGAACATCAAAGGCTAATGATAAAAAGTGTAAATAGAAATACAAGATGACTTTTCCATGAGGCAAAAGGATATGGAGAACAGAGGGCAAAGCATTACAGGAAAATTCAGATTTGTTCTACTCTATTTTACTCATTTAAGTAAGCATTATACTTCTACTATGAGCCAAGAAGTGTCTAAGTTGTTTATAAATCTAAATCACATAATCCTCTTCAAACTCAATGAGCCTAGTGTTATTAATATTTCTATTGTGCAGTTGTGGGAAAGAAGGCTCAGAGAGATGAAGCTGCTAAAATAAGTTGATTGACAGAGTCAGAGTCTGAACCAGGTAGTCTGGCTATAGGGTCAGTGTTCTTGATGTCTACCTTTTAAGAATGTACACTAATCCAAATCTTGGGCTCAAGGAAAACTAGTTCTCTATTCAGAACACTTATGATACAAAAATCTGTGTGTTTTCTACACCAAACAATTCTCCTGGGTGTCCTGCATTTAATTCAGTTCTGACTCTAACTACCTGGAGTTAGCACAGACCTCACAGGTTAAGGGTTCAGTCTCACAGGACTGTTCCTTACCCACATTTCAGATGCCAATCACAAGTAGTGAGTCCCCAAGTTACCCACATCTATCTGATTTTGGCTACAAATTGGGGATATCCATGACCCTCTCTTCAGATTGCATAATTTGCTATAATGGCTCACAGGACTCAGGGAGACACTAATTATTAGTCCTGGTTTATATAAAGAATGTTAAGGATTCAGAGGAACAGCCAGAGAATGGGGCACAAGGGGGCAGATTCAGTAGGAACTGGGTGTGCCACCCTCCTGGCACATGGGTGCATTCACCAACCCGGAAGCTCTCTAAACCCCTTCATATGTTTTTTTGTTTGTTTCTTTTTTCTTCTTCTTTTTTTTAATGAAGATCCCATTATGTAGGCATGATTGATTAAGTCACTGGCCATTGATTAACTCAATCTTTAGCCCCTCTCCCCTCCCTGGGGGAGATGGAAGGGTGGGCTGGAAGTTCCATCCCTGTGATGACATGGTTGGCTCCTCTAGGAACCACCCATTCCTCTCGGAACCACTGTCAGGAGCACTAGCCACCAGTCACCTCATTAACACAAACTCTTGTCTGGTGAAAGGGGGCTTATTATGAATCACAAAAGATGCTCCTCTCACCCCTATCACTCAGAAAATTACCAGGGTTTCCTGCCAGGAACTGGGGGCAAAGACCAAATGTATCCTATGTAATAAAAGGCTAATATGCAAATGGACTGAACAGTGGAACAACTGGTTGCTATGATGAACACTGACCATCAGGGGGCAGACATTCAATGCAGGAGCTATCCCCTGGTGGTCAGTGCACTCCCACAAGGGGAGCGCTGCTCAGCCAGAAGCTGGGCTCACAGCTGGCAAGAGTTAAAGACCCCTAAGTGCTAAGCCGGGCTCACGGCTCCACAGCAGCACTAAGGACCCCTTGGGGGATGTCTGGTTAGGGGGTCCCAGACTAGGAGAGGGTGCAGGGACAACACCCCCCCGCCCCCCGTGCATGAATGTCTTGCACCAGGACTCTAGTGTGTGTGTGTGTGTGTGTGTGTGTGTAACAATATCACATTTGAACACTATCTTCAGCTCCTGTATTTAACCCTCCCACTCTAAACCTTGAGAAGTCTATCTGTGTTTCCTGTTTGTCCTAGGTCAGGTGACCCCGAGGGGGAATAAAAGAAACCTCCACAGAGGTGGATCTGGAGGTCCTGGTGGGAATCAGAGTCTAGATCACAGCTCTTGCCTATGTATGTGGAGTATTAAGGGTTGGAGACATGGAGAAGTGGCTAAATACCTGATGACATTCTATTTTTTCTTTGTAAATCATTTATGTATTTGAAAGAAAAGTTGTCATTTAAAAGTTTACACCTGTTTTTCCAGCATATTCAGCTGAAATCTCAGTGGGTATGCCAAGGATATGAAAAGATGCCCATCTGGGGAGAGTGCATGGTCACATATCATATCCTGAACAGCCAGAGTTACAACAGGGACCTGCAGGAGAGCTCTCAAGACACCAGGGACCTGCAGGAGAGCTCTCCTCAGCCTAGCAGCTGCTGCTGCCCATCAAAACCTACAGATGCAAGACAGACTGCTCTCAGCACAGCAGGAAGACAGAGGAGTGGGGAAGGCAGCTGAGACCATAGATATCTACAAAGACAACTACTGCTTGAAGCTGCCGACCCCTACGTTCCTCAGATAATAGAGACCACAAGGCACTGTCTTTATTTGGATGCCAGCAAAAATCAACAACCTTGGGCCAAGCCTTGTCCTCCACCAACCTTGGGCCAACAACTTGTCCTCCACCAATCACAAGCACTTCTGCTACCACACATGGGAGCTGAAGATGACTCAAAATGCTTACATACTTCATAGTAAAGAAAACCACAAAGGCCTGGCCGGCATGGCTCAGTGGTTGAGCGTAGACCTATGAACCAGGATGTCACAGTTTGATTCTCAGTCAGGGCACATGCCCAGATAGCAGGCTTGACCCCCAGTGTGGGGCATGCAGGAGCCAGCTGTTCAATGAGTTTTCTCTCATTTTTCTGAAATCAATAAAAAATTTTTAAAAAGAAAACCACAAAGGAAGTGATCATTCAGATTAAATGGATTTCAATGAATTTGTTGAAAATCCTTACTTCAAAACTAATTTTAAGGCAATGTCTGCCCAATCCATATACTTACCTAGATGAGTACATTTTTATCTCAATTATTAATAATTAATTCCCTGTTCATTTTACAGACATTCTCCGAATGGGATAGAAAATTCATTTAATTACAGCTCAATTCTCACTGTATGGCTGAAGCAAAGTATGTTACATATTTTATAAGTTTTAGATATGAATGGTCCAATTCAAGAAAGAATAGTATGAACATTTTAAAATGTTACATATAGTTATTTTAGGTAAAATCATGAAAGAGTTTCTATATCACTTTTATGAATAAAAGTATATAAAATTACCTACTAGCACTTGACCCTAGAAAATGCAAACTTATCAAATTATAGATGACAGAAAAAATAGACTGGGACCAAGGCTTAGTCTGAACTAAGAATTGTTAAAGCAGTAGAGGTCTATTATGTTTTCCTCATTCATACCTTTACTCATTCATTCAACAAGTGGCTGCCCTATCATATGCAAGACACTGCATGTCAAATTCACTTTTGGGAAAGGTATACATGAACTTTAATCTTATAATAAATTAAATATGATCTCATGCTATGAGTACTATTAACCCATAGTTATTTAGCTGTCCTTTAAGTTATGCATAATTACTACCTGCAGATAATTCAGCTACAAAATCTCAATACTTTACCTTGGGACCTAAAAATTATTCCCAATTAAACAGATAATTTGAATGCAAAAAAAATATTTTGTTTTACTGATAACTCTGAAAGAGTTAATATTATGTTAAACTAGAGGCCTGGTACACAAAATTCATGCATGAGTAGGGTCCCGAGGACTGGCTGGTGATCAGAGCCAATCGAAGCCTTCCTTTTGGCTGTCACCCAGGGCCCCCTTTCCTGGCTGCTGGCCGCTGGCCGCCGACTGGAGCCTTCCTTCATTCTGCGCCACTCCCTGGTGCTCAGCGCATATCATAGCGAGCAGCAGAACTCCCAGTCTTCCAGTTGAACTCCTGCGAGGACACTTTGCACATAAGCCTTTTATATATATATGGCCTGTTCCCAGGCACAGTATGCCTTTGATAGGATGACATAAACAGGTCCCTCTGTCCACAGAGTGGAACAAGAGGAAGAGCTCCCGTGCATAATGTATTGCTTTGGCATATGCTCTCAACAGTGACTATATCCCTGCTACCCAGTAGACACATGATTAGTTTCTTTACATTTCTGTTATACTTCGGATCGTTAAGCAATTCAGTCAGCATTTCCCTGGGCAACAGAATATCATGTGAGTGTGTGAGTTCCATTTATGTGAACATGTGAACATATGAATGGCTCATTACAAGGGCAATTCAAAAGCTAGCTTTAAACACTGCTGAATGTTCTACTGAGTAAAGATAGGCATTTATGTAATTGAGAATGAGGCATGTGTCTCAATAGCCATGCGGTGTGGTGCAGGACTTGCCACCACTACGTTAGCTGTGTGATCTGTTGGGAAACAACATATTTAATTGCAAATCACTGCAACTTGGCAGTTCCTGCATTTCACTCAATCTGACTTTAGGACCACAATGATAGCTGAGAGAACAGAAAACACCCTCTAGACAGGATAAAATGACCCTCATCTGAAAGTTTACATAAGGAACACAAGTGGTAAGAATTCTATGCTAACATGTACTGTCAGCTCTCTCAAATTCTGAGAACATTAGAAAGATGCTTTGAGAAAAGTGGAAAAGGAAGCTAGGACTAGTATAACCTTTATTTGAACAGGCACTGAGCCAGAAGCTTTGTGTATGCTAACACTGCAATTCCTGCAATGTTCCTGGAAGTACGCATTTAAAAAACAACATTTTATTGTGTTTGTTTGTGTTTTGTTTTGTTTTTTTACAGAAAGGAAGGGTGAGGGATAGAAAGTTAGAAACATCTATGAGATAGAAACATCGATCAGCTGACTCCTACACACTCCCTACTGGGTATGTGCCTGCAACCAAGGTACATGCCTCAACTGGAATCGAACCTAGGACCCTTGAGTTTGCAGGTCGACACTCTATCCACTGAGCCAAACCGGCTAGGGCAAAAGTATACATTTATTCCCATAGTAAGGACAGAAAAACTGAGTTTAGATGATCAGTAACATGTGGAGTAAAAAACAAGCTGCAAGATTATAATTCAAACCTGAATCTGTCTCCCTTGAAAGCTTTTCACATCCCCATGCTGTCTCTCATTGGTTAGAAGAAGTTGGTGTGTTATGTCTTTAAAAAGTCTTTAAAATCCATAAAGTTTCCAGAGCCTAAAGAGGATTCCTCTTTTCTTACTAAGTACTATGTTGCCCTTGAAATTCAGCTCTCTCATTTAACAGCCAGTAATCAGATTATAAGCCTTCATGTTTATGAGCCACATATACTGTGGAAGAAAAGGGGCCACATGCTGACCTGACTAGCTGAGGGAAGGCCTGCAAAGCAGCCTTGCAAACTCAGAGACCTAAAGTAACCACAAAGAATGGTCTGAAATTAAAACTTTTTAACTAACAGCAGTTTATGATGGGTAGCCAAGCCCTAGACCCATATTTTCCCTGACAAAGGTCATTTTTTACCCTAACTAAGCCTGTCTATTGTCTTTTGCATCTGTAAAACTAGACCCCACAGGGCACAACCAGGGCGGGGACCATAAATCCTCTCATTATTTTATCATGTTAATTGTTGACTATTCGCTATTCTGCACCCACCTAAGTAAAATAAGTGTCTATCATTTTATTCTACCTAATGCCAGAGGTTTCTCTGCTTTGCTTCCTCCTATGTCCCTAACCTACCACCAATGGGTTTCATGTAACACACTTATGTCTCCTCTTTTGATTATAATATATAAAATAAGGTGCAAAACTGCCATTCTCTGGAGCATTATCTCAATCCCTTGAGATTCTGCTTCCTGGCATTTGTCGACAGTTTGGCTCAGATAAACTCACAAAATTCTTTCCAGGTCTGAATGCTTCTTACGTTAACATTACCATAGGGAGCCATTAGGGTCTACAGATAGTTTTATTAAAGAGCCCACTGTGCACTGTGCACTGTACACAGTGTCAGGCCTTGGAGGATAGAGGCCCTAGTGTCATAGGGTTAACCATTGAATAAAACACATAGACTTGAATTTCTATCTGTCACTTTGCATTACAATCAATCACAGGATCATAAAATTACAATAATACTGGTTTCTTTAGAAAGGAAAAGCTGGCCTAGACAGAAACCAGTGCAAGGAGTGGCAAGAAATGTCAGGAAATCATAGGATCAGATAACAATCCAGCCTTTATAGCAAGGTATATCAAAATATAGCTCAAGCTTTAGAACAAGCCTGAGTGAAACTCTAAAAAGTTTAATTAAGTTGTTCTAAAAACCAATAAAAATTAAACCAACCCCCTGTACTTTGCCCTCTTGAGGACCAGGTGTACCCCTTACTGGGACAAATTTCCCCTTTTTTGGGGACGGGATCATGTATGGTAACCATTTCCTTGCTCAAGTCCTTACAGGCTTTGCAGTTTGCTTGTTCCAGATGCACTGCCAGTGCCCACCACAGACCCTGTAACCCCAGAACTCAATATAGGTACTCAAAGGGATGCTGCACTGCTGTCCTGAGCACGCCCACAGCTATTGAAGTGGACAGCACCCAGACCTGGCTACACCGCTCCCAGCTCCTGCACAGAAAACAACCTAAACTTAATGTCTGCAGGAGGAGAACTAAACTTCAGTAAAAACAGTACTAATGGGAACTGTGATACTAGAGATTTTGGTAACTGCAAGAACATTTTTGCTAGCCAGTAACATTTGTGCCCTAGCGGTAGGAAACCCATACCAGGACCTCCCAAACAGTTCAAATATTAGTTCTCCAGCAGAAATATCACCAGGTTCCAGATGAGGAGATTCTATAAGCCTCAAGATTGAGCCTTAGTTACAAGAAAAGGGGGGATTGTAAGACTTAAGAAAATACTGCCTACCTTGTTATTTGCTTCCCGCTCAGCTAGCTCAGCTGAGTACTGCTGATAAGGCCACCCCCGCCCTGAGCTTAGCCCTGAGAGCCACAACCGTCCCAAGAGTTTCAAATGTCCTAATCAGAGAAAAACAACTGTTTCCCGCCAAACCAACTGACCTTGACAAGCTGCTTGTGGTTTTTGCCTTTATAAGCCCGCTGTAAACCCTCAACGGGGCCCTTCCATCAGCCTCTGGGCTGGAGGTTGGGTCCCGGCGCCGGTCAATAAACCTTTTGCGTGTTGCATCGAGACAAGTGTTTGTGTGGTTCGTGAGGTCGTCTCCGCCATTCAGGACATAAGGCCTGTTCAGGTCTTACACCAGATGCCCAAGAGAAGACTTTCTACATATGATGCCAAAGCTTGAAACCGTGAAAGAGAAAGACGGAATGCTTTGGCTTTGTACCAGATAAAAATACATGTAAGAAAAACCACCATAAAATTACATGACACAAGCAAACTCAGTAAATATATTTATAATTTACATAGGCAAATGGTTAAAAAAAAAAAATTAAAAACAGGGCAAAGGACATGAAGAGTTTAAAAAGTAAATCTGAAATGCCAATAAACCCACAAAACTGTGTCTTGCTGGAACAGCAGGCAAGGACACAGGAGGGAAACCAATGGGGCATGGGCTTACACTTCTTAGACGGACATACACTGAGTGGCCAGATTATTATGATGTCTGAACGTATCTGGCCACTCAGTGTACATGCTATATAATAAAAGGCTAATATGCAAATTGTCCCCTCGACCAGCAGGCAGGCCGGCCACCACCCATGTCCCCTCCCCCTGGCCAGGCTGGCCGATCACTCCCATGCATGAATTCATGCACCAGACACACACTCACACACACACACACACTGAGTGGCCAGGTTATTATGCATTCAGAGATCATAATAATCTGGCCACTTGGTGTATAAACACAGTATCACCCAGTATGGATGGACTGTGAAGAGGCTCTGAGCTACTCTCACTGCCTTTATTGAAGTTATTATTGCCATTTTTAAAAAAGCCATTATAGAGAGTCCACCTCACTGTCAAGGTATTTTTTTTTTTTTTTGTAGTCCCTGAAAACTTTGACCCTATTGTGTCTTGCAGAATAAATCCCAAAAAGGGAAGAAATTGAGCAGTGGGTCTAACTACCAAGTGTTCCTTTCTGAAATCTACATGCAGACAGAGATATGGAAGAGGGGGGATACATAATGATACTTACATATTTTCATCATTCAGAAGCACCTTCTGCCCTTTTCTCATGCATACTATTGCAAACACGATGAGAGTCAACATTGTTTGGATTATCCATTACAAACCACGTTCAGTACTGACTTCTAACAACTTTATGGAAGTTACTTTTATTTGTTTTCTGTACAACAAAAATCCTTGTTACTAGTTACCTTCACTGACATCATGCAACTACTGCAGTCTCAAGCACTGTCCAGATATCTTGAAGTATTTCTACTTGTCTGCTCTGAAAAGCACAGTTCTACTTAGCTTACTCTCAGGGTCACACAATTTGATGAACTACTCACTATATTATGATCACTTCAGCTAAAGGGGGCAAAGCCTTCTGTCAATTTCTCTGCTACCCAAATGTTCAAAGTTGTAATTAATTAGGAGGAAAAAATGGAGAGGAAATATATTTCCAGGATAAATCTAGTCAGGGAGTAGTTCAGCATGTCATAATTTTTCCATTTCTATAGCAACTGCCAAGTTCACGTCTGCCTACAAATTTAGGAAAAGAAATCATAGAAGGGCTTTAAAAAATCTGTCAGTGAGCTAAAAAGAATATCTGACATTTCCACAATTTGTCGTAAAGTGTCAAAAAGCTTCTATGATACTGTTGGAATCAGAATGTCGAAACATTCCTGAGTATTTGTTGCATTCCCCTATCTCCTGAGTGACCTGGGGCAAGACAGAGTGTGGGCGATGCTGCCCTCACTTGCCCAGAGCTCACCTTAAGTTCAATGTCAGTCACAGATCATGGCAGTTTATATCCAGAAGGCAAAACTCTAATTGTTCGAACACCAGTCTTCCTGCATTATTAACTTAAACATCGCGTAAGCTGGTGCTCAGGAGTAGAACCTGGAAATCAGTCTAACCTCTAGCCTCACTCCTTATGTCCAGTCTGTCTGTAGGCCCATCAGGATGTCATGATGTCTCCTAACAAACATACACACAACCACTATCGCTACCTTCGTTCCAAATAGCCTCTTTCAAGCCACCAACACATCTTGCCTTGATTATTACAACATTAACGGAGTCATCACTTCCACATCCAACCCCAGACTAGCCGTTTAAAAAACTGCTTTAAGAGCAAAAGAAACTATGGCATATCTACACAATGGAATACTATGCTGCAGTAAAAAGGAAGGAACTCCTACCATTTGCAACAGCATGGATGGAGCTGGAGAGCATTATGCTAAATGAAATAAGTCAGTCAGAGAAAGATAAATATTACATGATCTCACACATTTGTGGATTATAATGAACAACATAAACAGATGAACAAAGACAGATCTAGTGACAGAGAAGCATTGAAAAGATGCTCAAACCTCAGAGGGAAGGTAGGGGACGGTGGTGGTAATTGGGAGAGATCAACCAGAGGAATTGTATGCATGCATATAAGCATAACCAATGGACACACAACAGGGGGAGTGAGAGTGAGAACAGGACTGGGGGGGATGAGGGGACAAGGAGTGGGATAAGGACACATTTGTAATACCTTAATTTAAAAAATACATTAAAAAAATAAAAGCAAAAATTGAATCATGTCACACCCATGCCTAAAACCATGCAAAGGTGGCCTCTGTCAAGTTTCCCTGAACTCGATTCCCCTCTTCTCTTTCCTCATGATGGACCAAACACTTGAGCCTCTTTGATAGTCTTTAAATCAGCCCGGCTTATTCCCAACTTAGCACTTTAGGGCTTTATTTTCCTCTGCTTAGAACACATTCTTCCTAAATATTCATGTGACTAACTTACTCTCATCATTGAGGTCTCAGCTCATATTTATGTTCCTTTAAAGAGACCTTCTCTCATTATCCCAGTTAAATAGTCCTCACCGCTCCCTCACCCATCATTTGCTCTCTCATTACTCTGTTTCATTTTCTTCAGAGCACTTAGCACTACTTAATTTACCTTATTTGTTTGCTTATTTACTTAACTATTTGTTGCTGGTCTCCCTCCCACTGGAATGAAACCCAAGGTGGAGGCCTCTTCAATTTTTGTTTTCTTTTTCATGGCTGTATTCCATGTCTACAACATGCCTGGGGTACACTAAGTGCTGAAGAAAGAAATATTGATGAAATATATCATGCCCTTAATTTGATGCATGAGAAATCACAGACTCATGAAGCTTATAAAAATTGACTCAAGTTTTTCTCCAAATAACTAGGCATAGAATGGAAATCCAGACCCTCTGACTCATGTCCCAATGGTCACGTAACCAACCAGACCACCTTTTTTATTGCTTGACTCATATTAGTATTCATAGCGGTTAGAAAATTGAAGAGTTACAGATGCTGTCCAGAAAGACAAGAGGGAAATGGAAAAACGCTGCCTTCAGCCTAACATCCCTGGATTTTTGACTATCAGTTGCAAAGAAAAGTCTTACTCAAGCCTCACTCAAGTGGACTCAGCAAGAGGTGACTCTTTCTACTGGCACGTTGCTTAGGATGAGAATGTCATTAGACAAGGTGGGCAACAGTATATATCGTTTTATAAAGCTCAGGAATGGGATGTAATCAGTATCTATTATGATTTTCTTTCCAACACCCCTCTTTCAACTGGAGAAGTGCCCATTCTTTTTCCCATGTGCCTCAGGTGGGACTGTCAATCACTATGCCTTGTATGCCTTCTGGCAAAAAAAAAAAAAGCATGAACTCTGATCTAGAGTTAACCCATTATGCTTTCTCAGCTTTCAGTCAAAGTTCTTAGCCTCATGGGTATGGATTTGACCAAACAGGGCCAAATACTAGTAGATAATTTACGACATTTTAAAAATTCTAGAGGAGAGTGCCTCTCTATATTTTTCCTGAAATCAATACATTGATGAGCCTGGAGCCTTTTTCAACTATCAAGGAGAAAAGCTTCAAGAATGAAGACAAGAACATAAGAGCAGAGCTTAATGATGCAAGGGCTGAACCCCTGGACACCAAAGTCCCTAAACTCAAATCTATCCATATTGGATTTACCAAGTGTGTAAATAGGAAAATACATTTCCCCCTAACCTATGCTTTAGTTTCTGTTGCTTAAAATATTTCAATCATGCATGTGGTTTTCTAAATAGGATGACACAGTACATTAAATAAGGGAATGCTTTGGAACGTTAAAATGTTTATTATCTCAGTGAAATTCTATCTAGTATGATTTGTCATCATGCAACATGTCTTATGTCCTTGGCACTTGTTTACAGGTGGTTTTACTTTATTCGATTTATTGACTGACTCTTTGACTTAGGTACTTATTTACTTATTGGTAATTCCCAGGCTGAAATCAACTCAGGTAAATTAGAAATATCTGTGCAATCATTTTATTTACAAGGATAATATATTAAAATTTACTGACCACTAGAAAAAAAGCAAAAAATAAATAAAGCATGTTCTCTATACATATGGTTTCTGTTCTAAATATTCTCTTCAAAAATATTATTTTCATGGTTGAATGACTCAAGAAAGGTGATCTTCAATTTAATCCTAATAGACAAAACCTCAATTCCATTGGGAAAGAAAATTGTAAATCCTGATGATAAATCTCCCAGAAGAGTTTACTTATTCAACACTTCCAGGCAACCAGTGTTCTGCCCTCAATTTTATTTTTATTGTTTCTGAATGATTAATATACCGACATTGACTAATTTCTTTTTCAGAATTGGATTGCAATGTTATTGATGGATTTAGAAATGGAACTTGAAGATATATTATCATAACTATAGAGCTTAAAACATTAAGCCAATGAGGCAAAGAAAGAAAACATGTAAGTAAATTCAAAGCTCAACTTTAAAATAAGAATTGTGTATGACCATTTTGACAACAGATGACAAATCCTTATTAGGAGTGGTGCTCAGGCATTTATGAAAGTCTCATCCAGCTGGAAAAGTAGAGGGGATAGAAACTACAACCAGATCCTCTTTTATGAGCTCTCAATTTTCCAAACAAATTGGGTGTAAGGCAAATGATGGCAGCAATGTTCCCCCTAATAAAAGACTGAGTTTAAATGGGTTTCCTGATACAATTCCAAAGATAAGGTGTGTACCCATTGAGACTTAAAGAGACCCCAGTGCCTTGGGGTCTAAAAGTATTCTTGAGCTCTCTGACCATACAGCAAGTGATATTTCAAGGCATAGTCAAGATTACATTAGAAATTTTCCTAAAGTGAAGATAACATTAGGAGCTGAGATGACCTATGTCTCTTTGGAGACGTGCACTAGATTTTTATCTGATGGGTGCAGGGGATACACAATTTTTCATTGAAGTGAATGGGCAGTCAAGAGTGTATTTTCCCTCAGCATCGGACAATACATTATGGAAAGTGAGAACAATGTAATTAATAATGCTATTAGGAATCCATCACAGTTGTCTCACCTGTGCCCCTTTGTCCCAGTAGAGAGGCTATTAGAACAGAGAAGCAAGGACACACACACTATTAAGAACAGGTATTTGAAAGAATACTCTGCCACCATAAATTCAAGCCAGGGCTTCCCTTCCTCCCCCCAGGTCCTCGGTTTTAATCAAACAGAAAGCCCTCCAGAAGCAAGGTTATCTCATGGGTCTGACACCAGATCATGGTCAACAATCAGAACTCAAAGGGCTAGTACTCTACAACCAACACACAGACTACTTCTGGGTCTCAATTTTTTTCATCTATAAAATAAGAAAGTTGATTAAGTGATTTTAATTGAATTTATTGGGCCTAATCAAACCACACAGGTTTCAAGTGTACAACTCTGCAACACATCATCTGCACACTGCAGCGTGTGCTCATCACCCAAAGTCAAGTCTCTTTCTGCCACCATTTGTCCCCCTTTTGCCCTCTTCCACCTCCCTTTTCTCTGGTAATCACATATTATTGTCCTTATCTAATCTATGGGTTTTTTTTTTTCCTTTTGAATATTCTTTAGGTTCTAAAAGTGGTCTGATTCTGCCGAGACTGGTTTGGCTCAATGGATGGAGCGCCGGCTTGGGGACTGAAGGGTCCCGGGTTCGATTCTGGCCAAGGGCATGTACCTTGGTTGCGGGCATATCCCCAGTAGAGGGTGTGCAAGAGGCAGCTGATCGATGACACTCTCTCATCGATGTTTCTAACTCTCTATCTCGCTCCCTTCCTCTCTGTACAAAATCAATAAAAAAAATTAAAAGTGGTCTGATTCTATAGACAGGCACTATGGACCATATAATAAGTAGAACACAGATATATTTTGTTCTATAAGTTAATTTGGCCATACAAATGTGCAAGCAAACAAACAAAATTAATCTAACGAAAGATATAAGGGTGTTCAAAATGAAAATAACTTATTTATTCTTTTTCTCATATATTTTTAGCTTCAGATTCTGACACTAGGGTAGAGAGGTTTCTTCTCGCTCTCTATTCTTCTCTGTCTTACATTATTTTAGGGCATCTGAGGACTAAAAATGTAATAATATTCTAAAATCCTGACTTATCAACATTCCTAAATGGTGGGAAGATGGCTTTCATTTGCATGTAACACCTTGTACATTGATTTGAGTGTACTGTGCATGTTTATTTGCATGCAGATATTTTAGATCATGTGTTATCTTTGGGTAAATTTGCTTTCTTCCTCAATTTATTATCACATATATTTCAATAACTGACCCAATTTGCTTACACACTATGCTCATTTACCTAAGTATTTACAAATAAAAATTTAAAAATCCTGACACTTTAGGAGATGAAAATTTGATGAGGAATAAGATGTTCCTATAGCTTAAAACTATTTTTCTTATTAACTAAGGAAAGAAGGAAACAAGTAGTGAAATGGTGGAAATACCTGATAGGCGCTACCTGAACCAGATGGCCAAAGTTAACATCACCAGTAATGAAAAACACTGACTTTATTTCCTTCTCATACAGAGAAAAACACATCATGTTGTGGTGCTCCTGCCCAGAATGCTTAACATGATCCTCATCATGAGGAAACATTCCACACACTCAAATGGGTAGCCTGTATGCTTCCAAAATTTCAAAGTCATGAGAAACAGAGAGCTGAAGAATCGTTGCAGATTACAGGATAATAAATACATATAAGAACCAAGTACGATGTGTGGTCCTGAGTTACATTCTGGACTGAGATAAAAACAGCCATAAAGGACATTTTAGGGGAAATTGGTGAAATTTGCTTACAGACTGAGGATGAAATAATAATATTGCATCAATATTAAATGTCCTGATACACACACACACACAGGTTGACAGAATATTTTTGCACAAAGATAAAAGGACATTGTGTTTGCAACTGACTCTCCTCTAAATGGTCAAATAATGAACAAAAAATGTATGTAATGTGTTATATGTGCCTCTGTGTGTTCAGAGACAGAAACATGGGGAGAGACAGAAAGAGAGAGGGAGAGAGAATCTGAATAGGCAAATGAAACAAAATGTTAACAATTAGTAATTTTGGCTAAATTCATTCCTTCCATCATTTTTACACTTGCTTTTCTAAGTTTCAAATTATATCAAACTTAAATATTTACTAAAATATCTACCATTGAAGCTCTTTTCTAGAGAAAGGTAGCAAAGCAATGTTGGTCACCAAGATATCCTTGGAGAAACAAAATACTTCCTCTCCACCAAGAAACAAAACAACAATAACAACAAAACACTAAAAGAAAGAAAACTTTGTCCAATATTATTCACAATCTGAAAAAAAAGAGCCCTATAGTACTGAGTATAGAAACCAGCTCAAGGCTATCTCAGAAAAGCAACTTCAGTGTGGGTATGGTGGGGGGAGGAAGAGGGGAGAGAAGGTAAGTATTTTAGGCATAAAATTAAACATTTAGGCTACTTTATCAGAAAATACAAATAAGTCTTTACAGTGAATCAAGAAAAAGAGCTGATTTGAATCCAGGTGCCCCTTTGTCCTCCTCATACCCTTTGTGCTCATATTCTGCCACCACCACCCCAATTCTAAAACCACTTCAGCCCTGGGTATAGAAATGTGTCCCATACAGTGGAGTCCCGGTACCCCATTCCCTGGACTCTTAACTGGGAAAGTGAGTGGCTGTTTGTAGCCAGAAAGTAGTCAGAGAAGGATTTAGACTTCAAGACAGACCATACCTGCCTCAAAAGTCTGCTGTCATCACTACAGTATCTCTGTCAGAGTGAACAAAAGTAGATTTTTGGAATTAAATAACATTTGTTTAGAATGCTCATTCTCTCACCAGGAACCTTTGGCAAATACTTAATTTCATGGATATCAGATTGTTCTTCTGTTAAATTCAGGAACAGCAATAGTAGGTGAGGGTAAAAGCTTGCATTTCTGGGACCCCGGGCATGTGCCCGCCCTGTGCTATACATGTGCACAGGCCATCTCATTTCACACTGTGGCCATCCCTATCAGACAGGTCCACTTATTAACCCCTGTTTCATAAGTGAGTTAAGTCACTTGCCCAAGGTCAGAAGCTCTGGTAAGAAAAAGACCAAGATGTCAAATCCCAAATACGTGGCTCCCAATAAGAAATGTGACTAGTGGTTAGGACCCACTATTAGCAGAGCTGTGCTCCTTGGGTCTAAATCAGTGGTTCCCAACTTTGTGTGGGCCTTGCCCCACTTAAGCATCTCTAAAATCCTAATTCCCCCACCCGGTGACATATAATTCTTATTATTCAAAAGCTGAACCCCTACTCACATGGAGGAAGCCTAAAAGGCCATTAATTTGGTCTAAGAAGGCTTCCAAAGAACATGGCATCCATGAAAGAGGAAAAGAAAAGAATGAAAGGACAGTTGAAATATTAAGGAAGAAATCACTAAAAAACTATTTAAAAATAGTATGATGTGATATGAAAAAATAGCAAATAAAGTTTCAAAACATATAGAAAAGTGAAATGCATAATGTGTCACAATATATATTTATATAATGTATGAGGCTCCCAGAACCATAGGAAATGCAAAAAATTCACTGTTAACTCATTCTCAAATTGCCCTTCTTAAAAATCCAATTGCTCTTCTCCCCATGGGGTGGGTGCACCATGTTGGAAACCACTGCTCTAAATCCTTGCTCTAGCACTTTGTAATGCCACAGTGGTGGGTAGGTCATTTAAGTTCCCCAGGTCTCAATGTTTTAAAACTGATAATAGTGGTAGCAGTTACATTTCTTATGGAAAGTAAATGAGTACATATACTCATTGACGCTTCATTCATTAACTCTCTACACATATAGACATACACACAACAGGCTCTTAGATCATGCTAGGCTTTGGTCCAAATAGGACTATGTATTTTTTAATGAAATTGACTATTTGAATATTTAAGTAACACAACATATATTTTTAATATTTTAAAGAAAATATTTATTTTTAAACATATTATACACATATAAATACCTTTATGTGTTACATATTTATATAAAATATATTATATATTATATAATATTAGAGGCCCAGTGCACAAAATTCATGAAAGGGGGAGGGGTCCATTCAGCCCAGCCTGCACCCTCTCTAATCAAGGACCCCTCAGGGTATGTCCGACTGCCGATGTAGGCCTGATCCCAGGGCTAAACCAGCAGGCTGACATCCCTCTCAATCCTGGGCTGCTTGTTCCTAATCGCTCACCTGCCTGCCTGGTCACCCCTAACTGTGCCCCCCACTGGCCTGGTCAGCTCTAACTGGCCCCCATTGCTGACCAGGTTGCACCCAACTACACCCCCTCCTTGCCAGTCTGATCACCCCCAACTGCCCCACCTTCGGTTTCCTGCATTTATTTCTTTGCATATGCTATCCTATACTGCCCCATGCCGGCCTGGTAACACCCAACTGCCCCGCCTGCCTGCCTGGTCGCCCCTCACTAACTCTCTTGCCAACTTGGTCACCCTGCTTGTTCTGTGATTTGGCTGTCCCTCACTATCACCCCTACTGTCCTGGTTGCCACACACAGCCTGCTTGTTCAGTCATTTGGGAAGCCCTTACTAACCCTCTTGCTGGCCTGGTCCCCCCATGCAGCCTGCTTGTTCAGTTGTTTGGTTGTCCCACACTAACCCCACTGCCAGCCTGGTCACAGGCAGCCATCTTGTGAGGGTGTGATGGTCAATTTGCCTATTACCTCTTTATTATATAGCAAAATCTAGGAGCCTCCTAAGAATTATTTACTGTTATATGTAAAATACATGGCACCTGTTAGGTTATCAATAAATGCTATTATCACTTGCATTATAACACATTTAATTGAGAACAGCTGCCTAATTTTTATTTTTAACCTGAAGCAGCCAGAAACCCCTGGCAGCTATGAAAATAACACTACATAGATCTACATTATTCCACTGCATTAACTTAACATCTATTTAAACTAAACGCAGAAGCTCTAACATACAAGACCATGTCTGTGATTAAATAAAAGGTACAATAGACATTAATTGTTTTGAATGCCTTGTGATGCTTTTTAAGCTCTTTAAATGTACCCAACCACAGCACGCTAATTTCAAATGATCAACTCTTTCAGAGTAATTGGAATATAGTTTTAACTCATTTAATATCACTTACATAGCTAAGGGCTTCCACATCAGCTAAGCGTACCCGTTTTTATGGAGCTATTTTGTAGATACTTTGGAGTTTTCTTTTTAATACCTGTATATAATTATAATTAGCTCAGAAAAACCAGTAACACTCTGAAATAATTGTGCATAAATTAATTGCTAAAGGGCACAATTAACTTTTTTATTAACGTTTGCAATAATAAACATTCAGCTTGGTTTCTAATATTTCAGAAATGATATTCCATCTTTTAATTGCTCCTATATTAAGTTTTATTACTTGATGTCCTTGAATCTTTGCCTTGGGGTTCAGAGCAAACACGAACATCGTAATCCCAAAGAAAGCCTGAGTTCAGTTAAACCATGTGAGTCAAACAAGCCACTGACCCAAACCGCCAGCCTCTGTCACAGACAAGGAAGAATTCATTCCTTCACAGGAAGTCTCTCTACGGGAAGACAAGCCTCGTGACAAAAGTAATGTTTTCATAGAACGATGTAATTTATCTCTTTTAGGAGACTATGATTCCTTTAACTGCAGAAATTAAGCATCACCCTGCAACCACCTCCAATGCAATGTGTTCAATCCTGAGTTAGGATTCCCCGAGATGCAGTAGTGTTCACTCTCTGGGCTCACAGTGTCAGCCATCCATAACGTAGGGAACAATCCCCTTCCAATTAAAAAGTATCTACACTAATTTAAAAAAGATGCAAATTGACCGTAGCTTCGCAACACCCACCAGCCAATCAGGAGTATGAAAATGAACTCAACAAAGATGGCGGGTTTATTTGCATATGGCTGAAGTGTGCCACACTGCCCCAGCCACTCTGGGCCTCTGGGCAGCGTGGGAAGGTGGAAAGGTGGCTCAGACAAAAGCAAAAAGGTGGCTCCGGCCAGAGCAAAGGCAGTGTTGGCAGCCAGGGGAAGGAAGGCCCATTCTTGCACCAATCTGTGTGCATCAGGCCTCTAGTGTACACATACATACTTAACTCCTCAAACAGGAACTCTCTAACCTCTCTACTTTGGGCTTACAAACCTAGCTCCAAAATACTGAGAGCCACGCATGAGAAGAGAGATGGTGTCTCACTCACCAGTTACCAGATGTGCGCGTGATCCCGCTGTTTTCAGCAAAATCCCGTCGCCTCCCCTTCGCTTCCACCTGATGGTTCTGAACCCAAAGCTTTTCTTTCATAATGTATTAAATATTTGTATACAAAGCCCCTTAGTCAGGAGGCATTTACTTAACTGGTCGATGTAATGATTGACCACATTGTGACGTCTGAACCACTCCCCCAGTGACTTCTGTTTTAAGGTCTCTGAAGCTTTGTTACTCCAGGGTGTGGAGCGGAACAGCCTGTCAGTATAAAAGCTCTCTGAGCTGTTCTCAGAGACAGACAGAAGCACCTGCAAGGAGCCCTCTCCACACACAGCGCAACCTGGAGTTCCTGAGGCCTCAGAGGCAAGAAAGATGCGAGAGAGGCCGGATCCTGTGGGTCTGCCCCTGAGGACGATGAGCAGGGGACCAGAGGCCGGGCCTTAGCCAGCCCTGGAGCCCAGCAGGAGAAACGTGGAATAGCATTCGTCACCTGTAGCCATCCAGGGCGCCATGAAGGCTGCAAGCCTGAGGTTCCCCTGCTGATTTCGTTTTACACTTAAGTGAAAAGCAAAGGTGCCCATCAGCAGATGATTGGATCCAAAAACTATCATACATCTACACAATGGAATACTATGCTTCCATAAAAAAGAAGGAATTCTCATCATTTGCAGCAACCTGGATGGAATTGGAGAACACCATGCTGAGTGAAATAAGCCAGTCAATGAAAGAGAAACACCACATGACCTCACTCATTTATGGATAATAAAGAACATTATAAACTGATAAAGGAAAAGATAGATATAGAGACAGTAAAGCAACAAGCAGACTGTCAAATTACAGTGGGGCGGGGAGGAAGATCTGGGGAGATAATAGATCAACCGAAGGACTTGCGTACATGCATATAAGTACAACCAATGGACATAAAACTCTGGGGAGGGAGGGTATGTATGGGAGGGAGAGTGGGGGGCAAAAAAAAAAAATCAATAAAATATATTTAAAAAATAAATAAAATAAAATAAATAAAAAGCACGTATTTGTGTAAAGATTTCCATTACGTGTTTTTAAATGGAAGAGGCAAGTTGCAAAACTATATGCATATTTTTATTTCATTTTGTGTTAGAAAATAGCTTGTGATTACATGTATGCAAAAGACGTCCTTACTCTCGGCAGAGGGACTGCTGTTGGGGGAGAGATGAGGAAATGGTACCTTTCAATTTACTTAATTACCCTATTTTGTTTTTCTTATATTTTATTTTACTCTTTAAAACTATTTCTGTCCATGAGAAATATCATGTGAGCCACACATGAGAGTCACATATATGATTTTAAATTTATAATAGTCACATTAAAAAAATAAGCAGGGAAAATCTATCTTAATAACATAGTATTGAACTTAATATATCAAGGTAGTATCTCAACATGAAATCGATACAAAGGTATTATTGAGATGTTGTACATGGTTTTTCATCCCAAAATTTTAAAATCCATTGTGTATTTTAATACATTTATACTATATCTCAGGTTAGATTAGTCCCATGTCAAGTGCTCAATCGTGTCCTATGGTTAGTAGTATCTATCAGGTTGGACAATGCAGATTCATACAATTTAAATTACAGTGAATATGAATTTTTATAAAAATATTAATGAAAACACAAACTGAAAAGGCCTGTGCCCAGGTAAAACAGTTGAATTTCCTAACTACCCTCTGTCTTTATATTGATACAAGTATATCTGTGGCAGATCATTTTCTCATTAAGTTCTCATTAAGTTCATCAATGCAGATCACCTTGATCTAAACCACCTTGATGCCATATAACCATGTCACTTTTAAATCTCTTTTGACTTAAGTGCTTGATCTGCAAAACATGGACAGTACCCATTCATACCGCTTGACATTGAAAAAGAAAGTAAAGAGCATGGGAGAGCAAAAAGTGCTGCTGCCTTAACTGGTTTGGCTCAGTGGATAGAGCGACTGCCTGCAGAGTTAAAGGTCCCGGACAGGGTTCGATTCCGGTCAAGGGCATGTACCTTGGTTGCAGGCAGATCCCCAGTAGGGGGTGTGCAGGAGGCAGCTGATCGATGTTTCTCTCTCATCCATGTTTCTAACTCTATCCCTCTCCCTTCCTCTGTAAAAAAATCAATAATATATATATATATATATATATATATATATATATATATATATATATATATATTTTTTTTTTTTTTTTTTTTTTTTTTTTTTTTAAAGGGGGCTACTGCTTCTGGGAGGCCAATTGCAGTGTGCGTAGTGGGAACAATGCCGGGTCACCGGGGAGAAGAGTCTGCCAGTCCCAGGCTGAGATGGACAAGGGAAAGAGAGAGGAGCCGGCCCCAGAATAGGCTGCCAAGGCGACAGGACCGAATGAGGAGTCACTGGTGTCTCAGGTCCCGCAGAGACAGTCAAGCTCTATCAATAAGAGAGAAACCCTTGGATGCTCTGCACTGAATATTAAACAGAGCAAATGTTACTTGTATTTGTTTTTGCTTTCTGTGAAGTTAACACCGGCAGAAAAAGTCAATTCAGAACTGTTCCCCTTAGACTGCGTTCCCAGGAGCCCAGGGCAGCCTGGTCTCGCTGCGCTGTCACGAACAGCCGCCTTCTTCTTCCTTGGAAATAGCTCTTCCTCAGCGCAGTGCAAAGCTCAGGGAAACAGCAAAGGGATCTCCAGGAAGTCGCTGGGCTTTATTTACTCACTGTGTCAAACTCGAATCCCTGTGTCCTTACCCTGAAAATCTATGACAAGAGCCGTTTCAATCCTCCTGGGTTCCTCCTTTGCAAGGGGCCACGGCTGCGGTGCCTTCTTCTTGCCACGGAAGCCCATTTGGCTCACAGCATGATGGTGAGAGCCCCTTACAATCTACACACACACACACACACACACACACACACACCACACATACAGGGTTCAGTGCACACTTACATGCACACCTCCCCCACACCAAAACTACACAGATGCACTCCACAGGCTAACACAAGCATTCCTGGCTATTAAACATTAAGTTTTAATTGTACTGCTGTTTTACTAAGTCACTTCTAGTTTAGAAGTGTAAGATTAGAGCTTATTCAATATGTAAAACAAATTAATATTGCCCTCACTGGTGTGCCTCAGTTGGTTGGGCATTGTCCAGTGCACTGAAAGCTGGTTGGTTCAATTCCCAGTCGAGGCACATTCCTGGGCTCCATTCCTGGTAGGGGGTGTGCAGGAGACAGCCAATTGACGTTCCACTCTCACATCGATGTTTCTCTCTTTCTCTCTCTCTTCTCTCTTTCTCCTTCTCCTTCTCCCCTTTTCCCTCTTTAGAAATCAATTTTAAAAGTTTTTAAAATTGTTTTCGCTTTCTGTGAAGTTAATCACAGAAATATTTGTTTTAAAATATTAAAACAAATTAACATTTTTCATAAGTTTTAAATTTTGCTGTCCTACTATTTGTTCTGGGTACTTTTTTTAAGTGTCATAGTTGGGAAGAAACAAAAATTTCATCCTTCAAAAATATCTTAGTGCAAGACTGAATGTTTACTTAAAGTACTGCCTTCTCATCGTACGTATATTTTATTCATATGACATCATGCGTCCATAAAACAGGATATGTGATTGTATTTTATACATATATATTAAAGAGAATAAGACAGTTCTTGTAATCAGCTTTGAATGCTGACATTTCTTCTTTTGCTTTCTCTTTGAAGTACAGGAACAAACACGTCTGTTCTTAACTCACCCCATCAAGACTCTTTCAAGTCACTTTCTCCACATTAGCTCCCTTCCTATGCAAGGAATCTTTGATCTTCCTGAAAAGCTACCTATTTGAGAACATGACAAGGCTCACAACAAACGTGCAACACAGACACTGGCGGAGCACCATGTGGGGGACGTGACATTTCCAGGCACTGGTTTTTAAAGGGATCTGCATCAGCCTTGGAAGATTCTGCATGGTGCGGTGTGATTGGTTGTTTTCATCATTATTTCTCTTTGGATCATCAAAGGACAGCTGAAACCTGTGCTCTTCTCTGACAGAAAGTTGTAAAAAAAAAAAAAATCCTGTGCCAGAGGATGGTTTCATCCTGTACATTGATATTTCGCTTCCTCTACAAACCCCACCAGTGGGTATTTCCTAGTGATTTGTGTCACTTCTATGCCTTGGCCCAACTTTTGTCTGCCATGAGACAGGAATGCATGCATGTGATGTGTGACAGATGCAAGGCACTGGACTTTCTGTTTGGATGACAGCTTATCTGACTTTGTTAGATGAAGTGTATTCAGGAATTTCCCTCTTTTTACCAAAAACCTATGCCAGATTGATAAATTTATATCCACGTGTACTATTGATGCTCAGGTGGTACACTAGTCATGGAAAAGCCCCAATCATATGTCCAGGATGAGCTCATTAGAAGCTTCCAAAGACTTTAAAGAAATCAGGGTTATCCTACTTTTATTCAAACAAAATGACTTTCCTTCAATATATGAAAAATACAAAGCAAAATTCAATAAGGTTGTCTTATGGGAAGTTATAGACAGCTAAACCCATTCAGGAGGGAGAAGGTAAAGAGGTGCAGCCAAGAGAGCTCAGAGAGCTCATTCTCAGGAAGAATCTTCACAATGTGAGTCTTGTGAGCTCTGTTAGGGACAAGAGCCCCTAAATTAGATGTCAGGTTTATCCAAATGTTCTTAAGGAGATCCAATGTTCCTAATTATTAGTTAAAACTCTAATATATTCAGATTGGTAGTAATTAGACACTAGCCCTTCACCAATGTTCCTCTACATTTGTATACTGAGTTAAATAAATATATACATATATACATACATATATACATACATATACATATATATATATACACACATACCCACACACACACACACACACACACACACACACACACACACATTGATGTCTGGAGAGAGACAACATGAGTTGAACAACAACACAAAATTCCGAGGAGGAGAAAAAGTGGGAACTGGGCTGTGAGGGGAAGTTATTGATTTGGCCCTTTTGTATGGCAAGAGAAGAGTAAAACAAAGAATAATTATGTGTGTTCTAAAGATAAAAGCTATTAATACTGCTCTCCAAAGCTATGATTATATAGATGAAGGTATAGTGAAATATATACGCATGTAGCTGAAAATATATGTAAAAATACATATATGCAATATACATACTTTTGGATTCTACAATATGCTTTCCATTCATTGCACACACAATGGCCCTAACTTTAAAACCACTGGAGCCAATTCTCTAGTAGAAAGAAAACAACATTTTCCTGAACATTGACTAGTTGCGAAGCACTGTGGATTTCATTCAATTCTCAAAAGCTCTTGCGAGCAAAATGTAGAGTAAGAAAGTTGGCAAACTCTTCTCCCAGCGAAACAACCATTTACCTGATGGCATTAATTCTTAAAATTCTGAAAATGTTCTAAGAGTAAAGAGAGACACATTCTCCCGATAAGGGCAAGGCCTTATTGGCACAAGAGCTTTACACACAAATCCCAACCAAATACTGACTGACCAACAGGCAGCTCTGAGGCAGAGGGCACTCCTAGGAGGCAGGTCTCAGAATTAAATGCATTTGTTCCTGGCGGTCGGGAAGGCCGTGTGACCCCGCTCGGGGCCTCTCAGGAGCAATCAGAGAGCGGCCTTCCGAGTTAATAGACTCTAGCTGAAGACAGAGATAAAAATGTAACCCTCTGAACTACGATAGTACCCTCCGAACGCAGCCACATCCAACCATAATGGGTAACAAAACCTAACTGCCAAAGGGTACTTATGCACAACTTTGTACAATAATAGGCTATTTCCACCCAGATCTACCCTAGGTGGCCAGGATCAAAGGTAGTAACAAGGGATTAAAACAATTTGAGAAGGACAGAGACCCTGCAGAATTCATTCCTGCAAGTCGCTAAGCCCATAAACAGCAGAGCAGGGGAAGGAAATAGCAGGCAATAGAGATAGCCGTGTTGTCACAGCCCCTCTCAGAGTGAATATCAGAGCTCTCAGACGCTCTCAGACGGATCAGAGCAAAGGCAAGTGGCAACCTCTCTACCCCCAGATGTGCTCCCAGGAAGGGGAAACCCTCACATAAAACATCTGCCCTTCTAACGTGACTCCACCAGGGATGAGAGAGGACGGTGGGATGGCTTCCACTCTGGGCTCTGCTCTCACTCAGCTTCCCCTCACAGTCCCGTTCCCACTTTTTCTCCTCCTCGGAATTTTGTGTTGTTGTTCAACTCATGTTGTCTCTCTCCAGACATCATAATTTCAGTAACTATCAAAGGATTTAGATTTTAAAATGTATTCTTTTAAACTATTATCAAGAAATAAAAAGGAACAAAGTATGGGTACTAGCAGCAACATGCATATATATATATATATACACCCTGTTTCCTCGAAAATAAGACAGTGTCTTATATTAATTTTTGCTCCCAAAGATGCGCTAGGTCTTATTTTCAGGGGATGTATTATTTTTCCATGAAGAAGAATACGGTACACATTTATTGTTAAATGAAAATAAAGGAAATTTATTACCTGTATACGGTACAGTAGTACGGTAGTTGTCAACATAAACCAGACAAACTGTGAATCCTACAGTATCAAGAATTGACTCATTTATTCAATGACAATCATGTCATCATCTTCTGGAACATCATCATAACAATCCAATTCCTGAATTTCCTGGTGAATTTCTTGTGACTCCATTTCTTTCAGAATCAGTGGACCAAATCTCTCATGTTTAGCCTGGGGGGGGGGGGGGGGGCATATTTTCGGGGAGGGGATGCCTTATATTTCACTCAGAAGGAAACCTGTAAGTAGGTCTTATTTTCAGAGGATGTCTTATTTTCGGGGAAACACGGTATATATACTATGCTGATTCAAAAAAAATGACCACAAAAAAGTGCTGTGTTATTTAAGTTAAATAAAGTTCTAGAAAAATTAATCTAAGGCACATGTGTCAAACACAAGGCCCGCGGGCCAAATCCAGCCCGCCAGGCCTTGCAATGTGGCCTGCACTGCGCTGTCATCACTGCACTCCGCTGTCAGTTTATGACATTGTCAGTTTATGACTGTTCAGTAAACCATTCGGCCCGCGATTTAGGCTGGATTTTAGATTTTGGCCCCTTCTCTGATTGAGTTCGACACCCCTAATTCTAAGGCAAAATAAAGAGAACACCAGTATCCTTTGGGTTTGGAGGGCAGCAGGGATTTTAGAGAAAGGAAATAAGGGACATTTCTGGAAGGACGGAGTCTAGGTAACACATATGTATGTGTTTGGCCCCTTAAACTTATACTTTTCAAAAATAAAAAATAAAAAAATAAATCTAAAAAACAATCTGTACTTTTCATTATAAGTAAATTTTGCCTTCATAAAATAAGCTAAAAAGTTTTTTTTAACTATTTTTTTCAATTAGTTTATAGACAATATTATTTTGTATTAGTTTCAGGTGTGTAGCATAGTGGTTAGACGATCATATACTTTACAAAGTGTTCCCTCAATACTTGAAGTCCCCACCTGGCACTATACATAGTTATTACAATATTATTGACTATATTTCCTGTGCTATTACTTTACATGCCATGACTATGTTGTAGCCACCAATCTGTACTTCTCAATCCCTTCACCTTTTTCACCCAGCCCTCCAGCCCCCTCTCATCTGGCAACCATTAGTCTTATCTCTACATCTCTAAATCTGTAAAAACTGCATTTTAATCAAGAAAAATAAAACACATTTCGCCCAGCTGGTGTTGCTCAGTGGTTGAAAGCTGACCCATGAACCAGGAGGTCTCAGTTCGATTCCCATCAGGGCACATCCCTGGTTTCCGGGCTCTGTCCCCAGTAGGAGGTGGGCAGGAGGCAGCTGATCAATGATTCTCTATCATCATTGATGTTTCTATCTCTCTCCCTTCCTCTCTGAAATCAATAAAAACATTAAAAAAAAGAAAAAACATTGTCATTACACATTGTTATGTATTACACATTTTATATACACACACACATATATGTATATACACACACATCCTATATAATAAAGATGTAATATGCAAATGGTCATTACGCCATGAAGCAGAACTGACAGCACAATTATTGATTTACGGGATCACGGATAAACAGGAGGGTGGGTCAGCGAGCCACAAGCCCGCAGTGGAGGGACCAGGGCAGCAAGCTTTGAGGGGAGGGGGAAGCGACCAGGGAGCTACAGGAGGGCAGGGCAGTGGGCAGAGAACTACTGGAGGGCAGCAGCGAGCTGCTGGCAAACTATTGGTGCACAGATTCATGTGCAGGACTACTAGTATATACATAAATGCACATACATACCTAAAGTCATCAAGAAAAAAGATGTCTAAGCAGCTGTTTAATTATATAAGTATCAATTATCCTGACAAATATAAGGATACTATTTGAACTCTTCTTTTGAAATCTCTCGCTCTCTCTGGAACAGTGAGCGGAAACCGTAACATTTTCTTAGTGCACAGTGCTTAAGGCCAGTTTCTCTGGTCTATTATCTGACTTGTATAAAGGAGGAGTAAATTGTCCTTGACTGCACAAACACTCCTGGTTTTTTATGTGTGTGTGGTTTTTTTTCCATGAATACAAATGGAAGATTTAAAAAGTTTGGCAGTTTGCAAAGACATGGCTCCCAAGACAAATTAAAGATCATGAAAGTTTTTTTTTTAATTTTATTATTATTTTTTGGATGTTACTTGGTTGTAATTATGATTCTGACACTGTTTGGCAATCTTGGGCAAGCCAAATCATCTCCTGAGACACTTATTTTTTTCATTATTTTTTTAAAGTGTGAGTTGATGTAGGAAGGATAAACCAGATGACCTCAAATACTTATCTAGTTTAAACAATTGCTGGTTTCATAATTTAATATGCACAGACTGAATACTCTCCCCCGTGTGGACTTCTAACAGACGCTTCTACCATATGCTCCCGTGTGCTCCACTAGAGCAGTTATTTGATTGTATTGGAAAATGGTTTTGTATATTTGTCATCCCAGTAACTTGCTAATTCTTAAGGCCAAGGTCCAAGTTAGCTGTTTAAATTTTTTTTTCATCTTCATATTCCAAGTTCCATATACGTAGCTTAGCACAAAGTGATTCTAAAGTATGGAGTCACTGCCCTGGCCAGTGTGGCTTAGTTGGTTGGAGCATCATCCTGGGCACTGAAAGGTTGTGGATTTGATTCCCAGTCAGGGCACATGTCCAGGTCATGGGTTTGAACCCCAGTTGGAGTGCATGTAGGAGGCAATTGATTGATGTTTCTCTCTCTGCCTCTTCCTCTCCCAAATCAATAAAACAAACAGAAAAACAAAACAAACCATACCCTTGGGTGAGGATTTAATAAAATAAAAAATGTGCTATTATTAAATGAACTTAAGAAATGAATAAATTGAGAGTGTTAACTTATTAAAATGTATTTGCTGGTGGTTCTTATTTTTATTTTAGGAAAAAAAAGTTGTATCAGGTGTGGTCTTAATAATAAGTAGCCAACAGCAGGACATTCTGAATGGACTGGGCAATGTTTTCTACTTTAAAATGTAATCTCCCAGTCTGAGCACCTCCCAACATAAAAATCTAGAAATGACTTAAAGGCTTTGGGCCCTCAGGAGTCACTTGTGAAAATGCAAATATCTTGGTAAGACAGAATAGAAGGCTCTTATTAGAAAGTGCTAAAAGTGGGGAATAAGTGAGAATGGTGTGGGGCAAGAGGTATCCTAGATACACAAGATAAAAAATAGAACTATTTTCTTCTTCCTTCACTCTTTGTTTGTCTACGAGGTGTCAGACATATGTTAGATCCTTGCCCACAAGCATGTGAAAGGCTTGTGGAGAACAGAAACTATTAAGCAAGAAGTTCTATGGCAGAATGATCCATGCAGGGTCAGGCAAAGCATAGGGGTTGATGTAGAGGAATCGGGGAAAGCTTCCAAGAGGCAGTGACATTGCAGCTGGGATCTGAAGAACTACAGAAGTTAATGAGATAAGAGATGGGGAGAACTTGGCCCATTCAGAGCCAAAAATGTACACGGAGGATAGAGTGCTGAAGACGAACAATGTAAGATCCACGTTGTAAGGTCAGGATGTTCAGGGGAGAAGGGAGTGGGGAGAACTGAATCAGGAGACTTCAGCAGACTCCCTTGTAAACCACAATGCTGTGTAAAGCACTAAACCACATTAAAGAATACCACCTCCGGATCAAAGAGTATTTCTAACCTCAGCATCCATCAGAGAGTCCTTCCTGCAACACAAAGACTTGATTATCTATCTATCTATCTATCTATCTATCTATCTATCTATCTATCTATATATATATATATAAAAGGCTAATATGCAAAGTGTCCCTTTGGAAATTCAATCAGGAAGACTATGAGTTTGATTGCTCGTTTTGACGTGTACTGACCACCAGAGGGTGGTGCAGAATGAAGGAAGGCATCAGCCAGCAGCCGAAAGAAAGGCCGTGATCAGTCCTGTTTGCCAGCCAGGCCTAGGGACCCTACCCGTGCATGAATGCCATGCACCAGGCCTCTAGTGATTATTATAAGCATGGTATTTGCAACTTCTCTCTGATGTTAAAAATATAGACTTTATGGAAAAAGATAAGTTTCTAATGATCTATAGTATAGATTCTATACCCATGGTCGGCAAACTACGGCTCACAAGCCACATGCGGCTCTTTGGCCCCTTGAGTGTGGCTCTTCCACAAAATACCATGGCCTGGGTGAGTCTATTTTGAAGAAGTGGCATTAGAAGCAGCTTAAGTTTAAAAAATTTGGCTCTCAAAAGAAATTTCAATCGTTGTACTGTTGATATTTGGCTCTGTTGACTAATGAGTTTGCTGACCACTGATCTATACAATCTTGTTGCCTAAATACTAACAAATGTATTTGTTTCTGTGTTAATGTCCAGGCAGGCAGAGGCTGCCATGGTGGAGAGCTGTCTTTGCTTGGACATGCTGGGAACCCTTTGCTCAGAGCACTGAGGGCAGGTGCTGGGACAGTGCAAGAAAATGCTGTCCCAGCTGTTCCAGAAGACAGTGCAAGCTGCTGCGATGAGAGCTACATGGGCTTGTTTTGGCAAAAAAAAAAAAAAAAAAAAAAAAAAAAAAAAAAAAAAAAAAAGTTTAAACCTTAATTTGAAAGATCCTAGCCAGTGAATTGGTTGGCCTGTGGCCAGGTTTGATTCTGGTCAAGGGCACATGCCAGGGCTGAGAGCTTGATCCCCAGCAGGGGGCATGTGGGAGGCAGCTGATTAAGAATTATCTTGCATCATTGATGTTTCTAGCTCTCTCTCCCTCGCCTTTCATCTCTAAATCAATAAAAATTAAAAACAAAAACAAAAAAAGATTCCAGGGAGGACATTCCTTTCTTTGCTCATTGTTAGCTTTTCTGTGTTATCTACAATCTCCTTAGCCATCATGCAACATATGAAGAAAAGCCGAAAATGAACAGAGAGAGGAAAAGTATCAAGTCTTTGCAGACACCAACCAAAAGCTGCCCCACCCCAGCCTGGAGCCCATTATCCCTTGAACAACTGCTGTGTCAAAAATGGCCTTTTCGCTGCTTTGGGCATTACTGTAGGAGTAGAGGCCCGGTGCACAAATTCGTGTACCAATAGGGTCCCTCTGCCTGGCCTATGGGATTAGGCTCTCCAACATCCCCTGAGGGATCTCAGATTTTGAGAGGGCACAAGCCAGGCCGAGAGACCCACAACCAGGGTCGGGGAGGGACCACGGGAGGGCTCTAAATGTCCAGTCTGTTTTGCTCAGTCCCAATCTGCCAGACCCTAGCAACAAGATAATTTACAGGTCAGATCATCTGCCCCCCGTGGTCAGTGCATGTCATTGAGATTGGTCGACCAGTTGACTGTCTGCCCTCTGGTGGTCAGGAATATTACGCCTTGATTGGTTGAATGGATGACTGGATGACCAGACACTTAGCATATTAGGCTTTTATTATATAGGATACTGTCTTACCTATGGCCCAAATCATCCAAAATGACAAAGGAACCTTATGTAAAGCTTAGTGAATGGAGTTTCTGAGAAGGAGCATGGGGGCTTACAGTGCCATTTGCCAATTTAGGCGATTTTGAAATTCTCTGAGTAAATGTGCCATATGATAAACCAAAGAACTTACATGCTTACAGGCATGGCCCATGGACATGGGAAAGAGGGTGGTAAAGACATGGGGAGGAGGATAAGGGCTGGAAGTAGGTGGGTAAGAGTGGGGAAGGGGAGATATCTGCAACACTATCAATAATAAAAAATATATTAAAAAATAAAACATGCCATGTGTGCTTGTAATTTCTATAAACCAGAGATGGAGGCAGAAAAGCAAAGCAACCATGTCCTTTTGAGTGAGAATGAATGTATGATTGATATAGGTAAAGCCCGGCTAATAAAACAGAACTCTTTTCTCTTATTCATATTATAAAAACATTTTAAAATAATTAGATACATAAAAAAGCATGTTACATTGTACTTAATGTTAAAGGATATGACTTTCCTGTGTCTTTAGTGACTGAACTTGCGGTTTTATAGAACAGGAGTGGAAGAGACCACAAAGCACTCGCACCTTGTTCAAGTCTGGGCAGAAGCCCAGCCCTTTATCTGAAGGCTGCAGTGTGCCCGGTCCTTGTTCTCCGGGAGAATCACATTATCATCTCTGTTCTGCGACAACCGCGTCCCTTGTCTGCAGGGCATGAAGGGCAAGGAAGGCCGACCAAGGCAGTCCATGTGAATTAGCAAGTAAAGCAGGTTCTGTGGTCTCAGGGAAATCAGAAGGCCTCCTAGTTATTTCACAATTCTTCCTTCTTCTTTCTAGATCCAAAACTCCCCCCTCCCTGCCCCAGATCTATCATGTTATAATTTAGGGAAATGGGATAGTTTTTAGGTATTACATTGGAAAAGATTAATAAGCTTTAAAGCAGAGATTTTCATTTATTAGTTGTTAGTTTCGATTTGGGATGACAAGAGCAATAAAAATAGGAGAATGAAGATAAAGGCTTTTATGCTGAGAACCTGAGGAAAATCAGAAAACAGCACAGCTCTCATTTCAGCCATCTATACCCTTAAAGTATAAACAGGGAGCTGCCAATTATTTTGGAGGCAAGAATATCAGATACAACACAATTTTGTTCCATAAAGTTCATTATCATACAATCACTACAGCTAGTAACTTCGGAGTAGCCACCAGGATGTGGAAAGTATTTTGTTACAAAACTTTTCTATGAAGATTTTAAAGATCAGGCAGTACAGCCATGCTTGACTTCTACTGGACTCAACAGTATATCACTGAGTGGTCATCTGGTCCAAATCAAACAAAGGCGGAAACCGGAATGAAAAGAAAATCACCAGTTTCTAAGGCTGGCTTCTAAGAACAGTGAAAACTAAAGTGTGTACTTTCGGATACACCTGCTCTTTAAAGAAAGGATAATTTTTTACATCTATACCAATGGCATGATTAATAATTTTAACACTGACTTATTTAAATCTGTGATGTTGAATTCCATTCAAGTTGATCTTACAAGGTAGCTCTGCAAAGAGTTTGAAATTACGGGAGAAAAAACGAGGAAAAAATTATAGTAATTAATCTTTGCACAGCATCTTAAATTTACAAACCACTTTCTCAAGCGTTTCACTCTTCAAAAACAAACAAACAAAAAACATAATTAAAAGAAGCGAGGCAGCCTGATGAAGCCAATGTCTTGTGGGCCAAATAGGAACTTGAATGCCATGTCCAGAACCCAAGTACAGGCCATGTCCCAGGGCAAAAATTCTGGTTTTCATGACACGCACACGGCAATGTTGAATGTTACCAGAAATTGATTTTTCCCTCCTGTAATTTCCCAAAGACAAAACAAGATTAAATTACATTAAACTTCAGAAACATGTTAAGCAATTTGATGTTTGTTCTCTCTGAATTGTCCTTTCAAATCTGATTTGCAATTGTTTGTGTGGGAGATTATGGGATTTTGAGAACCCAGAAGGAAATGGGATTCTTAAGTCATATAAGTGTAACAAATCTTAATTTCTACCCAAGGATTCCCAGGGCTGGGGTTTGAATTAGTACAATAACTGCTCATTCATGTCTGGGTTGGGCCCTTTTGCTTATGCATTTATTTGCTGTTACTGTTACCTACTGACCAGGTGGCCACTAAAAAGAGGGTCCGGACCACAATTGCCACACGTGGAACTTCTTTGTATATGAAGCTGGTCTGAAAATAAAAAATGACGATACAACATAGCCAGGCAGAGTTAGTGCCTTGAAAATGTCAAATAATTTATTGGTGCTAGGATGTCACAAAGAATTATAGTATTTACCTCAGATGGCAGTGGTTTTCATGAGATTATTTGTGCCGGTTTAGTGGAAAGGGGCCAAATATAATGCATATTTATTGTCTCTTTACTTTAAGAGCAGTATCTATAATAATAAAAGCATAATATGCTAATTAGACCAGACAGTAGAACGACCTTCCGGACATCCTTTTGGACTACCTTATAGATGATGCTGGTGCTTTGAGGGCTGAGGCAAGCCACTGTGGCGGTGAGGGCTGAGCTCCTTGCACAAATTTTGTGCATCGGGCCTCTAGTAGTATATAAACATTTAAGTATTTTTAAAGGTTTGGTGGAATTTGTAATCTAGAAGAATTTAGGACACTGCGTAGATCATGCTGTCACTTAATGATTGATCTCTTCAGTGAACACATAGCTATCAGATATGAAAAAATAATTCTCCCTCTGTCTGTCTCTGTGCACACACGCACACACACACACACGTGTAACTTAAAAGTTTTAAGAATTTGCTATCGTTACTGAGAAAGTGGTAATTTGATAATTTACATTTTATTGTAGAGCCCTATAGTACATCTTTAAGAAATATTACATAGCAAGAAAGGATACATATGTCACTGGAAGCCAAAGGGAGTAGGGTTCTCATTGACAAAAACAGCTCTTCTATGCAAAGGGAATGGAGAGATGATTTTCATCCCTTTAGTCTCTGGAGGGCACTTTAAAATTCATGGGAATAATCAACACTCAGAAGAATTACATCTTTGGCAATAAAAAATACATTGAGAGGTTTAGATCCTTTGCAAACTGCTACTGGAGCTTATTATTTATGAGCTCTTTGCTCTTTAAAATGGAGAACAGAGCAATTAACTACAATTTCACACCTTCAAGAAGACTAAGAACATAGCCTGCCATCTATTGTAAATTCCAAAGTGTGTTCTTTCACTTAAATTTATAGTTCCATTGTGTGGAAATTTCCCTCTTATTCAAAAGAAAGTTTGAAAGTGAATCTTTTATTTGGTTCCCTGAAAATGGGCACTGCATAGCAATTTTGTTCTTAAGAAAATAAGCTTAATAGGCCCATCGTAAAAATAATAATAGCAAGGCCGGTATTTAAGAGCATGATACTCTCAGGCAGACCGTACCACGTGGGACAATAGGCCCCTTGGTCTGTTCACTGAGTGTGGTGTCTGGGATTTTGGAACCTTGATGACAGTCTGCCTGTCAGTTAGTGAGCCTGGGCACTTACTCCGGGTCAGGGGCTGTGCTCAGTGCTTCCTGGAAACCCCTAATCCCCACAGTGGCCAGACCACACCCACACCACTGCCAACCTCACCTGCACTTGTGTCAGTGAGGTTAGGGTGGGTCACTGAGTAACGCTCAGTCACACGAGGGGGAAGGTGTGACTGTGAGCCCAGCAGCCTGACTAGACCCGAGTGCTTCCTTCTGTGTGTGCTGCCTTCTGCCCAAGCACAGGCAGACAGCAGGCACCGTGGAAGGCTAGGCCAGGCCAATGGCGTTACACCAACTTACTATACCACTCAGTGCATGTTCCACCAAAATAAAGTAACTCACTGTTCCTTCTTGATGTCAGCAATGAAAATAATGAAATCTCAGTTGATTTTTACACATTAGAGCTGCTCAAACAAGGAATTAGAATTGAACTTCTATTCGCTTGTTCTTTAGGTCTCAATATTATCATCTCTTTCTCCTGTTCTTACTGTCTCGGTGAGGCTCCTGTTGCCACCTCCTAAAATATTATATTTAATTTCGATATCATCTTTCCTCCTTCAGTCTCCTACTCAATTACATTTTTCAAGGAGTGGTTCTGCTCACGACCACGCTACTGCTCAGGCAACTTCTCAATGGCTGCTTGTGAAGACACCACCAGATGCATACAACCTGGACTTCTGTGTTTTGACTCTCTCCCTCTCTCTCTCTCTCTCTCTCTCTCTCTCTCTCTCTCTCTCTCTCTCTCTCTCTCTCTCTCTCCCTCCCTCCCTCCCTCCCTCTCCCTTCCTCCCTCCCTCCTCTCTTTATATATTTAAATAACCTATCCTGTATTTGCTTTATTATTTAAATTTTTTTCTAACTGCCTTTCCAATGCCAAGTGCTTCAAACACTGAAATCTGTTAAGCTTCAGTTTCCCCCCCTGTAGATTAGAAATATTATTGTCTAAAATACAAGGTCCCCAAGGGGTACCAAATGAAAGTATGCATGAAAAAAAATGAGCATCTAAAATAGCAACTACCTCCTGGAAAAATCAAAAAGAGAAGCCAGAGTCTAGGCTGAGAATGCAAAAGGAAGTTTGTTTGTTCCTGCTCTGCAGGATATGGCTGTGTGATGGGGCAGGGAAATACAGACAGAAAACAACAAGAAAACATGGCAATTATCAGAGAGCTATAGCACAGAGGAGAAAAGTCTTTCCATTCAAAATAAATTTAACTTGGAGGTTTCATAAAAGCAGACAATGTGGATTTTAGCATCTAAAGTTGTTTCTTGTTTACCTTTGCCATGACAAATCAGTGGATGACATGGTGTACAGGCTGAAAAAAAGTGTGAGGTTCACACAAATTCAGTGTAAAGCATACCAAATTAGTTGGATCACATTCCGTTATTCTGTTAAATGCAGCCCTTCTTTATATGCCCATCAACTGAGACTGGAGTTCAGGTAGAGGAAAACTGATAAACTGATAGGAATCAATAATGCCTGCAGAGCAGAAGCTGTGCCACATGGAAGCTGATCCCAGATGGGTGACTTAACACCATGGAGTGACCACATCAGTGTACAATAAAATGCCTGGGTGACCACCCACCACAATGGTCCTGCCCCCACCCCCATTTATTTCCCTTTCCTTTCCCTGCATATAAAAATAATGGGACAGGTGCCTATATGTCAGAGAGCCGGTTGCCATTTAGTGTCCGGGGGAGGAAAACTTCATGTATGCACTCCTTCCCCATAGAGTGTTATAAAAAATTCCAGGGGTGGGGGGGAATGTGTTCTTAAAAACACATTTATTCTGGTTGGCCATTGTAATTATTTGTTTTGAAGTAATTGTATTTTGAAATAGCAAAATATATGTTATTGCCAAAGATAGAAATGAGTTGAAGAAGTCTAAGAACATGAATAACAATAAATTTAAATCACAAAGCATATTCACTTTTTTCTAGCTAGATACCAAATTACCACAAGCTTAGCTGCTTAAAATAGTACATATTTATTTTCTCACAGTTTTCATGAGGTGGAACTACCTTGTGAGTGCATGCACGAGCACCTGGCTTTTGGCAGGCTGCTGGCCAGAGGCCACCTCAGGTCCTAGATGCCCCCACAGGTCCTAGAAGGCCAGCAGTTTCTCACCACAGGGTTTTCCCAAACATGGGCACTTATGTCATCAGCTCACAAGAGGAGTCTCTAGCTCCGGTCTGTGATGACAGAGACTTACATGAGCCAATGCCATCACAGGAATGACTTCCCATTGTGTTTGCCACATCCTATTGGTCAGAAGCACATCTGAGGCCCCGCCCATCCTTAGGGACAGGGGCTGCACAAAGGCATGAACATCAGAGGCTGGGACTCACTGGGGATCACCTCAGGGTCTGTCTGCAACATTAAGCTATGTGGCTAACATTTGTGTCCGTTATCTCAATACTTATTATAATGAAAGGGTTGAAAAAATAACTGATAAGCTAAACTTCATTAAAATAAAAATTAAAAATAAAAACTTCTGATTTTGTGACAGGCAATATCAAGAGAATAAGGAGACAAGCCTCAGATCAGGAAAGAATATTTTCAAAAGACAAATCTCATAAAGGAATGTGAGACAAAATATATTTTAAAAATCTTAAAAATAAACAAGAAGACAAACAACATGGTTAAAAAATAGGCCAGAGACCTAAACAGACACCTCACCAGAGAAGATATACAGATGGCAAATAGGCATATGAAAAGGTGCTCCACAGCCTATGTCATCAGGGAGATGCAATTAAAACAAATGACATACAGACATACACCTGTTATAATTGGTAAAAATCCAGAACACTGACAAAAACTAATGCTGGTGAGGATGTGGAAAAATGGAAACCCTCATTCATTGCCAGTGGGAAGGCAAAATGATACAGCCACTTTGGAAGAGAGCTTGGCAGCTTCTTACAAAACTAAACACATTCTTACAATACAGTATCACATGCCAGAGAGATGAAACCCATCTACATAAAAGTCACACGTGGATGTTTTGAGCAGGTTTATCCATAGTTGCCAAAACTTTGAAGTAACCAAGATACCCTTTAGTTGGTATGGATAATTTGTACATCCAGACAATGAAATATTACTCGGTGCTAAAAGGAAACGAGATATCAAGCTATGAAAACACATGGAGGAATCTTAAGTGTATAGTTCTAGGGAAAAATAAGAGCCAATCTGAAAAGGCTACATAACATAACGTGAAAGTATCTACATGGTTTCCTGGTTTCCTGCAACAGTCACAACTATAAGACAGTAAAATGATCGGTGGTTGTCAGGGTCTGGTGACGTGGGAGGAATGAATAGACAGAGCAGAGGATTTTTGAGACAGTGAAAATACTGTGTATGACACCATAATGGTGTACATGCCATTGTACATATGTCTAAATCCATAGAGTGTACAACATCAAGAGAGAACCCTAATATGCACCACTTGGGGGGATGTCCACAGTAGGGAGGAAATGCATATGTAAGGGTAAAGGGATATGTGGGGAATCTTAGGAACTTCCTCTCAAAGTTGCTGTGTATCCTTAACCAGCTCTAAGAAAATGCATCTTAAAAAAAGAAGAAAAGAAAAGGCTGATCAAGTAGGTTATGCAGAACCTCAAAACCTCCATTTCACTGTGATCCTGTGCAAATGTTATCTCAGTTCTTAAATCAGATATCCCAAAGCAAGGACCTTTTAAATATAATTAAAAACAAAGAGAGATTTAAAAAATGAAGGTCGCATGGTGTTTACATGCTTATCTAAGAGTTTTGCCTATGAAAATCAACACTTCCATGAACTGTCTTTCCTAATTTGCTCCTAGAAAATAGAAAGTCATGAGTGATAAACAAAACCAGAAGCATACCTGCTTATTTGGGATGGAGCCAGCTGCTGAGAATTAAATCTTAACCTGCAGCCAACATCGATATTTGAATGTCAGGAACTGAGTTAGAAAGTGAATGAGTAGATAGCGCACCGAATGATTGCAAATTAATTATTTTTAAAAATTCTTTAAACATAACTTGAATTCTTAATAGAGGCTTATATATTTAGGTCTAAAATTTAAAAAAAATAGTCCCCTAGCAAAGAAAAATTAGTGAACACTCCATTTATTAAATATTTTAAACCTTTATTGAGAATCTTTTATGTATATCAGGCATTATTCTAGGAATTGGAATGTTATTAGTTATCTATTGATGCTTTTAAAAAGTACCTGCAATCTCAGAAGCTTAAAACAAAAACATTTATTGCAGTGGTTCTCAACCTTTCTAATGCCGTGACCCTTTAATACAGTTCCTCATGTTGTGGTGACCCCCAACAATAAATTATTTTCGTTGCTACTTCATAACTGTAATTTTGCTACTGTTATGAATCGTAATGTAAATATCTGTGTTTTCTGACTGTCTTAGACTCTACAGCAGCGGTTCTCAACCCATCTGAAATTACAGTTAATGAAGTAGCAACAAAAATAATTTTATGGTTGGGGGGGTCACGACAACATGAGGAACTACATTAAAGGGTCTCGGCATTAGAAAGGTTGAGAAGCACTGATCTACTGAGACAGTTTCTGGAAGTCAGAAATCCAAAGCAATTTAGCTGCACTGCTCTGGCTTAGGATTTCTCACAGAGTCGCCGTCAAGATGGCGGCATTGACCTTGGTCATTGGAAGGCTTCAGTCGGATTTTAGGATCTCCTACTCAGGCCACTCCCGTGGTTACTAGCAGGAGGCCTCAGTTCTCCACTATGCATGCCCCCTCCTTAGGGCTCTTGGTGACATGGCAGCTGGATTTCCTTGAGCAAACAATCCAAGAGAGAGAAACAAACAAAACAAAAATACCAAGACAGAAGCTACAATATTTTATAACATTTTCAGATGTAACATAACATTCTTTCTTCTGTATTATATTGGTCCCAGAGACCAACCTTAATGCAATGTGCCAGTGAACTACATAAAAGTCTGAATCAGTAGGAACCTGGATCCTACAGTAAGATAAACATAAATGAACCATATCAGAATAAGTGTTTTTATCTTATAGATTTTTTTCTTTTTTTAAAGTCTTTATTGTTAAAAGTATTACATAAATTTCCTTTTTCCCCCATTGACCTCTCCTCAGCTGCCCTCACCCTCTGCACATGCCCTCCTCACCCAAGTCTGTGTCCATTGGTTATGCTCATATGCATGCCTTCCCTCATAGGTTGGACAGTCTGTTCGATGCTTTAATGACTCTGGTTCTATTTTTGCTCATCAGTTTATGTTCATTATATCATGTGATCATAAAGGGGGTGAACAAGCTAGGTAAGACTGGCTTGTTTCAAAACAATCACTTCACCGCAATCATTCTATGCTACTCAAAATGAGTGCATGCATGCCTCTCCTTTGCTCACCATATTCCTTCACCTGGACCTCCTGTCCTGACCTTCAAAATAATCCCATTCTTCAGGTATCAGTTCAAATTCTTTTGCCTCCATAAATGTATTCATCCTCCCAAACAAATGCTATCACTCTCTTCTGTACTCTCTCCTCAGATGTTTTTAATTTCCCTTGCAACAACTATAACTTTTTTTCCCTGTACTGTGATAATCTAAATTTTTTTTGATGAGCATTAGCTGATTTATTAAAATTATATGAAAAAATACCAATGAGGGTTAAAAAAGATTCCAAATAAAAATGCTTCACATTCATTTTTAGATAATCTAAATGTTTTTATTTCTGAAGACTCCCAAGCTCATTTATAGACATACAGATGGCCAATACACATATGGAAGATGCTCAATGTCATTCATCATCACAGAAATGCAAATTAAAACTGTTAAGGTATCACCTCACACCTGTCAGAATGGCTATTATCAATAAATCAACAATTAACAAGTGCTGGTGAGGATATGGAGAAAAAGGAACCTCTGTGTACTGTTGATGGACATGCAGATTGGTGTAGCCACTGTGGAAAACAGTTTGGAGGTTCCTAAAAAGATTAAAAAATGGAACTGCTATCAATAGATGAATGAATAAAAAAGCAGTGGTATTGATTTGGCTGGGTGGCTCAGATAGTTAAGCATCATCACGTGAACCAAAAGAGTGTGGGTTTGATTCCCACTCAGGACACATACCTGGGTTGTAGGTTTGATCCTCAATTAGGGTGTGTATGGGAAGCAATCAATCAATGCTTTTCTCTCGCATGTTTCTCTCTCTCCTTTCTTACTAAACTTCAATAAAAAGCATATCCTTCAGAAGATTTTTAAAAAAGCAGTAGTATCTGGCTAGTGTGCTCAGTGGTTGAGCACTGACCCATGAACCAAAAGGTCACTGGTTTGATTTCCAATCAGGACATATGTCCAGTTTATGGGCTCAATCCCCTGTAAGGGGTGTGCAGGAGACAGCTGATCAATGATGTTTCTCTCCCATCAATGTTTCTCTCTCCCTTTTCCTCTCTCAAAAAATCAAAAAAAGCAGTTTATTTTTTAAAAAGCAGTAGTACATATAGGGTGGGGCAAAAGTAGTTTTACAGTTGTTCATATAGAAAATAATACAATAATTAATAAGAGTAAACTGTGTTTTGTGTACTCACAACTATAAACTTACTTTTGCCCCATCCTGTATATATAATGAAATATTACTTGGCCACACACAAAAAAAAAGAATGAAATCTTTATGACAATATGGACGACGGGTATTATGCTAAGTAAAGTAAGTCAGACAGAGATAGACAAATGACATAAGATTTCACTTACATGTGGAATCTAAAGAGCAAAATAAACAATAGAAACAACTCATAGACACAGAAAACATGCTGATAGTTGCAAGAGGGGAGGGGTTAGGGGGCTGGTGAAAAGGGAAGGGATTAAGAACTACAATTGGCGGTCACAGAATAGTCCTGGGGATGTAAAGTACAGCATAGGGGATATAGCCAATAATATTGTAATAATGATGTATGGTGCTAGGTGGGTACATGAAATATCAAAAGGGCCACTTTGTAAAGTATATGACTGCAACGACTATGTTGTACACTTGAAATTAATACAAAATAATATTGAATAAAAACTGAATTTAAAAATAAAATTAAAAATATTTAATTTTCCTGATCAAGTTTCAATATTTTGAGAGTAAGGACAGTGTCTTTGCTGATATCTTACATAGCAGATATTCTAGCAATCATAGAAAACTAGTGAATTACTACTGTGTAGGCAGCACAGTATAGCACAAACTCAAAAACATGGAATAACCTAAGGAAGAGGAGACATAAAGGGCTAACTGGTAAAGAGAAAAAACACACTTTGAAATTGAAAGTAGGGTAAGTAATTATGGAAATATGCTCTCTATGACAACTCTATCCACACTATTGACCTATCCTGGATGCCTTGTGCCCTAACTACTGTAGTAAATTATCTGTTTCACATCATTGGGAACATTCTTGGTACAGTTCTTAATTTTAACACTCTTGACACATATATGGCTTACCAGTACGTATTTCATAATATTTTAAGTTTCTACTCATTTCCATCTACTTTTGAAAATAAAGAGATCCAAACTGGAAGATGATTCCATATCAATTAGTAAATTCTGTTTATCATACTATCATATAGTATATTATGTCACATTACATCACAATACATCAATAAATCCAGTACTTATTTATTAAAAGAATTAAGTTAAAGATTAAACATGAGGTGAGAACTAAGTATGTTCTACCACCTAACCTTAGTCTATGTCATTTCAAAGTCATTATCATTTCCATGTCAATCCAATCATAATGTCAGTTCCTTTCCATTGTATGGAATAAGATTACTTGTTATCATCATTAAAGTAGATATCCATTATTGTATATAAAGTAATACAATATTTTATTCAATAAATTTTACTTATTCAATCATTTATCTTCAATAATAGAAGTAATATCAATTAGTACCAGAAAATGGAATTAAAATATTAACCTATCCTATATAATAAAAGGCTAATATGCAAATCGACCAAACGGCAGAACAACCAATTGCTATGATACCTACTGACCAACAGGGGGCAGATGCTCAATACAGAAGCTGCCCTCTGGTGGTCAGTGCACTCCCATAGGGGGCACGCCACTCAGCCAGAATCTGGGCTTACAGCTGGCAAGCTTGGTGATGGTAGCGGGAGCCTCTCCTGCCTCTGCAACAGTGCCAAGGATGTCCAACTGCCAGCTTAGGCTTGCAGGGAGCAGGCCTAAGCTGTCAGTCAAACATCCCCTGAGGGCTCCCGGATTGTGAGAGGCATCAGACCAGGCTGAGGGACCTCCCCCCAACAAGTTTACAAATTATGTGCACTGGGCCTCTAGTGTTTTAAATATATTCTGAAGACCTTGCTGTGATTTACAAAGCTCTACCTAATGCACACTCCATCTTCCCTGACTTCAGTTCTGCTTTTCTTTCAAAACATGAGCTCCCTTTTCACCTCCCAAACATGCTGAGCTTTGGCAATCTCCCAATTTCTGCTCATATTACTTCTTTATCCTAGGATAATATTGCCAATTTTTACATGGTCATATCACAAAGTCTTGGTTTAAATACTAAGGACTTCAGAGACTTTTCATAGCTATACTTTCTCAATCATTTAGTTGATTTTGAATGCTACCATAGTACTCAAATAGAATTATTATTATAAAATTTTATTTTTTCTTTGTTCACTTGTTTAGTGACTCATTTCCAGACTGAGTTACCATGTGGTTATCATGTTATTGGGTCGGCAGCTAAGTAATTGCGGGTTTCACACATATATGGCTTCAGTTGAATTTTTAGGTTTGCAGACGTAGTACAAATGTAAAACACATTTTGTTATTTGATAGTTGGCTATTCAGCTGTTAATCAGTAAAAAAAGTTTTTTGATCTGTTTTGTAGTTTTCGTTTGGCGTTCGTTGAAAAATGGAAAATCAAAAGGAACATTTTCGTCATATTTTGCTTTTTTATTTCTGCAAAGGGAAAAACGCATCACAAGCTCATAAAAAGTTATGTGCTGTTTATGGTGACGAAGCCTTAAAAGAACGGCAGTGTCAAAATTGGTTTGCCAAATTTCGTTCTGGTGATTTTTCACTCAAAGATGAAAAACGCTCTGGTCGTCCAGTTGAAGTTGATGATGCCCTAATCAAAGCAATAATCAATTCGGACTGTCACAGTACAACACGTGAGATTGCAGAGAAGCTTCATGTATCACATACATGCATTGAAAATCACTTAAAACAACTTGGCTATGTTCAAAAACTCGATATATGGGTTCCTCACGAACTGAAAGAATCACAGTTAACGCAACGCATTAGCAGCTGCAATTTGCTAAAGAAACGTAATGAAAATGATCCATTTTTAAAACGACTGATAACTGGCGATGAAAAATGGGTTGTTTACAACAATATCAAGCGGAAAAGATCGTGGAGCAGGCCAGGTGAACCAACTCAAACAACATCAAAAGCTGATATTCATCAAAAGAAGGTTTTGTTATCAGTTTGGTGGGATTACAAAGGAATTGTCTACTTTGAACTCTTACCACCCAACCGAACGATCAATTCTGATGTCTACATTGAACAACTAACAAAATTAAACAATGCAGTTGAAGAAAAGCGGCCCGAATTGACAAATCGAAAAGGTGTTGTATTCCATCATGACAATGCAAGGCCACACACATCTTTGGTCACTCGGCAAAAATTAATGGAGCTTGGTTGGGATGTTTTGCCACATCCACCATATAGTCCTGACCTTGCACCATCTGATTACTTTTTGTTTCGATCTTTACAAAACTCCTTGAATGGTAAAAATTTCAATAATGATGATGATGTCAAATCGTACCTGATTCAGTTTTTTGCTAATAAAAACCAGAAGTTTTTTGAACGTGGGATTATGATGCTGCCTGAAAGATGGCAAAAGGTCATTGATCAAAATGGGCAATACATTACAGAATAAAGTTATTTAGTTCCATGAAAAAATTGTCTTTGATTTTCTTTAAAAAATTCGCAATTACTTAGTTGCCGACCCAATATTTTTAAAATGTACCTATTTATAGCCAAGCATAATAAACCAAGAATTAAAGATTAAACTGAAACATGGCCGAAACTGGTTTGGCTCAGTGGATAGAGCGTCGGCCTGTGGACTGAAAGGTCCCAGGTTCGGTATTCAGGTCAAGGGCATGTATCTTGGTGGCGTCCACATCCCCAGTAGGGGGTGTGCAAGAGGCAGCTGATTGATGATTCTCTCCCATCAATGTTTCTAACTCTCTATTTCTCTCTTCCTCTCTGTAAAAAAATCAATAAAATGTATTTAAAATATATATTAAAAATAAATAATAAATAAATAATAAACAAACTGAAACATGGAGGGCATTCAGAAATACTTTTGAATAAATGAATAAACATCTCATCATTCAAACCCAATATTTTACTATGAATCCTTCATAAAATTTCAGGCTGAGGGCAAACATTTTCCTGTTTTTCCCGAGCAAACATTTAAATTTAGTTTTATACAGTTTTTGTGTTATCACTCACCCAAATGACCAGCCTGTCTAAAGCACATTTTAGGAAATGAATGCAAAGCCATCCCCAGGACGGGACTCATCACAGTTTCCGTCCGTGGACAACAGGCCGTCACCTAGTCCGGAATGGTGGATAGCCTCCCCACTGAAATAGAGCAATTTCCTGAAACTGAAATGCAAAGAGCACTGACATTATATCTCTTTTAAAGAAATGAGGGAGTGAAACTGCCAGCTAAACATCTATTCCAATAGACAATTTCATTGTGGAATGCTGGAAGATCTTTCTTGTTTATTAACCCACATGGAAAAGGCTGTGAGGAACTCAAATGGTCTAAGAGCTGCACAGCTGCAGAGAAAGACTGACTGGACCAGGCTGTGTGGCTTCTTTCTCACTGCTTCCCTCTCAACTCTCCCTTATCACGTACCCAGCCCAGGAAGCTTTCTTGCCATGGTCCTCAGAGGCCTACGCTGGTGATGGTCATTTCCCTGCACACGCACAGAGCCACTCCTGTGCATTTACAGAGGAAACCATTGAGCAATGGTTACTGCTTTGTAAACATCCAGGGGAAGCTGATGAGAAACTGCCAAGTGTCTTAAACAAGTCTGACAGTTCTTCTGGTGATATAAATACTAGTCAAAACGTTATATTTTGAGGCTGCTATTTCTATATAATATTCCTATGACTATATGAAAGAAATACAGGCATACTGGCATCACTGATATTCTTTACAAACAAGTCTTGAAATATATATATATATATATATATATATATATATATATATACACACACACACACACACTAGTATATATATGTTTATATATACACTAGAGGCCCAGTGCACAAAACTTGTGCATGGGGTGGAGGAATGTCCCTCAGCCCAGCCTGCACCCTCTCCAATCTGGGACCCCTGGAGGAATGTTAAACTGCCCGTTTAGACCAGATCCCACTGGACATTCTCTCACAATCCAGGACTGCTGGCTCCCAACTCTCGCCTGCCTGCCTTTCTAATTGCCCCTAACGGCTTCTGCCTGTTAGCCTGATCATCCCCTAACCACTCCCATGCCAGCCTGATTGATGTCTTAACTACTCCCCTGCCAGCCTTTTGCCCCCAACTTCCCTCCTCTGCTGACCTGGCCACCCCTACAGGGTTGATTGCCTCCAACTGCCCTCCCTTGCAGGCCTGGTGCCTCCCAACTGCCTTCCCCTGCTAGCTATCTTATGGTGGCCATCTTGTGTCCACATAGGGGCAGGATCTTTGACCACATGGGGGCAGTCATCTTGTGTGTTGGAGTGATGGTCAATTTGCATATTACTCTTTTATTAGATAGGATAGAGGCCTGGTGCATGGGTGGGGGGGCAGCTGGTTTGCCCTGAAGGGTTAAGCTGTAATTCTAATGTTACAAATGCACAAAGTAAATATGCATTTTGCATTCAATTTGTACATAACTAGGCCTGGTTAAAGGCCCCCATCATGCTGACAGTCTGAGATATTCTTTAATTCGAGCACATGGAATAAGATGAGTAAGTACAACTTCACACAGCCCTACCAGTCACAAGTGTGATTGATGGGCTGTGAGCTGCTCTCTGGAGGACTAATGTGAAAAGCCCAAGGAATCCTAATCCCACCCCAGGGTTTCAGCTGAAATGCTGGCTCTTGTTGTTCACCTGATGCCCGTGTGTGATGCCTGCCTAGTGGTCTGCAGGGGAACTTTAGGGCTTTTCTATTAGGTGTTTAAACTTATATTTCCCTAAACAAGAAAAAAAAAATAATCCCAACTTTTTCCCCACCAGTGCTTATAATTCCTAATTGTGGTGACTTGGCATTCTCCAAAGAAAGTACATTTATATTCATCCTAGCATCACTCTGTGGAAAAAGCACTGAGACTGAAATCCATGAACTAGAATTCCTATTTTAGCCCCATAAACAAGGTTTCTGGCCACAGCCAAGTCACATTGCTTCTCTGAGTTTCAGCTTGCTTTATCTTTAAAATGGTATAGCTAAAGTATGTCTGCACTATATTCCAAAAAGTATAATATCACTTGAATAGACTGAGATAAACTAAAGATTATTTTTTTCATTTATCCTAAACAACCCCTAAAATAACAAGTAAAGCACCTAAAGATCCAGTGCACAAATGGAGATAACATGAAATAAAGAAATACACAATACAAAAGAAATTACAAGAGAAAAAATAAGAAACTATCAGATGACTAATAAAAAAGAGCAAGATGGTGAATTTAAACCCAACAATAATCACATTAAATGTAAATAGTCTAGATATGCTTTTGAAGACAGAGACTGTCAGATTTTACACAAAAGCAACACACAACTTTAGGGAGTACTCACAACTAACTCATTAAATATAAAGATACAATAAACTTAAAATTAAAATTATGGAAGATGCCTAAAAAAGTAGATCTAAGAGAAAAAAAATATAAAAGAAACATAAGTAGTCGTTTCATAATGATAAATCAGTCATGAAAAATTCACTAAGAGCATGTAACCCTAAACGTTTATCCAACTAATAATAGCTTCAAAATACATGAAAATAAAACTAATAGAACCACAAGGGAAATACACAAATCCACAATTATATTAAATCTAGAGGCCCAGTGCATAAAATTCCTTAATGGAGGGTGGGTGTTCTCTCAGCTCAGCCTGCACCCTTTCACAATCTGGGACCCCGCAGGAGATGTTCAGCAGTCAGACATCCCTCTTGCAATCCGGGATCACTGGCTCCTAATGGCTCACCTGCCTGCCTGCCAGATTGCCCCAAACTGCTCGCCTGCCTGATCACCCCTAACCACCTCTGTCCCTACTGCTGGGGCTTCATCGGGAAGGATGTCTGGAATGACGACTGGAAAGTCTTTCACCTGTCTGGTCTAATTAGCATATTATGCTTTTGTTATTTTAGATATTTAAACACTCTTCTCTCGATAACTGACAGAAAAAGTACACAGAAAATCAGGAGAATAAAAAAGACTTGAACATGATTAACTAACTTGTCCTAATTGACATTTCAGATCACTGCACCAAAATGCACATTATTTTAAATGCATGTGTCTAGTAGGGAATTCTATGAAACTTAAGAGTCTTTAGACTCTTAAGTTTAGCAAGTTGATATACAATCAATATACAAGAATGAATTAATTTTTATGTACTAAGGATCTAACATTAAAATTAAAAACAAAAGCAGTATCATTTATAATAACATAAAAATATGTAATACTTGGGGATGAAACAGACAAAGAAGTCATTAGGAAAGAGCAAGTGCAAAGGCCCTGAGGCAGGAGCACCATCAGCTTCAGGGAGAGAACTCCAGCTGAGAGGACAGAGGGAGAGAGGGTGGGAAAAAGTTAAGGAGTCAGGAAGGTACCAAATGTTGTAGGGTCTTCCAGGCCATAGTAAAGAACACTAGAGTTCATTTTCAGGAACTTCTTTTTTAAGTGACCTAGTGTTCCTTTGCAAAAATTGTAACATTTTGCTGATGAAATCCTCCAGATTTTATGTGTTAACATCCGCCTACTCTCCAAGGATCTCCCAGACTACATATTCATAAAGACTTCATTTTGTTTCCTCCCTGTCATTTCCACCTCTCCTCCCAAACCCAATTTAGTAAACTATGTGTGTATGCATGCTTTTGTATGTCTAAAATGGCTCTTGACAGTTCTGCATTTGGACCATAAGTGTAGCTATTTCGATAAAATCTTTCAAGATGCATGCAATGTAGAAAGAATCTATTCCCTACAATTCTGATTTAAGAACTTATCATGAATCCTAACTGTATTGTTACTGGTTAAAAGACCTGGGACAAGTTAATTTCTCAATATCTCACTTTCACCATGTGTCAAACCAGGGAATGTGACAAATACCTTCCACTGTTGTCATGGAGATGAAAGGAGAGTTAGGCCCAGAGTCTTCATGAGATTCAGAATAACAGATGAACATTAATGATTGTTGCTATTAGAAGTGCACGTAGAATATGAATAAGGCATTTACTTATATTGTTTTAAAGTTTTAACATTCTTTACTTTAGAATCCTATAAAGAGTAATTTCATTTTGATTTGTATTATTGGTATGGAATAGCTGTGTTTTTTGTTTCATTTATGTCCTACCTTAATTAAAGCCATTAAAAAATGCTTGTACATATGTACATTTTCTCATATTTTGTATTTTATCTCAGTTGAGTGTCTTTATAGTTATAATCCTTTCAAATACATGTGTTCCAGCACATTCTTGCATGTACAATACCATATTCACAAATAAGATTTAAAATTATTTCACAATATCAGTTCATATGAAAATTTTCCAATTGAAAAGTGTCTACTGTTTTTGCTTATTATCTTTCTCATTAGAATAAGAACTTCTTTTGAGTTGTAACCTCATATATTCCTAGTGTTTAGAACAGGGCATAGTTATTAATGCTACATGTGGGAAAATGAATGCGTAATAAGAGTACTGAAGTGATTGCTGGAGAGACTTGGACCTGGATTCAGGCTGTGCTATTTATTAGATCCATGGGCAGACTATTTAACTTCTGTATGCTTTAATATTACCAGCTAAAAGACAGGGTTAAAAATACATACCTCTTGAAGTTATTGTAATGATTTTTAAATGACATACTATATGTAATACCTAGTATTGTGTATGCTTGCCCATAGCATGTGTCTTTTTAAATTAGTTGTGAATTGTGAGTTATTTAAAAAGATATTTATTCAGCATATTTAGTTAAGGAAAAAAATCCTTTACATATTAAAAAGTTATGAATATGGGATTTGGAAATTGAATTTTATTTCTAATCCAGTTTTTATTTCTAACACAGTTTTAGTCAATTACACATTCTCCATTTGTTTGGAAAAGTGAGTGAAAGTTAACTTTAAGTAATTTCGCAGTCCTTTTTTAGAAACGAGAGACTCTACTCACTGTATTCTGAGTGTGCATCATAGAAGAGCTGGTGAAAGCGGCTGCTGAGCCCCAGCCCAGTGCCTCGGGTTCTATAGGTGGAGGTGGGAACTAGAAACATACATTTCCAACAAGATCCCAGGTACTTCTGACACTGCCATTCAGAGGACCACGCTTGGAGAACTACTGCCCTGGGTCATATTTCTGAATGATTTATGCATCTGATCACCTAACCTGTCATATAAGGCGTTTACATTTCTTATTTGATAGCTATTTTTGAGAACCTACTGTGTGCAAGATGGGTGCTATGTTCACCCAGAAGCAACAGCTATGGGGAGTGAGATTCTTTCCAACATTTCTCCACAGCACGGTGAGCACACCAAGCACAGAAAGCCCATCTAAAAGCAGTCATGTATCCACAGGTGAGTCAAACCCTGTGGGGAGAAGGCCAAACCACTCTCCCCAAATGCTCAGGTGAGGCTGCTTCTGTGCGCACGCACACGCCATCTATTGAGCTGACTGATCGTAGGGAGCAGCCTGGACCTTCTGGGATTTCACTGGTTCTGGATGTAGGGAAAACCACCACCGTTATTCAGCTGTGGAAGTGAATTTTCAAAAGGTCATGATGAGCTTTATTCACCCTTAAGCCCAGGGTACCTAATGAGCTTGCTTTAAAGAGTACTTTTAGGAGAATTCATTTGACTTGGGCAATATTTTCCTTCAAAGTAGATGCAAATGAACCTATCTTTTTTTTTTTTTAAAGGGAGGGGGAGGGGCGCTAAGAGCCTCAGCAACACCCCGGCCTGTGAGGTCTTGGATGGCAGAGCCAGGGAAGATGGTCACTGCTGCTCTCCTCAGAGGAAAACACCTGAGTGCTTCCCCAACACCTGGATGTGTTTGCTGACTCCACTCAATTCTCACAACAGGACAGTGATTAACTGTCAGAGCCAACCAGTCTTCATGGTGCATGCCTGATAGTACCACTATCTATGCGAATGACCCTGTCCCAACCACCACATGTCACAGCCCAGAGCCAGGTAGCATTTTATAAATGTGTCTTAATTTCACCATTATTGATAAATTGCTTCAAAATTATTTGCTCCTATACCTATTTGTGTTTAAATAAGACTTTCTTTGAAAACAGGAAATACTGGCACACGCAAGCATTGTCTGTCACAGGCATCCCTCCAGGTGATGGATGGACGAATGGTATGTCATGGACTACGAGCGTGAGGGGTCGAGCAGGGCTCAGGCATCAATGAGAAGGAAAGAAAGTAAGATGAAGCCTGTACCACGGGCTCTTTAAGAACCAGCATGAGAAAGGTTGAGAGTGGGGCTGAGAACTAGGGAGGCTTTCAGTGTCAGACAGATGGACAGGAACAGGAAGAGGGGTCAAGGGGGATGTCAGTCATGGGCATGATTCATCTGCAATGCAGCTACTGGCTCATCGGAATGTGACAGTGAGTCAGGAGTGATGACTTGAGTTAAAAAAAGCCAGAGACGCTATAGCCAATGTCTCACCTCTTCTGATGAAGAGTAAGCAGAGGCAGCTATCCACATGGTAGCAAGTAGGGAAAAGGCTCCGTAAACTCAGGTGCCCTTGTGAATTTTAAGGGTTCAGTAAGCAAGGAGAATTTCATGAGGCTCACTAGATACCATTAAGGCCCATGCTATCAGGGAAAGCTGGGAGTGACTTGAGAAGAATCCAATCACAAATATAGTCATTAGAACAAGATTAATGGAGGCACCCTATGAAATACCTGGAGGACATAAAGCCAGGTTACCTTGGAACATATATTCAGAGGGTTGTTCGAAAATTGAGCAATGAAATGCCTTGCATACATCTTTATTGATGAATGCTTTTAAACATGGGCTTGCTACACAGTAAAGCTCTGAAATCTACAATGATCTCCTCGTTAACTTGCTGCAAAACTACGCCAAATCTTAGGAGTGTAGGTGGGCTCAACAGCAGCCATTTGTTAATCGTCTGTGCCTAGGTGTCAGTGGGCAGTTCTACAGACCTAGGTGAGGCTCGTCTGCTGGGCTTGCTCATTTCTGCGACACTTGGCTTGCTGGCTGGAAGCTATTGATAGCAGATACAGGAATGGCCTGGGCCAGATGAATGAGCTCTCCTCCATGTCTCCTTCACACCCACCAGGGAATGCTCCCATGGTGATTGCAGCTAAACGTGAGGGAGCTCAGAACTGCACTATGCTTCCACGCATCTAATTTGCTCTTGTCTAACTGGCTAATGCAAGTCCCACGAGACGAGAACCATCCTGGGAGGGTGCTAAGGAAAGGTGCGGGTACAGGGACACTGATGGGTTCAATTTACCACACCTGATTTTGTTTTGTTTAATTGTAGAAACTTTGGAAATTATGAAAGGCATAAAATTCACCATAATTTACAACATAGAGAAAAATATGGTTATATTTCTTTCGTGTTTTTATCTATGATTATATGTATTTTCACTTACAAAACAGAAATCACTAAGTACATATGATGTGTATAGCCCTTTTTATAGTTATCACACTGCACAAGATTTTACAAGTTGGTCCTGTTCTGAAGCTCCATAACATTTTTCAGCCTGTATAACATTCTGATTTGCTTTTATGCTTAATTATTTTAAACATTTTCAAGAAACTTTATTATACATAATAATGCTTCCTTAAGAGAGTTGATTTAACGAAAAATTAATGGGCCAATTATTCTTAAGTTTATCAATGCCTCTTAATACAATGTTTTGCACAATGCATGGATCATGAATGTACTATGCCCTCTCCAACCATGAGCATCATTTTGTTAACAATCATTAATAAGAATAATAACTGCAATTACTTCTAGGACCATGGTCAGGATTCAACTGATTAATCCATATGAAGTCAAAGAACAGTATTAGGCAATAGATAAGAATTAAGCATGTTAGTGAATTTATTACTACGAGTAGAGTAATTTGAATGCATTTAATTATTCATGATTAAGTATACTTTTCCAGTTTTTATATCTCATTTTGTGAATCATCACTTCATTTTTTTCTCCTCTCTTTTTCAATCGTGTTATTTTCCTTCATCTGTGTTTCATGTCTTTGCGTCTCCTGTTTCTATTCTCACTTTCTATGTTATTTATTTATATTTACCACAAGATATGTTTATTGATTTGAGAGAGAGAAGAAGAGAGAGAGAGAAAGAGAAAGAAACATCAATGTGAAAGAGAAATATTGATCCGTTACTTCCCATACAGGCCCCGACTGGGTGTTAAACACACAACCTGGCTCTGTGCCCTGACCAGGAATCAAACCTACAATCTTTTAGTGCACAGATGAAACTTTGACCAACTGACCCACCTGGCCAGAGCTCTATATCATATTTTTTTAAATATCAAATTTAAAGCTCTTTTTAAATACCAAATTTTTTAAAGAATTGCTCTCTATGAAGTAAACTAAATTATTAGTTTCTGTGTTGCCAGCTTTCCACAACCATACCCAATGAGCAGTCTGAGAGAGAAAAATCATGACCGGAAGACTGTGAGCAAGTCTGGAAAACACTCAGTACTCTCCGGTGTGTCCATTTCCTGAAAAACTGGAATTCCTCTTTCCCTCAGATTCCAGTGATCAAGTCTGCTCAGGCTGAGCAGATGTTCTCACTGAGGACATACTATCAAATTTCCTCATTTCTGTGTGGCTGTTGTGGATTCTGTCAGGGAATTGGGTGAATTTTCTTGGACTGATAAAAACAAAACAAAACAAAAAAAACAAACAGCAACAACAACAAAAATACTTGTTTGCTCCATCAAGAAATGGCACAAAACACTATTACTCTCTGTGTGAAAGATAAATGTCTTCTTCTCCTCACTTTGTTTTATTACTAACAATTAAGTGCATTTAGAAATAAATCCACACTGCCTCCATGGGCATTTCACACTCACACGCTCATAATTGCTCCTCTAGCGTAATGGCCTAGATGTTAATTTTAGATAGCTGAAATGGCAAGTCATATATTTTTAAACAGTTGCGTCATTTGTAATTAATCTCTATTTGTTTTTATTTTGAAGCTCTGCTGAAATAATCAGTTATGGACATTGAAAGTATAGGCCATGGTAACAAAGTTATATGAATTCACATCGGCTATCAATTACTTGTGAAACTTTGATCATTTTTGACTAAAAAAAAAGGTTCTATTCAATTTGCCTCTGGTGAAATTGGTCTGTTAAATTAGTCTTCCCACCCATGACTGAAGCTGCAGGGCTGCTTCAATCTCCTGTGAAATAAATAGGGGTCATTCACCATCGTGCCTGATGCTCCACTTGAGGTCAATGGTTACTAGTTCAAGTGGGTCCTGTCTAGATGGTCCAAGTCTTTTCTTCAGCTGCTCAGTCACAGACACAGAGCACGTGGTTTGTTTTATTTAACCCAGGAGAGGTAATGCCTAGTGACCACAGTGGAGTTAGGGAAGGGTAAGGAAGTTAAGAGTATGTACTATAGTATGAGCATGATTCTATTATAACAATGGACTGTAGAAACTAAACCATGTCAGGAGAGAAATGAGAGCAGGAGGAGAGTGGACAGTGAAACGATGCTGAGCTCCCTCGACAGGAGATGCCTGAGTGGGAGGAGCTTTGATGGAGAGGAGGCCCTAGAAGGAGCAGGTGAATTGAACAGGAGAGGTGGTCAGAGAGATTGTAGAGATAGCATAGTTGTGGATAATAAAATCTGATTTTGGGAGAGGATGGTTGGGATAAGATGAAGTAAGATGATGAAGTAAGATATTGTGAGATAGGAAGGCAGAATATTGGATGGAACATCTACATGTTGATAATGTGAGCATAAGCAATAAAACCTTGACACAATGGCCTAATTCGGGCAAAGGGGTGTTTCTGATCTTAGCTTAGGTTTGTAATGACACACCTTAGCTTGGGTGATCTTTCCTAGTCCTTCTATTGCTGCTTTTCTGAGTCCCAGTCTTCTCTTGATTTATTGGCTACAGTCTTTATTTGAATTGATGACTGAACCAATGTAAGAAAAATCTTGAACAATTTCACTATCTGTGTTAAAATTGTGTTTTAGCAAAACAGTATCTTTAAATAAAATCTTCTATGGCAATCCATTGGAATGCGCAGAAATGCCCTGACTGATCTGGGCAGGGTAGTGATGGGTGGAGGCGCTGGATTTCTGGATACTGGACTCCCCCTTATCCTTCCAGGTTGTCCCCAAACAATTCCAGTTTTTAAACAGTGTTCTATGATAAGAATAATAGATGGAATAACCAATAATCGCTATTCACCACAAGCAACCCTGAGGGAAAAAAAATCCAAGTGAAAAACACGACTCTAAGGTCCTTCCATATCTGTTTATACATTCTCTTCCCTTATTCTCCCACCGCTCTTATCTGCAGTGGTGCAGACAGCTGCCCCAGCCCACCAATGTATCACCTATGTGCCTGCTCACCCACCAGGCAGATATTGTGGAGGTCTTTATTAACACCTTTCAGTTCAGTAAGACCTCACTGGATGGCTACTTGCTTCAAGGTAATATGTTCAAGACCATTGGAAAAAATATAAGAATTAGGCACTATATAATCCACTGCATTTGACCTGAGGCCAGCACCACTACTTTTTTACTGCCCTCTATCACCTCCATAAAAGGGAAAGATGTTATCTAATAATAACACCTATTATTTAATGAGAATCTACTATGAACTCTCATACACTGTTAGTTGAAGTCCAAATTGGTACAATCATTTTGGGAAACTGCTAGGAAATATATATACTAAAGCTGAACATATGCACAGCCTCTGATCCAGAAACTCCCCTCTTGTGTGTGTGTGTGTGTGTGTGTGTGTGCGCGCGCGCATGCACACCTGCATGTTGTGTATCTTTGAAATAAAAATGCGAATACAGTCAAAACAACCTGTCCAATAATGTTTATATATGCAAATCAAATCTTAATAATAGAATGAGTAAATAGATTGTCGTATATTCATGCAATGGAACACTATCCAGCAATATGAACAGACAAATTACAAGTACATAGAATAACAAAGACTCATCATGTAAACATAATTTTGAATGAATGAAGCCAGATACACCCCCCCAAAAAAAAATATAAAGCAAAATCAATCTATAGCCTTAAATGTAAAGATAGAACTTATTAGAAAATCTGTAAGGAGTCATAGAGTATGGCGAATATCATAGTAATGGTTTGTTTTTTTCATGTGAGAATTGACTCCCATTTGTCAAAATTCACTGAGCTATACATTCATGACTTCTGCATTCCTCTGTATGCATGTTATACTTCAATACATTTCCCCAAAAAATGAAGGAAATAATTTAAAAACTCACCACCACTAACAAAATAATGGAGAAAATAAAATATTCCCATTGATGCAGAAAAAACAATCTATAAAAGTCAGCCTTCATTAATAAAAACTTTCTTAGCAAACATGGAATAAAAGAGAACTTCATTCATCTGATAAAGAATATCTATAAGAATTTTCCAGCAAACCTCACAGTTCATTGTGAAATATTGAAAACTTTCCCGAGAGATCAACAATAAGACAAGCATGACTGCTTTAACCAATTCTCTCCGACATTTCACTTTAAGTCCTCTGTAATGCAAGAAGGCAAGCTCAGGAAATAAAGAAATAAAATGGTCATTATTCATAGATGACTTGGTGCACATAGAACATCCAGGTGAATGCAGAGATAAGCTATTATAATTAACCTGTGAGTTTAGTAAAGTCATTGGATAGAAGGGGAGTTTAGCAAAATCAAATTTATCTCTAGATATGCACACACACACACACACAAACTAAAACATAGAAATACACAGAATCAAAATACATCCAAACTTATTCATTAACCCATTATGAAGCCACTCAAGAATGATACACTGAATATTTCAAACCACTATTTTAAGAAATCAGAAAACATTAAAGAAATATTCTATTTAATGACTTCCTAGAGTAGTAAACTTTGGAGGCAGGGTCCTTAATTTAACAGTGTTGATCAATACATTTGGGACTATTTTTCCTAATTTAATTTAGAATAATTAACCATAAAGTTCCTTAGAGTTAAGAAAATGCCATATTTTTTTTTTTAAAAAATTTATTCTTAGTTACCAAAGGACTTTCAGCTTCTTACAAAACACTAAACTTTCCATTTAGGGAAGGAAAATAAGATAATACCATAATCAAAACTATTTAAAACAACAGGTCACCCTAGTTGGTTTGGCTCAGTGGATACCCACTGACGCCAGCCAGGGCCAGCCAGGCCAGCCAAGGCGATGTGATTGGTTGGGGGCCCAGCCATTGCCCCATGATCACCCTGCAGAGGGAAGCCCAGGCCAAAGACCAGCTTGCTGTGGAGGGTGGGCGGGGCCTACCACTGCTAGGGAAGCCTGAGTCCTGGTGGCCTGGTGGCCGGCAGCGAGGGGAAGCAAGGCCTACTCTTGCACAAATTTCGTGCATCGGGCCTCTAGTATTCAATAATTTTTTTAATATATTTTCCCATAGGTAGTACCATACCTATGTATAGAAGATAATGTACTGACATAGGGTTTAAAATACAGGAGTGGTCAAAGGAGGCTTACAGGTGTGACACAAATAAATGCAATTAATAAATATGCTGTTTTGCATATTCACAAGCGTAAACCTATTTTTGCTCTACCCTGTATATCTCAGCTTCCCTTACATTTCCTTTTGATACAAAACCTTTGCAATCTTTTAAAAAAAAAAAGTTACTATCCTTAGAAATAACATTTCTTCTGTTTTCCTTACTTTAGACAAAACCTTCCCCCAGTTTTGTTTGTTTCTATCCTGGCCACTTGGATGCCTTGCTGGTGTTTTGTAGAATTGTTGTCATCAGTGAGATTATTGATTTTTTTTTTCTTCAAAATATCTGTTCGTATTTTTGCTGCTCTTTCTTTGCTATTTTTACTGCATACTAAAATTTTCTATTGATTTTGAAGTTAAAAATGCATAACTAACTTAATTCCTCATTTCTGAGACTTGGAATGTAATAAATTCTGGATACTCTTAATATTATAGCTTAGATTAGAACTGTCAAACTTGGAAACCTAGAATGCACAAATATTTGGGGATCTCTGAGGAGGATGGAATAATGATACTTCACTGACCCTAAATAAGCTTCTTAATATTGACTTAAAATTACCCAGGGTGCTGATATTTGTTTCTTTACGATATTTCTATTAAAAATAACACCCATTTCAATGATCCCCACCAATGTCTAAATCAGCCCTACAAATTTGAAGACATGCTTAAAATTTTAAATATGTACTGTTCTAAAATTATAAAACAATTGAAAAGTGAAAGAATTGAGACAGGAGAGTTAAACATAACAAAAACACTCAAGTACTTGTACAGTTATTTGCATAATGGTGACTAAGTGGGGCAAAGGAGGAACATGAGGTGCTAAAATGAGACTCCAGCTGGTCAGAGAGGTCAGGAAAGTGACACTGAGTATGAGCAACTGACGTGGGACCTCTCGGTGACAAAGGGAAGGGAATAAACGAGGAGGGAAAGGTGTTCATGGCAAAAGAAATAGTTCCTGCAAAAGCCCTTTCACAGACATAAGTGACAGGTAGATTGAAATGACTCCAGTCTGTTTGAAGGAGAGAGCAGAGAGAAAGTGGAAGCCAAGATGAGGATGCAGGCAGACAGGGAACCCAAATACTGATGGTCACAGTGGCTGAGGCCACAATGTATTCTTTCTGAAACCAATGAGCATGTTAGAGAGTTTCAATCAGGTAGTTGATGGCTTCAACAAATCCTGATTAAGAGAAAAACTGTATGGGTGGAAAAAGAAATAACTGGGTAAGAAAATACTGAATACTTCCTTATTAGAGAATTGTTAATATTTTGGTTGTGATAATGAAGTTGTAGGTATTTTTTTAAAGCTTTCTTATTTTTTTATGGTTATATAGAAATACTTAGACATGAAATGACATGATGTCTAGAATGTTTTCAAAATAATTCAGGAGGTAGTGTGTGGAGTACAGATAAATCAAACTGGCCACAAGTTTATAATTATGTATTAAAGCTAGACTAGGATGCTGTTGAAAATGAAGATAACTGAAGGAATTACAGGTTGTGTAAAGAGGGACGGAAATTAGTGATGGAGGGGATATGGAGGTTACTGAGAGATGGAAGCACCAAAGACAATCCTAAGGCTTCCAGGCTGCACACCTGATGGACGGAAGTGCCCTTTGCTGCGACAGGAAATTGTGAAATGGTCGAGTTTTATTGTGGGGTTAGGAAAAGGGTGGAGCCCAAAGGCATGTTTTTTTATTCTAGACAAGTTGAGTTTTATGTACTTTAAGATGTCAAAGAAAAGATTCTGAGAAAATGGCTGAATATGTGTGTCTGGAGCTCAGAAAAAGCCTGGGCAGGATATAAGAGTCTGCAAGGCACATATGTATCAATGGTACTGATGAAGAAGAGCTAGCGAGAGATTACCAGAAACATAGTTTCATTAAATTATCCATGGCTGTGGGATGAGAGAAACAGAAACGAATGAATTTGCAAATAACAGAGAAATATTATTTAATCTAATAATTATTTTCCCTTCCCCAAGGGTGCTGGGAAGGACTACAATGGATTGACTTAGGTGTGTATGTGTTCTTTCTCTGTGGTATTGATGATGTCCAAGAACCAGCAAACAACAAACTAAAGACATTTGTTATTATGCTATGTGAAATATGCCAGTCAGAGAAAGACAAATACCACATGTACTCCCTAATATGTGAAATCTAGTGAACAAAATAAGCTCATGAACTAAATAGAGCGAGAGGCATGGATACATGGAACAGACTGACAGATGTCAGAGGGGAGAAGGGTGGGTGGCAGGGACTGGATGAAAGAAGGTGAAGAGATTAGCCAAAGAACATACATATATGCATATTCCATGAACACAGACAAGTGTGGTAACAGCCAGGGGAGGGGGGCAGGCACTAAGTGGAGATGAGAAAATTGGGGAGGGTGGGTGGGGGACACAGGGGACATCTGTAATAATGTCAACAATAAAAATTTAAAAAATAATAAAATATTTTTAAAGCAACCATTAAATAATTTAAAATTTTATATATAAATATGCAAAACTGTTTTCCTAAAATGACTCCCTCATATGAAGCATCTCCAATAATTTCTGATACTGGCCAATGCACAATGGAGGAAAAAAGTAAACAATAATAACAGTAAAATTAAGCTTAGTATGTGCTTGAATAGTTTTCTATGCTTATCAACAAATTTATAATTAGCATTTCATTCAAAGCTCATAACAATGATTTTTGATAATTTATAAAAAATAATTATTACAAATAATGAAAAAAGTCTAGATATAGAATTTTGAAAATTGATTTATTAAGGTTATAGTTGCAGTTAGACAACGAGCCAGAATTTGAACTAAAAACCTATGGCACCTTGTTGGATTCTCTTTCTAAGATAATATAAAGAGCCTATCTGTAATGGGTTCCATAGGGTTTCCCCAAAGTTCATGTCTACTCAGAACATCTGAATGTGACCTTCCGGGGAAATTGGGTCTTTGCAGAAATAATTAGTTAAGGATGGAGATAGAGTCAGGCTGGGTTGGGATGGGTTCTGAATCCACAGGGAGCGTCCCGGGCAGAGGATACAAGGATCAGAGAGGCGCAGGGGAAAAGGCAATGTGGAGAGGAGGCAGAGATTGGAGTGATGTGTCCAAGGAACACCCAGGCTTTGCTTCAGCCACCGGAAGTCAGGACAGAGCGAGGGACAGCTTCTCCCTCACATTTCCCAGAAGACACCCTTGCCAACACCTGGATTTCAGCCTCCCAGCCTCCAGAACTGCGAATGAATCCATTTCTGTGGCTTTCAGTCAACCAGAGTATGGAATTTTGTTTCAGCAGACCTAGGAAGCTAGGACACCACCAGGTATAGAAAAGAATTGTTATTTACTAATAAAATCATTTCTCCGTGAAGCTAAATGCCCCTTTGTTCCAGTGTCTCTCTGGGATGGAGATTTTTCTATGGTGCATCGGGAAGCTGTGAGAAATGAGAATCTTTTATCATGCTTAGATTAAAAAACTGTTTTCCATTTGCGGCTGCAAATGAAATAGTTAATGTTATGGTTGCTTTTATGTGAGATACAGAGGCTCCTTGTAAATTTCTCTCCAGACCTCGATTTATCTTCTTATATTTTTATTCAAATGTTCTTCCTTTTCCAAAAGAATTGAATTACAAACTCATTGAGGGCAAAAATCATGGTGTGCATTTAGTTGATTACCTGTTGGACTGAATGATGGAAATACCATTCGCTGCCTTCTTGCCAAATCAAACCCCAGAAGTGATTTATATTATTCCACCTAGCTAACTTTCTGAACCATATATAACAAACTCGGAAACAGAAACTTTTCTAGGGCAAAGAAAAAAAATAATATCTTATCTGAGTTTTTTAAATATTGTGAGTGCTATGCAACTTGCTGTCAGACCATATTACCCAGGTAGTAAATGTTTTCTCTTTCCAAATGAGTTTGCCCCTCCCATGTCAATCATAGTGATTGTACTACATAGGATGGAGTGTATCCTGGTAATCTTCTCATCTTTTTACCTCCTCTCCCCATATCACTCATGACCTTCCTTATTATTTAAAAGCATATCAAGATTACTTTTTTCCTGAAACTAACTTTTAACACTTATTTACGACTTATTTCTCCAGAGAAATGATAATGAAGGCTAAATTACCACGCCAACTTTAGTATTTATAATCAGCTCATTTATAAAGCACTTAAATGTGATATCATCTCTTTCTTGATCACTTGATTGGGGGTGAGAGATTGAAGATGCAAACACACAACAGCCAGAACACGAATGAAAACACACTGAGCCGCAGTCTGCAGCAACCACAACCTGCAGGAAGCTAACCTACAATCCCACAGCACGCAGCAGCTGAGCCAGGAAGCCAGACAGCACCTCCTTCAGCAGCTGTCCCAAGACGGCCAGGACTCGATCAACAGCTGACAGCTTCCCTGATGTCTGTCCTCACTTCCAACAGGGACCCGCAGGAGAAAGCCTTACCCAGTGCGGCGGAATGCACCCTCACCCGTGACACAGGAGGCCTAGCATCCACCCAATCACAGCTTCCTGGGAGGGCAGCCTGAGTCAGGCGCACGGAAGCCTTCTGTCTTCCACTCTAGAGCGTTCCTTCTCCCCTGCCAGCCCTGAGTCCCTGCCAAGTACCAGGATGGTGGCTGACCCCTGTATACTGAGCTCTGAATATACAGCCTCTGCCTGCTCTCACCGGGGTGGACTTCGCTGATGCCAGGGGGGCCTGCGATGAAGGTTTTCTGCCTGATGGGCATGGAGAAGCAGGTGTCAGTGTGACTGATAGAACAGCCTCTGCTGTGGCTGTTTCAGGGACTGACTCTCCTCAGGATCTTGGGCCTTTGTGAGAATATGTCCTGTTTTTTCATAATGTTCTCTGTCCTCAAAATCCAACGTTAGCACCTGACTCCTCAGAGGTGTTACTTAACACATAGGTTTCCTTTTAGTCTGTTCTCTTTTAATAATACCTGCTTGTATTTTTATTTTTACTCTTCCCTGTGGATTCCCACTTGTCATCAATGCCCATAGGCTATGGATCAAATGTATCCACGTAAGGACCGACTTCTTATTCTTAGTCTGTGCCACGTTCCCAAGGGAAACTCAGGAATTACTTCCCAGTGATTCTCTGTTGTCTGTGACCAGATGCCTTACACTAGACTAGGGGTGTCGAACTCAATCAGAGAAGGGGGCAAAATCTAAAATCCAGCCTAAATCGCGGGCCGAATGGTTTACTGAACAGTCATAAGCTGACAATGTCAAAAATAGACAGCGGAGTGCAGTGATGACAGCGCGGTGCGGGCCACATTGCAAGGCCTGGCGGGCTGGATTTGGCCCGCGGGCCTTGTGTTTGACACATGTGCACTAGACAAATCAAGCCTTAAAAAGCAAAAGAAGAAGAAAAAAAAGTGCTACTATTTGAAAGAGAGATGCAGTTCCAAGGAAAAGTGAGGAGACAAAGGGGAAAAGCAGGGAAGGCTGAGAAGAAAACACCAAGTAGCGCGGCACGCAGGTGGCAACTATGTCATAGAGAGGTCCCTCAGCCACACGGGACCTCTATGCACAGCGCCTGCCACCTCAGACCAGTGCATCAGAGGACAGAGGACAGAGTGTCTCCCTCTCCCTCTACCACCTGTCTCTCATTGGCCAAAAATTTCCCCTAGCATTTCCAGACACCCCGTGCCAGGCACCTCATAGAAGTACTGGGAGGACTCAGAGGCTGCCTGCTGGAGCCTGTGTTTACCATCCAGTGGTGACACAGGTGTCCTGCAGATGCCAGCACTCACCCTAGGAGGTGGGGAGGGGAGAGACAGGATACCTGTGCTGCTCTTAGATGAGGGGGCCGTGGCCATGGTTTGCAGGTGGCAGCAAAAGCTGGGACACTTTCCACAAACAAGTACGTAGCCAAAAGCTTAAGACAGTGGTCAGCAAACTCATTAGTCAACAGAGCCAAATTTCTACAGTACAATGATTGAAATTTCTTTTGAGGGCCAAACTTTTTCAACTTAAACTTCTTCTAACGCCACTTCTCCAAAATAGACTCGCCTAGGCCGTGGTATTTTGTGGAAGAGCCACAATCAAGGGGCCAAAGAGCCGCATTTTGCTGACCACTGGCCTAAGACACAACAAGGCCCAGAGAAACATGGCCCAGACACATGTCACATGGGAAGACTCTGACAAAAGAGGTGTCAACACAATAAAGCTCCTGCGAAAAATAAAGAAATTCTGCCCAAACTGGAAACAGAAAGCTGTGGGACCCAGAATTACGTGATTGGGATCAATAGTCACCTGTCCTCCCAACAGAGCGAGCAGAATAAAGTCATAATGTGCAATAACGGTAACCCCCAGACCACTTGTCTTCAGCTATGGTGGGTCCGGAGAAGCAACAGTGAAAATTAAAATTAACAAAAGCCCCTGAGATTAGGATTGTAGTTAGGCTGCCCAGGACTAAGACAAGATAAAAGAGAACATAAAACATTGTTTATGCCTACAAGTTATCTTGAGGGAAAAGATCAATATTGACTTCGACATAAAAACATATTCCTGCACACATAACAAGGAAAGAGCGTTCACTGGATGAAAAGAGCAATGATGTCTTCAACTGTTTAATTGCATAACCGAATACTAACAGCATTATTTTATAGTTCATCTGTGTTTGTGTTACAAGAACAATAGAAATATTCAATTCAAAAATGACAGCAAAACGTGTGTATGTGTGTATCTCTGAGCTGTGAGTGAGTCAGGTCCTGGGACGTACTGGGTCTTTTAAGACTCATCATCAAACCTGCTCCTGAAGCTCGTTGATCTGAGGAAATTAATGCTAACACATGTGGGGCATTAGATTACCTTTCCCTCTGTGCCTCTGTCATCCCTACAGCACGTGGTACAGTGATGAGGCCCCTGTTGGTATTCCACAGTGGGGATGAGAGCGGGCACCACTGCGACCTCTGCCCTCCCCCTGATGCCCAGCCAGGGCCCTTCTCTCTCCCCTTCATAGGCTGCCTTCTCCAAACTACATCATTTACGTAACAGTAAAACATTGCCACAGACACAAGCACTTGTCAGTCAAAGGCAGTCACGTACCTGTCAAATCCCCAAGATGGATGCCTGCACGGATTAATGAAGGACTGAGTGACATGATAAGCAACAGGATGCAATGGAAATCACAATGGACGTGGAGTTCAAGGATGTGGCTTAAAATGCTAAGAATGAGACTTTCCGCTGAGTGATGCTGGGAAGGTGATTTACCTCTCTGAGCACTGGTCTCCTGGCCCAAACAAGGGAATTCTATTATCTAATTAGAATATAAAGCCACTGTAACAAAAACTCGGAGTAAGAGTAGCTTAAAGGAGGTAGAAGTTGATTCCCCGCTCTGCCTAATAATAAGAGCATGGGAGGTCCAAGCCTCGAGTGCAAGGAACTCGGGCTTCTTCTCCCTGGCTGTTCTCCCTTCCCCCATGGTGCATGCCCGCAGGCGAAAGGCCATAATCATTGTCTGCTGGGTTCACCGTCAGGAGGGAAACCTGGGAGAGGAAGATTAGCAGTGTGGTGCTGGGGGTTGCTAGGACCTGCTCCTGAGAGCCAGGTATTAACTTCACACATTGCATTTGTTGGTGTTAAATGCAGCCTTTAGTAGAAATTAAACTATTGAAATTCACAACTATAAACAAGTTAGACTAAAACCAAGGGCAGAAGATATTCATAATAACCCTCCTTGCCTAAACCGGTTTGGCTCAGTGGTGGAGCATCGGTCTGCGGACTGAGAGGTCCTGGGTTCGATTCCGGTCAGGGGCATGTACATTGGTTGCGGGCACATCCCCAGTGGGGGGCGTGCAGGAGGCGGCTGGTTGATGTTTCTCTCTCATTGGCGTTTCTGGCTCTCTATCTCTCTCCCTTCCTCTCTGTAAAAAGCAATAAAATATATTTAAAAAAAATAAATAACCCTCCTTAATTCTGTCATTGTATTCTACTATTGTCTACGCTCTCTTGATTACTTACTCCTACTGTTTGTTTGTGGAACACTATAACTATACAATGGATGCTACTGCGTATCTTTTCTGTAGGCAAAGACACTTTATGTTGGCAGCCTGAAATCAACCGTGGTGTATTTACATATGTAAATAGTCAATTACTTTGGTGAATTGATTGTTTACACCAGAAGCTGGCAGACTAGCCACAACCTGTTTTGGCTCGGTCCTTAAACTAAGGAGATTTTTTTTTACATTTTATTTTTTGTTTTATTGAATTTACTGGGGTGACATGTAATAATAAAAGTATATAGGTTTTACGTGTACAATTCTATAATACGTCATCTGTATGTTGTATTGTGTGTTTACCAGCCCAAGTCAAGTCTCCTTCCATCACCAATGCTCCCCCTTTACCCTGTTCTTCCCTCCATCCCCCCTTCCCCTTGGCAATCACCATACTGCTGTCTGTGTCTTTGAGTGTGTCTATGCCTGTGTCTATGAGTCTTTTTATTTTCCTTTGCTTAATCCCTTCACCCTTCTCCCTCAGCCCCCAATGTTGGTTTACATTTTAAATATAGAAGGAAGAGAGAGGAGAGGGGAGGACAAAAGATGTAGCTGCAAAGCCTGAATATTTACCAGCAGGCCTTTACAATAAATGTTTCACAAACCTAATGGAGCAAATGTTAATAATTCAATGAAACTGAGACACTTCCTTGCTGGCTGTCAGTTGGATGTCACCCTGATCTCACAGAAGCAGCCTCAGTCCCTGTCATATGGCCGCCCCCAACCCCAGCTTCAAAGCTAGGAAGGGAGAACACCCCTGTGTTGAATCCTTTTCAGGCCTTGAGTCTCTGGCCGGGAAGCACGCAGTCCCTGCTAAGGGCTCACCTGTAAAGGTCAGGTGCACTGGGGCTAATTACCCTTTCACGAAGTCAGCTGTGCTTACAGCATCATCCAATCACAGTGTGACATCCCCTCACATTCCTAGGTCCTGCCCCCACTCCAGAGGATGGATCACACAAGGCTTGGATCACAGGCTCATTCTAGAATTCTCTATTCTACAAGGGGACCCTCACAGTTTGTCACATCTACCTCTTTCGTTTACATCATGTTGCAAATTTAATGTGATCTGGGATATTCAAAAACACTTTATCACAATGTAAAGTCAACAGAGTTCAAAAAGTGCTCTATGAAAGTTAACAGTATTATTAAGTCTAAAATGGTATTGTTATTGACCTCTGCTATTTATCCTCCATCTGAGTTTTTGATAATAGGGCTCCTTTCTCATTCTTAGTTCAGAACCCAGGATGGAGGTACATCTTCAACCCTGCTTTGTGGGTTTTTGTTTTGTTTTTTAACTTCTTCTAAGTCACCCCGAAGAGCCCAGCCTTAGGATGGTGTCTGAGAAAATGAATAATACAGAACCCCTTCATGGTCTACTAGAATGTTCACTGTTCACTCAATAAACCTTCCTTTAGTGTGACTATGTAAGATTTTCTGTTCTTCCCTCCTTTACCACCTCTGCCCTTTCTCTCACTTCTTTCCTCCCTTCTCTTCTTCCTCCTTTTTCCACCCCCTTCTTTCTCCTTTCCTTTCCTTTCTTTCACTAACACAAAGTGTATAAAACTCAAAGCCATCTAGGGTTTAGGAAGTTAGCATGCACCTTTGTTCCCCAGACATTTTTTCTTTGGCCCGAGACCAAAAGATAATCATTACAGCTTTTAAAAATCATGTTTACAATGTGCATCTGTGGTCCACGGAATCCATTCATTCCTATGTTTTCCATAAAGCCTGTGAGGAAAGGCACCTGGGAGAGTGTGTGCTCCTGGCAGAGCCAGCCTTTTATGGCTTTCCTGGGTCCATGAACCTCAGCATCTCTGATGCTCCTTTCAACACAGACAATCGTGGCATCGGATCTGAGCTGCTTGTTAAGCGAAAGCAGTGTTTTCAGTGTTGATGATGAACAAGAACTTACTTCAGGTGCAGACAAAAAGCAATAACCAAAAGGCGGTGTTTTTCACAACACCTGCCTCTGCCATTTCAGATGCCCAGGTATCACCTCCGGCCCAGCTTTTCAAAAGGAAAATGCCCCTAGCCTTTGTTAAAAACAACTCAACGGGCCCAAAATACTCAACAGGGGCCTAGGCGAAGCCCAGCTCACCAAACCGAGACTTAACTGCACTGCACTTTCAGCAAAAGCAGAAAGGGAATCTTAGCCATTCAGCGGGGAGTCACCTGAGCAGCACCGTTAGGCCCTCTGCCTGAGGGACCATCAGGCATAACCCACTGGCCTTTGCCGGGTGAACTCCCTGTTCCCGCCTCCTTCTGCCCATCACAGTTTCATTTTGAATAGCGCCTCTGAGCGCCTTTCTATCTGCTAGCTGGGATGCTGCCTGATTCAAGTGGAGTTTTGCTCAAATAAACTCTTCAAATATTTAACATGCCCCAGTGTATCGTTTAACAGTTCTGGCCTCAGAAGAGGGAACCAAAGGAGACACCCCCACGGCCCCAGGACAACAAGCAGCCCGGACAGGTACCTGCAGAGCCCCTGGCTCGCTGCCTTCTCCTGCCTCTGGAGGTGCCGGGCGAGGCCCCGGGCTCCTGATCCTGCTCCCAGCTCTGCGTTAGGCCCTTTCGGGCTGAGCGCTGCCTTCCCTGGAGTGCGGCCTGGAACCTGGAGCCAGACTGGCTCAGACTGAGGCACCTGCGGTGCTCAGGGTGGGACTGGGTCTGACTTGGAAGCCCACAAGGTCCAGGCTCGAACTGGGACTGGGACTGGGACTGGGACTGGGACTGGGTCTGACTAACGCCGGAGTGGGGCCAGGGTGAGGCCTCAGGTGAATAAATCCTGTGTGAAGGCTGGGCAAGCAGGTTTACCTTATCAGAGAGAATCTTGAACTACAGTGGCCACAGCGGAGAACGTTTAAATGGATGAGCTTAACCATTTACGATAAGATGTTAAAAGCGTCTCACCAGACACTCTCCACATAAAGTGGAGGGACCCTCCTCCTCTCATGTCTGGTGACTAAGATGAGAGCCCTGCACACCCCACTCCCTACTTCTTAGCTTTCACCATAATTAACACTCTAGGGGTTAAAAGTCTACTTACTATATGTAATTAAGGCTTCCTAAAAATAAAGGTGAAAGGAAACAGCTGTGTATGGAAAAGAGGGAAGAAAGGTAAATGATCGATTGTTCCAGAATAAAAAAAAAAGGGGGGGGGGGGGGACTAGCACAAAATCTGAATAGCTATAAAAAGGTTGCAGAAGTTTGTGGGAGAACTATCTTGAGAAAGGAATTTTACGAACAGTCAAGCTAGGATTAGAATGGATTGAACTGAGTTTTTAAAATAATGAATTTTAATACTAAAAGCACACTGGTACAAAATTAGGATTTGGTTTTCTATTAAAAGGACCAAGTTTCCGTGAACGATTAGTCTGTTCTTAATAAGAGATTGTAAAAGGTTGTTTTGTTTTGTTTTTGCCTTCTGAGTAATCTACCTGTAAAGCAAAGATTTTTGTGGCTTACCAAATAATTTACTGTGCCTCACGTCATTCTCTGATCTTTAATTACTTTAAAAACAAACAAACTCAAAACGCCAGTCTTCTCAGCATTAAAAAAAACACCTAAGCTTTGTTGACAACCATGTAACTTCTGTTTGCCTTTACCATCTTCTTCAGCCCCTTCGGTTACACAGATAATCAAATACGATTGCATAATGGCTTGAGATTCTATTGAATCAAATGTTCAAACCTTTTGACCCTGACCCCAAATCAAATTCCAAAGGAGTCTTTTTAACCTCAAATTAACTATGATTATTTCCCAGGAGGCTCCTGGAAAATCTCAAGGGATTTGTCTCAGCCCATCAAAGAAAGATGTTAAACTAATGACTTCAATCTCTTCCAACCTCAAGCCTTCCGACAAGTCAGACAAGTCAACTCCACACCTTCTGTGTAATAAACACTGCTCGGCACCCAGTGCTTATGTGGCCCTCTTATCCTGCTCTCCCCACTGCCACCTGAGAGCCCATTTCCTCACATCCCTTTGACTCTGAGATTGTGGATTCTGTTTGTGTTCTGCCAGCGAGATTCCCTCCCAAGAGCTTGTAGGAAATGCAAGGGTGACCGAGGCGGCATTATTCTTCCTGAAGGTCTGGTGAGCAGAGGCCTGCTGTGGCGGATATGAGGTTTGGCACCCCCGCAGGATCTGAACCCTGTTCGTTCGCTCACTTCAGGGACCATTAGCGCTGGTTTCCTACAGCTTCCTTATCTGGGCGGCAGCAATACCTTCCCGACTCTCTGGACCAGAACCGCAGTGATAGGCCTGCAAACAAGCCTCAGGCTCTGATGCCTTCTGCCGCCTTCCCAAGATTTTTTTTAATGCCAAATTCCCTCTATAAATCTCTTCCCGCTGCAAGCATCTAAAGAGGTATGTGCACTACTGAATGATAGACTCCTAATCTCCTGGCTCAGATAATAAGCCACGGTGCATCCATGTGCCAACCCCCAAACCACATTTTTAATGGGAAAAACTGCAGTTGTCCAAATAAGCTATTTGGGTCAAGATAAATAGCACATCTTACCAGACTTTGATACAATCTTAAAGGAAAGACATCTACAGAAACCTGCTTTCCTCAAGACTTGAATTCTCATTGTACCCTGTAACATGCTGACTACGGGATGAGGACACCTCTACACACCTTTAATGTGTGAAATTCAATTCTGTCCCGTGTAAAATAGTGGTAATTATCGCAATGTGGGGGGGTTTCTTCAAATTCTGCATGTGATCACCAAACCTTGGGAAATCAGGGAAGGGCACAAGTCCTGACCTATGATTTTTATAATAGAAACACAATCATACGATAGCAATATCACTCACCCTGTCTGATCATTAATTGTGGATGTAAGTATACTTTTTGTGTGATATTACCAAATTTAGTCTCATTAGGCAAGAGAAGGCTTTTCAGTCTATAGGAAATGGGTCCCCACTGCTAATGATCCATTTGGAAATCAACAAATGCACATATCCTGGTCTCTGGAGCAGACTTTGCAGCGGGTGGGGGGAGTGGGGGGGTGGGGGGAGCAGGGGGAGGAGAGAAAGCTGAGAGCTGGCCCTGCTTCTGATACCAGGAAGAGAATGACATCATACAATGGCTGAGGCCAAGGCACATGCCAAGGCTGCTATACATCCCATTCTGTTTGTGTACAAGACTCTTTGCACTGGATTAAACTCACTACCATGTTCGCTCCCTCAGCCATGTCATCTAATCAAGTTGGACAGCAGGAAACCTAATCCAAGAGGAGTCTCATCATAGCCTTGGGCATCCTAAGTGAGGGCCCGCGGACCATGGGGGACCACCACCCTGAGAAGAAGGGGCAGGAGACAGTAGCACGGGTGCTGCTAGTCTGTATTTTTTTTAAATTGAAATAAGGAAAGAGCCTCTCACGCTGGACTTACTGAATCAGAATCTGTCTTTTAACAAGGTCTCTGGAGGCTCACCTGCAAATTAAATTTTGAGAAGCATGGATCTATGATTCATTGGCAATTACCTGTGATACTCTCAGAAGAACAAGGTAAAGAGAATAATACTCTTGGCTTTGTCATGGAGAAATGTATTTCTAGTCACAGGAGAGAATACTCTGAAAAATAAATACAAATATATGCCAAGAGGAGAGGAAGCCAACCGACATGTTTTGCATAAAATGAACTCTGGATGGAGGATCCTGCTCTCTGGAAAAATCCTGTTCAGATGATCGGGCCCTTCACCTTAGAGCTAAATAGCCTTGATATGTGTCCTACGGGGGAGGAACAGCATTATTATGCTAGGAGCCAATTCAGATATAGTTTAATTAAGTAATATACAAGGTCATGGAGCGTGACTGGCAGAGTGATTTAGAACAGAATTAACTCCTTTCATTGTGACCATCCCTGGTTGTCATCTAACAGCAAGGCACATGAGCTGTGAGAAAGGGTTTGGCATTGCAGATTTATCCCTGAAGCCACGGGAATTAAATATTCATTCTCTCTCTCTCTCTCTTCCCCTCGCTCTCTCTCTCTCTCTCTCTCTCTCTCTCTCTCTCTCTCCCCTTCCCTCCCTCCCTCTCCATAGAAACCCATCTGATCTATTTTTAATCCTTAGCTGAGACTAGAAGCTTTCCACCAAGTAATTTGTTGCCAAACCGCTGTTGTCCTTACAGCTGCCAAACAGACCAGCATTTGCAGCCTCGGGTTGTGTCCACGTTGGCTGTCTCCCAAATGTCATTCTCTACACGGCTTTTCTTTCAAATGATGCATTAGGGTCTTTGAATGACAACATAAAATTAAATGGAAAAGGACATTCATGAGAAAAGATGTTTCTTTCAAACTAAGAAGACCCTCTGTCATTGCTTCCTGCTCTGTCTGCCTTCTGGCTTTCCACAAATCCCAAGCAGGAAGAAAATGACATCATCCAATGACTGAGGCCAAGTCATTTCTCATTCAAATGATTATTAGAGGATATTCATATATTAATGCGAATATATTATGCACTTGGCAACACTTAGGACATCCTGCCCCGTCTAGTTGATGCCTTCCCATGGAAGAGTGTATGTCAAGAGGATATAAAAGCAAGCTACTTTCCTTTGAATGAGCTCACCCTGAAATTATCATAAACATTTCCAATAACGTAACAAAACAAAAAAAAACACAGCATGATCCATTAGTTATTTTGATGCCTTTGTTAACTATGGGATTAATTCAAAACTTCATTACTTATAGCAAAAAAGTGTCACCCGCTAAAAGGAGAGTGGAGACAAGAGAAAGGGGAGAGAGAGAAGGGGAGAGAAGGATAGATATCAAGTAGATTGGCAGATAGATGGATGGATGGATGAATGGATAGATAGATAGATAGATAGATAGATAGATAGATACAGAGTTACAGAGATACAGAGATACAGAGGAGATACATAGATAGAGATGAATAGACAAATACAACAAATGTTGAACTCCTAACAGAGGGCCAACACATGTTTACATTGCCAGTTATAATACAAGATTTAGAAAAAGAAAGAAACTTTTAAGGAAATCAAAATTTGTTTCAAGAAAAATACTTGAGCCCCATAAAAAAATAAGTTTATGTACAATGGGAAAATGTGTGGCAGGAACTGGGAGATTCGGCATAGTATGAATTGGTGAGATATTCAATTAGATGTGTGAACATACCAGCCATAAGATGAAGGAGGGATATTTGTTTTGTGATGAGAAGAAGAGAGCTGAGTATCTAAAGCAAGGCGCACAAATGAAGCCACAGTGCTGAAGCAGAAGACAATGGCAGTATTTTTAGTCATTCATTAATTCAGTAGTAAGCAATCATTAATCCCCTTCTCCTGGAAGAAAGACCAAGACAGATCCAGGTCACGCCCCTCTGCTCTGCAACTGCTTGTGTTATTTCTGCCGGGAGAAACAAGCACTTGCGCTGACTAATGAAGGGAGCATGCAATCCCACCGGCCTTCCTTTCAGGCAATTGTATGCAGGAAGCCATAGATAAAACACTGGCAATTTGGTCTCAAGTTAGATCCAACAAGCATTTTCCAAGTTAGGATGATTACTCATTGAGTTTTTTCCTTTTACCAAATTATTATATACCCTAATCTGACATGAAATTTCTCATTTCAACAATGGACTCAAAATACATGATTAAAAATACAGTCTGCCGAAACCGGTTTGGCTCAGTGGATAGAGCATCAGCCTGTGGACTGAAAGGTCCCAGGTTCGAATCTGGTCAAGGGCATGTACCTTGGTTGCAGGCACATCCCCAGTAGGGGGTGTGCAAGAGGCAGCTGGCCGATTTTTCTCTCTCATGGATGTTTCTAACTCTCTATCCCTCTCTCTTCCTCTCTGTAAAAAAATCAAAAAAATATATTTTTCTAAAAAATACAGTCTGCATAAACACGGACAACAGTGTGGTGATTGCCAGAGGGAGGGGGTGGGGAAGGGGGTGAGGAGGTTATAGGGGAGATAAATGGTGATGAAGGGAGACTTGGGATGGCAAACACACAATACAGTGCACAGATGATGGGTTGTGGAATTGTGCACCTGAAACCTCCATAATTTTGTTAACCAGTGTCGCCCCAAGAAATACAATAAAAAGAGAAAAATCATGAGGAAAAGAAAATTAAAAAAGTCAGTGCACCTATGTTTAAAAAATAGTTTTATTAATTTAAATGAACAAAGGCAATTGTTATTTATCAAAGAGAATATCAAAACATGCCAGAAGTATTATGGTAGACTAAATAATGCCCCACCCCCACCCCAAAAATCTATGCCCTAATCCCCAGGGATGGTAAATGTGTGAATTTACATGATAAAGGGACTTTAATGATCAAATTAAGGCTCCTAAGAAATTATCCTGGATTTTCTGGTTGGGCCTAGTGTAATCAAAAGGATCCTTAAAAGATGGGAGAACAGGGGTCAAAGTCAGAGAAGGTGATAGATGGATGGATGCGGAGGTCCATCAGTGGAGAAAGAGATACTGAAAGATGCTACGTCATTGGCTTTGAAGATGAAGGAAGGCGCCAGGAGCCACGGAAAGCAGGCAGCCTTGAACTTAGAAAAGGTAAGGAAATGAGCTCTCCCTAGAGCCACCAGAAGGAATGTCACCCTGCTGATAATCTTGATTTTAGGACTTCTGACTTCTAGAGCCATAAGATAGTAAGGTTGTGTTGTCTGAGACACTGAATTTGTGGTAATTTGTTATATCAACCATAGGAAACTCATGCACGTATATGAAAAGTTGTTTAACATCATTCATTGATATTAAAATAAAACATTAAATCGCTATGAGAAAACAGTGCTGTACACACAGCAGACTCACTAAAAAGGCATAACCACTAAAAGTGGAAACTCTCCAGTATTGGGGAGGCTATGGAATGAGAGGAGGACTGCGGATGGGAATATATATCGGTGTAACCACTATGGTAGATTGTTACCCTAATGGGTATGGGCAAGGGCATGTGATTTGCTTGGCCAATGGGGCATCAGCAAGTGTAAACTCAACAGAGGCTGGTATGTTAGGGTCCCGTTGGAATGAGGTTGTCACCTTGTGAGACCAGGTTGGTGTCGGGGGGTGTGAAAGACACCGTGGACAAGGACAAACCCCAGCTATGTTTTTCCAGCTGAGCCCCTTCCTGGCAAAACCAGCCGAAGAACACACAGCCTCCCCAGACTGCTGTGGGAAAGGATAGACTGTTGTTGTTGTTGTTTTAAACCACTAAGCCCAGAAGGCTAGTTTGTGCTTCAGAGCCCATAAAGCGAAGGCAAGGAAAGCATCAATAATATCTAGAAGCGAGGGTGCAGAGAAGCAAAGAAGGTTCGGTTACAGACCCCAGATTTCCTCCATAATCCCATGCATCTGCCTGACTCCTTGCCTCCTTGCACTCTGAAGAGGTGTTAGGGCTCCAGGGGCCGGTGGGAAGTCTCCCCTTGAAGAGGAATACTCCAAGCAACAACCAATTTCAGGTAATCAGTCTTAGAACGTCCTGCCTCATTGGGAGATACATCAAGCCAATATGCAGACAGCTGGAGGTTCCTCGTGAAATAGTTCTGTTGCATCACCATATAATGAGCCACTCGGGGACAATGTCCAAACCACCCCCACTCCTGAGCTTGCAGAGGTTTTAAAGCAACTTTCTCATAAGTGTGAGCACACAGGCAAGACAGGAGTACCAAAGACAACCACCTCCTTTGTGTTACCAGTGAACAGGCCGTATAAAACCTGCACCACATCTGAGAAAAAAGTAAAGAGCATGTTCCTGTATGTCCCCAGAGATGTGCATCCATTTCTTAATTAGCATACTTAAATGTATTTGTAAATCAGGCTTCCTAAATATGAAGAGTAATCATAGTTTTGCATCAATAAAGCAATGCTCTATAACAGAAGATCTACATAGTCTGTATTCTATATTCTATAATATAATTCATATTCTGTATGATAAAATAAAATATGCATGAAGGCTGTTAAACGGGTCTGGATTCATACCAATCAGAGAAAATATTCAAATGAGCCCCTTTTCCTTACACCTGAGAAATGGCATTACTTTATTAAACAGTATTTAGCAATCTACACACGCCAACTCTTAAAGCTCGGTACATTTCTCCTCAGTAAGGAATTACAACAGGGGCACTAGATACTTATTATACAATATGACATTAGAGTTCTCCCTTTACCAAATTAAGTGGATTAAAAATATATATTATATACCTTTCACTTTTTTCATGGAAGACATGTGAGATGCACAGTTTGGATAGATTTAAGTAAGTTACTTCGTTTAAACATTCTAGAGGTAACTGATACTCTTACTTTACTTTTCCTGTATTTTTCAGGGTGAGAAGAGTGTTTTCAATAAATACATAATGAATATGAGAATCAAATAAAAAATTTCAGTATAATATATTTGGAAACTATGATAATAGATACAGAGCAAGAAGTTTAAATAGGGTGTCTTTTATTTTAACTTTCTAGGTAGTAGACTTAGGTTTAAAATTATTTCTACTCTGGTAAAATCCTATCACATCATGTTTTGTTATCACTGAAGTATCTCCATGATGCTTATAATGGAACAAGTCTTGCAAAACTTTGAGCAAAGCCTGGACAAGAAAAAAAAATTTACCCATCTACCAAAATTTTCCAAGTCTGCCATGACAACAAATACCTTTCTCCCTCTCCCTCTCATCTCAGCATCTAAAATGTTTCAAGAAAAAGGAATTAAAGTGTGGTGACAGTCCTTTGTAATATGGCATCAAAATTTTATGTTCTCCATTCATTCTATACCAAGTTTAAACGCAAGTGCTAGCAAGGGAACATTACCACATGTCTGTCTGCATGAAAAATTGACCATATCTCCTTTGTAATGCATTCCAAAGCTCTCCCATGTATGCATTATTTCTTTATTATTTATTTGGAGCCTCTGCTTGCCAATGATGCAGTGGGATGGGAGATAATGAGCCAGTATGTCCTCCTGCCCTGAATGTCATCTTATAGGAGGCCGGATATATCCTTCCTTTCCTTTTTTCCCTTCCCATTCCTCACTGGAGGACACCGCATTGATGAAAAATACGTATTGCTTGCATTATACCTCATCTAGTTTCCAGAAATTCCCTACTAGTGCCCAACAGTTTGTGAGGCAGCTCAGAGAATGTGAAAAAAAAGGAAGAGGGGAGGCTGGAGGAAAAGATAAGCCATGGTTCAAGTCCTACGTATTGCAGATGCCAAGCTTACTTTGCAGTGTGTTTACTTTAGTTCCTATTCTCTAATAAAGAGTGTTATTATTTTATTACCATTTTTAACAAATATATTTCTTTTGATATTAGAGGGGAAAGGAAAGGGATGATGAGAGAGAATCATTGATTGGCTGCCTTCTGCACCCTCCGTACTGGGGATCGAGCCAGCAACCCGGACATGTGCTCTGACTGGAAATTGAACCGCGACCTCCTGGTTCAAAGGTCGATACTCAACCACCGAGCCATGCTTATTGCCATTTTAATAGATGAGTCATTGTGACTCAGATTTTAAAGAATTTCTGATCCACATAGTTGGCAATTGGCAAAGCCAGGATTTACCAACCAGATCACTGGCCCCCACAGATTAGCCCTTGATACACCACCCTAGCAGGTCTCACTCCTGCATCGTCTGTCTTTTCTAAGAGTCTTCCAGTGAAATCAGCTAAGGACTGAAATTCCTTTCAACAGAGTTTGCCTTTTAGAATTACTGCTACTGACGAGGAACTAAAATCCATTCGACAAAGCGTGTTTTGAACAATGATGGCCAAGCTCCGTGTCTCAGGACCAACAGTGCGTCTACGAAGCTCAAAAAAGAATCTTTAGAAATACCTTCGAAATATCAAAACCAAATTCTCTTTACTTTTCCGACTTCTTTTTCCTATAGCACGTTTGGAAAAATAATAGGATAATTATAAAGTCATCAGTGTATGGTATTTAAGTCATTTAAAAAAATAAAATACTCTCAGAACCACGTAAAATATATTATTCATCCCTATTCATCTCCTGCACCCAAGAAGAAATAAGCTAGGTGGATCTGGCTAAGTTCTACTTGCCTCTCCTTCCTTCATTGCTGCTCTGCTCTATGCACTCAAACCTACAGGCGACAACTGCTCAGCTTTCTAACCAATTAGATTTAGCCGGGGAGAGGCACAGGAAGAGGAACTATGAGAGAAAGAGAAAGTCAAGATATTTTTATTGCCGCCCTCTCCCTGCTGGATGATGGTGTTGGCAGTGGCTGTGCTCTTTGATCTGCATCCACAATCCTGTCATGGGGCTGTTTTCTGTCTGCTGCGGCTTCTCGCTCATTCCAGGGACAGCTTCCTCTCCATAGCCCTTCAGGCCTGACGGGGTAACAGCTCTCAGCATTACCTGTCCCTTGGTGATTCAGTAGCACATCATTAAACCCTCTTCGGTTAGCTCTCTGGTTGTGACAAGTGCCTCCTGCAGGAACCCCTGGAGTTAGAGTAATGGCTACCAGAGACATTCCCAAAGTACACTCTCAAAACAGGGTAACAGGCTAGGGCTGCTCATGTAGTTCATCCACACAGGGAACTCCTCCCGGAAGGGGAAATGGACCTTGGAACTCTGTGGCCTGCAAACTAACACTAGTGGTAATGTGGGATGAAGGTCAGGTGAAGGGCAAATTGGGCACTTGGTTACCAAAGCAACAATAAATAGTGTTTACCCAGCTGGTGAAGAGGAATAACTATTTGTGACTGCCATGGGGAATGCACACGAAGAAAACTATGCATTTAAAGTGTTGACTTAATTCAAAGTACTGGGGCTTGCAACCCAGCAAGCCTTACAGCCTGCTTGCTATTCAACCTTTCTGCCTACAGAGCCAAACACACAACTTCCAGGTCTCCTATGCTAAGGCAACGCCTTGGCTTGAGAAGTGGGATTCTGACACGAGATATGGCAATAGGTGAAGCATCCTTGATACTGAGTACTCAAAACCTCCAAATTCCTCTGTCACCATCAGATGGACATGAATGAAGAAATAGCATGCAGTCTCTTGAGATTTGATCAATTGATTTAAGCACCTGGGAATGGTATTATCCTTCTGCATAACTTTTTTAATTCAAGTCTTTCATCCATAAGCAGCTCTATAAGTTTGCTCCAACCTGTATGCAAGCTTCTGAGCCACCTCTAACTCTAAACCTGGAAGGGACAGAATATGACTGTGGGATGCAGCTTGGTACTCTGATGCCAATAGAAAACTATAACAGCAACAAGAAAAGACAGGTTAAGACTTGAATTTCATGTCAGTTAAGTCCTAGGTGCTATCAGATGATGAGGAGAACATGAAGTGGGTAGTGAAAGAGGGGATTGTGATTATTAATGTAAATAGCCCGACAGAAGCAGGGGCACTAGCAGCTATGTTTTGTGCCAATTATTTCTTTCTCCCATATTTCCCTGCTTCCAGGTTAGAATATGACTAAATTAACATCCCTTGAAATATAGTTGTCAATGGAAATTTTGTTTATCCTGTGTTGTGGATGTAAGCATGTGGTTTTGTTTCTAAATTAAGGAAAATATAACAAAAAAAGGGTAATAATGAATTTTGAATGAAAAACTGGAAGAAATGAGCTGGGAATTCTGTTTGCCTGCCTAGGTATTATATGTCTATTTTATATATGTATACTAGTAGCCCAATGCATAAAATTTGTGCATAGAGGGGGGATTCCCTCAGCCCAGCCTGCACCCTCTCCAATCAGGGACCCTTTGGGGAATGTCCAACTTCCAGTTTAGTTCTGATCCCACAGGCAGTCGGACATCCCTCTCACAATCCAGGACCACTGGCTCCTAACTGCTCATCTGCCTGCCTGCCTGATTGCCCCTAACTGCCTTCCCCTGCCAGCCTGATCTTGCCCCCAACTGCCCTCCTCTGCCAGTCAATTTGGTTCTGATTGGTTTCTATGTCAGACAACGTCAAAAGCTCTGCCTCCTAGGCAGCCACTGGCTTCTCACACTTGACCCAGATTTTGTTCTGATTGGTTGGTTTCTATGCCAGTCAGCATCTCTGGGCCTATCAACGGGGCCTGATCAGAAAGGCAGAGATAATCAGCAACCCCGTGGATGCCTGGAGAGAAATGGAGGCGCAGCTGCTGGCCCAGTCTCTAAAGAAAAAGAAAGGCAAGTGCTGATCAACAGCTGCCACACAGGCTATGGATCAGACCATGCTTCTCTCTCCGGGCCTGATTCTTAGCTTTCTCAGCGGATAGTTACTGCACCTGCAGCAGTCAGTGCTGGTTTGCCATGGCAACCCAGCACTTACTGAAGGACTGACTTCCAGTTGCCGAGCCTCTGGTTGTGACGAACTCGGGGTTTTTATATATTAGTATGTATATGTGTATATGTATGTATACACTGAGTGGCCAATCTGGCCACTAACTGTGTATCCTATGTAACAAAAGGCTAATATGCAAATTGTCCCCTCAATCAGGAGTTTGACCAGCAGGCAGGCCGTCCAAGTGCCCATGGCCTTCCCCCTGGCCAGGCTGCCTGGACCCCAACCATGCATGGATTCATGTATTTTGTATTCTCTAATATATAAATACACATACTGTGGCTAGATTATTATGTATTCAGAGATCATAATAATCTGGCCACTCGGTGTATATAGCAGCCCCTTTGACTTCCAGTTTGGTTCTGACATTTGAAGATGAGAAGAGAGGGGTTGGACTATTTTTCTCTTGGTGCCTTGCCAGGCTGTAGTCTGGCTGTATGTGACTTATGTGCCCAGAGATCTCCCTGTCAAACACTACTCATGCTTTGGCTAAAGCGTTAATGTGGTTTCAGGCCAGCTCCTTCTCCTTGCCCCAAGGTCTTGGCTTAGTTACAGCTCTCCACCATTCCCATCACTTGCTTTTCAATTTTTCCCTACACCTGGTCTCTTCATCACACTCTTCAGTTCACTCAGAATATGGATTCACTTCCTGCCAGGAGCCTGACTCATACACAGTTGTTATGTCTATGAATATCAAGTCAGCTGTATCCAGTGATTCAAGACTTTGGAACACCCTCACAAGGTTTCTTTTTTTTTTATGAGATAAAAAAAAAAAATTAGGTCTTTGTAGATGGATGACTTCATTTCTTCTACTTAAAGAGATGAATGCTTGATGCTACTGTGAATTATATAATTCGTTCTCTGTAGTTATTTATCTAATAAAATATTTACTAATCATCTCCATTTGCTTAGTACTAAGGGTACAACAGTGAACAACTCCTCATTTGTATGGAGCTTCAAGACATTAAAAAGGAATCAAATGAGTAAGATAAGTACAGATGATTCCTGGCTAGGAAAGGATCAAGTCAGGCAATGCCATGGAGAGTAACTGTGGGGGCTACCCCAGATGGGGGGGGGGGGGGTAGGACAGTATGCAAGGGGGTTGGGTGACCTCCCTCATTCCCCATTGTCTACTTTAGTTAAGGTGTTTACATTCTCATGCACTCCTGGGAAATGGCTCATCCCCAGCCCAGGAGGCAAATGCTGATGGATATAAATTAATGATGGTAACTCTAGCATGACACACAACCCCATCCAATGAGACATACATGGATACCAGCAGTGCACCCCCGAGTATTACTACGTAATTTAAAAATAAGACATAACATTATAAAGTATACATTTGAACTATAGTATATACTAGGGGCACAGTGCATGAATTCATGCACCTTGAAAGGAATTGTGGACCAGAAGGCTGCGGTGGGTACAGGGGTGGGTCTTGGCCCATTCTCCACACTCCCACCTGAGCCCTCCCCCTGTGGCCCCCGGTCTCCTGTCTGACAGCAGCCCTGCTCCCACTGCCACTGCTCCTATGCACTGATGGTAAAGAGGGATTGGGGCTGGCGCCAGCAGTGAGTGCAAGAGGGGCCTGCACTGCACCATCAGTCGGTGTGAGCGGCTGCTGTGCTGCTCACACCCACTGACAGCACCAAGTGATTGCGACCAGCACTGGGTGCCAGCAGCAGGTACCAGTGGTGGCTCCGCCTCCGGCGCCAGCTGCAGATGCAAGTGGGGCCAGCACTGGCAGTGTGTGTGAATGATGGCTCTGGTGCTGGCAGCGGGTGTGAGTGGGGCCATTGGTGGCAGTGGGTGCGAAAGGTGGCTGCCGGCCCCAATCACTACCCAGGAGCAGGAGCAGGTGGAGAAGCCCTGAGGGGCGATTGGGGCTGGCAGCTGCCACTCTCACCTGCTGATGGTGCCCAGTGATTGGGGCAGGCACTGGGCTCTGGCAGTGGGTGAGAGTGGTGGCTCCAGCATTGGCAGCAGGTGCAAGGGGGCCGGCATCGGCAGCAGGTGTGAGCACCCGGCAGGACGGTGGGCACAGGAGCAAAGAATTTTCAGTGACCACCAGAGGATTGCCCCAATGATAGCAACCAGGGCCCCACCTTGGTCTGGCGCCCCCACTCACCTGCTCCACAATCCTGCCACAGCCGATGCCCACCATGTTCCGTGCTCTGCCGCCTGCTGCCAATGCCCACCATGTTCTGCACGCACCCCTTCGTGGTCAGTGCACATCATAGTGACCAGTTGTTCCCACTGTTCAGTCTATTTGCAAATTAGGGTTTATATAGAGAGATATTTGCATTATATATAATGATATATTTTTATATACATTTGTAAAATGACCACCACTGTAAGTCCAGTTAGTATCTGTCACCATACAGTTACAAATTTTTTTATTGTGATGAGGAGTTTTCAGATCTACTCTCTTAGCAATGCACAACAGTATTGTTAACTATAGTCACCAGGCTGCACATGACATCCCCTGGACTTATTTATTTTATAACAGGAAGCCAGCAGCTACTGGCAGTCAGACATCCATCAAGAGGTCCCAGATTGAAGAGGGTGCAGGCTGGGCTGAGGGACACCCTCTCCCCCTCCCCCCCCCAGTGTATGAATTTCATGCACTGGGTCTCTAGTTTATTTTCTAACAGGAAGTTTCTAACATAATGGTATATGTCCATTATTTCTCAATAAAAAGACATAAAATAGAAATGTTCCTTCTTCTTTGTGTGAATCACCATAAACACCTGTGATGCTTGAAACTGCAGCCAACAACTTGCAATCATGAGGCGACAAGACTGTGTCCAGCCAGGTGCTGAGGACAGCAGAGCAGAAAGATGAACAGAAGCGGTCCTGGATGACACTGCTGAGCTGATAAAACACAGACTCCCTTGGCCTGTAATTACTTAAGCTACTGTTGCTTAACTTAAAAGCATCTAGATAGGCAAGAACTCAAGGGAACCATTACATTTAAACTGAGACCTGAAAGATGCGAAGAAGCTAGCAACTAAAAAAGCAGGGGACCGCATGCCAGGGGGTGGGAAACACAAGGATAAAGACCTGATGGCTGAGAAGGACAGGGCCACCAGCTGCTAAATAGCCCCTGACTGTGTGCATGCATTGTACCTATCAGCAGTATTCCTGTTTATCTTCACATTTCTAGTTCTCAGACCTCTTCTCTAGTATTTATCCTATCTGTGTTTTTGTAAGCTGTCTTAAATGATGTTTAGAGAGTACAAAAAATTTTAGAAAAGATTTCCCAAACTTTACAACTTTCCCAAGTTAAATGATGTGTCTTGTTTTTTTCCAATATCTTTTAGAACTGGAATCCCAATTTTTATTAGAAAAAATATAATCACTGAAATCTTATTGATAATCCCAATATTTGAGTTCAGTCTGACTCACTGCGACATAGTCTAATAGATAAGTCATAGTTTACTCTGATAATTTAATGTAGGCCATTGTGAAATGTAAATGAATTCAGAAACATCAGCTCTGCGTCCTGTTTTGCCCAGCTTGAGTGTGGTATTATATAATTATTATATCATTTTCCCATGGTGCTATGTAATAGTGCCCATGGGGCTGGCTGAATCTATGGAGAAAGGCTTCCAGGCAGTCATTAAATTTGCTTTAATGTAATCCCTTTTGTAACTGCCAACACAATCTCTCTAATAACTACAACTAGAAAGCTTCAAAACTGATGACTTACGGTTTGTGACATTGAAACAGAGAGGGTCTTTAATAGTAAAAATAAGCAGCAAGCAGACAGTTCTGTAAACTCTAACCTTGCAAGACTGTGACAGTTTCCTTTTTCGGTCCAAGATGACTATATTAAAAAAAATATCAGAAAATAAATACCATGTGCAACAGGAAGTTTCCCCATAACGGAGTCTGAAACCATGGTATTAAGACTGACTTAATTTATCCTGTGGTTCTCGTTGCTCCCCCTTCCTCTGCTTTTCTCTTTATTTTATGCTTGAATATCTGCAGGAATGGTGCTTTGCCATCAGTCTGCAGAGATTCAAGCCTTCTAAAGTTTATGACAAATCTAATATAATTCTGCAGTTGCATCGTGGGAATCTGATTTATGGATTTTAGAGATATACACAAAGTGAGTATTTCCACCCAGTATACGTAGTAAAAACTTGATAAGGCACTGTTTAAATGAGGCTTGATAGAAAAAGAGCTATAAACACATTAGAACAGTTTTAAACAAACTATTCTAAAATGCAGGAAAACTCTCTAAGTGCTAAGTTACAGCACTGCTCACCATATTATGCAGTTAAGAGCCCATAATTCTTGCCATTAAAAATCCTATTTTAGTACTGTTTAGTACACATATAAAAATTCCATCTGAGCAAAGATTAAGGTTATAAGGCATCAATGGGGGGGGGGGATATTTTGGTTTTTTGAAGGCCTTGGCAATTGTTTTGATTAATATAAACCAATAATTACAGATTATGTTCACTTTGATTTTTGTCCCTTTGTGAAAATATAAATATGTTTTATTGATGCAAATTGACAAGATTCTAAATAATAATATAAAGTGCCTTCCACCTATGTTATTATTTTTTTTCAACCGAATCACTAATCATGAATTGATTTGTCTCTGACTAAAGGTAGACATTGCTTTTCAAAATATTATCTCCAGCAATTCAGGGTATCTATCACATATATATTTCACTAAATAGATAACAGGCAATGCATGCAAAATATATATTTTTCTACTTTTTCCCTATACAGATAATAAAAATATCTAATCAATAATACCCAACTTGTAGCAAATGGCAAAACTCTTAAAACCTGTTGGATAAGAACATGCCAATGCTTAGATTTTTAATTCATCTATATAACCCATAGTGTTATTCCTTTACTCAGAAAGTGGTAAAAATGGTGAATGAAATGACTCAGGCTTAGACCCATGTTTGACTGGTTTCTCTGTCTGGTCCCTTAATTCTCTGTGGTTCCATGTGAATAGCAAGATTCTATGGGAATAGTGTGAATTCCAATGAATTCTAGTCATTGATAGCCTGTAAAAACTGATTTCCTTTGAAATGTGGATAATTGGCATTCCTTCTCTTTTCCCCATTTTAATAAAGTATTACTCTTCTTATTATGAATTTAAATCGTGTGATATTTTAATATTTAAAAATTGTAGTGAGGCAGGAAGAAAGCCACTAGGAATCACAACCAGGGGAAAGAGGTGGGATTAAGGTCTCCATATGACTGAAGAATTTTCCAGAATGTCTCTTTCTGGCCAGAGAGAGCAGAAGGGCAGTGCAAGCAGTTTGGGCACCATGGACAGTGCGGTGAGTATAGGAGCCCCAGTGTACACCAAGGGATGGCATCCGAGGTGTTCAGACCAAGAATATGTGTTCGAGGCATTCAGGAAAGCACAGGTAACCCTGGACACTCTCAGCATATGAATTGGGAAGGCCATATCTGACCAGGAACAAAGTTCTATACCAAGTTTAGTCTGAACTTAGGAGTTGTGGCTCCTGGTGAGCAAGTTGGTGTTAGCTGTTGGCAAACCAAACATCAACACTTTGACATAGACTGACCCATATCAGAAAACACATTATCTAAAAATAATGCAAAATAAAAGATAAAATAACAAGTACATAGAATTATTTAATAAATAGAGTCGCTTGACTTGTTATTTCTTCCCAGAAAATTATATTTGTGACTTAATGTGGGCAAGGTGTAAAAAATTTTTTTAAAGTTTCAGCCCTTTTAAAAAGGGCTTGTGGCTCAGTGGTTAAGCATTGACCCATGAATCAGAAAGTCAAGGTTCGATTTCCGGTCAGGGCACATGCCTTGGTTGTGGGCTCCATCCCCAGTGTGGGGGCATGCAGGAGGCAGCTGATCCATGTTTCTCTCTCATTGATGTTTCTATCTCTCTATCCACTCCCTCTGCTCATTCTAAAAAAAAAAAACAAAAAATAATAAAAATGTTTTTTCATATGAGGAAAAATACTTTCTTTTGAACTTTATAAAGAGGCCTGAAAGCCGCTCTAATAGTTTTTATGTCACATGCATATGCAAAACACATATAATATTTATAATGTAACAGATGTAATATTTGTAATATATTTTCCCACAACTCCCCAGACCATGTTATAGGACTTGGTGGGAAATGGCACTAACTTGGGCTCTTATCTTCCTTCTCTGGTACTTGTGTGAAGCTGGAAAACTATGGACACGAACAAGTGATTTAACTTCCCTCTGCCTTAGGGTCTTGTCTGTAAAACAAGAACAATGACACTTAGTTGAGCTGGGCTGGGACTCCCTCAGCCAGCTTCTCTCTGTTGGGCCCTGGAGGACTGCCAGGCTGAGGGGAAGAAGAGCCCTGCTCCTTCTGGATGCTTCTCTCGTGTCCTCCGCATGCCCGTCTCCTCCCTTCCTGCCAGCATGACCCTGGCCTGGCTTCCTCACCCTGCGGCCACAGTGCACTCCTACAGCAGCATCTCAATGCAGTCTAGAGTTTCCTCAATGCTTGCAATGCCAGCTCCATCAGAGCTCCCCCGTCAGAGACACCTGCACCCACAAGAGACACCTGGCCTCAAAGCCCAGAATCCTATTGATAGTCCCGTGGGGCTCCTCTTATATGAGAGGCCCGAGTGTCAGTCACCAGGCTGTCCTCCAAGCTCCTAGTCTAAATAATTCCATACTCTACCAGGCAGAGGTCAGCTGCTTTCTGAAATCGCTATCTGGAATAGCTCAGTTTTCATTGTGGGCTTTTTCAATTGCCTAGAAAAATAGTCTTTTTATACCTAGTTAACAATTTTTTATATCCTATTTGTCTCTGTTAAAACAACTGGTGCACTTTTTGTCTCCTTCCTGGACCTTGACTGGTGTAACAGTTATCTGTACATTACAACCCTGTCATAAAGACCCCATCCACTCATTTTACCATTTGGCATTATTTAGTATCTTTAAAGCAGGAATGTGTCAGGTGCTGTCTTAGGCAGCAGATACAGAATGCTGATCGAGCCCAGCCAGCTTGGCTCAGTGGATGAGTATCAACCCATGGAACAGGAGGTCACAGTTTGATTCCCAGTCAGGGCACATGCCCAGGTTGCTGGCTTGATCCCCAGTGTGGAGTGTGCAGGAGGCAGCCGATCAATGATTCTCTCTCATCATTGATGTTTCTAACTCTCTCTCTCTCTCCCTTCCACTCTCTGAAATCAATAAAAACATATTTAAAAAATAATAATGCTGACCAAGGCACACAAAATTATGCTGTAGAAACAAATTGCATTTCATTTCGTTTCATGGTGCTAGACATCATATAGAGCTCAGAAATTTAGAGAACCTTCTGGTTCCAACTCTGATCAGAACACTTGTGGTCAACTTACTGGAAATAAAGTGTATTATACATGGTGGCATAACCAGGAAATTTAAACACCCAGCGTCTGAGGCTGTGGAGACACAGGTATGGGAGTGTTCTAACAGGAATGTGCCATCACGCTGAGCTGCTGTGAATTAGCTCTCCATCCCAGGGCAGTGAATTCCTTGTCTCTTTTCGCCCCTGGCTTTCATTTAGTTCACTGAAATGACACAAAGGCGGAGACAAATTGGAAAGAGTTCCAAGTTCACAAGAAATGATCCAGAGCCATGGAAGGGCAGAGTAATGAGGCAAGATTGCGATGACTAAATGTATTTTTATCTAGTATTCAACTAAGTGCAGTTGTGACATCTAAAAATAAGTGAGGCAGAAAACGAAAAAATAATTATAGGGAAGATAATACATAATAATTAACGACTGAAAAAGAGTATGCTTTAAATAACAGGATACAAGTAAAGCCGGAATAGCTTGAGCTGATTATAGAGACTCAATTTCTCACACTGAGGTGAGAGGAGAGCTATCATTGAAAACTCACAGCCCCTAAAAAAAGAACAGACAAAACATGTAATTATTATCTGCCAACGGCACATCTAAAATGATGCAGTAGCGTTTGTCCATTTCTAATTTACAATGGCCTACATGTTCCACAAGATATCCAACCCATTCATTCCTCTTTAATTAAAGTGCTCACAAAAGTCTTGTAAATCTTGAAAATGCCTGTGATGTCTTTTCTAACATGCAGAGGGAAGTGCCGTGGAAAATAACGTAATCACAAAAAACTGAAATCAGAGATCTCCGTAGATACCGATTTCATTGTTTATTATTTAACAAACAAGCCCCAAAGGAAAACAACTGTATTGTATTTTAGGTATGAAATGTTATCCTTGATTAAAAAAAAAAAAACTTGACTGTGTTACGAACGTTAACATGGATATGTTTATAATCAATAGCAAAGGCCAATGGATTGATTGTTCTGTGGTAACTGGGTCATAAATGATTAACGTTAGAAGGAAAGAGAAAAGGTATTTTACCCAAATATTCTCAATATCACCCATAAATCTACTTCAAGATATTTTCCTACGTTCCTCTTTAGTCAACCCTCCTCTCATATTTAAGTTAATCATCCTTGTGGTCCTCACTATAGACACTGATTGTCCTTATATGTGACGTAACCTTTTAGAAATATGTCTTCAGGGCTCCTTGTCCTGTTCAGCAGACAAAGTCATCTTTGTTACCAAGAGAAAGGAGTCTAGTGCTGGTCTGAGTTAAATATCAGGTCACTATATTTGACTGACAACACAACTTCTCAGAGGCTTTTGGAGCATAGTTAGGTTTTTTGCTCTATTTTGTCCATTATTCAAAAGGTCCTGGATCTGAGGTTGTCTAGCTCCTTGATTACTGAAAGCTGAGAAACTTTACTACAAACACAGTAAAATACAAATGTCATGTGATTTTTTTTATGTTTAAGGTTTATACTGCATTTTTAAATAAAATTTAAATGCTAGGTATAATTAAACTCTCTGCATAACATAAATTTTTAAAACAGAATTACCATGGAGAGCAAAAATTAATCAAATCCCACTCTTGATTTACAATCTCATCAGAATGATTCATCTTAAAAATCTCTTGTGCCCTAGCCAGTTTGGCTGAGTATACATCGGCCTGAGGACCGAAGGGTCCCAGGTTTGATTCCAATCAAGGGCACACACCTCAGTTGCAGGCTCCTCTGTGGTCTGGGCCCTGGTTGGGGCGTGTGCAGGAGGCCATCAATGTGTGTTTCTCTCACCTTGATATTTCTGTCTTTCCCTCTCTCTTCTACTCTCTCTAAAAATCAGTGGCAAATATCCTCGGGTGAGGATTTAAAAAAAAAAAAAAAAAGTCTCTCAGATGTTTGGCATAACTTATTTTTGTCTGGTTAGATGCCTTCCAGGCTTGTGGATAGCTCTCTGGCCCTGATTTAGTTGAGCTCAGACCATGAAGTCTTTTATCTCATGAAGCACGAACGCCTGTTTCTAAGCGGTGGCTCTTTTGGCTCTGAGGGTGATGTGGATGTATGGTTGAATCAACAATTGCTCTTGATGCTCATGCTGATGTCCCTTTTCTCTCTCACTGTCCATAGGAACCATACATGTACTCACACAATCATAAAATTATAGCAGTATAAGGGAACTTAGTAAGCTAACACTTCCACTTTAAGGGAGGAAAATGAGGCCCAGGGGTCTTTAATTAATTAATTACTAAAGTCCTACAATACGTTATGAACTAAGTGTAATAATAACTACAAGAGTAGGTATTGAGTATTTCATACACATCAGTCCCTAGATTAAGGTCTGATTGTATGTTCAAGATTTAATTCTCACACTAGTCATGAGAGAAAGACATTATTATCCTTCTGCTACAGAAAACTGAGGCATACTTGAATGATGTAATTCATTTTAAGTTTCACCTCCAGAAAGTTGAAAGATTAAAAGTCAGATAGCTAAAACTCAGAGAGTAGACTCTTAACCACTGTAATATACTTACTTATGGCTGGTTCAACAAATAATTAAGAGATGGAGGCAGCACAAAGCAAAATGTCAGGGACTCAGATATGAGTAAATCTTTGTTTTCGCTCTCCTGAAGGTCACAGTCTAGTACAAAGGTTGGCAGTTTTTTTTTCTGTCAAGATCCAGATAAATATTTTCATTTTAGTGAGCCATATAATCTATCACAACTACACAATGTTGCCACTGTGGCATGAAATCAGCCAGAGATAATATGTAAATGAATGGATGCAGCCGTGATCTAATAAAACTTTATTTATAAAAACAAGCTGAGGGCTGATTTAGTTACCAATTCCTGCTCAAATGGAATAACCAATTATTTAAATACTAGAGGCCTTATGAATGCATCCATGTACAGTGGGTGGGGTCCCTCGGCCTGGCCTCCCGGGATCTGGTGGAAACCAGCTCTCCGACATCCCCTTAGGGTCCCAGAATGCGAGAGGGCAGTTCTTGGGTGACACACCCCAGAATCAGGCTTGTCACCTGAGAATCACAGCTGCCAAGTCACCACAGCTTGGCAGCTACTACATTGAGTGTCTGCCCCCTGGTGGCCAGTGCACATCATAGCTACCAGCCAGCAGATTGCCGGTCACTTAGAAGTGTGTGTGTGTGTGTGTGTGTGTGTGTGTGTGTGTGTGTGTGTGTAGATGTTAGGTGAGACATCCTTTGAGTAGGATATATAAACCACTGCAGAATCAGAGGTCAGAGTAGGTTATCCTGCCTGAGGTATTAAGGGGAAGAAACATTTGAGCAATGTATTTGATAATTAGTAAAATAACATTAATTAGGCAAGAAGGTAAGGATACTCCAGGCGTAGATGACAATGTAAGCAAACCTTAGAGACAGGACCTTAGAGAAACAGTAGGTAGTTTAGCAAGACTTAATTAAGTACAGGTACCTGCTGAGTAGCAGTGGAAAGAAAAACAGAGCGGCAGATGGAGTTGAGGGGGCAGTTTGAGGCAGTGCTAAGGGATTTGAATTTTTGATGATACGAGAGGAGATAATGAAAACTCTTTAAAAGAGAAATCGCATCATTAGACTTGTGTGTGGTTTTTTTTTTTAATATGAATTCTGCAGGATTTCTTCAAAGGGAAAAATATGATACAATACATTTAAAAGGACCTCCTTTAAACAAATGCTCCCTACCTTCTTTGTAATGGACGTATACAAATTTTAAAATGTGATTTAACTTCAAGAACTACACACATATGTGTAGAAAGAAACAATGCTATTACAGATTTTTTTAAATGCCCTCAAGCTATACCTTTCATTTAATTAACATTTGTACCCTTGGATTCATAGATGGTTTTCATGTTGTTCGTGAATTGGAAATTGTTTTAATAATTTTCCTCTGTTCCAGTCCAAATAAAAGTTTAACAGAAAACGACTACCTTGTGCACACCATTTAAAAATCAATTTTACACCACAATTATTTTCTCCGGCACATTGTGCTTCTGTTTTGTTCACCTTAAATGCAATCCCATACAGAACTCTGGTGGGTGAAGGGCATGCAGAGGACAGCAATGACCTAGAAGTTGGGACATGTGAGCCCTCTTTAGACCCTGCTGCCATCAATTAGGGATTTCACCTTGAATTTACTAATTCCCAAACCAAAAAGCAGATTCCCTGCATCAGAATATTTCAAAAAGCACAGACACCTTCTGTGAGTGAATGATAATTGCCAAAGTGAATCATATTTTTGCAGCTTCAAATGTTTAATTTTCCTAAGTTTTCCTTTCACTGGTAGGCAACTCCTTGGAGGTATGGGAGGGCAGAGATTTCCAAATGAAAAGTTGGAAATTAAAATAAGAACCCTCTGTGAGCTGGTGCTCTAATAGGAGCTGGAAAAGATTAATGTCTTCTGAAATAATGTATGAAAATGGCCAATAGAACCTATGACAGAGTTCCCTTAGATCCCCCAGGGATACCAATAACATAAAATGATGCATGAATATTTTTAATAGATCTAACATTAAATCACACTGGGTGCTTTAAAAAAAAAAATCTTCCAGTTAAAATAGTTGTTCCCTCATATCATAAACTATGGCTTAAGTTACCTTCAACCTAAGCCCAGCTCTGCCTTGGTGCCCAGCTCTTGGCATAGACAAAGATAATACTGCTGAAAACTTACCAATGCAATATTAATTACATACAGCCTTTTTTCACAGTGGGATTCCGAGCCTGAACCAGCTCTTAATTGTTCTGAAAGATCCTTTTCTCCCAGGGCAGGTGTGGCGATTTCAGGAAATATTCTCCTTTAGTCTGTTTAAAATGAATTTTCTAAATGCTAAATCAATTTGGCATTTCAGATATAAACCCTACTTTTCATCATGCATGGTCCCTTTGCTTGGATTTGCCTTGGATTCAAATTGCTGATATTTCATCAAGGATGTTTGCAGCTATGTTTAACAGAGATAGTAGTCTTAATTTTCTTTCTTTGCAATGTCTTTGGAAACAGCTTATTGCTGCCTTATGAGTCAGTTAGGAAGCTTCCATTCTCTAATTTCTGAAGGAGAGTTGGTGTTATTTCTTGCTTCAATGTTTGATGGAATTTAAACAGCGAGACTACCTCTGTAGTATGCATGTTGGCGCACATGTGTGTATTTGAACAATTTTCGGTACAAATTCAATTTACTGTAGGCATGTGAGTGCATTTTGTGTTCAGACTTTCTATTACATTCCATCAGTTGGACAAGTTCTAGCTTTTATCAATGTGTCTATTTAAACTATGTTTTCTGATTTATTGACTTAAAAATTTATTATTCACTTATTAACTTTTAAATATCTGGAGCATTATAGTAATATCTCTTCTTTTAACCCTGATATTGATAATTTATTATTTCTTTTGTCCACAACCCTTCTCAAATGAGTTTCCATTAGAAAATTAAGACGAGAAATATACATTCCCTTTAATTTCCTGAAATATATTTATAATGCATATTTTAAAGTTCTTGTCTATTGATTACAAAACCTGAGTTATTTTGAGTTGTCCTTAAATGCTATATTTTCCTTACTTTTGAGTCACATTTTCCTATTCTTTACATGTCTAATATTTTTATTATATTTAAGAGATTATATATATGTGACAGAGACACTGGAATCTATTATCTTTCCTTAAAGTATTTGTTGATTTTTATCTTAACAAATAGGTAACTTGAATGGACTCAAACTTCAAAATAACACTCTCTCTCTCTCTCTCTCTCTCTCTCTCTCTCTCTCTCTCTGATGATCAGCAGCTAAAATCTCTGCTCAGTTCTTTCAGCCTCTCAGTTGTGTGCTTTTGTTTGTTTTTGTTTTTTGTTTGTTTTTGGGGTTTTTTTAGTGACAACTTTGACATCTCCCCTGAGCAGAACCAGGTTCAAGTGTCAGACAAGGAGTAGGGGCTCCTCTTCCTGTGCCTTCCTTCTTTCTGGGATTTCTCAGCTCACATTCTAGCCACCAGGAGGCCTAAACTCCATTTTTCTGACTGTGTACCGGAAGACTATGGTTTTCTCCTTGAGGTCTTGATCCCACTCAAAACAATCAGTAGCACAAATCATATTTAGGTCATTTCTTTTTTTTCCCCCAGAGATAATTTACCTTATAGTTTCTGACTGCTTTTGGTTATTCTCCAGTGCAGCCAAATATTACTTTCTTATATTGGTTTAGAGTTATCATTGCTGTCTGCTAGAGGGTTAGCCTAATACAATACTTTGCCATTACTGGCAGTCATTCATATACTTTTTAGCCCCACCTGTCATGTGAAGAAGTGGAGAGACACAGATATTATTTTTATGTCCAAAAATAGTATACCTTGCACACAGTAGGAATTCAGAGGATAGCAGTTGAGTGAACTTAGGTTGTCCTAAACAGTCTTTGAATTTCTTCAACTTTCTGATTAAAAAAATAAGAGATAGATTTTTCTCCCTTACACTCATTATACTCCTTCACCCTGGTGTGTTCTGTTTCTCTTGCCTATATTATTTTAATAACTTCCACCTGTCATTCTTCCTCTAACAGCAGCTCACTAATGAGTCTTTCACAATGACTAATTTATGTCTCTACAAATCACAATGATAATTCTCAGTTTCACCCCAAATAAGATCTTTGGTCACCATTACCAGAATTAAAAAGAAACTATTTTTTAAGCTTAGCGAGTCATTTATGACCTCCCATTTTCTGATCCCAAATTAACGTTCACTCTTTTTTGCCTCATGCACCCTGAATTCAATCCACATCATCCTAGTTCCTTTGATATATCCTGTATCCTCTCCACTCCACATCTTCCCTCATTATTTTCTACTTGCCAAGTATGCTAATCTTCTCCAGTTAAAAATAACATTTCCCCTGTACAGCCTTAGAATGACTCCACACCAGGGACTGAACAGCACTTGTGAGCCATCATTGTGCTCCTTTATCATATTTATCCTCTGTCTTGCAGCTCAGAATTATTATCCTCCCACCTTTTTAAGTGTGCTGTAGGAAGGAAGTACATTGTGTTCATTTGTGTTTCAAGTACAGAGTTAAGTGCATGGCACTGGTCATTCTCGGTGCAACTTTGAAGCAGAGCCATCCACACATCTGGACCCCAGGTAGCAGCATCCATAGTGCAAAATGTAAATATCCCTTCCCAGTCCAGTTTGGACAACACACCTGAGTCATCACATTGCAGGCTCAGCAAATGCCTGCAGAATACAATTAAAACTACTTAAACCGTATTTTAATAAAGTTGAAAGGGACATGACGACCTCCCTCTGTGTCCCTCATCTATCATATCCTCAGGTCCTACCCATCTAATAGATAAGTCTGTAAATGATTACTGTGCTCCTTACCATCTCATGGTTTATCAAGTCCATAGTTGAAAATACGAAAGTAGCCACAGCAAAATTTCACCGCTAGTTTATCTCACTTTCACGCCAACCATCAGTTTGGCTAAAGGAAGAGCTATGTCTCCTGCCTGGATCTTGTCTGACCTATTCACACAGTTCAGCATATTTTCCCGGCTGAAAATACCCTAGTGTTGGGAGGAATTTTAAAATTTAAAATAGGTGGAAGAAATTGATGTTCTACTTGGTCGGGGGGGGGGGGGAGGGAAGAGGCATCACCAACACTTTTCATGCTTCTGCTGTCAACAATAGAAATCGGAAAAATATAAAGCATCAAAATGCACATTCCTTGCCTCCTTTGCAGTGAGAAGTGAACGTGAACCTAGTAACCTAGTTCTTACCTCGGAAAAAGACAAATGATGCATCTTCCTGACAAAAGGGAGAGAACAAGCTGTTGTCTTCCCCCCCACCCCACCCCCACCCTTCATCTTCAAAGGCAGATATCTGCAGCAGCAGCATCTACTCTGCCAACATAAGCATTGTACACCTGATGCCTATATAATTTTATTAGCACCAATAAATTCAATTTTATATATTAAAAAAAACACCAAACAAATCATACAAATGTCAGCCTTTACATGACTTAACTGTTGAACCAACTCCGGAACTGCTTAACTCTGCAACTTTTTGTTATGTGAGAAAATTAAACCTCTATTTGCTTAATCAATCATTTTCAGGTTTTCTGTCACTTGAAGCAATATACATGCCTACAGCCATCATTGAAAACCAAGAGACAACAAATTCTGCCATGAATGTGAAAAAACAGGGAAGCCTTGTGCACAGTTTGTGGGGATGTAAAGTGATGCAGCCGGTGTAGAAAACAGTTAAGGAGAGGCCCCCAAAATTAGAACTATTCCTATGATCAAGCAATTCCACTTCTGGGAATGCAGCCAAAGATGATGAAAACACGAATGCAAAAAGCTATCTGCACCCCTATGTTCATTGCAGCATTATTTATAATAGCCAAGTCATAGAAACCAGATAGGTATCCACCAATAATGAATGGGTAAAGAACCTTCAATATGTATATATTGGAATATTAGCCATTAAAAATGAAGAAATGCTACTATCTGTGACAACAGGGATGGACCTTGAAGACATTGTGCTAAGTGAAATAAGTCAGAGAAATACAAATACTATATAAAACAAAAACTCGCAAACTCATAGAAAACGAGATCAGACTCATTAAAAGGGTAAATCCTAAGAGTTTTCATTACAAGGAGAAAAACCTTTCTCCTTTTTTCTTTTCTTCTTTCTCTCCTTTTTACTGCAGCTGTATGAGAAGATGAATTAGGACCCCTAATCAATGAATGTTAGTTGACCCTACTGTAGTAATCATTTCATAAGGAATGTAACTCAAACAATAACACTTAAACTTATACAGTGATGTACGTCAATTATTTTTCAATAAAAAATGGGGAAATGTCACAGAACTGTGCACTAATAGTTTTAATTTAATGTATGTAAGTTACATCCTAATTTTTTTTAAATCCATTTCTAAATTAAATATGACCTAGTAGTACAAAAGTTGTCTTATGTCCCAAACACTGTCCTCAGCTCTTTAGGTTTTTCTTTTTAAGTTAATCCTTATGGGAACACATCACCCCTAGATTTTTGGTTGGATAAACTGCAACTGCAGTAAGAGAGTGAGGGAGTAGTTAAGAGTGTGTACTTACTAGTAAATACCAAACACAACCTTGCCACTTCTAGTTTAAACTTTAAATGTTAGCTTTCTAATCTGGAAAGCAAGCATAAAAGACGTCATAGCCCTGGTCAGTGTGCTCAGTGGGTAGAGCACTGGTCTATGCACTGAAGGTACTCAGATTTGATTCCCAGTCAATGCCACCTACTGGGTTGCAGATTTGATCCCCTTCCCTAGTCAGCATGGGTGTGAAGGGCAACCAATTGATATGTCTCTCTAACATTGATATCTGTCTCTCTCTTTCCCCTCCTACTTCCCTCCCTTCCATTCTCTCTAAAAAATCAATGGGAAAAAATATCCTCAGGAGAGGATTTAAAAATAATAATAGTAAGTTAGTTTGGAAGATTAAGTGAGATAAGATGAGTAAAGTGCTAAAGAAGGACTTGGCACACATGAGTGATGAAGAAATATTGTCCCTTGTCATTTTGCTGTTATTATTTTATACATTTTATTACTACCACATGTAACAGAGATAAGAAGTGATGGAGAGTTACTGATCAGAAAATGATAAGTTCAGCCAATAAATAATCAATGACACAGGATTCAAAACCAAGCTCAATCCCTATACTTAAGTTTTTTGTTTGCCACTATGTAAGAACATTTATCCTCACCGAAGGATATGTTTACTGATTTTAGAGAGAGGGGGGAAGGAAAAGGAAGGGAGAGAGAGAGAGAGAGAGAGAGAGAGAGAGAGAGAGAGAGAGAGAGAGAGATTCATGTGAGAGAGAAACATCAATCAGTTGCCTCTCGTACGTGCCCACACTGAAGATCAAACCCAAAACCTAGGAATGTGCCCTGACTGGGAATCAAACTCAAACCATCCGGTGGATGGGACTCTAACCAAATGAGCTACCAGGCAAGGGCAATGTAAGAATGTTAGTTCGCTACAATTTCTCCAAGAAATCCTGGGGACCCAATTTACACTCTGGCGGTGACATTTTACATTTCTATAACCATTGATTTCCGTGAGCTCAGAAAGTGGTAGAATGACACCTTCAATCTGTAAGTGAGTTCATCTTTGGGAATTTTTTAAAAAATCAGAGCAAGCCTTAAACACACTAAAATAACTCTTGGTGTGCCCAAATGCATCAACATTGGGCATGCAAACATATCCACCACGACCCAGGGGGCAGCTGGGAGGACAGTAATCACTGCTCTGCATGTTCAGGGCATGAACGCAGTGTGTTCTGGAGAATAGGGTTCATCTGGTACCCGAGTCCACGACGGAGGTGGGCAGCGGGCAGTGGGCAGGATGCTGGGGATGGCACGTCTACTTTTCCGGCCTACACATTTGCTATTACACCTTTGAGGGGCATATATTACAATTCTTCATTTCATTCAGCATGAAAGTAGCAACCAAACTATAATTAACAAGAATTTCAAGTAACATGAGAAATCCTGGCAGGGAGAGCACCGCCGACATCCGCTAACAAGCGTTTCCAGGGAGGGAGCTGCCTGGGCAGTGCTTGTTAAATCCTGCTTCCCCGGTCAAATGTTCTGGAGTTCTTTTGAGTTAGACTATGCAGACACGTCTTTTCCCCTTAGATTTCTGAAAAGATGATTCATAGAGAAATAAATTAAATTTTATCAATAAATAGCGATGCTTCCTCTGTCCAATTAAAATGCCATCTGTTTAGCTTCTTCCTAGAATTCCCCAAATGAAGTCACCGCACCGTTGATGTATGCCATCGGCGGAGCTTTACACCCAAAAGAAACCCCGCAAGTTTCTCTCCTCCTGATTTAAGAAATGTTTTTGGTGTGGAAAACTTTCGAATGGCAGGATAGATGACGTGGCACTTTTGAGAAGCTCTGATTTCTAAAAGACCTCTAAGATCTAGCCCCTAGAGAAGAGGCTTAACTTAGTTTTTATGGCTGTTGAAAAGAAATGGAAAATCTAAATACAAGTCATGAAACAGAGCCAACGTAGATGAGGAATAAAGGCTGCTCCACGGGAGCTCATAGGAAGCGTTAGGAGGGAAGAACGGCGCCTGACTGTGAATCTAAGTGTGGGGTTCTTTGAAGCTCTGGGCAGCGTCGGGACATGGTTTACATTCTAACTGCCAATGAGCCGGGTGACCCTGGGCCAGCCCCTCAGCTTCCGGGAACACACGTTCAATAGGGATGCCAGCTACTCCCTGAAATCCTTCCTGGAAGGGTTGAATGAGATCCTGCAACATAGGGCCTGGTCCCAAGTATTGGCTCAAAAAAAAAAAAAAATCATTCTCAGTATGTGTACCATGCAATAAAAGCCAACGAAAACCTATTCATTTATTCATACAAACCCTTTAGTAAATTCAGATTGCCAAAACATATGATGCAGGAAATCAACGATAACTCTTAGTCAAGATTTCCCAGGCTCTCTGCATAAATATCATGGCGTTTATTTTTATACACTAGAGGCCTTGCGAACTAAATTTGTGCATTGGGTGGGGGGCGGGGTGTCCCCTCAGCCCAGCCTGTATCCTTTTGTAAATGGGGACCCCTTGCCTGCCTGATTGCCTCTAACCACTCTGCCTGCCTGCCTGATCACCTCTAACCACTCCCCTCCCTGCCTCATCATCCCTGACCACTCGCCTACCTGCGTCATCGTCCCTAATTGCCTCTGCCTCGGCCCCCACCACCTCAGCTTAGTCCAGAAGGACATCTGGAATGACGTCCAGAAGGTCCTTCAGCTGTTCAGTCTAATTAGCATACCTGCTCTTATTATTATAGATGGGTCGGTTCCCTTCTAAAGAGTATCTCACATGACAGCGAATGGATTAGCCTTTATTATTGCCCACTGTTGATAATTCCAGTAAGTTTATGCTCTCTCTCTGAATATCAACTAATTTTGGAAAAACAATTTTGCAAGGGAAGCACTGCTCCTTTTCTGTTTACAATTACTGTATCACAAAATGAAAATTAACTCTGAATAGAGCCCGAAAAAGCATAATTACAACAACAGCTAATATTTATTTATTATTTCTTGAGCAAATATTCTATCACTTTATAATCAAAAGTCCTATGAGGGCTCATTATATCAGTGAACTCTTTACAGATGGGGAATCTGAAAAAAAAAAAAAAAAAAATAGATGAATTAAATGGTTTCCCAAAGTCACATGACTCTTGATGGGAAAAGTCAGAATTCAGTGGGCGCCACGGTGCCTCTCTGAAAGCAGTTCTGCTGAAACAAACCATATCGTGGTGGACTCACATCAGATCGCCTGTCAAACCTGGTCGGCGTGCGCAGAACTGGGCACGCTGGCCTCACCCTTCCAGGTTGGCAGGAGAGGATCTGCAGCCTATGGCAGCAGGGATGGCGGCTCTGCCAAGCACCACGGAGGTGCCAGGAAGCCCACTCGCATCAGAACCGGAGCAACCAGATCTAGAAAGATTCACCAGGAAGCATGCATTTGGTCTCCATCTGTCCGACTCCTGCTTCGCTCTTTCAACTCTTTGCAAACTCTGATGGGGAAAGGAGGTGCCATTTACCATTTCAGAACCTCAGCATGTTTCTGGAGATGGTCCGATGAGACACTCCTTAGTTGTAATGAGATTTGTCCGTCACAGAGTGAAAGCTCTCTGTCCCCAGAAATATATAGCCTACAATATACTCTCCTATCCATCGCACCAGGGTTATAAATCAAGAAAACGGTGTTTCAGGCTGGGTCATTCTGGGAGATCTGAGCAGGTACTCGCCAGTAATGACATGGGGCAGCTCAGCTAGAGAGGAAGTAAAAAAGCTCAAAGAGGAGGAAAAGCAAATGGAAGCTGCTCCAGGGGCCTATCTGGAAATGAGCGAGTGGGGTATCGATCCCAGCCTGCTCCTTAACTTGCCGAGTGACTCAGGGACAACTTGAAGTCTTGGATGCTTAGTTCCTCCTCTTCAACATTAACCACAACACCGTCCATCTCTTCAAATTGTTCTAAATATTATTATTTGGAAATACTGTTATCTATGTACAGTGAAGCTAACCGATCAGGAGGTGGCCACCATAGAAAAGGCAGTGTGCCACAGTTCCCGAGAGGACGGGGCACTTCCTGCCATCACACAGGCCACACCAGAGTCACCAGGAGGCAGAGGGGGTCAGGGAAAACGTGGGCGAGAGCCTCATCGTGTTTTCTGTAGGAAGGAGCAGGCAGAGCAGAGTAAGCGGGTTGGGGGTGGCTCATCTGAATCATTTCCGTGGGATCTGAAGCACAGGAGCTGCCCTGGTTGTCTGGCTCCTGACCCCGGAGTGATTAGGGCAGGTGGACGGTGGCCCAGTGTGTACGAGCCCTGTGGGAGTAGAATAAGAGCAGGTGTTTCGGGCGTGGGATCTGGGTTGGTTATTACAGATGAAAGGCACGCTCCCAGGGAAGTCTTTTACCATCTCTAGGAGTTGGCTAACCCTGTGAGGGGCAGTCTCTCAAGTGTCCTCAAGGCCCCAGATGTCAAAGAACCAGGAATGTGTTTAATATACTCTATTCTTCAATGATCATTGTCTTATCCATTTTAAGTAAACATATATCCCAGTAAACGCAGAAAAATATGTAGATACTAGAGGCCCAGTGCACAAAATTCATGCACTGGGGGGTGGAGATGTACCTCAGCCTGGCCTGCATGCTCTTACAGTCCAGAAGCCCTTGGGGGAAGTTATATATCCTTAGCACTGCCACTGTGCTTGCCAGCCATGAGCCTGGCTTCTGGCTGAGCTGTGCTTCCCCTGTGGGAGCACACTGACCACCAGGGGGCAGCTCCTGCATTATGCAGAATTAGGCTGAAACCGGCTCTCAGATATCCCCCAAGGGGTCCCAGATTGCAAGAGGGTGCAGGCCAGGCTGAGGGTCCCCACCGGGGCTGAGGATAGACCCAGGAGATTGGCCAGCCAGGGAGGGATCGTGGGAGGGCTCCAGGGCATGTCCGGCCCATTCTCCCTCAGTCCTGATCAGCTGAAACCCAGCAGTAAGCTAACCTACTGGTCGGAGTGTCTGCCCCTTGGTGGTCAGTGCACATCAAAGTGACTGGTGGACCAGTCGACTGTTTGCCTCCTGGTGATCAGTACACATCATAGCGAGAGATTGAGTGGCCTTAGCATATCATCAGCATATTACTCTTTGGTAGGTTGAACGGACAACTGGGATGACCAGACACTTAGCATATTAGGCTTTTATTATATAGGATGGTAAGTAACAATTCAAAACCTCAAAGGAAAACAAACCACAGTATTGTTTAAACTTTGCAAATATCTTTATAAATATTGGCTTCTTCATGCTCTATCTATATATATTTCAGAGAGAAAGCAAGAACTAGAAAATAATGATGAGAGAGATTCACTGACCAGCTGCCTTCTGCATGCCCCCTACTAGGGATTAAGCCTGCAACCCAAGCATGTGCTCTTGACTGGAATCGAACCCAGGACCCTTCAATCTGCAGGCCAATGCTCTATCCACTGAGCCAACCCAGGTAGGGCCAGATTATGCTTTCTACCTTTTCTTTTCCTGGAAGAGAATATGCTGAGTTCGTACTATCAACACAATGACGTCCTCTTACCTATTGCCTATAGTGATCACAGGCCACATTTGTGGGAGGTTTTGCCTAATAATCCTTCTTACAATTAAGTTCAGTGAGAGAGAGAAGATACTGCATTCCCAGGCAGCATCACACACTGGGTGTTAACAACACGGTTCTTCCATAAGCTCTCATGGAGCTCCTAGTTTAATGCACAAAGCAGAGGGTTAATTTGTTTGGCCACAGACAAGGAAACACCTTAGATGGAAGGTATCTATATACCTTGGTGTGTCTGGATGAAACTGAAAAAGCTAAATTATCAATTGGGTGTTTTGTTCATTTGATTCCAGAACGCTGGGTAAAAAGTTCAGTATCGTTATATGCACCAATCTCTATTAACTAAATGGCAAGATGGATAGAGGGTCTTTAATTTTCCACCCAGAGAGGTACTTGACAACATAAAGGCTGCAGCCTTTTCAGACATCTGATAATTTATTAGAGGGTCCTCATGCTGCTGATTCTTCCAGTGCAGAATAACATGAAGCTTTAATGACGAAGGAAAAGAAAACAAAGTTGACTTATTTTGACATTCCTGCCAGCTTTTCTTTGATAAATAAGCATAAAACCCCACAAAACCTCAAGCCATTAATTCTGCTCTATAAATATACAAGATGACAGGAGAATCTGGTTTTGCTTTACCTATTAGATTTGTTTCTCCAATATATGTAAAGATAATGTTATATATTAATTCATTCTGCCACTGATTTTCGCTATGATTTAGAAATATGCTCTCTAATAAATAAGTCCTGTCTGAATAATGAACACAATTCACCCTTCAAAACTCTGACATTTGTCTGTTATGGCATGAACATTGCATCTATTCATTTTCCCATAAAAGAGGCAAAAACGTGGCTAAAATCTAAATGCACACAATAATTATAGGCTCACTGTGAAACAAATCGTCAAATTAAGGCTTCATGTTGGCCCTTTGGGACTGATCTAAATGTTTTCCAGAAAATGTCAAGTGACAGGCGGCTCAATCAAACTCCGAAGTTATAATGTGTCAATCATCTCTCTTTGGTGTTAGCTGATTGACCAAATATTTAACAGCATGCGGATCATGCAGAACTTGGCACTGAATTAAGTCACTATTTATACGGATAATCTGTTGAGGAAAAATGTCACGTTTCTTCTTGTCATTTAAGGTTGCCAATTCATTTAGGGTGATACCATCGGGAGCTTTCAGGCTGATGGTGACTAAGAATAACTTCTCCATTTTTCTCTCTCGTGGTATTTTATGGTCTCTAACTGATCCTAGAATAACGAGAGCACATTTGAAGTGTCAGCTTGGGAAACCTGAATTACTCACAGTGTGGGGACTCGCTTGGAACCCCAGCGTTGGTGTAAAGATTATTTTTAAGCTGAAGGCATTTGAAATGGAACATATGGTAGAAAGAAGCCTTTTTGGAGCTTTCCCTATCTGTCTAAAAACAGAAACTTTTGAGAAATGAGGACTGCCTTAAATTCTCTCTCTGGGGCAGCTTCTACTTCAAGGAGAGAAACCAAAAGTAAACCTCCTGTCAGTGCCCTCTCTGGGAGAGCTTTATGGCCCTTTAAGAAAATGAAAATACCAGACAAGCCCAGACAAACCTCACAAACTTTTTTACAGTAGGATCCCCTTATCTGCGGGAAATACATCCAAGACCCCCAACGGATGCCGAAACCTCAGAGAGTACCAAACCCTATATACATACTCTACGTTATTTCCTATGCATAACTTTTCACTGAAAGGAGGCACTTTACAGCTTCGCTCTGGCATATCTGAATGTCCAGCACCACTGCTCGTGCAAGTTGGGGTCATTATTAAGAAAAACAAGGCTTATTTAAACATGAGCACTGAAGCTGAAACCGGTTTGGCTCAGTGGATAGACCTTCGGTCTGCGGACAGTAAAGTCCCGGGTTTGATTCAGGTCAAGGGCATGTACCTTGGTTGCGGACGCATCCCCAGTAGGGGGTGTGCAAGAGGCAGCTGATTGATGATTCTCTCTCATCGATGTTTCTAACTTTTTATCCCTCTCTCTTCCTCTCTGTAAAAAATCAATAAAATATATTTTTTAAAAATAAAATAGAATAGAATAAACATGAGCACTGAAACCCTGTGATGGCTGATCGATCAGACAACTGGGAGAGCTGCCAGGTGACCACTGGGTACACAGTGTACAGAGTGTGAGGATGCTGGAGGAAGGAATGATTCATGTCCCGGGCAGGACCAAGCAGGGCAGTGTGAGAGTTCGTCACTGTACTCAGGATGGTGCACAATCTCATACATGACTTGTTTATTTCTGGAATTTCCTGTTTAATACTTTTGAATCACGGTTGACCAAACGTAACTAAAACTGCAGAAAGTGAAACTGTGGATAAGCGACGACTACTGTACCTCCTGTTTGTTCTACTAAAAATCCATTTGTCTTTCCTAAAGAAAAGGATTGGTTCTTCTCAGAGAAGCCATTTCTCTCCCTGCTACCTCCCCCTGCTGAGGTTGGTATATGAGCCTTTGACTTTAACCCTTTAACTACTCGGGAATTTCTTTGGTTGGCTTTTGTGTGCATAGAAATAAACTTTTGATCTGTCATCATTTGTCAATTTAATTCACATGCCCCCATCACTGAACAAAGAGGGAAGAGGTAAACAATTTTCCTCCTCAACAAAACAATTGTATTAAGGAAAAATATCATGAAATTCCCGGAATGTGCTGTTTTGGAGATTGGAAGTGGGTAAGAAATTGGAGGGACATCAGAAAAGTACCATCACGATAGCTCTCACTACATCTATAAAACTTAGGAAGTCTCATTCTCAAAAACAAGCCTGAAATGGGCCCGGGGTCCTGTTCTGACAGCAGTAGGGCTGTTCACGCTTCATTTTTTTACTCCTTTTGTTTTTCCTTGGTAGATTTTTTTTTTTAATGAAGAAGTAAAATTTTAATTTATTTAATTTAATTAATTTACATTTTATGAAGTTATTATCTGTGTACATATCTTATCATTGCCCTCCTCCCATACATGCCCTCCCTCCCCAGAGTTTTGTGTCCATTGATTGTACTTATAGAAGATATTGATCCAAATGTCTGACACTGATATGTTCAAAATTTGAACAAGTATGTTTTGCCTCATGTACTTATTCTCCAGATGTGTATTTGGCAGAATAAATACCCCTATGTGCAATTTTTAAAATAAAAATAATGTCACTCTTCTTCCTTCTAACACAGAGATTTTTCTGGTATTTAACGTGCAGTTAGCAACTTTTCACTCTCTTGAAATTTTCAGTGGCATCTGCATGAAAATTAAGAAATACTTGGAGAAAGTAATTTAATTTTGCAAATGCAAAGCTAATCTCCACTCATCACTGAAGCAGTAAAACATAAGAGATTTCTATAAGAAAAATCTCAATTTAAAAAACTGTACAGAAGTGAATTCTAATGAAGTAAACAATCTGAGAAGAAATACCTCAATGGTGGCGCATCCCAATGACACATTTATCCTGCCGGGAATTCAAAGGGACCTCAGCCCCAGATGCTGCTGCCCAGCCGACCAGACTGCAGTGACCTCTCCTACGTCTTAGCTTTTTTGGTCCTTCCAGGACATCTGGCTCCTGAAAAAGAAAAAAAAAAAAAAAAGCCTTCAGGTTGAAAAAAATCAAATCAGAAAAAGGGAGAACATTTCATTTTTGAAGAAATATGTGTGGCGTTTACACACTTTCATCCTTCAGAAGCTGGTTCTATTCCCAGCCTTTTCAAAAGAACTCCGCACCATCTGGGTTTTACAAACAGTGGCTCATCCGTCTTCCGTTCCTTCAGTGGGGAGAGGCCCTGTGCTCCCAGGATTGAGCAGAAAAATTGACTTCAGCGGGTTGATGTAGCTGAAGCAGCTTTTCTGTGTTATTTGGCGATTTTTCTTTGTGAAATTATTTTGCAGATGCATATATTTGGACGGAAAGTATCTGGAGATTATTTTTTTTTCCTCTTTTCTGTACTAATACTAAAAATGTCAGCACTGTCCTAATATTTACAAGGTTAAGTAGCCAAACAACAAAATTGATGGGCATTACTGGGGCTTATCCACCACCTATGTTGAGTTTACTTATCAGAATCACATCAGTGATGCGCTTGCTACTGCAATAGCTTTTTAACTCTATTTTTCTTAATAAGCAAATGATGCAAGATTTTTTTTTTTTTTTAAAGAGTGGCTCTGGAGCCTAGAGGTGGAAAGTGTATACTTATACTACTGCGACTTAATTTGCATTCATAGTCTTTTAAAATAGAACTTCAAAAAATGGCCTTTGTCTCCTCAACACAGGGTCTGTGATGTTTCAGAGTCGCACTCAACATTTAAATAGTCATGACTTGAATAAAAAACTTGAGAAGTGAAATTAATTTCAATTAACAGTTTAATTCTTGGGCTGTGTTTCTCAGACTGTGATTCTGCTATGTTGCATAGATAAACAGATGCTTCTGGCTGCGTGTCTTACTTTAGTTTTTCTCTTCTGACTATGACCATCACATCACTTCTCTCCATGACTCCAAAAATCTTTATTGTCTTCAAGTTCTTATTTAATAGCATATAATTCATCCAAAGCCTAGACTATTCAATACAAATGTTAATTATGTTTCTCTCTGATAGCCAAAATTATCTTCTCTCCAAAAATATTTATATATTTTAGTTATACAGCTTTAAATTATTTTGAAATTGTTTTCAGCATTAATGATGTCCTTAAAGCCCAGAATATTAATTCCTTCTGAAGGAATTTCATTTCAACCCTTTTGATGACCATACTAGAGGCCTGGTGCATGAAAATTCATACACTGGAGGGGGGTCCCTCAGCCTGGCCTTCCCCATCTCACAGTCCAAGAGCCCTCAAAGGCAGGCAGCGACTTAATGATAAGGGGAAGGCAATGTCCACATCACACCTCTGCTGCTACCACTGCGGGCAACACAAGCCTCAGCCAGCCCTGGATACCTGAGCCTCAGGCAGCCCTGGGCAACAGGGCAGCTGCCATCCAAGGCTTGTCTGCACCTCAGGCCAGCCCTGGGCAGCTGGGGTGCTGAGGGGACTGGAGGACTCCAGAGGCTGACACATGGAGCCACACCTCACACCTTGCCGCATGCCTGCACCCCAGCGGGGCTGAGGGGACTGGGTGCTGCCATCTTGTGGCTGTGGGCGCCACCATCTTTGAGGGACTAGCAGTCTATTAGCATATTCCCTCCTTATTGGCTGTGAGCACCATCATCTTTGTGATAGTGTGAGGGTCAATGAGCATATTCCCTCTTTATTATTGTAGATAGAATATTAAGCTTTCTTCATGTCTCATATTATGCAATGAGAGATCTCAGGTTTTTTATTTATATACAAATCTTTATTGTTGAAAGTATTATGTATGTCCCCTTTTTACCGCCATTGTCCTCTTCTAACCTGCCTCCACCCTCTACTCCTGCCCTAGGCCTCTACAACCCTATTGTCTATGTCTATGGGTTATGCATATATGCATACAGTTCGGGAAATCTCATTTTAAGTGCCATATATATCAGAGCAATTTTATATTCTTGGAATAAATAAAACAAAATTGAAAGGATACAGGATGAAACAAACCTATAATTTTATAAGCTATTAATACAGAAATATAATAATATAATATAATTTCTGTAATTAATAAAAAAATATAATAAATCAGAAATTTTAGATATGCAGACAAAATAAGCAACAGTTAATATTTGGATAGCATGATTACAACACTGGAATTTCATAACTCATGGATGTAAAATGCACATTTATCAAACACATTTCTTTTAAATGATCATGTAGAGATCACAAAAGAATTCTCAATAATTTTAAAGACCTAATATTACAAAGACTATTATCAAATCACACCGCAGTAAAATTTAAAATCAATAATAAAACATAGCTTAAAATCCCAGGTATTCTGGGGAATAAAAGAACACTTCTTTTTCAAATAAATTTAACATTTCAGATTAAATGGCTAATGTTCTTAATTTTAAAATGAGCATTCACAAATAAACTGGAGAAGCAGAAACTTGACTAGATCACAAAAAAATCAAAGCAGTGATAAATGTACTTCCCCAGCCCCAGCTGATGCAGCTCAGTTGATTGAACATTTTCCTGTGCACCAAAAGGTTGCTGTTTTGATTCCTGGTCAAAGTACAGGCCCAAGTTATGGGCTTGATCCCCAATATAGGGGGGAAGAAGGGCAGTCAATCATATCAATGTTTCCTTTCCTCTGTTTTTCTAAAATCAGTAAACTTACTTTTTTTTTTAATTTACTTTCCCAAAGTTACCTCACTGAAGTAGTCCTATAGATGGATTTTAACAAACTTTCAAAATCCACATAATGATACAAACTCTCTCCTGGTCATTTTGTTTTCAATGGTAAAGACTTCTCCAAACTCAGTCATTTACCAATTTACATTTGGGCCTATAGTTAGGAAATGAAAATACGTTTTGAGATTTTACTTCCTTATTTGTAAAAAAGCCAGTTTATTTACTTTAGGAGTGATAGACACCAATTTATTTAAATACAGTTATCCAAGGTAGCCTATTAATATGCAAAGCTTTCCAAAAGGAAAGGTTTTATTTCATTGGCAACAACATCATACCATTGAAGTTTGGGTGTCTTTTCCTGCTAGAGAACCAAGACATTTTAATAATGGAAGAATTCCTCTAAACACCACCACCAGGAAAACAAATGAGAAAATATAATAAAATAAAAAAAGTCACAGCAGCAAAATTAATTTTAAAATATTGAGAAAACAACTAGCATTGTGTAAAATATTTATGAAGTACATCCTGAAGCTTTATTAAAGAACATAAAAGATACCTTAATAAATGCAAAGATATTCCATGTTTATGTGGGAAAGACTCTACATTATAAAGATAATATGTGGGTTAATGTAAAGAATCCAGTTAATCTAAAATTGAATGCAACTGCAAACAAAACCCAATCAAATTTTTTGGGAACTTGACACAGTTCCTATGCTTTATGCTGATAAACTATTGTACCAGTCAAGGTGTGAAATAGCTTAAAAATATCACAAGCAAACAAATAAAGGAAACTCACAATGTCATAGTAATTAAAATCGTGAATATTTGGCACCAGAATAAAAACAATAGATCAATGGAACTAAATAGAGGGCTGAATTAATTTACAATTAATTCCTATATGACAAATGAGTTCATCATTTTGGGAAAAATTAAATCTCTCCTCACAACATAAGTAAAAATATATTTCAGGAAGATTAAAATGATCAGTGTGAAAAGTTAAACTCTGTAAGAGTATAAAAAAACAAACAGGATAATAGTCGATGATATTAGGGTCAGAACAGATTTCTTAAATAAATCTTTAAAAAAAGAAACGTGAAGTGTAAAAGGAAAGACTCACAGACATGGCCATGTTAAAATTAGCAACATTTTGCCAATGAAGAATGCCACAGACATGGTCAAATTAAAATAGCAGGCCAAAACCGGTTTGGCTCAGTGGATAGAGCGTTGGCCTGAGGACTGAAAGGTCCTAGGTTTGATTTCGGTCAAGGGCACGTACCTTGGTTGTGGGCACATCCCCAGTAGGGGGTGTGCAAGAGGCAGCTCATCAGTGTTTCTTTCTTTCTATCCCTCTCTCTTCCTCTCTATAAAAAAGTCAATAAAATATATTTTTTAAAATAATAGCAGGCCTTGGGAAGACATTTGTAAAATGTATAACTAATAATGATTAGGGGACATAAAAATGTCCTAAAAAATCAACAACAACAAAAAAAACACAATGTAAGAGGATGGGCAGAAAATGTGAACACACCTTTCACACATGCGTGCACACACACACACACACACACATGTGCATGATCCAAAACACAAAACCCCAAGTGAGAAATAAGCATAGAAAGAGCTATTAAAAATCCCAGAAGTACTAAGCTAATGAAAATATTAAAATACGACATTTCCTACAACATACTTTTAAATAACACTTAATATTACTGAGGCTTTGGGAAATAAATATCGCCACATGCCATTTTCTGAAAGGTGAACTGACAAGACATTCCGTGAAGCTTGATGGCAGACAGCATTTGACGTAATTAAAAACGCATATGTGTTTACCACTAGGTGCATTCCACCCTTATTTCTAGCACCTGGAAGTTGGAGACAAACTATACGTCCATCAATGTGAAATACAGAAATGAAATCTGCCCAATTCACGAAGCAAAATACCATAAAGCAGTAAAAACAACTAAATAAATCTACATATCTTAGTACAGATAGATATCATACATAGAATGTTGAGGAGAGCAAGCAAGATTCAGAATGAGACCTCAACTAAGCTCCCATATATGTATAAGTTTAAAGTAGCACTGCTCAACATACACCTATTAAAACATTAGACTGTGAATCGGGGCATAAGGCTGGGAGAGAAGAGAGAAACTGGCAATGAGAATAAACCAGCAATGATACTGTTCATCTAACTGAGGAGCATGCGAACTGAAGCAATCCAAGTCTGGGTGCTGATATCCTGCCCCCAAGAAAATAAAATAATTTAAAGAACAAGCCAAAGGCAATGTTGGAATAGAGCGTGTTAAGTACAGGGAAATGCAGAAATCTATTACACAGAATGAGAAGAGGTGCCGCCATAGAAAGGCAAGTAGACATAAATCAAGTCCCTAAATTCAGAAGGAGAATCTAAAAATAGTAATATGACTCTATTAGACTGCTGGGTGTAAAAGAGATAGGTGTGTAATTGAGCTAACATCATTACCTCCTTGAGTTAATTTTCTATTGCTACTGTAACAAATTACCAAGAACTTGGTGAATTAAAAACAACACAAATTTGTCTTGTGGTTCTGTAGGTTAGAATCTCCAGATGAGTGTGCCTGGGCTAAAATCCAGGCAGGGCTGTGTACCGTCCTTCCTCAAAGCTCTAGGGGAGAATTCATTTCTTTGCTTTGTCTAGCTTTTAGAGGCTGCCCCCCAATTCCTTGACTCATGACTCCCCGTTCTTCTATCTTCAAAGACAGCGAGTTGCATATTTCTATTGGAGCAAAAAGCTCAGGATTTCTCACTGAAGTGTCCACGGCCTGAATGTTAAGAATGATGAAGAAGCAACAGATGAGACAATGCTGAGATGTCCTCTCTGTCCATTTTATACAGTCTGAGTTACTGTTGTTGTTTTTTCCCTAAAGATATTTTATTGATTTTTAGAGGGAGGGAAAGGGAGAAGGAAAGAGAGAGAAATATCCACGTGAGAGTGAAACATTGATTGGCTGCTGCCTGCATGCCCCAGAGGGATGGAGCCAGCAACCTGGGCATGTCCCCTGACAGGGAATTGAACCAGCAACCCTTTAGTGCATGGGACAATGCCCAACCAACTGAGCCACACAAGCCAGGGCCAGTCTGAGTCACTTTTGTAATCATTGTCCACTAGCTCCCAGGGCAATTCTTAAACAACACATACAGCTGGGACACAGATCTAGGGTTTGGCAGAGAATCAGCTTTTGAGCGCTGGATATCTAGACCAGCAGGAAGTATGTCAATGGACAGCTAATACATTAATCTCTTAGCACTAATGCAGTTAAAGGTATTTGATTAGTGGTTTTACTTTTAATATACTATATAGTTTTTGCCGACGTTTTAATCCTGCCTAAAGTTTATTAAATTTCTCCTATGAAATTCTATCTCCATAGCTTCGTACTTGCACATACTCTTCTCTGGAATGTCACCGTTTCTGGAAAATGCATTTCCCTGGCATTTAACAAACTTCACTGGAGCAGATTTTTTTACATAATGCTAATAAACTGTAGATGACCAGAAATAAGCCTGAAGAGGTGAGATGATACTGCAAGTTAAAAAGGAAATAAGACAACATGGCAAACACGACCTTGACCAAGTGATCAAGGTTAACGTTACCAGTGACCGTTCATGTTGCCAATAATGTCACCTCTGAGATGTTTTTCCCAAACCCATAACCCCAGACTCATCATGAGAAAAACATGAAATTCAACGTGTGTGGCATTCTACCAAACGCCAGATAAGCACTCTTCAAAACACCAAAGTCCTGAAAAGCAAGGAAACCATGAGACACTGTCGCTGACCGGGAAAGACCACGGAAACATCACGACTGAGCATAATGAGATACCCTATCCTGGCTGGGGTCTCGGGACAGAAAAAGGGCATCCGTGGAAAAACAGGTGCAAGTCGAATAAAGTCTCAAATTCAGTTAATAATATCATGCTAATGTCAGTTCCTTCGTTTTGACAGAAGTAGTTTGGTAATAAGCTAACCTTCAGGAAACTTTTTTATTTCACTTTATTTTCAACTTTTCTGTAAATTTAAAATTACTCCGAAGTAAAAGATTTATTTTTTTTTAAAGGAAATCGACAAATGAATATGGCCAACTATTATGAGAAAGGATCCAGGGTTCTTAAAACTTTCCGGGGGGTGGGGAGGAGGGGGAAAGAAGAGAGAGAACAGAAGGAAAAAAGGAAAGGACAGAAAAAATAAATACATTTTTTTAATAAATATTTTATTGATTTTTTTACAGAGAGGAAGGGAGAGAGATAGAGAGCTAGAAACGTCGATGAGAGAGAAACATCGACCAGCTGCCTCTTGCATACCCCCTACCGGGGATGTGCCCGCAACCTATGTACATGCCCCTGACTGGAATCGAACCTGGGACCTTTCAGTCCGCAGACCGACGCTCTACCACTGAGCCAAACCTGCTCCGGCAAAGAAATACATTTTAAGGAAAGCTGAAAATCGGTTGGATTATCAATGTTAAAATATGAATTAGGTGGGCTCACTCCTAGGACAGGACACGCATTATCAAACTTCCTTCCAGGTTCAAGACATCGTTTTATGAATCTTTTTTTTTTTTTTTTAACCCATAGAAGCACTGATAGCAGTTTCTGTTAGTGAGATAAGAAGATAAAGCCATGAAAAGCAACAGTCTCAGCTGAAGATCTCCGATGGGCTTTTCTCTTCCCGAACTTGTAAAGGATTCATGACCCAATCAACTGCTATTCTTCCAGAAGAAGGAAATATATATATATATATTAGTTTACTTATTGATTTTAGAAGGAGAGGAAGGTGAAAGAGAGAAAGAGAAGGAGGGGAAGAGGGAGAGAGAGGAGAGATTTGCTGTCCACTTATTTAAGCATTCATTGGTTAATTCTTATATGTGCTGACAGAGGATCAAACCCACAATCTTAACATATCAGGACAACTGAGCTACTGGCCAGGGCCAGAAGGAAAAAAAATATTTTCTTTTGAGTCAGTTGGTGACAAAGGCTGTTTTGCCAAATTTCTGCTTGCTTCTGTGTTCCTCTTTGGTGTGTAAAAAGTTGATTTATCACTCAAGCGAAATCTTCAGAGGGTTTATCTTTTATGTGGTCATGAAAGCACTGTAATCAGTTCTGCATTTCTGATCAGAGTTAAGGACCTTCTTGGATTCCATTTTTTTGTAAATGTGGACAATGTCAAAAGAAGCCAATTTTAATAAAAGTCTCCCTCCGAAAAGATATTGCAAGCTTCCTCCTTCTGCTGGGATAAATACTTCCAGGTGGCATTTGATGGACAATAAGAATCCTATGCATCTGGCATTCATAGCCGAGTTTGGAATTAGAATTTTAGATCATGCTGGCAAGCCTGGGTAATTCTTTAATTCTTCGAATGGAACGCAATTTGCTCAGTCTTACACAGCATTCTGATTTTAATTAAAATATACCGAATGATATAGAAATATTACATCAACTTGCAAATCCTTACTTGATGGAAGTTGGGAAGGGGCATGAGACACTGCTATGTAATTATTTGTAGTATACTTTGTCAAAAAAAATCAAACGTTACCAGAGGGACCATCAGAGTTTCCTACAGAAAGCATTCCAAAAGGATGCTGGATTGCTACAAAGCAGATGTGAGCAGTCCTTGTTTTTGTAGAAAAGCCTTTTTAAAAAAATAAATACAGCCCCGGATAGTATGTGTGGCTCAGTTGGTTGAGCTTTGTCCTGTGCACAGAGAGGACACTGGTTCGATTCCCGGTCAGGGCACATGCTTGGGTTGCTGGCTCGATACCCAGTAGAGGGTGTGCAATAAGCAGCCAATCGATGTTTCTCTCTCCCTCTCCTTTCCTCTCTCTCTCTAAAATCAATAAAAAATGTTTTAAAACAATGTTTAAATAAATGCAGGGATCTGCTTTTTGAGTGACTGGGTTTCTTTTTTTTTTTTTATAATATATTTTTATTGATTTTTACAGAGAGGAAGGGAGAGAGATAGAGAGTTAGAAACACTGATGAGATAAAATCGCCAATCAGCTGCCTCTTGCACATCCTCCACTGGGGATGTGCCCGCAGCCAAGGTACATGCCCTTGACCGGAATCAAACCTGGGACCTTTCAGTCCGCAGACTGACGCTCTACCACTGAGCCAAACCGGTTTTGGTATCCCCCAAACATTTTTCTAGTCAAATGTTGTAAACGGCATTTTCAGGAATAGTAACTCAGGAAGAGAAACAGCTCATTTAAGCCCAGATAGGGTAGTCACTGCTTTCAAGTGATGACTGAATTTCAAAATTCAGTTTCCAAAAAAAATGGATGGGTGGTGTGAGAGGTTAATTACAAGTCTTTGAAATGTTACCCACACATCAGTAAATGTTTCATCTAATTAGAGAGGAGAGTCGTGGATAACATCAGGACCTCTATCCTGACCCTCCTGCATGCACAAAGAAGAAATCAAGGCCAAGAACGTGTCCTGAGGGCCTGACTGCAGAGACCTGAGAGCGCCATGGTGCTTAGTGCTGCTAGACACATTTCAGTATTGGATTTTTTTTTTCATATTTGCTGTATTATGTATGTACCTTGAATAATAAACAGGTTTCAGAACTGGAATAAATCAGTATCAAATTTTTAAATGTCCAGGTCAGAGAATGGCCTTATGAGCTTCTTGTTGCGAAAGGGTACATATGTTGAGCTCTCAGACAAGTACAAGAAATTCTCTCGGTTGATTCTATAAAAATGTATTAAAGACACTCACATCTCCATTACAAGAATTTTACCAAATGACAGGAACATACCCTAAACTGGCGCTTCCATGGGCTTTGTTCTTTTCTGAATTTGTGAATGAATTACCACCTATATCACCAGCCAATTGTGTAAACCTTCAAGACCAGGGCCCGGTACTCTAACAAGAAATTTATTTTGGTTTTATTATTGAATTCTGAAAGAAAAAAAAATTCGATTTTGCTTCTCTAATAAAACAACTCTGCCTGCCCCATATTCTATATACCATATAACTGCAGCTTATAAGTGAGGCAAAATATGAGAATCATTCTAATAAATAGCATACTGTTCCCAATGAGTTACTAACCTACATGCCCAATCACTGCCATGTGACTGACAATGCCTCTTAGTGGCAGGAATAGGTTTCATCGCCCCCTAAGTGACAAAGTTGATTATGCGACCTATATTAACTAAATTAATGCACTGGAAATAGTGCACACCACTTCCAATTAGGCGGCCTAAGAGTCATTGCTCCCTTGTCCGTTTATACTTTCCCCTATGCCATGAGCACAGCAGGCCCCAGATAGTGACAGCTCCTTCAGCCCAGATCCTGGCTGGATAAAGATATACAGAAGCAAAGGCACAGCTAAGCTTGCAGCCACTGCAGCTAAGATGAAATATGAATAAGAAACATAAATCTTTGTTGTTCTAAATTATGGATACTTCATTTATTATGAAACCAAAACTTTAGCAAATGTAATACTGTTGTTGTTGTTGTTTTTTTAATTTCATTATCAATTGATAGAGATGCCAGTATATTTCCACATTGTACTGAATGCATTTACAAATGTACTTTTATTGTCACAGTTTCTATAATTTAAAATTTGGAATTTTGAGGTTGAAAACTCAGTAACTTTCAACCTGTAGCCCTAGTTGTTATTGTTGTGTTTTTTTTTAAATATATGTTTATTGATTTCAGGGAGGAAGGAACAGAGAGAGAGAAACATCGATAATGAGAGAGAATCAGACTGTGGCCTTCTGGTTCATAGGTCAAGGCTCAACCACTGAGCCACGACCCCTCCCCCCTTCCACCTCCTTACCCTCACCTGCCCAGCTAGCCCTAGTATTTTACATAACAATAATATTGTGATGCAGCTTGGAAAGCTGGTGTGGTTAATTCTTTTGCTACAATGTCCTCCTGGTAATTCTCTGAAGGCATCCTAGATTTTCATACTGTGAGTGTTGTGCTGACATCAGAAGGCCCCTATCTTCCACACAACTTTTCGTTTCCACCTGTAAAAGTTCTCTATGCCACGGGTTTGGGCTCAAATACCACATTTCCCTTTAAAAATCGGATCTTTTCAATAGAGTCAATTCCACCATCTCCTCTGCTTTCCTGCTACTTACCTTTTTTACTTCAGAGGACCTAGAATGTAAGCTCCTTGGGGTCAGGGACATTTGCTGTTTTGTTCATCCCTCTTGTCCCAAAGCCTAGAACAGCACAGGGCCATGAGCAGGTGCGTTGCACATGCTATGGGTGAATGAAATCAAGCACTTTGCACATCCTGCTCTGCATTCTATCACTCACCACAAGATAAACACTGAGCAGAAAAAGTCTGTATCTTGCTCAACTTTTGATCCACGGTCCCTCACATGGTGACTTGAACATAAAAAATGTTTATTGCTCAATGTGAATTTAACCAAAAATCTATAATATGATCAGTCCCTATTTCTATCAAAATACTTTTTGAATGACTAGTTTTTATGACTGCTCTACCAGCTCAATTGTATGATACACAATTGGCCTATATAATATGTATGGAAATGATATTAAAAGATCACAGATCATTTGTGAGATAGCCATTTCAGGTAGATATAGCTAGCAGCGAATCCCAGAAATGAATATTTGTTATTACTAAATTTGTCTAGGTTTATTATAATGGTTATCCCCAATGTTCTTTAAATTCTGGATGTCTGACTACATCTATAATTATCACAATATTCCCTTGGCTGCTCTGCAATATCTCTCACTTTTTGAGTTAGATTTTTCTGCCCTGATTAAAAAAAAATAGATAAATCTGTATTGTCACTTTAGCATGATCGGATCTATACTTAAGACAGCTAAAAACCTGAGCTGATGACAAAGAACCTGGATTTTCCCAGTTCTGGAGTCTGTGCACACCTTTGTCCTTCTCCTGTGACAGCTAAAGAAGCAGAGCCCCTCATCCCAGCACAACCAGTCATGTTGACTCTGGGTTCTTGAGTTCAGCAAAGAATTCAGAGCCAAGAACTTTAGCACAAGAGGAAGAGGAAGTTTATGTAGCAGGCAAAACAAAAGCACACTCGAAGAGAAGATGTGAGCAGGCTGCTCAGAGAGCTGCCTTGGCCTTTTACAAAGGAAGTCCCAGAGGCAGAAGGAGGGCCCTTGGTGATGGTTTCAGGGGGTTAGACCGGGATAAGTGGCCACCGCCCATGGCCCCCCTAATTGCAAGCTCATGGAGACCTTTTGGGCTATAAAAAGGAAAGAAAGGAAAGATACTCCTGAAGAAAGAAGGCATGGGCATGCTCTAAAGAAAAAGAGAGTGCACACACTGGGTCCTTTTTCTTAAGGGCTTTTATCTGTTTTCTAAAGGTGGGATTTTAGGGGTGATTTCATGGAAGGATGGCAATAGAATATTCATCAGCTTTCCACGTGTGTCCTTTAATACACTGATGCATCAAAATGAGCTCATAGGTCAGTCTCTGGTTAGTTTCACCTGCAAAGAATGTCACTGAAGAAGGACTGGGACCAAGGCTGGTCTGCCCCGGCAGAATCTGGAATGTGTGAGATAAGACCTTGTGATTTATTAGCTGGCTGTAAATGGCTCGGCTGGTTTGTTCAGCTATCTGTCTCAGTTTCCCCATCCCACTTGCCAAGGAATTTTTTCTGGCTTCTTACTATCCTGCCTCAGCAGCAAATATTATCACAACCTATACGGAGGGCTATGAACTCTTTACCCTTCAATGTGGTCACTCTTAATGTGATTCACTGCTTCAACAAGTCATCTCCACAAGTTTACTACAGAGGTTGGCTGCAGGCCAAATCCGGAGTGAAGAAAAGTTTCGTTTGTACCTGGCTAGTGTTTCAAGTTCAGATACTCAATCAGCTGACATGTTTTAAAAACTAAATGTTTTACATAGAAGACACATTTCTGGTGCCTCTCGGAAAGCAGATGTGACCACACAGGGACTGCTTCTGGATGGCAGCATTGGCTGGAATGGAGAATTGGGGGTTTTTCCTTCAGGGGAGCATATGCTCTCACTCTGCTGCAGTCTTAAACACGCCTGGTGTCTGATACCAGACATGCATTTAATTTACATAACCATATAAGCATATGAGTTTGCAATACCCCACTTTCTCAGTCCCCCAACACTGTGCAAAGTGCTCTAATCCATGGCGAGGAGGGGCATTTGTGACTACACAAAGCCATGCTCATTGACAGCACAGTGGTTCTCAAACTATAGTCTGTGGGGTCTTCTTTTTCATTTTCTCCCTATGTTGTTACTGATTTCAGAGAGAGGAAGGGAGAGGGAGAGAGAGATGAAAACATCAACGATGAGAGAGAATCATTGATTGAGGCCACAAGCCAAGAATGTGCCCTGAACCATTCATGGGTCAATGCTCAGCCACTGAGCCACACCAGCCGGGCCGTAGTATCTTCTTGATCCTGCCTCGCCATCCTAAGGTCAAAACTATTTCCATTTAAAGATGTTATTTGACTTTTCACTATGCTGATATTTGCACTGATGGTGCAAAAACAATGGTGGTAAAACTGCTGGAATCTCAGCATCAATCAAGGCAGTAGTACCAAATCATAGTAATAGTCGTAATATTTTTCAATGTCATGCACTCGAAGTAAAAACAGAAGAAATCCAGCTTCATTTAAGAATGCCAGTAATGAAGCAATTCATTGTATTAGTAAAGCTAGGTTCTATTAAATCTTGACCCTTGAGTACACAACTCTTTAATAATTCTGTGACAAAATGGGAATTGCATATAAAACATTCTGTTGCAAGTCCAAGTGTGAATATTGTGTGATTGAATTGTGAGCTGAAGATGCATCATTTTTCATGAAACACCACTTTTCTTGAAAGGACAACTGACAAAGAAATATCAAATATTTAACAGGTATTTTCTTGCAAATGAATGAAGTGAGATGTCACGTTAAGAAAAACAGGTAACAAATTTACCAATGATAAAAAAAAAAAAAAAAGAATTTTAGGGAACTTGTATCTGCCAACGTGAGCTTGACAGCTTTCCAAAAACTAAAGACTTTTTTATAAGATCATAATATTAACACATACTTTTTTGATACTGTGTGAGATGGGCCTATTTTGGAAGAATGAGCCAACATTTCCCTGGTATCTAACCCATGGTGCTACAAAAACAAAGTAAAAGATGCTCTGCAAGACAGAGCGGTGGTTCTAGTGGAACAAGGTGCAAAGGGTTACCTGTGTTTTCAGACTTCACTTTGCAACCAATCCTCAAAAAGCTACCACTTGTCAAGCCTTGAAGTACAAGCAGTGTTAAAGAAGACTGTTCACAATTATCTGAGAAAAGTTAAAATACTCTATTCATTTCAACTATAAATCAAAGCCTGATTTTCTTCATATACTTCAACCAAAACACTCACTGAATGGAGAAGCAGACATGGAAATCAAGTTGTTTCTATAAAGCCAATCATTAAAGAAAGCTGCAAAAATTAAATACAATGTCATTGTTCTACTTTTTATTTTTTAAATTCAATTATTTTTATAAAATACATAATTTGCCTAAACTGATTTGGCTCAGTGGATAGAGCGTTGGCCTGTGGACTGAAGAGTGCCAGGTTCAATTCTGGTCAAGGGCATGTATCTTGGTTTCGGGCACATCCCCAGTGGGGGGTATGCAAGAGGCAGCTGATGAATGATTCTCTCTCATCAATGTTTCTAACTCTCTATCCCTCTCTCTTCCACTCTGTAAAAAAATCAATAAAATATTATTTAAATATATATAATTTATTTTCCCAAATAATAGGCTCAATTTGCTATTTTAAATGAACTGTTGAATATATATTTTTTAAATGTATCAGTTTAAATTTCTAGTGCAATAAACAACACTGTATATAACCCACCTTAACAAAAATTTCTTTGGAGAAGATGTCATTAATAATTTTTCCAAACTTATAAAGTTGTCCTGTGACCAAAAGTTTGAGATTTGTTGCTTTAGCATAACATCAATAATCTCATTTATTTTACTGAAATACACATTATAGCTGTTGCATATTTTACTGTCATTTCTGAAAAGGAAAGAAGAAAAATTTATATTTTCTGAATCAGAATCAATAGCATTCAAAAATTTTTAATCTTTCAAAGGCACTTGTAGTAACCAGTTATTATGGGTATAATAACTAAAAGATAGTAATAAATACACAAAAGTACCATTTTTTGGTAGCTGATATTCAATAGATGAGGGAATTCTCCCAATTTTACTCCTTTTATGTACTGTCTACTATATGGATTCCCTCTTCTGAGACAGCAACTCAGCAGAAAATTTTAATTTTAATAAGTAGAAATTATATATAATGACACATATGTATGTCTGTTTATGAGTTTATAGTCAGATATGGAGATATAGAGACATAGATATATAGATATCTCCTTGGATTATAAAAACCATTAATTGTGGTCTTGTGATTCCCATACCCACACCTGAGGTCTGCAGTCTGCATCTGTTTCCTGTTGCTGCTATAACAAATAAGGCCACATAAATGTACCATCTTAAAGTTCTGTAGCTAACATCAACATGTTGGCAGGTTGCATTTCCCTTCTGGAAGTGGAGAATCAACTTCCTTACCTTTTCCAGCATCTAGAAAAAACAGCAACACTGCATCTCTCTCTCCTGTGGCCCCATACCCCTTTGATCACAGCTGGGAAAGGTTTAAAGGACCCTGTGATTATATTAGGTAATTCAGGACAGTCTCCCCATGTAAGGATGCATCTCTTCCAAATCCTGTTTTCATCCTAGCAGATTTTGCTCAGTGGATAGAGCTTTGGCCTGTGGACTGAAGGGTCCCAGGTTCAATTCCAGTCAAGGGCACATAACCAGGTTGCAGGCTCAATCTCTAGCCCTGGTGGGGCGGGTGTGGGAGGCAACTAATCAACGTGTCTCTCTCACATCAATGTTTCTCTCTCACATCGATGTTTCTGTTTCTTTCCCCTCCCCTCCACTCTCTCTAAAAAACCAATGGAAAAATATCCTTGGGTGAAGATTAACAAAATAATAGTAATAAATAAATCCCGTTTGCTTCCTAAGTTAACATAGTCACAGGTTCTAGAAATTAGTATATGGTCTTCTTTGGGGGACAAGGGAGGATATTATTGTGCCTGCTACACAGTCAAATGAAGTAAATGAAAAGCTTCTCCATAAATCCTGTCTATGCAGTAACATATATATCACAGTAACCCTGCTGAATGGAAAATAGTGATTTTTAGTAAATGACCATTCTTTCTGTTACAGTAAATCCCCTAAGACTTTCATCAGAAAAAATCACTGTGACTTAAAAAGCAGCTGTATATTGGGGGAAAGCCAACTCATCTGATTAAAATAACTATATTGAAAGCTCTGAAAAAATTATTCTCCCAGATGTATAGGTATTTTTATTCTTGGGCCACAGTGCCCCAAAAGTAAACTATAGACAAAACTAAAAAGCAAACACATGCACCAAACAAGCATACCATCCTCACACTCATGCCTCTAAACACACACATTTGTTTTCAATTAACTGAAACCTTTCCTGGTTTTTTGAATAAAATCTGACTCTGTAAAACTGTCAATATTTTTCATTGCAGCTGAAGATGCATTTAACATTCGTTCCATGTTTTTAACCATGTTGGTTTATTATGGAAAGTCATATTCAAGACACTAATGGCCAACTATGCCTATCCTGAGCAGAGCTATGACCAGAGGGGGCTGTGCAGTGACAGATCATTCATTCTCCTGTAATTGTGTCCTGCCTGGCATCTTCTGAGTTCACTCAATGTAGTACAGACCGGTAGTATTTGAGCAACAGGAAAAGAACATCTAGTATAGTGAAAATGGGAATTATTTTTAAAAGAAAGGATAAGAAGCTATGATCCCAATACACCATTATCACACATACCTTCTTAAACACATAGCACATACATAAAGCTTATCTATCTACACTAATAAAAAGGAAATATGGAAATTGGTCATCACTTTGCAAAACCCACCAACCAATCAGGAGTTGGTATGCAAATTAATCTGACAATGATGGTGGTGGCCCTGCCCCCCAGCCACTCCAGACCTCTGGGCAGCACACATGCAGTCCTGGAGTGGCTGGGTGGGGCAGGACACCTACTATGCAGGGGAGGTAGGGATGGCGGAGGGAGTTATATGAGCAGTGCTCTGGCTGGAGCAAAGACTGAGGGCTCTGGCTGCACTGAAGATTGAAGGCCCCAGACACAGCAAAGACTGAAGGCAGCAGCCAGAGCAAAGGCCTGGGTCCCGGGTGCCAGAGGAAAACCGGTGCTGGCAGCCAGGGGAAGCAAGGCCTATTGCAGGAATCTTCTATATATATATAAAAAGCCAGCAACTGAACGCCGTAACAACCAGAATGACTGATTGCTATGATGCCCAGTGCGGCAAGAGAACCGGACTGATCTGGGGGTGGGGCCGGCTGGCCAACCTCCTGTGTTCCCTCCCCCCAGGCAGCTCCACCCCTGATCGCCACTCATGGCCCCTACCCAAGCCTGCTGGTCCTGATCGGTGCCCCCACCCCATTTAGGGGCAGGGCCAGTCAGGCCACAGTCCACAGCCCCTCTCCATGGCTGGCCCCATCCCTGATCACCTTCTCCCACACCAATTGGGAGTGGGAGTGGCCAGCCAACCTCCCAGGGATCTTCCCCCAGCCCCATTCTGGGGAGGGGCTGGCCCACCACCCACAGCTCCTCCCCACTGCCAGTCCCACCCCCAATTGGTCCCCCACCCCCACCCCAAATGGGGACAGGGCCTGCTGGCCAATCATCCACGGCCCTTTCCCCCAGCTGGCCTGGCCCTGATCGTCCTGTTTGGGGCAGGCCAGCTGGCCAACCTACTGCCATCTCCTCCTCCTGACAGGCTCGGCCCTGATCCACCGATTGGGGCCAGGCTGGCCAGACCCCACCTGTGCACGAATTCATAAACTGAGCCTCATATATATATATATATATATTTACCTAAGCAACCATTTGACTGTTCAGCTGTTCAACCATTCAAGTGGTGGCTATGATGTGCACTGACCACTAGGGAGCAGATGCTCAATGCACAGGCATGGAAACATAGAACAGACTGATGAATTTCAGAAAGAAGAGGAGAGGTTGGGAAGAGGATAGCCAAAGATGTTAATGAATACTAGAGGCCCAGTACACAGATTCATGCACCGGTGGGGTCCCTTGGCTTGGCCTGTGGGGATAGGGTCAAAATCTGCAGTCTGACATCCCCTGAGGGGTTCTATATTGCGAGAGGTCTCAGGCCAGGCAGAGCCTCCAGTGCATGTGGCCTCTAGTTTTTGATATGATGAAACACGGTGCCTAATTGTGTTCACTTCCCTAGGTCTATGAGGAACTGTCATATTTATCACAAATTCATACATGTACATGTTGTTCCCTTGGGCATCTACCTGCATGCATCTATATGTTTGTTTTTAAACTGTGATGTGTGCACAAAATACCACTTTGTATTTAAGGGAAAAAATGCTTATCCTTAATCTCCTCCATGAAATAAGAAAAGAATGAAAGCACAGGTAATTTTTAATCTCCAGCCTACATCTGGAGAAACTGAATATAACATATTAATTTAATGGATGCCCTTAGGTCACTAATGAGTCAGAAATGAAGTCAGAAACTTAATTTCCATTCTGCTGATTTTTACACCATTATGTCCAATTCCCAAAGACTCAATAATAAAATATCAACAGTCATTTGTAGGTAATAATGTTTCTTCAATACTTGCCAGTAGTTTCCTCTAGGGGTAAACAGTTATGCTTATATCTATTTAATAATAATTCTGAATTGTGCCAAAGAAATAAAACTGATATCACTATTCTGAAGCACACACACACACACACACAAAAAAAAAAAAAAAAAAAATGCTGACATTTATTTCACTTTAACATTTGTGTGCAGGTTGATTCTATCAATAAAAGTATTGGTCCCAAAGCGGGATTTAAATTAATTTCCCATCTCATATTATTAATAGCTAGACAACCAAGAAACTTCAGTGATCTTATTGGAGGCACAATTCAACCCCAAACACCCCCCAAACTATCTTTCTGGCTCCACCGTAGTACACCCAATATGCACACGTCAGGCATCTTTCCAGGTACTCCTTTTTAAAAATAAAACATGGCCCTCGCCAGTTTGGCTCAGTGGATAGAGCAGCAGCCCACCTACTGAAGGGTCCCAGGTTCAATTCCGGTCAAGGACCTGTACCTCAGTTGCAGGTTTGATCCCAAGCCTTGGTCAGGGCATGAATGGGAGGCAACCAATTGATGTATCTCTCACACTTCAACTTTTCTTTCTCCCTGTCTCTCTCCCTCCCTTCTTCTCTCTCTAAAAATCAATGGGAAAATATTCTCAGGTGAGGATTAACAATAAAAAATAAATAAATAAAATAAAACATGATAGAGGGTTCCAGGCTCCTAGAGTCCTGCTTAACCGCCTGTCTCCGTCTGGGTTCCTAGATATGGTCCTAGTTTTGGGAAGAACTGAGGTTGGGACCCACAGGTGGCAGATAACCTAGAGGCTTCTGTTCAGAGCCACAGAGGGCATACCAGGTAATACCAGGCTGCCCACCCCACCCCAACCTCTCCAGGGCATCAGGCCCCTGTCCCATATGCAGGAATAAGAATGAGGTGAGAGGGGCACTGGGTGCCCAGGGGCCAGGAGAGAGAGGCAGGCACAGGGGCTGAGGCCCCTGCCCCATACCTCTGCCCCTTCCTACCCCCTGTCCACCACTCCCCGAGCCAAGGAACAAACAGCCAGGTCTTGGAGATCTGCCTGTGTATACGTTTCTGCTTTCATCTCTTACCACTTCTCTACCACTAACAACTGCAGTTCTTTGAGGGCCTGAACCTTATCATGGTGGCTCGCCTGCCTCTCTGGGCCTTCCAACAGACATCCCCTTTGTCCACAACTTCACTGGGTAACACCTACTCTTACCCTCTGCTCAGGTGGCCCTCCCCAACCCTGACAGCACCTGGGACCTACCTTTCCATAACAAGCCCACAGTGCAGCCACCTGACCGTCTGTCCAACGCCCACCGGAGCAGGAGTCCCTGCACCTCTCCCTCGGCGGCCTGCAGACCCCAGCACAGGTCCCGGTGTGCTGACTGCTGGGGAGTAACTGAACGCACAGCATTTGCAGATGGCCTTGACCATGGGGCTTAAGAGCACTTTAGAGATTGCTGTTTCACTTTGCTTCGCTTTTCACTTAAGGTCTTGTCTTCCCAGGATTTTGTGGAAGCGCCTTGTTGGACAAAGCCTTTCCTCACAGGTAAATGTCAGCCCACAACTAGTCCCAGAATGTCCAAATTGGAAGCTGCCTCCGAGACCACGGGGCAATGACCCTTCTTGTGTTTTGGCTGAAGGAAATAAAACCCAGAGCAGTGAAGTGACCTGCCCAAGTCCCGCCAGTTCTTGGGTGGCTGAGTTGAGCTCCAATCACAGTCTCTCCACTCAGGTGTATGCTCTTCCTACTGACTAATCTCTAACTCCGTTTCAGAAGTCTGGGGAATGCATGCAGGTGTCCCAAGTCCGCACTGTGCTCTGTGGGGCCAGGCCACACTGTGGGCTCCTATGCCTCAGGCTGTGCTTCCTTAAAATAAGCTCCGCAAAAGGGTATCCCCGACATACACACTCCTAATAACATTCAAATGATGCAATTCACGCTGTTTCCCCATCCTCAATCCTCTTGCTTCCACTGCCTTAGGCTCCCTTTATATGGATCTATTTTTTCTGTGATTCCAAGAGGAATTTCTCAATTTCTGGGCTGCAGAACTAGCCCCGCGTGCATGTTTATAGCAAGGTGCAGCCATTCACAGTTTGTTCTTTTAAAAAATAGTTTTCTTTTTAAAACCCTTCCTTTTTGGGCACATTTTCCCAAGACTTAGGTTTTGAATTGCTGGTTCAAATCAATGGGTCACATGGGAAGAAAAATGAACAGTCTTTCTGACTGCAGATCAAGATTCTCTTTTTTTTATTATTGTAATTGCTATTATTTTATCCTAAATATAAAAGTATTTCTAGGACTATAGGATTATAAAACAAAAAGTTTATAATGATTTTTCTATAAATTGCTGATAAGGAATATGGGAGAAAATGGCTCTTCTCAAAAAAAGCAAAATTGGAATGAAACCACACCATAAAATACAGTTGTGACCAGAAATACATTATGCTTGTGCAATATTGTGATCAAAATATTCTGCATTGCCACGCAATATAAATGAAGGCCTGGCATTTCACAGCAATATAAATCAAGGAAAATATTACCAGTGGCCCCTGGCAGGGCCACCTGTGAAATAGGAACTCCTAAAACTTGAATTTCTAGTAATTTTTGGTGTCTTCAGTTGCACTTCTAAGGCTTTATTTCAACTTCCAGAAAAGAGTGTATGAGTATTTGTCTAAGCCATAATAGCATAGGAGATGGCCTGTAACCTAATAAATCAAGAGTTAAGAATCTGCCGAAACCGGTTTGGCTCAATGGCTAGAGAGTCAGTCTGCTATCTGAAATTCCCAGGTTCTATTCCAGTCAAGGACATGTACATTGGTTGCGGGCACATCTCCGGTAATGTGGTGTGCAGGAGGCAGCTTGTAGATGTTTCTCTCTCATTGATGTTTTTAGCTCTCTATCCCTCTCTCTTCCTCTCTATAAAAAAATCAATAAAATTATTTTTTTTAAAAAAGAGTTCAGAATCCATGAGCACAAGGCAAGGTTAGCAAGAGAGAAACATGGTCCATGAACTACCAACAGAAACTCAACTTGCTGTGTGAATGTGTTGGAATCACTGAATTACTGTAAAGTTTAAATACTCAGGTTTGCATTAAGGAATTTCATGAATTTTGGCCTCTTCTCGAGTTTACAAATACTCATTTCAATTTTCACCTTTATTTTACCACTAGCAAATTTAAAATATCCCTAAAATATACTCAAATACTTAAGATATAATAAAGTCCTCCCTCATTTTCATAGATTGAAATTAATGTATATTTAACCTGTCTTGCCCAATTCTCCCATATTCTTGATTATCATTAGAAGACAACAAATTTAGCAACAAAAAAATAGCATATATAATTAAGGCCACTTGTTTCATTTTATCTAATGAAGCTGACTATAAATCCAGTAAATAATCGGTTCCTTTATATTTTGTAACATGAAGAGATATTAAGATACTTCTAAGACAAATCACTTACATTCACAGTAAATGAAATTCAAAGCATCATTTTCTACAGTTTATGTAGCTTGGAGGCCAAGTTAGGAGACTATATCTTACAGCTGACCCACTGCCACAGAAAATACTTTGAAAACTAAAACTTGGAGAATCAACCTACACACTATCTTGTCATTTTGGCAGTACCAATACTTAGTTAACGATAACTCTATATTCTAAAACACAAGCCCAAAACACTTTTGAGAGATTCCAAACCTTATTTTCAAACCACTTGGTCACAGTCACCCAGCAAATCTAATACCATTGTCAGCCCATGTGACTGTGGTGTTCCCGTCTCTCCCAGCACTGTCCTGGTATATGACACCGCCACCCGCCTGAATGATTAACCCAGAAATCCAGGAGTCATTTAGTCTCTTCCCTCTGCCTGCCCTCTAGACATCCCCACAATTTTGTCTAGAATCAGATCTTGAGATCTGTCCAGAGGTATACTGGCAAGTGGCTCTTTGTGCACAACAGAGACAATGGTCTGAAGCACGAGAAAAATTTTTGACTAATCTAAATTTTGATAAACAACAAATCTAGTGTGCCAACAGTCAGAAACAAGAAGAATGATAAGCACAAAATCTTTAGATTCTGAAAAACTTGCTTTAAGCCCAGATTTGATCTTAATAATATGTCACCATTTCAGTAAATTCCATAGCAATAGGATGGTGGAGACCTTGGGGGAGGTGAAGGAAAAAATGGCTGGGAGGAGGGGGGTAAAGGCAGACAAAAGGGAGACATCTCTAATACTATCAACAATAAAAACATATATGTTAAAAAAAATAAATGCCAATGAGGCTGCAGGCAAATCTATCACCAAATGTTTCTTTTCTATCTAAATATGCCCTCTGGTCACATAAAATTAAAAGTCTTCACTTAATTAGCATTTACTTTTTAAAAAATGTAAATATGTAACTATGTCTCTTAACTTCTTAGAATCAACAACCCAATTAAGAAATGGGCAAAGGGCCTGAGTAAACACTTCTTCACAGGGGATATACAGATGGCCAATAAACATATGAAAGGATGATTAAATATGTATCTTTAATAGATATTATCAAATGGTTTTCTGGAAAGAATACTATTCCCTCACTTAGTTATATGAAAATTTCAGTTGCTCCATTTCTTCACCAACATCTGAAATTTTTCAGTCTTTTTTTTTTTTCCTTTTCATTTTAACCATTCTGGTGAACACAGCTATGGTTTTGTTTGTTTATTGTCTCCACACTGAATGAAAAACATTGAACACATTTTCACATGTTCATTGGCCAATTAAATAGCCTATTTTATAAAGTGCTCACTTAAGTTTCTTGTACATTTTTTAAGGATTCTCCTTTTTGTTATTTTTATACCAAGGCCTGATGCATGAAGATTCATTCAAGAACGGGCCTTCCTTCACCTGGCTACCAGCAGCATCTTCGTTCTAGCTGGAGCTGCCTTTCTACCTTCCCACGCTGCTCAGAGGCCCAGAGCAGCTGAGGTGGTGTATCCTGCCCCGCCCCCAGCTGCTCAGTGCCTGTGTATGCAAATTAACCTACCATCTTTGATGGGTTAATTTGCATACTCACTGCTGATTGGCTGGTGAGTGTTGTGAAGGTACAGTCAATTAGCATGTTACTCTTTTATTAGTTAGATAGTGTAAATATAGGCTCTTTGGAAGATAAATGTATGACAAATGTCTTTTTTTACTCCGAAGCTTACCTTTTCACTTTCTCAGTGATGTTTTTGATGAACAAAAGTTCTTTTTTTTTCTTTTTATTGAATTTATTGGAGTAACACTGGTTAACAAAATTATATAGGTCTCAGGTGCACAATTCCACAACACATCATCTGTACACTGTATTGTGTGTTCACCACCTCAAGGCAAGTCTCCATCCATCACCATTTATTCCCCCTTTACCCTCCTCCCACCTCTCACAGCTGTCATTCCCTACACTGTTATCCGTGTCTATGAGTTTGTTCTCTTTTTGTTTTCCTTTTTAATGTAGTTCCATTCATCAACTTTTTCCCTTCAATGCTAGTGCTTTTTGTGTCCCATTATACAAAATGTGTGCCTACCTTTGCCAAAGTCATGAAAATATTTCCCTACGATATTGTTGTATCTTTCAAAAGGACCACATGTTATCTGTAGACTTGGTTGTGGGGCAGACATTTTACTAACAAGCACTCATAAATGCCAGAACTTTAGTCATTGTATAAAAAGTCATGAAGCAAAGACAAAGGCAAATATTCTTTCCCTGCATTACTTTATGCAAAATGAAGAAGAAAAGCAGCCTGGGAAAAAGAAAGAAAAAGAGAGACGCTTCACCTTGAATATATTCCCAAGCTGGGTTCCCAAGTCCTTGTCAATGTTCCTTTCCCACAGAAACCTGTGGAGATCGCCTTGCACTGACTCCAGGAGGCTCATCCTGCTTCCTCCCGGGGGTCTGGGGAACTGCGCATGTGACCAGGTGCAAAGGTGAGGAGAGATGAGACCAAGAACGGCTGGGACATCCATGTCTTTACTGAGGAAAAAAAAATCACGGGCTCCCTGAGAATGTGATTTCCTCCAAATTGCTGAGACTTTCTCTGACCTCTTTAAAGAAAGGTGTTAAAGGTGAACCGGTTACATTATAACCAGAACATTCTGCTGCTCTCCCTATTTTTTGCAGCACAGACATTTTTAATAAATACAGGGGAAATGTATGAACTTGTAGGTTACTTGGATTACTGAAAAACTGAGAATTTTTTTTTTCTCAAGAGAGCAGGAAAGACTTTGAGAAGAGTCCTTGGCATGTCTTAGAATCCCTACAAACTTCGCTCGGTGATATAATGCATCTTTTTCCTACAAATGTGGCCCGGCATGATTTTGCAGTTGGTTCCTTTCAGATAAGGTGCTCCTTAGAATTTTTTTTCTTGCAATTACATTTCAAAATATGTTTATTTCCATGCTCGGAAAGTTAGTAATGCGGCTGAACTAGTCATCGACTAGTGTTTGCAAGAAATGGTGCAAGACTGTTATAAAGTGTGGAAAGGGGAATTACTTGCCAGCAATAACGTGAATAAATTTCATCCATTTTTTGATTAATGGCAATGTCCCTCCCGGTGAGAAAGAGTCCCAGGGAAATGCATGCTGCTGGACCCTGTCATAAGTCAGTCCAATGACCTCATGCTGGCTAATCACGGGGTTGATGGAAAATGACGGTTGTCAGACGGTCTTAATAAAGACACTAAATCACACATGTTTTAGTATCTTGGCGACAATGATGAAAGGGAAACAGCCCCTAGGATACGAGCAAAATGATTAGTTATACAATGAAGGTACAACTATGCTTGATAAACAATCTGATATAAAAGCTTTAAAACCTATAGCATCAACAGGAGGGAAAACTAGGCAAAGTAAATAAAATATAAACAGACCTTCATTTTATGGTCTTTTGTTCTGCATGCTTTACACTTCTCTGTTTCAACATTTTGCTCAGTCGGAAACAGAACTCAGTAGTAAGGTCCATTTTGGTCTTGATTCCTGCTTAGAGGTGTTATTTTGAGAATGCTCAGCACCAACTTCAAAGGCAGTAACGGTCATCTAAGGGCCAGTTATGAAATACCAGGATCCTGGGAAAATCCCAACATGTAGCTGTTGTTTTTAATCCATCATTATACCTCCTGAGTATCTTGAGTAAAATGTTTCATCTCCCTATTAATTTATGGTACTAACGTGAAGCAGGAAGAAAAAAAAAAAACAGAAGGAAAGGCAAGACTGTCTTTATGGTTTTAAACCATTATTCTCATATCAAGTTATAAGTATAGGCTAGAGCAGTGGTCGACAAACTCATTAGTCAACAAAGCCAAATATCAACAGTACAACAATTGAAGTTTCTTTTGAGAGCCAATTTTTTTAAACTTAAACTTCTTCTAACGCCAGTTCTTCAAAACAGACTCACTCAGGCCGTGGTATTTTGTGGAAGAGCCACCACACTCAAGGGGTCAGAGCCTCATGTGGCTGGAGACCTGCAGTTTGCCGACCCTGGGTCTAGACGTCCTCTTTAATAAGGCATGACCCTGAAGATATGATGCTGATTTCCACCGGCAGGTTTACACTGGCCTTTAATTTCCTGAGTTTCAGAATTCCAAACATGGATTGTGATTATAAAACAATGACCTGTCATGTTACAGTCATTCATTAAATTATTTGCTTATTTTATTTCTTCCTCTTTCCTGTTATATTTAAAGGCTGCGAAGGCAAGGATTGCAGGTGCTTCTCCTTAGGAGTGTATCCCCTGAACTTAGTATAATATTAGCAAGACTAGGCTTATTATCCCCATTTGATGGGTTAAAAAACAAACAAACTGAGGCTTGAATTAGTTAACTGTAGTAGCAAGCCAGGGCAAAACTCTGATCTGGATACACATATGCTGATTCCAAATGAAAGCTCACTCTCTTGTACTCTATTGCCTCCCATTGTTACATATAATCTGACAGTTATCATTTCAAAAATATATACCTACTCTTTCATATCTCTCGCCCAACTTTCATTAATTATGTGGATAGTCTTTATCAATCAAAGTTGCATATTAAATCCTGCCATCCATACAAATACATTCACTCATTTTTTTCCAAGTACTAAAAACCGTGTTTCTACATAATTACTTCAATTAAAGTTTCTATTAAAGTGTTTTTCCTCTAATGCTACCCTTTGTGGATAAGTTGCAGAGCTCAATCACTGACATTTATGTTTGGAATTGTATGTGGTTTGGTTGTTTTTTGTTTTTTTTTTAAATCAAATTGGTTGTTCTATTCTTTAGCTTCAATCCCAAGTAAGGTTAAAAGCTAAAGATGTAAAACACTAAAGAAACACGCTCACTTGCTGACGGATCCCCAGGGAGCAGGCTATCGCCTCTGTGAAGAAGCAGATAACCTGGTAAAACCACAGCAGCTCGAGAGGAAGCCGGTGACTGGAGAGCGCAGCCTCTGGTTACGGAAGGACAGTTTTTATGGCAGCAGATGGAGCGGGCCCGCTGGTTCCTCCCCACAGGCCCACAGGAGAGAGACTGGAGAAGAACTAATGACTGTGTTTTTTGTTGTGGTGGCACATTTCAAACAATTTTTTTCTGTGAGTTTCGTCAAACTAGGACAACACGATGTCCTCACTTGTGGCCATTGGTCAACATGAGGAACATGCTTTCTCTCCTGGGCCCCCCTCCCCACAGGCCCCATGTCAGCTCCAGGTCTGAGCCATCCACCGCCACAGCTCTCTTTCCACACACACCTAACACTCCTTCTCTGCAGTCTTCCTCATTTCAACAACAACAACAACAACAACAAAACGATGTTCATTCAGGTCTGTGCCTTTTTCTTGCAAAATAACCTGTCTTTTTGCCATTTTTCTATGCTTAGAAGGTTCCTTGTTATTCCCAAGACTTACCAGCAAGAAAGGTAAGGTAATATCCCACGTGTATTTGAGTTAGTTGGTCAGTCATACCTATTGGAAATAATTTCTTGAAAAAGTGCTACATGTCAAAGCTTCAAACAAACAAGATTCACTCAAATGTCCATGAACCTCAAATATCCTTACTTGCTCCAACAGCATGTGGGGTGGACCATAGTGATCCATCGAGTTTGTTAGATTCCATCCAAATAGTATAGGTGAGACCAGACCACTGGTAGCGCCACGTTCACCATCAACCTCTTTTTCTGCTGATTCTGCTCAGCTTTCCAAAGAGGCAGCAGCTGTGTTCTCCTCTGGTGTTCAACGCCCCCTCAGTCTCTCAGACCTTCCATGCTCAAGGTCATACAAGGGTCAAGTCTGTGACAGGCTCAAGGCTCAGCAGAAAGAGCTCTGCATTATTCAGTGTTTACTTTCCAGTTCAACAACAAGGAGACTGTTCGCCTGCGCTGTGGTAGTTCCAGAGGTTAAGTTAACAACACAGGCCTTGGCATTAGAACTGGAGTGCAATCTTAGTTCGACCCGTTGACCTGGAGGCAACTTTGGGCAAATAAATGAATGTCTCTAAGCCTCAGGGTCCTCACTTCTTTAAAGAGTGGAAATCACACCTCACTCACAAGATGGTTTCTAGGATGCACTCATTTTAACAAATACAGATTCTTCGTGAAACTGATATAAAATAATATTGAATATCAAGTGCAATTGAAAAAAATAAACTTTAAAAATGCAGGTTCCTGGGTGTACTCCAGACTCACTGAACCAAACTCATTTAGGTATTGAAACCAGAAAATCTACATGTTTGCGTACACCCACCAGTCAGGTCATACACACAGACATGGCTGAAATAGACTGCAAAACTCTGCAGTGATTCTTACCATAAAGCACAGGGTGTAACTGAACATCAGACTATCCTTGGAAGTTTCCCCCACCCCTCCTCTGAAATAAAATGACTATTTCCATTCCTTGGACCAGTGGGTATCCCACCATCTATACTGCTTATAACCCAAGTTTCTGGATTTTTTTCCTCCCTGATAAAGATGACACCCTAGGGGTAAAAACAAAGTAGCCATCAACTAGTGGACATGAAGGACATAGAAACGTCTTTCATTTCATTTCATTACATTTCATTTCAGGAGGTATACAACTTGTACGCAACTAAGTATGTGTGTCATGGCCTCTGTGATTAGCATGCTTTCTCTCCTGGGACCCCCTCCCCACAGGCCCCATGTCAGCTGGAGGTCTGAGCCATCCACCGTCACAGCTCTCTTTCCACACACACCTAACACTCCTTCTCTGCAGTCTTCCTCATTTCAACAACAACAACAACAACAACAACAACAAAAACGATGTTCATTCAGGTATGTGCCTTTTCCTTGCAAAATAACCTGTCTTTTGCCATTTTTCTATGCTTAGAAGGTTCCTTGTTATTCCCAAGACTTACCAGCAAGAAAGGTAAGATAATATCCCACATGTATTTGACTTAGTCGGTGAGTCATACCTATTGGAAATAATTTCTTGAAAAAGTGCTACATGTCAAAGCTTCAAACAAACAAGATTTCTTTGGTATCTTTTTTTTTTTGAAAAATATATTTGTACTGATTTGAGAGAGGAAGGGAGAGGGAGAGAGAGAGAGAAACATCAATGATGAGAATCGCTGATTGGGTATCTCCTGCACACCCCCTATACTGGGAAGAGAGCCTGCAATCCAGTCATGCGTACTGACTAGGAATTGAACCGTGACCTCCTGATTCATAGGTCGACGCTCAACCACTGAGCCACACCGGCCAGGCTCCCTTTGGTATGTTAAGAACTGCTCATATAGTGGAGGCTTGTTCTACACTCAGTAGTCCACTGTAGTGCAGAAGCCTGGTCAGGGGATGGAGGACCTGTGCTCAGGTCTGGGACTTGCCCTATCAAACCAACATCAAGGAACTAAGCCACTGGATGGCGAATAGAGATGCTGTGGTTGGGGGCAGGGAGACAAGTACCTTAGGAAGCATAAGTGCTTCTCTTGTTTTATCAGACTCCTCTCTCCCTCCTGGATCCTGAAGCAGAGTCCCTGTTTAAAGGATATGGTGAGATTGTGGACACAGCTCTTGCTGGAGAAGACCCCAGTGTGAGCACCCAGCTCCTCTGGTTCCCAAGGCGGCATCAGTGTCTTGGAAAGCAGTTGGGCCAGGCTCTGGGGCAAAGAAGGAAAAACCACAAGGAATGATGGGTAGAGAAGGGAGACAGAGGCTGAGAACCGTAAATTTTCCACAGGAATTCTAAGTTTCTTTGCACGTAGAGCCAAAATGAAACACCTCGTAAACGAAGTGAAAAGAAGCAATTATTACTTTGCAGTTTTGTCTCATATAAAAGAGGCTCTATAAACAGTGAAATTTATATCAAGTCAGCTTAAATAACTTTTAAACGTGATCTAATCTCTCCACTCCCATAAGAATATTTATTTTTTTGCTTTCTCTTACCTTAATAAAAATGCAATAAAATGTGGTTTTACACACATCCATATATACATAATTTTTGGAAAAACAGCCTTGGTTTTCAAACAGCCATGGTTTTAAAAGATAAGATAAAATTTGCAATCACAATGAAGCATTATTAGTTTATTCTTTCCCGGATCAGATTAAAGCATCGTGTGTTATTAAACTAAAAATGAGTATCCTTCACAAGATAGCAATATCAATAGGTTTTCTAATGGGAAAATTCCCAAGTTTATTTTATCACCACATCACTCAGGGCTGAGCACACATCAGTTAACCTGACTGCTTTTGTTTCCCTGCCTTATCCTTTGCTTTTAACATTGGTAATAATCTTCTCTGACACAATGAAATATAAGAAGGCAGTGCAATCTATTAAGATGTTTCTTTTTTGGTTTTCATCTTTAATAACAGGCTCAGAAATATCATTCGCACCGCCTAAAAGGTACAGCGAACCTGTTTACCCTCAGAATGTCTTCTAAGACTGTGTTCTTCCTTTCTTTCATGTTGCATTCCAACAGCCTTCCTTTGACAGAGGACTTCTTTGCAGTAAGAATCTACAAGCACCTTACAGTTATTTTGGAAAATACTGTTAACTCCATTCTCCCTCTGCCTGTGGCGGATCTTGGGAGGGTCAGCACCTCATGATCCCCCAGGCAATCAGAAGGTGTTTACGGAGCAGCTACTCCCTAGAAAACACTGGGGCAGGAGGGAGGGGAACGTGGAAGAAAAAACTAAGTCCCTGTACTGAATGTCCACTTTATTTTTTATTGATTTTATTATTATTATTTTAGAGAGAGGAAGGAAGAGGGATAGAGAGATAGAAACATTGATTAGAGAGAAATATTGATCAGCTGCCTCCTGCACACCCCCTACTGGGGATCGACCCCTCAACCTGGGCTATGCCCTGACCAGGAATCAAACCCTGGCCTCCTGGTTCATGAACCACACCAACCGGGCATGAGTGTCCACTTTAAGTGGGGAAACAAAACAAGTATGTATTAAATTTATAATATATATATATATATATATATATATATATATATATATATATATATTATAAATTTAATTGTGGGTTGTGGGTTGAATTATGTCACCCCAAAAGATATTTTCAATCCCTAGCCCTGGTATCTGTGAAGATGACCTTATTTGGAAATTGGTGTAATGAAATTAAGACAAGATCATACCGCATTAGGATATATCCTATATCCAATGGCTGGTGTCTTTACAAGAGAAAGGAGGGAGATTTGGACCGGGATGCAGAAGAGACCCACAGAGGGAAGAAATCTATAGAAAGACAGAGGCAGAGAGCCAAGTGATGCCACCTCAAGCCATGGAATGCCAGGAGCCACCAGAGGCTGCAAGAAGCAAGGAAAGAGTGTTCCCCGGAGCCTTCGGAAGGAGCACGACCCTGCTGACAGCTTTACTTTAGATTCCCAGCATCCAGAACTTTGGGACAGCCTATTTCTCCCGTTTGAAGACACCTAGTTTGTGTTACTGTTTATGGTAGCCCTAGGACAGTGGTAGACAAACTGTGGCTTGCGAGACACGTGCAGCTCTTTGGCCCCTTGAGTGTGGCTCTTCCACAAAATACCCCGTGCGGGTGCGCACGTACAGCGCGGTTGAAACTTCGTGGCCCATGAGCAGAAGTTGGTTTTTGGCTCTCAAAAGAAATTTAAATCATTGTACTATTGATATTTGGCTCTGTTGACTAATGAGTTTGCCGACCACTGCCCTAGGAAACAAGTTCAACATTCATACATTGCTCCTATTTGACAATTGGCCAAGTGCTTTAAGTTTTTCTAAGGATGCATCTGAGTGCTCTAGGCTAAGCTACTATCAGAATTTGAGGACTTTCACATCAAGATGATAAGGCAGATCCATACTCCATAATCATCAGTGCTCTGGACTCTTAAGAAAAATCAAATAGAAAAACAGAAAATCACAAAGATATAGTACATGATCCAAAATACAAAATAAACAGCTCTCTGAATCACAAACAAAACAAATGTCCAACATGACTAGGTGATAAGATCTCAGCGTACTGGTCTCCAGGGTGAAAGCAGCTTGGGGATCAATGGGATGGACCAGCATTGCTCCCTAAGGGACAGGTCAATGGGCCAGGCACACAGCTGCAGACCAGGGCAGATGGAAGGCCCCCCAAGGCCATCCTTGCACCCCAGTGTGGAAGGCAGAATAATGGCCTCCCAAAGACGTCCACGTCCTAATTCCTAGAACCTTTGGATAGGTTACATTACATGGCAAAGGCGAACTAAGGACAAGGATGGAACTAGGGTTGCTAATCGGGTGATCTTAATATACAGAGGTTGTCCTGATGTATTGGGTGACCCCAGTGTAATGACTAGGGTCTTAAACATGGACCAGGAGGCAGAAGAGCCAAGTGGTATGAGAAGGACTTGTCTGGCTGTCCTTGTCTTTGAATGTGGAAGGGGTGAGGGGACAAGGGAAGAGGGCAGCCTTGAACAGCTAGGAAAAGCAAGGGTGAATCCCTCAGGGGTCTTCAAACTACGGCCCGCGGGCCACATGCGGCCCGTAGAGGAGTCTGATCCGGCCCGCCAGGTTTTTTGGGCAGTGAGCGCAGCCGAGGTGTTACAGTAGGAATTAGTAGTTCATTTAGTCCGGCCCTCCAGCTCTCTGAGGGACTGTGATCTGGCCCCCACTTTAAAAAGTTTGAGGACCCCTGCATCCTCCAGAAGGGGATGCAGCTCTATCACCGCCCTGATTTTAGCTTGAAGAGACCCCATGCATGTTGACTGATCCCGGAACTATAGAGTACAAATGTGCTCGCACCTGTGAAAGGAGGCTGATCATCACTTGGACTGGGACTCCTGGTAGACGACAGGAGACGCCGACACTGGGGCCAGCAAAGCCACTCGCTGGCTCTGATGATGAACTGTCCCTGATGCCAACAGCTTCTGAAGCAGCAACTGCACATGACCATGAAAGGAACCGGACTTAGAAATGGGGCGTGTAAGGAATAGAGGAGTCAACCCCCAAATCACAGAGAGACAGGGTGAGCGTTACCGAAGAGAGGGAATGTGAGGAAACAGAAGCCAAAACAAAAGAGAAAAAATTCCTACTACAATGTGCTTCCAAAGTCAGATTTTAAAACCACATAAAAATGCTAAGAAAGACAGCCGACAATACCAGGACTCTGAGCAGGAATTCGCGTCTGGTTTATTAATTTTAGAAAACTGTCAGACAAAAGCCTTAAAAATAAATATTGAAATAATTAAAAGTGCTAAATTCATTTCGAAAAAAAAAAAATGCTTGCTATGGACTTAACGCTTGTGTCCACCTTAAGGTTATACGCTGAGAGTCTAATTTCCAAAAGTTAGGGTATTTGGAGATGGGGCCTGTGGGAGGTAAGGAAGGCATGGGAGCGGGGCTCTCATGGCAGGATTAGTTCAGAGAGACGGGAGAAAGCTTGTTTCCACTCTGCTCTCCACCACGTGAAGACACGACAAGAAGACAATCTAAGACACCACTCTGCCAGCACCCTGATCTTGCACTTCCCAATATCCAGAACTGGGAGAAATAAATGTATTGTTTATCCACCCAGTCTCTGGTAATTTGCTATAGCAGCCCAACTGACTAAACAATGCAGAAGCACAAAGAATAAAATAACAGTCACCAATATGAAACATGAAATATGTAAGATAAATTTAAGTGCAGTCAGACTTGTAACGTAAGCCTTAACACGGAATCCACTGCAGAATAGTAGTGTAGCACAGAGAGGCGTATCCCCTAACATAAATCAACCCCTAGGATGAATACATCTGTATGTAAGCCTATAAGCATGTATGTTTATATTCTATTTTACATTTTGCAAAAGCAAATAGGGCCTTGGGTTAATTATTTTTCTCATAACAAACATCTTCCTTATAAAAGAACATACTGTTTACTCAAAAGGAGACACTGAATTTGGGAAGTTGTAGTCATAATGGATTCTGAATTTGAAGCTCCTTAACTCTAACATATGGCAAAGGAGAGCCTGGAATATTAAAAATAAAAAGATGGGAAATGGCCTCCATTGGCCTACTTTCTGCTGTCCATCTCTCCCCTGAGACAGCAAGCCTGTGGTAGCTAACTGCTGAACAATGGGAAGTGTGTGTGTGTGTGTGTGTGTGTGTGGGGGGGGGGGGGGGTGTGTGACGGGAGGAGAGATGAACAAAGACTAAAAGCAATGGGAAGAAAAAAATGAGCATTCCAAAATATAGTGTCCAGCCACACTAGCAATGTAAGCACAGAGATTCATTCATTTTCAAGATAAAGGTTTTTTTTGACAGCTAATTATGTCACGGCTGCTTCTCCTGAGAACTCAATAAACAAATGATCTCCAAGAGCATTTTGCTTGCTTAGTTCGGCAGCCTAATAAGGCAGCAGTGCCACCATCAACCCCAAGCCCCCACGTGCCTCACAGGAGAATATCTTGGGCACACTCAGATAAATGAATTTTCTAATTCTGGCTCTGCCACCAGCTAATTCAGTTTCTTTGGATTAATGATGCCACATCTAAAAATGTTAGGATTCGATTAGATGTTCCCTCGCATCTCTTTCAGTTCTGTAATTTTTATTATTCTGTTTCAGCAAGATATTAAAATATTCTAAATCCCCAGTCTTCTCGGGTATGATTTATAAGATTGGAAATTGAAAAAGAAGGATATACTAGTAGCAGAATTCGCAAAATAAGCTGCAATTAAAATAAGGGATTGTTAATGTTCTCTCCGTATTATATAATATATTCTCAGATAACACGAGAAATGCAACTTTTCCATGGTTATTCATGATTGAGTACGACACATCTGCAAGAAAATTTCAAAAACCGCAGAAGTATATTCTAAGCTATATATTACAAGCTACATAAAGGAATAGGAAAGCAAGTTTTAGTTGGGTTGAGTTTTAAATATTGTTCCATTGTTTCTCCTTAATCAATAAAAATTGAAAACAGATCCATCTAATTCACTCCAAGAACCTACTAATGGATTCAGAAGGCCAATTCCAGGTCTCCCAGGCGTTGAGCAAAAAATAAAGTCTGAATGGTCTTCCGTCAACGAGCTGAGGCAGGAAATAAAACTGTGACTGTGAAAACTGAAAGCCACGGCATGTGGCCGGGCATGGAGAGCACAGGGAAAATCAGGCATACCCGCCACAGTTCTAAGAGAATGAGGAGTGAAGAGCAGCTTAGATAACCGAGAGCAGAATTGGTTAGCACTGGCAAGTGAGCTGTTGTCTTCAACCCAGTGTAATTATGGACTAAATATTGGGCATGTGGATTTTCTTACACCTAGCACTGAAATCACAACTCTGTGTAAATCCATTAAAAGTACACTCATACCTAACTACATCTCCCAGTTATTTTTTATATAAAAATATCATCCCAGTCCAGCTGATGTAGCTCAGTAACTGAGAGTTGACCTATGAACCAGGAGGTCACAATTCAATTCCCAGTCAGGGCACATACCTGGGTTTCAGGCACCATCCCCAGTAGGGGGCATGCAGGAGGCAGCCTGTCAATGATTATCACTTATCATTGATATTTCTCTCTCTCTCTTCCTCTCTGAAATCAATAAAAAATATATTTAAAAAAATATCATTCCAAAAGGATGGCTTAAAATAATAATAACTGGTGTTATTCATGAACCTGGTATTGACTGGAATCATCTAGAAAGTTCTTATTTGGTGGTGGGGGCTGAGGTCAATCTTAAAGGCTTCTTCACTCTGGTGCCCAGACTGAGAAAACTTAAATAGCTGGTGGTGTAGGACTCTGGGTGTCCCTCTCTATCTTTAAGTGATCACTCCAAGTGGTCTGTCCAGATGATGGCCCACGGCTTCCAGAGAGAGTAGCAAAACACACACACACACAAACACACACACACGAAGCAGCATGCAGTCTTAAAAGACATGCAGAATTCATGCCGAAACCGGTTTGGTTCAGTGGTAGAGCGTCGGTCTGCGGACTGAAAGGTCCCAGGTTCGATTCCGGTCAAGGGCATGTACCTTGGTTGCGGGCACATCCCCAGTAGGGGGTATGCAGGAGGCAGCTGATCGATGATTCTCTCTCATCGATTTTTCTACTTCTCTATCCCTCTCTCTTCCTGTCTGTAAAAAATCAATTAAAAAAAAAAAGACATGCAGAATTCCTTCTGCCAAATTCCATTGCTGGAGGCAGTCACAGAGATCTTCCCAGGTTCAAGGCAATAGATATTCTGCCCAAAGCTGCTTGGGATAAGAAGACCTTCATAATTTAAAGAATTTCCAACTTATTGGGAGAAAATAAAGATGTGGGCATTATATTAGTTTGTTTTGTTTTGCTGCCATAATGAATTGCCACAAACATGGTGGTTTTAAACACCAGTTAAGGAGTTTTGGAATTCAGAAATGTGGTATGGGGTTCCCAGGGCTGAAACCAAGGGGTCATCAGAGCTGTGTTCCCTTCTGGGAGCTCTAGGGGGAGAATCAGTCCTCCTGCTCAAACAGGCTGTTGTCAGAACTCAGTCCCTTGCAGTTACAGGACTGAGGCCCCTATCTCCTTGCTGGCTGCCAGCTGGGGTCATTTCCAGGTTCCAGAAGCCACCTGCATGCTTTGACTCCTGGCCAGCAACAGCTATCCATATTAACTCCCCCTTTCTTCCATGCATGTCCCTGACTGGCCTTTGATAGAGAAAATCCTCTTCTTAATTGTTTTTGTTGCTATTGTTAGTCCTTACCTGAGGACATTTTTTCCCATTGTTTTTCAGAGAGAGTGGAGGAGAGAAAGAGAGAAAGAGAGAGAGAAACATTGATGTGAGAGAGACACCACTGGTTGCTTCCCATATGAGCCCCAGGCCAGGGATCAAATCTGCAACTGTGGTACATGCCCTTGACCAGGAATCAAACCCTTTCGTGCACAGCCAATTCTCTAACCACTGAGCACACCAGCCGGGATAAGAAAAGCCTTTATTAAGGGCTCATGTGATTAGGTGGAGCCCACCGTGAAAACCCTGGGTAATCTCCCTTTCTCAAGGTGTGCCACCAGAAGCACATTTGTAGAGTGCCTTTGCCATGTTAGGTAATATATCCTAGGGACTAGGACTTGGGCATTTGAGGGAGCTATAATTCTACCCATCACAAACATAAAGTGTTTGATTAAATAGAGACCATTGCAATGGAATTAAAGAAATTGATGTTAAAATGCAATGATTCAGAGGCCTCCATGAAGTGACTCCAAGTACATTAAACATAGTTATTTAACCAAGTGATTTCCCTTGTCACACATGGTCAGAAGTATAAGATTACAAAGTGCATGCCCTTAGGCCCAGGAGTTTTCTCAGTGGAGACAAAGACCTTCTCACTAAAATTTAATTAACTCTATTTTATATGCAATTATAATAAAGGTTACTTGGTTCCTAACACCAAAGACACCCAGCAGTAACAGATTAGAAATGGCAAATACCAATCAACAATGATAAGTGACATCTGGCAGGAAAGAAGAAATCAAAACATCAAAAACACATACATAAAATTCCCACCACACATATAAACACAAATAGCCACCTAAGGTCATCTGTTAGTGGGACAGACATTGCTATACCGGTGAATAGCACCATATGTCTTTGAGAAATGACTAAATTCTATTCAAATATTATTTTTATCACTTTATAATATATTATAGAAATATTTTATAACAGCAGAAAAAGCCAATATTTTTTTCAAAAACAAGCACCACAATGGACACATTGGTGAATGTGGCTGCTCCCGCCAGGCTGCTGAGAAGGAAATGGACCATGAGACCACACTCCCTGGACTAGTGTGTTTGCACTGTGGGGGACATGGCCCTGGCCCAGCAAGTCAGCATCTGCCCTCCTGAGCCTTGGGGCATGGAGAGCAGAATGAAGAGTCCCAGGGAGAAAGCCAAGCTGTGAGGGCTTGGACCTTGACTGCTTCCAGGTTCCAACTCCCACCCCCTTCAGAGACCCGAGACCCAGATGCACTTTCTGCTTTTGAGCCCCCTACTATCTTTCCAATCATTTTCTCTTATTTACTTATTTTGACCTAACCCAGTCCCGGCGAATTTCTCTTCCTGTGACCACACAATTCATCACTAAGACAAATGGGTGAAATCGCAGTCATCTGAAACACAATCCAGCTATCGGAAGGATCGATTCTCCAAGGGCTCAGATGGCTGTCAAGTGTCGTACTTTGTGTGGTTTGCGAAAGTGCTTTTCAATAAACTACCCAGCCCTTGATGAGAGGAATATGGTTTCCCACCTCAGTAACTGACTTTTCCTAAAACAGATGTCTACAATTGTACTTCAAATAAGGCCCAATGATGGAATTTTATCAAAATGAGTTAAAATACAGTGAGTTAAAATAAAGTGCTTATGGTTGGTTTTAATAAATCTCAACAAATACCTTTGTGATGTTAGGTAATTAAATCATCATAGAAATCAGAGATTTTGAAGAAGCCCCTATCACATTTTTTTAACCAAGAAATTTATATTTTTAGGGGGGAAATCATATATTCATTCCTGGAAAAGGTCAGCATTTCAGGATTTTAAAGTCCGATGATTGTTATCACCTAGGGTTAAGGCAGCAATAGAGCCCACTCCAGGTAACTCAATAGAGGGAATTTATCTGAGAAGGCAAACAGGGGACAATCGGACAATATTATGGTTGCCTTCCAATAGCAGCTGGGCTACACATGGCAGGAGAAGGGAGACCGAAGCTCAGGCCAGAACCAGGAGCTAGAGTCCTAAAGGAGACACAAGTGTAGCTGAAGACACCACAGGAAGTGGCCAGGGAGCCCAGGCAAGGCAGGTTACAGGAGTGGAACCCCTGCAAACAGAGCAGACCACAGAGGAGCCAGGAAAGGCTCTGAGTTAAACAGGAAAATAAGCATTGCAACAATTGTGCAGATTTTTACACCTTAAAAAACACATTATAATTAAGAGGAATGATAGAGGCAATTGCTTCCAGCATGTAACAGTATTCCAGGTAAAAATCACATTACTATCCCCAATGATCATGCTATGTTACACAAATACAGAAAGCTGAAATACACATGGTAACCCAGAAGGCAAATAGAAAAGTCGGCGAAGATTTTACCTTATTGCCCTCTGGCATTTAGGAACAAAGTGAGGACCAATAATCTATCATGTGAGCAAATAAAGTAATACTATAATTATGATAATACTAGTGGCCCTCGCTGCCCCGCCCTCCTCAATCGATCACCCCACCAGCCAATGGCCTGGGCCTCCCTCTGCAGGGCAATCATGGGGTGGTGGCAGGATCCCCCAACCAATTGCCTCGTACCTGCCTTGGCTGGCCTGGTGCCAGTGTGTGTCATAGCATGGTCGTCTGATAGTCGTTTTGCTGTTCGGCCATTCAATTTGCTATTATATTTTTTTTTTAAATAAATTTTTTTTTATTTTTTATTGATTTTGTACAGAGAGGAAGGGAGAGAGATAGAGAGCTAGAAACATCGATGAGAGAGAGTCATCGATCAGCTGCCTCTTGCACACTCCCCACTGGGGATATGCCTGCAACCAAGGTACATGCCCTGGACCAGAATCGAACCTGTGACCCGTCAGTCCGCAGGTCAACGCTCCAGGGGTCTTCAAACTACGGCCTGCGGGCCACATGCGGCCCACAGAGGAGTCTGATCCGGCCCGCCAGGTTTTTTGGGCAGTGAGCGCAGCCGAGGTGTTACAGTAGGAATTAGTAGTTCATATAGTCCGGCCCTCCAGCTCTCTGAGGGACCGTGATCTGGCCCCCACTTTAAAAAGTTTGAGGACCCCTGCGTGAGCCAAACCAATTTCGGCAATTTGCTATTACACTTTTATTATTTTATATATATAGCCATATATATATATATATATATATATATATATATATATATATATATATATATATATAACTATATTTATAAAATGTTTATATGTAAATATTAATACATATTTGTATTTTTTTTATAGAAGATAGAATTTTATCCTCATCCCTCAGATATGCATGAATTATATTATTCTTGTAGTAGTCTTTCTCACAATGAACAAAGAATACCATTTTCACACTGTCCTCCCACAAAATCGTGCGCTGGTGGCTGCCCATGGTACACTTAGTCTCTTAGGAAACGAAGTACAAGATAATCCAACTAAATGAGCTAGATTTGTTCCCATTCCCAAGACATCCCGCTCCGCTCCCCCTCACAGCTGAGTTCCGCAGGGGTGCCTGAGGACTCAGAACACGCTGTCACTGCGCTTCGCTCCCTCATCACCACGGCGCTGGGTCACCCACGCCGACTCTCCTTGCTGCTGGGACGGCAAATGCACTGGAGAAAGCCTGCTCTTGGGTGCCCTTCCTATTAACAAATGCACATTTCCCCCTGGAAGAAGGTCCCTGCCTCCTGAGAAACCAATTAGTAGATATTCTTGGCAGAATTTAATATTTTTCTTTTGACCCTTTGTGGACATTTTGACTCCAGCGCCCATTTTCCCTAAATAGAAACTACAAAATCGCCACCGAAGCTCTCGGAAAAAAAAAAAAGAAAAAAAAAAGTAGCTTTTGGTAACCCAGCTCTACAAACAGAAGGAGCTGAGACAGTATGTTGTATATTGATATTCCTCCTGTATAAAGAAGCAGTAACATTTAAACCCATTAAACCCACTAAAAGCCAGAGTCCTGTTCCTCACACTGGCCTGTTCCAGGCATTCTGTGCACCGAGAGATCTGAAGGCCCTTCCTGAGGGCATTCACTTCATGGAAAAACTTTCTGTTGAGCCAACATTATCACTTGGGCAGAAGTGAATCTTCAAAGAAATCTGATACCAAACAAGTGTAGGTAAAAGTTTCCAGAGGCAAGGGTCAGAAAGTGTCTGGAAGACGTAATTTCCAAAACAATAAGCCAGGCCCGGCCGGTGTGGCTCAGCGGTTGAGCATCAACCCAGCAAACAAGAGGTCACCAGTTCGACTGCTGGTCAGGGCACATGCCTGGGTTGCAGGCTTCATCCCCAGGAGGGGACATGCTGGAGGCACCTGATGTTCCTCCCTCATTGCTATTTCTCTCTATCCCTCTCCCTTCCTCTCTTTCTAAAACTCAATAAAAACATATGTTTTTAAAAAATGATAAGCCAGCTCAGGCTTCAAGTAGAGGTTGGGGTTGAAGCTGAAGGAGCCAGACCTTGAGGTCAAGCAGATCTAGTGTGATGATACCTGGGTTTGCAAGCTATTGTCATACGTGACATTAGGTAAGTCTTTTAACTGGTCTCTCTACCGCTTTGCTTTTCTTAGTTTTAAAATCAGATTGATACTTCTTCACGGGGTTATTGTGAGGAACTGATGAGGTAATAAATTCTCAGGAAACTGTGCTGGTCATCATTAAACCCTCAACCGCCCTCCTAGCACACACCCTCACTTCACAGCCCTCCCAAAAATGCAAGCTAAGAGCCTCATTTTCATAACCTCTTCCTGTGGTCAACAAAACTCTAAGAATGGTTCCCAAGATGCCACATCCTAATCCTGGATCCTGTGAGTCTGATGACACGTCCCTCCCAACACCGCTCTCATCCCACACGGCACAGTGACTGCGTTGTACTATAGGGCCCAGTTGACTTAAAATAGGGAGTAGGCACTTGGGTCTTTGAAGGCAAACAGCTCTCCCACCTCGGAGGGGAAGGGCACGTCAGAGAGTCTGGAAGTTTGAGAAGGGCTGGACACACTAGTGCTGGTTTGAAGGTGGAGGGAGCCACAATGAGAAGGAATGCTGAGTCTTAAGTAGCTGAGAGATGCCCCCAGCTGGCAGCCAATGAGTGAGGAATAGGAGGATCTCAGACCTATCGCTGCCAGGGACTGAATACTGCCAAGACCTCCATGACCTTGGCAGTGGATTCTTCCACTTCAGAGACTCCAGGTGGGAAGAAGGTAGCTCTGCAGACACTTTGATTTCATCTTTGTGAGAAGCAAGAACCCAGCTGCAGCAGGCCAGTCCTCTGACCTAAGGAACTGTATGGTAAGAAATGTGTGTGGTGCCAAGACCGATTTGGCTCAGTGGATAGAGCGTCGGCCTGCGGACTGAAAGGTCCCGGGTTCGATTCCGGTCAAGGGCATGTACCTTGTTTGCAGGCACATCCCCAGTGGGGGGTGTGCAAGAGGCAGCTGATTGATGATTCTCTCTCATCGATGTTTCTATTGTAACTCTCTATCCCTCTCTCTTCCTCTTTGTAAAATATCAATAAAATATATTTTAAAAAAAGAAAGGTGTGTGGTTTCAAGCCACTATATTTATGGTAATATGTTACATTGCAATAAACAACTGCTTCTGCAGAGACAGGAAGAGAACGAGACAGATAGAGACAGAGACAGAGACACAGAGCCTGGCCAAATGGAGGAAAATCAGCAATCAACAACTGGTGAGTCTGGATAAAGGGTATAAGAAACTTCTTTGTACTATTCTTGCAACTTTTCTGTAAATCTGTAATCACAGCAAAAAGGTTACAAGTAATTAAAGCACAGAGTAAAATAAAACCCTTTGGCATCTGTGTGACTGCCAGCAGATAATGCAAATTTATAAATTCTTCATTGAATTTTATTCAGAATGAATAAAATGCCTCAAATTCCTTTGGTAACTATATTTACAGGAACACGGGGTTGTCTGCTTCTGGTAGTCCTCAATGAAAAATCAAGTATCTAGTGACTTTGATAATAAATTATCAGGTCTGTCTCTGGCCGTATGTGGTCAAAAGGCTTCCCCTTTTAACTTTGGCATGACCATCTTTACTTAAAAAAGATGAACTCTGCCAGGATCTAACTGTAGGAGGTTCACCAATGTTATGGGGTCATGAATCTGAGAATATAGTATTGGACAAAAGCTGAATATCAATATGTGTTGTTGTTTTTTTTTTTTAAATAAAAGGATAATTCTTGTGGCAATGTCTAAAAACATATTTTAGACATTGATATTATACATTGATGAAGAGATATATTTTACAATAACACATATGATGAAGAGAGATATTTTACAATACCACAAAGACATCTTTCAGACCCACTCTGTTGAGTTTACAATGCAAAGTCTCTGAAATTACTACAGGCACAATCATGTCAATACCGACTCCATCCATCAGTGGCTTTCAGTGGTCCTTCTAAACAAAGGCAAACAAACATGGATAAGCAGACTCTACTCCTTATTGATTTCTCTGCACCATGTTTCCAGGAAATACATTTCAGAGTCTAGAAATAAGTCAAACACTGCTCAAGTTATGTTTTTTAAATCCTCCAGGTCCACTTTCGGTCAATTCTCTCAGTTCTGCATTTTTCATTAAGTTTCGAGGATTAACTTTCATCCTCATGCCTCCTGTCAATAGTAGCCTAAGATATTTTGACATTGATTATCAACATCAATTTCAGTTTGATGCCATCTGCTGTGCACTCTGGGATTTCAGCTTCCCTTTTCTTTTTCTTTTCTTTTTTTCCTAAGCTCATTTGAATTCCTACATCTCCTGATATGTAGGAACATTGTGATACTACAAAGCATTTAAAAAAAAAAAAAAAAAAGAAGAAGAAAATCAGATTGTATTTGAGTTTCACCCAACTTCTGTCCATGGAAAACCATCTTCCTTGCTCATAATAACTCATCAGTGGCCAAAGCACTAAAACTAGGGACTTGAATTACTATTAACTCTTTTTAGGGCTGAGGAACAAGATATGCAGGGAAAGCATAAGCCTTTTTCCCAAGAGGGCACTTTCAATTTTGGATTATAGTGATTTTTTTTTTTTGAAAATTCTTCTCTTATGGGTATGAATTTGCATCTCTGTAATTTCTAATTATTGGTCTTTGTTTGGCTTTTCATGTCCTCATGGGTTAAAACTAATCTCTCCTCCAGATGACTGAGCTTCTAATAAATGAAGACATCCTACTCTTACCAGTCCCCAGCTCCTCTCTTTTCCTGCTTCTTCAGAGTTTTCATAAGGCACCTCAACACCTGGTCACACTCCTGTGACTTTCGATGAGCATCAGCCTTAGAGGGCAGCCTGCACAACCCACACTTTTCACCTCTAACTGACATGCTATCCACTAGCATGGACTGCAACTCAAAGAAAGCTACACTGTTTGTTACAACTAATAGGTCTCTTCTAGCCTTTCAAATCCCGGAACAATCCAAGACGCTGGTAATTTCCTGGGGTCCTGCCACCTGAAGTACAAAACTTTACACAGTTGAGTGAAAATATAAAGCTGCAACTTTCACATTAAACATTGACTTAGGAGACTTTACTTAAACACATTAAAATGCTTTCTTTAGAAGAATGATAGTACCTTAATGTTTAGTCCTTTCATACATGAAATCTGAGTGGGTAAAATATGTATTGGTCCAGGAGTCTTTTTATATTTTAGTCATCGTAGGGTGAAGAGCCACAATGCCAGCTACCTATGTGTAAAAGGCAGCAGCAATGTTCATGGAACAGAACTGGAAAATTTTAACTTAGTATGAGCTGTTTTTGCATGTTGGAAAAAGTAGAGAATTTTGTTTTAGATAAAATTGCCCTTCCTGGCATTCTAAATAAGAATGATCACATACTTTGAAAAATAAGAGCTAGGGTTGCTTTTGAATATGTATTTAAAATTGTGATACAATAGAGAAATGTAAAAATAAAAAGTTTCTACCAAATGCAAATGTTCTCCTACTATACAATAGAAATTACCATTCTAGCTAGTTCTGCTTATAAGCTCCATTCATTTTTCAGAGGTTACTGCTTTCTTTCTAATGTCTCTCTGGAGTTGTGACCAGCTGTTCTTGTTACTTAAATGTTTGATAGGAAAACACCTGGAAATAAATGGCTTCCATGGGGAAATATGTTGCACCATTTGCCAAAAAGGAATTGGGACATAAAGAACTAAAAGTGAGTTACTTTGCTGCTCCATTAAAAAATAATAATAATAACATCGTAGGGTCCAGATTTCAAATATTTCAGAAATCTAACTTTCATAAAAGTTGGACCTTCAAACAGGGATGTTCAAGTCAGCTTGAATATTTTATTTTAATCCAATATGAATGCTATGGTTGACTTCAGCTGTTGTTGTTTTTTCCAATCCAATCTTAGATCTAACACTATAGCAGTATATGGCTAATGAATTAAATCTGCAGTACTTAATATGTACTTTAAATAAACACATTTTAGAGAACTGAAAAATTTTCTGCTTTGAACTTACTAGTACAATGAATCCCTTAGTCCCTGATACCAAGATTCTAACCCACTTCCTCTGTATTCCTTCTCTGAATCAACAATTCAAAAAATAGAACATAAGACAAAATTACAAACAAAAATAACTCCATGATAATTGGGCCTAGGATTTAATGGCTTATTCCTATGGTGAGATACAGTATCTCAAACAGATGCTGAATGTGAACTGGTATCCAATGATTTCACATTTATACAAACACACACACACACACACACACACACACACGATTCTATTATTGATGGAAATTTTCAGGAAGTACACATAACAGATTGCTAATGGCAGTTTCTTCTGGAGGTCAGAATTGCAAATAGGGATGGACAATTTTTTCTCGTTGGCATTTTTCAATGTATACTGTATGTTTAAAATAAACAAAGAAAAGAAAAAAACTAATTTTGCTCCTGATAGCCATGAAATAAAAGTTCTGTCTGTGAGTCAAAATCATGCCGCCATACTTAAGATTTCATAGATGATATCAAGTGCTTTCTCAAATGTCATCCCTCGAGGTCCTTGTGACAGCTCTGTACCACTAGTAGGGTAGATATTCTCATTTCCCTTTGACAGATTAATAAAATGGAGCACAAAGTCAGTTTACAGGCCTGAACAAGCAGTTGTTTCTTCTAAATCCTGCCTCCAAAACAAAGCATCCAACCTTGCTGGAACCATTTCATTCAGAAAGTGCTCAGTGAACACTGAAAAAGTGTACCAGGAAACAGAAGGAAATCAATGTGTGTTTCCTCATCTTTCTAGAGATGCACCATAGAAAAGATGGAATAAACTCAGGTAGTTATTTCTGATCGAGCAAGTTTTACCACCTCAGTGTATTCTGAAAGGCAGTCGCCGCGGCCAACGTGAGTGCTTTCAGAGCTTCGGTGATTGATGATGATTATTGCTGTTATTTGCTTCTTATCTTCTCACTTCAGGTTAGAAATGTTTTAAATTAGTTTCCTAGTTTTTTTCCACATATGCCTGCATTCCTGGGCAACCCCTCACTCTGCCCCTTAATATCCTGTCAGGCTTTCAATCGCACAAAGATTTATTATGTCTTCATGTGTCATGATTCACCGTGCAATTTGTGTTGTCTGTGACTATTCTGAAATAATCAGAATGCATTTATTGTGTTACCTGGATAACAGATCTCAGTAACGGCATAATCTGATTAGGGCATCACTCAAGCTTATCATACACCAAATAGATCTTGAGCACCAACTGGCATTTTGCATGGTGGCACGGCTAATAAAATGCCAGAAAGCCTCTGGCTTCAGAGAAACAAGGCAAATAATACCACAGAGATTAATTACTTATTTACTTAAACAGCACTAATGTAGCAGCTGCCACAGGACTTACTGTAGCCATGCACTGACTATATATCCATGACACTCTTTGTTGACACTTTATCACAAGTCAAAAAGGGCAAGTGCAAAAACAAAAAAAAGTGTATGTCTTCTCTGTGCCAGGCCCTCTGGGACAGAGCATGAGAATTGAAGTCATACAATCCAATAAAACATTATCCCTGTCTTCAAAAAATGCACGGTCAAATTTGGGCGAAATGCACAAAAAGAGCAGATTTCAATAAAGCAGGATCATTGCTCTGATGGGGACCAATAAGGATGCTTTGGATGTGGAGTGAGTAGTGGTCAGAGAAAGTTTCCCGGAGAAGATGGTACTTGAGCAGAAACTGGAAGGGTGAGTGAGGACGGACAGATAGCAGTGGTCATTCCACAGGTAACTAATTTTCCTCTCTGAAACTTCTAGACATTTCTGCTGCCTCTATTAAGTTAAGAATGCTAAAAAGAAAAGAATGCTGATTTCCTCAGACTCAAACACACACACACACACACACACACACACAAGCACAAACCCAAACTAGGTACTATTAAAAGATTAAAGTTGTCATGTGAAAATGCTATCTCTTTTGGGGCTTTAATAGGCAAATGCAGAACTCTTAACTTTATTGGTCTCATTACCTTAGGAGAGTCAGAGGAAAACTAAGGCTGTGATCACAAGGAGAGCATATTAAACCCTGTGGAGGCTGGCAGCCAAGGAGCAGAGCTCTGAGAATGTTCTCTCCAAATCCAACATCTTACATGAGGCAGGAGCTTACATGTATCCAGCAAAGATTAGCAAAGTGCATCCAATAATGAGCTCTCCCTAAAAAAATGAAAGACATCTAATAGCAAGCTAAATATCAAAAGAGCACATTTTACACATCATAACCTGTAAAAAGTTTATTTCAGGGTGAAGAGTTTTATGTATACATATATATTCTAATATATTTGAGCTATTAGAAGAATTACACGTCCACGAGGCCATATTCAATGATAATATTCTGTTTCATAATTATGGAGTGATAAACATTTCATAATAGAAGATTTGAATATTATTAATCCACATGATTTTCACTTTAATCTTCCTGAAATTCTGTGGTCATATTCCATCAATTTAAAAATCAGACTTTATCAGTATAATCAATTCTAAGGTATAAATCAATTAGCACAACTTAGTGCGTCCAAGTTCATTGTTCACTCTGAATTGCAAATAGTTTAATATTACAAAAACTCAGAGGAGAGGATAAGAAATGATGAGATCTTAGGCTTGAAAGGAGATAAGGGCCTGATCATGTAGTTCCCTGTGTATCCTCTGTTCTCAAAGCAAAGTGGGACCAAAATGTAGTGTGGCCAGGAGAGGGATACAATTTCAGATGAGTGTGTTAGAATGACTGGCTTCACACCAACCTGGAGAAAGGGCTAGAAAGAGGTAAAAAAAAAAAAAAAAAAAAAGCCAAGAGAGAGACAGACTATTTCATCCATTGTAGTACCAGTAAGAATAGAAGAGAAGATTGCTCAAGAGATGAAATGTGAAATATTGAGGTGAAAGGAAGAATCAAGGGGCAAGATCAAGGTGGCCACCATGTTCCTGCTTGACTGACCTCCTGAAATAATGAAAATCCTAGCCACAAGACAGTTCTCTCATTAGGCGGTTGACATTACATCCGGGTCTTAAAGGCTGAGGAGGGACTACACGTGTGGAAATGAGGAAGATGGCAGAGCTAAAGAGAGCAGTCCCCAGGCGGGTCCAAAATAATGGAAGAAAAGCACTTTTAGATTTGTGAACCATCGTTAAACCTCATAACTCAATAACTCATCGTTAAACCTCATAACTTCATAGTTAGATTTGTGAACCATCATTAAACCTCATAACTCAATTACTCTGTACAAGACACTACTAGTAAAATCCAAACCCTCAGAATATTCCACTGGGAAGGGAAAGGATAACAAGATGCTCCCCCAGGCCCTACCCTGAGTTTACCCTGTATGCTGCTGCCCCACTCTTCCTACGTCTTTTCTCAATTGGAAAATCATAATTGGAAGCCTATCCAAGACAGCTACAAGAATGAAGTTCAATCAACTCAACTGAGAAGAACTGGGAAACCAGAGCCAGGGAGAAGCAGCAGCTTCTTAAACAAACAGAAAATATATGGTTCCTCGAAACTACAGAGACATAAGAACTTTTGCAGATTAACACAGTCCCCTGTGAAGAAGTGCTCTTACAATTAGTCATGTTAAATTGCCAAGGTACGTTTTCAGCAGGAGCCCACAGCTGCCCCGTCTCAGCGCCAGGGAGTGTTATTTTTACTCTTACAGTTACAACAAGATTCTAATTACCGAAACTGCCAATGTCACCTTAATTACAGTCTTATTTAATGATCTTATTGGGCACTGTGGTATGATGAGGGATTTTTAAAAAATAAAATGCAGTACAGAAGGGGAGGAGGACTTAGCCCCCAGGGTATTAGCATGCAGCTCACTGAGGGGGAGGGAAGCATAGACTTAAGAAAAGTTAGCAAAGAGTTCCAACTCCAGTTCACAGGGAATGTTGTTAAAATTTACATTTGGCATTTGTTGTTACGGAGGTTAAAAAAAAATAGTGCATTTTACAAATGCAAGTGCATGCTTTTACAGTGAGACACTACTGGAAATAATAATCGTTGATACTTGTGATTCTCAGCACACACCGGATGGGTGGGAAGGGCCTTACCTGTGCTAAGATTTGCACATTTCCTGAGTGCCCACTGTCTGACTGTTCCAGGCAAACCCCAGGAGCTTGCAATTCAATAGTGAGAGTAAGTGACAAAGACATCCATTAACTGCACATCCACAGCTGGATGCTAAACAGCCTCAAATGGTGGGAGTGCCTAGTGATTGTAACTACTACAGTTAATCAAAACTAGGCTTCCTATTGTAATGTAAATAGTAAAAAAAAAAAAAAAAAAAGCTCAATACGAAATCCACCTTAGAAAATGTCTCTTTCATCTCCTTCATTCTGTTGGCAAGGAGAGTGGGGCTCAGAGGTCAGGGCTTTCTCAAATTGCACAGTAAATTGGTGACAGAGCTGACATTATAATCCAGGGACTCTGAGACTCAACGCTGCCCAGGGTCAAATCTCGAGCAACTTCCAGAAGAAGCTAAGGAAGAGAAATGTGAGCGTCTGTGTGTGGCAGAGGTGGTAAATATAGGCGGATATCCTTTTGCCAATACTATTCCAACATGCCCGAAGACATGGCTCCAGTACGTGTCATGATTTGTTATGTAAATAGGAAAGTGACACAGAGGATGGGAGAAAACAATCAGAATAATGAGGGAAGAGGGCTATGAACAATTTATGGAGAACCACATCCAGAGACCTTAATTTCAAGAAATAACTGGGAGCCATTTCAAAATTACCCCCCAAAGAACTGCTTTATATAATTAAAGCGTGTTTTGTTGATAAATCTTGCTCCTACAAGTAGGGTAGATTCAAAAAAGCCAGAAATAGGGCTGTCCCTATCATCTGGGAATCACCTCAGGGAATGCTGGGAACCAGAAGGAAACAGGAACCACAGGAGAATCGGGTGGTGGAATGAATAGGATCTGCAGATTTCACTCGCTATTCAAGGACAAAAATTATTTTTTTTAAATCTTGCAATATAAGTTTGTGAGTCAAATAAAACATTGGTAGTGAAAATTTGGATTTTTGGAAGAAGAAAATAAACTCCGTCTTTAATATACTTTATTTTAGACTAGTAGCCTCGCGCACGAATCAGTGTGCAAGTAGCTTGCTGCCACTTGCTTCAGCTGGCCACCAGCCCACCACTGCTGGTAGCTCGTGCCCCACCCTCCTGTGTGCCATTGGTCATTACACCTCAGGGCATAATGGATAATTAGCATATTCCTCTCCTTATATAGGATGGCAGTGGGTCTCCCAGGTGGTAAAAAAGAAGAGACAAAAATTCAATAACAGTACTGGTCAGGACCTGATACAGAAGGTGAGAGAGAGAGGAGAGCGCGCCACATATTGAAGGGAGGAAAAAAAATCTCTTCAAAAGCCTGAATTCCTCTACCCAGTAAAAAAATACAAATGGTCTAAGCTTAACTTGTCAAATGGACAAGAAGTATTTTGGTCAAAATATCATTTATTTTACACTGGTAGCTCTTAAAAATTGGAAAATGATACAGGTCTTCTCTACACTAATCTGATACTAAGGAATCATCCTCAGGATTATCAGATATCGCCTGTAGCTCCATGAGGCTAATGTTCTCTTTATGGGACATAAAGCTGCCTTAGCATCAGGCTTATTACAGAAGGCAGCTTGAAGAGACATATTTGCCCTGCTTAAGCTTTTAAAAACTTATAAAAATAGCAAGCGCATCTCATCTGGCTCTGGTGAAATAACATCCCCGAGAAGAAAAAGCATTTCAACAAGCCTGGAAAACAAATGCCTCCCCGGAGACCTGGCCTCTCTTGGCAGACTTTTTGTCAACGCTCTTGGGGAGTTTTATGTAGAACCAGATGGGGCAAATTCTGTCTTTTATTGCCTTAGCCTCTAATTGATGGGTTTCCGGAGAGAGCCTGTCTCCTAACGTGCATGAAACCATCTTCCTCCACACTCCCTTACGTTCTTTTCAAGAGCTTTGTTTTCCGAAGTCTACCCCACTGACAAGAGTGGAATCTGTGCAATTCCAGTGAACAAATCACTCTACAAATATTTTCTACAATGAGCCGCCTCTTAAAAATCCATGAAGGCATTGATAGTGGTCTACTTTTCTCCGTGGAATTCAAATGGCTGCAAATTGGTGAAAGTTTAGATAAAAGTTGGAGATAAATCCAGCCATTGGGATCAATGAGTGAAAGCATGCTTAAAATCCAACCTCTGTACCCAAATCTTACCTTTCAGGAGAAGCTAGCCTATGTCAATGTCCTTTCTCTCTATCACTGGACAGAGTTGTCTGATTTGTTCTTCCCCTCAACCTTACTGTTCAACTCAGCCTACAAGGGTGGGGTAAATAATTATCACGGAAGCCTCCAAGTGGACACAGAAAAATGCATACAGAGTAAACGCCATCTATGCCCAGCTCCTCCCCATGGCACTCAGCACTGCTGTACCTGCTGAAGGTGCCCGATTGCTCTGGGCCCCCAAAATTGAAGATGAAAGTGCTGGGGAGCAAGGGTGGAACGGAGTTGGAGGATAAATGACCCATCTTCACTGTTCCTTGGTTGAGTAATTCTGAGGTCTGGCACTGATTCCTATTGGCTTCCTTCTTCTCCCTGCCTCACCCTATCCATGCCTCCTGGAATCATCTTCCAAACAAACATCGGCAGCCTAAGTCTGCTCTGGGTCAACTAAAATAGGTTATTACTACATAAGTGCAAAGAAGCGTAGTTGAGGAACAGATCAGGGGATATGGATATTCCCTGATAACTGGCACACCCGATAACATCCCTAATAGTAGAATCCTAAATAGGCAAGAAGCAATCCAGAGTGAGTATAAGTGCTGGCCAATCCGCTTTCTCCCTTACCACCAAAGAGGATTCTTGTGAGCATAGTTTTGAATTTCCTCTAGCCATGCCTTCCTTTTGTTCACATGTCACAGGTAATCGAAAGCAGCCACGAGTGTGTTTTCAGTCAAATCAAAGCCAGGCCGAGGGCTTTGATGACAGCATCTTTCAGGAGATACTTTCTTTGAGACATAGTGTAAACTTCAGATTTGATCTTCAAATCACTGTATCTTCCTGGAACCTGCTTGATTCACCAACTAGGATAGAAATTCATTTGTAAATAAGATCATTTGAAATCTAAAAACTTACATTAGTTGCCATTTTATCTTCGCATAAACAAGCAAGATTTATGTAAAATCTAAGCTGTACCCTTCACAAGTATGGAAGCAAACAAGTATCAAAGACTTTGGTTTACATACTACTGTGTTTCCCTGAAAATAAGACATCCTCCAAAAATAAGACCTACTTACAGGTTTCCTTCTGAGTGAAATATAAGGCATCCTCCCAAAATTAAGGCCCCCCCCTAGGCTAAACATGAGAGATTTGGTCCACTGATTCTGAAAGAAATGGAGTCACAAGAAATTCACCAGGAAATTCAGGAATTGGATTGTTATGATGATGTTCCAGAAGATGATGACGTGATTGTCATTGAATAAATGAGTCAATTCTTGATACTGTAGGATTCACAGTTTGTCTGGTTTGTGTTGACAACTACCGTACTACAGTACTGTATACAGGTAATAAATTTCCTTTATTTTCATTTAACAATAAATGTGTACTGTATTCTTCTTCATGGAAAAATAAGACATCTCCTGAAAATAAGACCTAGTGCATCTTTGGGAGCAAAAATTAATATAAGACACTGTCTTATTTTCAGGGAAACAGGGTAGTATATTTGTAGTTCCGTGTTAACTTCAAAGTACATAAACTTCATCAGAAGTTAACACAAAACTAGAAGTATATATACACCGAAGTCTTCCTTATACAGGTGAGTTTTTGGAACATTGTTTCACATTATCATCAGAAATTTACCATTTATCAAGAAAATTAGACTGCCCTCCAGCTGCTGGTCGATAGAATGGACCGCGGAGCAATTTCCGTCCTAATGCCTGATTATGTGCTCTTCCTCAAGGACGGACTCAGACTCTCACAGCTATGGCTTCTTCTTCCAACTCTTTTCCCCTCTGGCTACACTTCACAATCAAAGTAAAGTTTGTCTGCTTAATTTCATACCTGCTTTGCTCAATTCATTTATCAGCTTTTGGCTGATCTCGTTCCAAGTGGCAGATATTTGGGCGTAAATATTTTCTATTCCACGTATAATATGTGGCCTGGGGTAATGTGCATCAGAGATGGCATTAAGCTATGTGAGATGATGGACTGTTTTCCTTCACATTACCTTCCTCCAGGTAAACTACTCTGTTAGATTAGTAACTGGTTTTCCTTGATTTATTTTTGAAGGTTACTCCATATTCCTTTACGCGGTACTTTTCTATGAATTATGCATGCTGTTAAGGTCCAACACCCAGCAAAGGCTGTGGACCATAATTTCTCCACTTATAATTTATATTGTACCACCAGAAATGACTTCAGCTTCTAAATTTTTCATTCAGAAGATATAGCTTGATACTCCAATGGGAGATTTTGGAGCTACCCGGTAATGTTTTGGCTTAGTGCTGTTAATTTTGTTTCAAACTTGGTATTTCCCCATGTTTTAATTACAAATGTTCTGTACAAACTGAGCATAAACACATAAAACCTATGCTGACCCCAAAACAGAAAAGATCTAAAACATGAGTGTTACAGGCATACCTCAGGAATATTGCGCATTCAGTTCTACACAATCGCAGGATAGTGAATACCACAATAAAATGAGTGGTAACCTTTTTGCTGATGGAGGGTCTTGCCTCCAATTTATTAAAAACAAACAGCTGAGACCAGTTTGCCTCAGTGGATAGAGCATCAGCCTGTCGACTGAAAGGTCTCAGGTTTGATCCCGGTCAAGGACATGTACCTTGGTTGTGGGCACATCCCCAGCAGGGGGTATGCAGGAGGCAGCTGATCGATGTTTCTAACTCTTTATCTCTCTCTTCCTATCTGTAAAACCTCAATAAAATATATATTTTAAAAATAAATCAATAAATAAAAATAAAAACAAACAAAAAACATCTGTGAAGCGCAATAAAGCAAAGCACAAAACAAGGTATGTCTGTACTAATTCTTTTCTATCTGAAGCAATAAACTAAGTTGAGAATTAAAAAAAAAAAAAAGAAGAGATGTGAATGGAAACAGAAAAAGGGATTAGAAGAACCTGAATGCTAGAGATGTTAGTTTTTACCATCATGTTGTCCTGTCTTATCAATCACATCTCAATACTGTTTTGTTGAACTTGTCTCCTTTATTGCTTCAGTGAATTTTGTTTTAGCCTGTCCCTCTTTCTCCCTGTCCATGTAATTTTCTCTTTTAGTTATTAGAATCATAGCCAAGAAGAATAGGAAGGTGACGAAACGGGTTTGGCTCAGTGGATAGAGTGTCGGCCTGCAGACTGAAAGGTCCCAGGTTTGATTCCGGTCAAGGGCATGTACCTTGGTTGTGGGCACATCCCCAGTAGGAGGTGTGCAGGAGGCAGTTGATCGATGTTTCTCTCTCATCGATGTTTCTAACTCTCTATTCCTCTCTCTTCCTCTCTGTAAAAAATCAATAAAATATATTTTTTTTTTAAAGAAAAGAAAGAAAAGAAAAGAATAGGAAGGCCTTGGGGAACCCCGCCCTCTGACCAGCGGCATTGGTATCACTCAGCCCCATCCCATCCCAGAAACCTTCAGGGTGGGACACCTCTGCTGTAGTCAGTCCTCTGGGGGATTCTGATAGGCGTTTGTTGGAGACTTCCCAAAACTAATCCAAGAGTTCCATCCTAGGCACTGCCTCGGGTTATCCCCGGTCATCTTTTACACCAGCAGCTGCTTGTGGGGTAGCTGCTTCCTACAGCTGTCACCTGGCAACAGCTTGTCTCAGTTGCCCTAGTTATGTTTTGCTTTCCTCCTGAGCTCCAGGCACCTGGGATGTCTTTAAAAACCAGCCTATTCCTCATATCCCCACAACATGCCATGTGTATATAGGGGTAGTCTCCATGCCAGTGGGGATGAGAGGTGACAGACATTTCTGTATTTGATCCTTAGAATGGAAATTCTAAGGCACACTCTCAATGGCTCCCCATGATGTGGTGGCGAACTCAAATGGGGACATTTTTCACGCCACCCTCTTTGTGTTACAGTCCTGCTGGTTATCCCCTTTCCCTGTGATCACTTCCCAAGACAAACTGTTTGCATGTATAGCAGGGTGGAGGAATCTAGCCTAAGAAGTAAACTCCTATTTTAAAGACAAAACAACTTACTATCATTGGAGTTCCTGTGTAGGTGAGGGGAAAAACACACACACACACGCACACACACACACACACACACACACACACGAAAGTCCTCTGGAGAAAGGGAAGGGAATCCCATAGCTTCCATTAAGGGATTGGGTTGGTTGTATTTTTTTTATCACTTTTCTCAAAAAAGGGAGTGCTGGCCGAAACTGGTTTAGCTCAGTGTTAGAGCATCGGTCTGCGGACTGAAAGGTCCCAGGTTCGATACCTGTCAAGGGCATGTACGTTGGTTGCGGGCACATCCCTGGTAGGGGGTGTGCAAGAGGCAGCTGGTGGATGTTCCTCTCTCATCCATGTTTCTAGCTCTCTATCTCTCTCCCTTCCTCTCTGTAAAAAATCAATAAAATATAAATTAAAAAAAAGGGAGTGCTGCATCCTTCAATAAAGAAAATAGAAAATTGCATGCAGTTCCAAGGATATCAGTCTTTAGCAATCCTGGAATGGTTTTGCACCTCTCTATAGGAGTGGGGGTGTTTAGTAACAGGGTGGTAACAACTGGTGACTCACTGGATCCATGAAGCATTACTTCTATTCAAGTGTGTGTGTGTGTGTGTGTGTGTGTGTTGGGGGTGGGTGGTTGGGAAGAATGAAATAGCCTTTCCTGATCCTAAAAAGAAAGTAAACTCCAGTAAAAATTTAATTAGGAACAGAAATGGCTGGTATAAACCTTGCTATTAACTTAATGTATCACAAAATGACTTCCCCTACATATGTTTTGTACCTTATTTTCTAACATCTGTGGTATGATTATAATAATAAGCTTCTTAGAGAAGGAAATATTTTTCTATTCTGAAACTTATTTTGCCCTCAATCATGAATATTGCTTCAAAATTCATATTTATATTTTATTTTATAAAGTTATTTTCCAAACACCTTTCAACCTACCCATAACGCACATATTTTAAAATCAACACACTGAAAAACATTACGCTTAAATCCATATGATAGTGCCATTAAGGTAATATTCTATTGTGTGGGGTTTTTTTCCCTACCTATATACAACATTGTTTTAAATACACATAGTATCTCTGAAAGAATTAGTATTTTTTTGTCATTCACTTTTATGAAGACAGGGTTTTGGAACAAAGAGTAATTTTACTTCAATAAGTTATACATAAATTATGCATTCCAATAAATTTAAATGTTCTCCTTTCATTGTTTTTCTTGTAAAATATTCCACTTTTTACATGTTCCCTAAATTAGTAGAATTAAAGGATATGAATCGCAAATTTTAAAGTTGCAGGAAAATGTGATCATTTAAAGGTTTAATTAAGTTCTTGGTGTGTGTTTTTAAATTAATTTCTTCTCTTGGAGGACTTCACAATTAAATTTTAATTCCAGTGATAGTCTCTGGAGGAATCGCCCAAAGTTTATAGAATGTTCTTTCTCTGTCAGATAACCATTAAGTATATATTTGACATTTTGACTGAGCCTCTACCACAAAAAAGTTGAGAATCGCTACTGACAGGAGATAAATGAGGCTGGTGTAGGAGGTTTTATGCAGATAGGATTAAAAAATGACTGTCTCATTTTCCCGGCTAAAGAAAGTCCCTTCAAGTCTAGCTAGAGGTGTCAGTATGACACATGTATATTTTATAGAAGCCAAGTTGACACAGAAGTCAATTACACACAACACACACCAACACACACGTGTAAGTATATATCCCTTATAACTTACAAAAAGCTATTTAGGAAAGTTTATTTCTATCACAAGAAAAAGTGGAGTTCCTTTGTTGCCACAGATGTTATAAAGTGAATCCCGTCATTTTAACAAATATTATAATGTTGCTTTAAACCTTTCCTTAAAGGTGTATGCTTGGTATGTCCTTACAGTGGATGCTACTGATGTATAAAAGGGAAGGGACCTTGATTCAGGCAATGACATAAATGAATCTTAAATGCATTTTGCTAAATGAAAGACACCAAACCCAAAATGCCATTCATAAGACGCTCTGGAAAATGTGAACACTAGGGAAGGTAATATGATTCTAAGGGCTTGTTGTGGAAGGAGGGGTGGTCTGCAAAGTGCATACACAGCACATGCTACTTTGATGATAAATACACAACCCTATGCATTTCTACACCACAAGGAATGAACTTAACTATGCGAACTTCTATAAAAAGCTTTATTGATGCATAATTAATAATATACAAAGAACTGAACATATTTAATATGTATAATTTGATGAGTTTGGACATAGGAAAATTTCCATGATATGTCACTACAATCAAGGTAATAGACATATCCAACACTTCCCAAACTTCAAGAAATCAGCCGAGATACTGAGGGATCCCAGAATGGAAGACAGATGGTGACAAATGACTCTAACTACATGTAGAAAGCAGAATTACAACATGGCCCCTGGATGTCCGACTCTAACCCTGGGACTGTGAACACGATGAGATTTCACACCCATGACTATATTATGTTACATGTCAATGGGGATTTTTCAGATATAATTAAAATTACTAATCAGTTGACTTTTGGTAAATCAAAAGAGAGAGTTTCCAGATGGATCTAATGAGTAGTTTCAAAGCAGATTTTTATCCAGTTGGGAGCAGAAGTTAGATTCTACGTGGAAGGATTCACTGCTGACTTTGGAATTTGACGGAGCTATCTATGCACAAGGCTCAGAGAGTAACTTCTGGGAGCTGAGAGTGGCCTGGCCGACAGCCAGCGAGGAAATGAAGATTTTACTCTTCTAGCTGCAAGAAACTGGCATCTGCCAACAATGGGAATGATCCTGGAAGTGGGCTCTTCCCCAGAGCCTCCAGTCAAGAGTCCAGCACAGTGAACATCTTGATGTCTGCCTTGTGAGGAGCTAAGCACAGAGCCCAGTGGAGTCCACCTGGACTTCTGACTGAGCCAACTGTGAGTTAATAAATGGATTTTCTCTTCAGTCACTAGGCTGTGGTAAATTAGCACAGCAATAAGAAAAACTAATACACTGCATTACAAAGGGATGGCTTATCCTCACTGGAGGGGGTGGGGGGTGATGATGAGCTGACCTACATAACTTAGGAAAACAGTGTCCTGACTGGACACTGAAGATTAAAGACAAAAAGAACTGCACATAAACACTACACTCTAATGTGTAATTTTGTTTCTCACAAGAGAATAGGCTAGCAGTTCTGCAAGTACTTTCTATGCATGCTAGGATTAAACAAGTAAAATCATTTGTGCATCATGGGAGCCAGATTTCTCACCATCCCAAAAACAAGTTACTCACCAGAAAGCAAGGGGGGAAGGCTAGAATGTGGATTCAACATAAATATAAATGTAAGCTCATGTTTATAGGTAGATACGGAAATAAAAACAGATGTGTATGTATACTAGCACTTGAGTTAGTAAAACACTTCCTAGCTCTGGTTGCTGAGTGAGCCTAGGATCAGTGATGACCCAGTAGTAGCAATGAGCATACCTAGTAGATAAATCTTCATTTCTAAACACCATTTTCTAATCAAAGGAATCAGGGCTCTTTGAAGAAATGGTTGATTTTGAACTGAGGCATAAAATATACACAAAGAGCCTGGAAAATCTTACAGTGCCAGGAAATAAGAAAGTGCTTGAACAAAACAAGATTTAAAAAAAAAAAAAAAAAAAAAGGCCAGACAATGTGGCTCAGTGGTGGAGAGTTGACCTATAAACCAGGAGGTCACAGTTCAATTTCCGGTCAGGGTACAAGCCCAGGTTGTGGGCTCAATCCCCAGTGTGAGGCATGCAGAAGGCAGCTGATCAATGATTCTCTCTCATTATTGATGTTTCTATCTTTCTCTCCTTCTCCCTTCCTCTCTAAAATCAATTAAAAAAATTTTAAATGAATGGGGGAATATTACAAGGAACCAAAGACAACTGAACAATCTCACAGTGGCCAAAATTGAAAAACTTCAGCAGTAAAATAAATATTGATATTACTGGGCTAAAACCCAAATCAGAAAATGAATATCCATGAGTCTCTATTGATGTTAATGAATGATTGAATGAATGAATGAATGAGGATAAAGAAATCATCTACCCCACAGAAGAACTCTGGGTAATAAATGTACTAGGAATTAAAGAAAATGGAAAAGCACCATCAGAACACCACCGTAATCATTGCTGCAGGTAGAAATCCAGGAATAACGCTAAGGTTAGTAGCTATAATCTTTCAGAGAAACACAGTGCCTGCATGACCTCCAAGCATCTCCAACAAAATATTTATTAGTTAATGGAACAGTTTTAACCTAAACCCACAACATCTTTGATGTTCTTCCATGTGGGAGGTACACCTTGATCATGTTCCCTGTGACTGTGGGCTGGACTTAGTGAACTGCTTCTAACATATCCTGGAAAGCAAAAAAAAAAATAGTAACTGAGGTTGAGAAAACGGGCAGCTCCCACTTTAACCAGATGACTGAGGCCATGTTCCTTGTTTCTCTCACACTGGTATCAAAGACTGGCTTTGATTTTCACAGAGATCTATCCTATATGAAAAATAATAATAATAATAATAATAATAATAATAATAATAATAATAATGAAAAATATTCTGCTATAAGCTTTTTGAGCTACTTATTGTGATGGTTAATTGTATGTGTCAACTTGACAAGCCTAAGGGATGCCCAGATACCTGGTAAAACATTATTTCTGGCTGTGTCTGTGCGCGTGTTTCATTTGACTCAGCAGACTGAGTAAAGGGGTCCATCCTCATCACTGTGAGTAGGCATCATCCAATCTTTGGAGGCCTGATGGGACAAAATAAGTCAAAAGAAGAATAACTTTTCTCTCTTCTTGACCCAAGACGTCCTTCTTCTCCTGCCCTTGGACTTCGCAGATCCTAGTTCTTAGGCTTTGAACTGCAGGACTTACACCACAACGTCTACCCCTGGTTCTTGGACCTGCAGACAGACTGAATGATACCCTGCATCGCGAGTTTTCAGAGGGCAGACTTCTCGGTCTCCATAACCATGTGAGCCAATGCCTATCACGTCTCCTCTTAGGCATATCTCTATATGTTTCTATTGGCTCTGTCTCTCTGGAGAACTTTGACAAATACACTTATTTTTACATACCACCCTGCTTGGTCTTCATTTTTCCTACACATAAATCTGAATCTGAGTGCGGGAGATCCACAGCCCGAGTCTGTGAAATCACAGACATCTTGCAATTACTGCAGAAACATATGTATATGGGCATATTTTTTTTTTTCTGAAGAGAAATTTCATTCCGGCTCAGTTCAGGCATCAAACCTCTCAAAATGTTAAAAACCAGTAGTCTGGAGAATAGCCATTTTTTGCTTTATTTATCTCTGTAGACAACCTAATGTTTTTGTAGAGAAAATACTTGATGCTTAATGTGGAAAAAAATGACTAAATAAATGAAAGCTATAAAGTAGTTTAAATCGCTTGGTCCTTAACGAAAATAATGATTCTATCTGGATTTGAGAAATAAATGATTCTCTCAATTTGAGCTTTCAGTTAAGCCAAAGTAACTGTAGCTACCACCATTTATAGGCAATGAATTTATAATTCAACATGGAATTTTCTTATGTATAATTTTATCCTTATAAATAGAGTAGCCATGCATCCCAGTTTATCCCTGCTGTCCCAGCAGTGTTTCCTCCTGTCTGGTTTGGCATTTGTCTGGGTTGTTTTGTTTTTTTTAATACTTTACTAAGGTATTATTTTAATATTTGCACTCACAGAGGCTAAGCTAGATTTGGGAGAGCTGCACTTTGTCCTTTCAGCTTCTGCCAGAGCCTGCAAATGAAATGTCTGAGTCACAGGTGCAGGAAAACAGAAGTTTACTCAAATAACCTCTCTCTTTTCTGAGCACTTTACAGACATGACTTAATTATCACCTCTTTCTCAAGGACAGCACACGGGGCATTTGCTGATAAAATTAAGTTGCTCTATGACAGGAGCAGCCAGGGCAGGGACCCCAGAGGTCTTGGGCAGTGATGAAAGGAGAGCAGGTCACTGCTCCTGCTGGTCACTTGGTGTACAAGGTAAGCTGTGCAGTGGTTTGCTCCACAGCTTGTGGGGAGCAAAAAGCCTCCAGGCCAACAGGGGGCAGTAGGAAGCATGGGAAATTAGGTTAGGCCAACAATTTTCAACCTTTTTCATATCTTGGCACAGATAAATTAATTACTAAAAGTCTATGGCCACCAGAAAAAATTACATTTTTACCAACCTGACAAGTAGAAAGGAATAATTTTTATTAATTTACACACGATGGGTAATTTTGAGTTGACTGTTGTCATTTTTTTGTTGTTGTTGTTTGACAATCTTAGGCAGTGGTCGGCAAAACACGGCTCACGAGCCACATGGGGATCTTTTGTCCCTTGAGTTTGGCTCTTTCACAAAATACCACGTGTGGGCGCGCACGTACAGTGCGATTGAAACTTCGTGGCCCATGTACAGAAGTCTGTTTTTGGCCTCTGCGAGTCTACTTTGAGCCACATGAGGCTCAAGAGCTGCAGTTTGCCAACCACTGATCTAAGGGATAAGAGGTCAGTGCCCCATTAGGTATTGCATGTTTTAAAAATTCTCTGGCACACTGATTGAAAATTGCTGCGTTAGGCCATTATAGGTTAGATATGTGAAATAACTCTGCAAAGACTTAACAGTCTGGTACTCTTGCTACAGAGACTTTATTATTAATTGTGTGTACAAATCTATTTTATTTCATTTATATATTTTTATATTTTTTTATTTATTTCAGAAAGGAAAGGAGAGAGAAAGAGAGATAGAAACATCAGTGATGAGAGAGAATCACTGATCAACTGCCTCCTGCACATCCTCTACTGGGAATTGAACTCACAACCAGGGCATGTCCCCTGATTGGAAATCGAATCTTGACCTCCTCACTCACAGGTCATCCACTGAGCAACACCAGCAAGGGCTCATTTAGATGTTTTACTGTTTTTTGTTATGCTGTGAAATTTTTGGCACACACACACAAAAAAAATGCATGTTAAACTTTAAAATAATGAAATTTGATGTTGAATAGATAGTATCCATATCTCACAAACACAAGAAAACCAGAATACACAAATTTGCATCTATATCAAAGTCAGCTGCTATTTTAAGAAGACAATGTCCAAAATCACTAGTCCTTGTTCAGCTGTAGAAAGTGTTGGACTTTTCATTAGATCAAGTGACTTTCCCCCTACATTAATTTTGTTTAGTTTGATCCCAAATATCTTCTGAATACATAAAAAGTGTAATGGTGGCTGCTATTGTAATAAGTTAGCTCCATTTGCAAAATAATAACCATAATAATTATTACTGTAAGAACAACAAAAACAGCTCACACATTAAATGATACCATAATATAACTAAACTATCACAATTCAAATAAAAATTATTTATTAATACATTTCAATAAACATTTTGATTTTTCATACAGTTACTGACACCAGATTTAGGCTTTGGGAAGTTTATTTCATGGAAAGTAGAACACCTGTTGTGTAGATGCTAATCAGTAAAATTCTCTTTTGAAAAAATATTTGATTTTGTAGCAGTAATTCCGATAGAAATTTTGATGGAACACAGCATCACAATAAAAGCCATGTCCTTAATAAACTAAAAAGATCTATAGATTAAAAATGTATTTAAATTTGGCATTTATCACACATATCAATCATTTCATTCATGTGCTGAAACTTGGCAGTGTATCTCATCAAATTGGCAACCTACTAAGCTGCATTTGGAAGCTCCGGAGACTCCCGAGGACTTGCAGTTATTGATGTGAAGTTTACAAAGAGACTGATAATGATATTCACGCTCACGAAATAAAGGGAAGACCCAAACTTACAGAGGAGATCTAAAATGCAAATATAATTTAATTTTGAAATTCTAAAAAGTGTTTTAGAACATGCCAAATTCCTATTTATAAGTGGGTGGATATTATAGCCTATCTTGAAACTATATTGAGAAAGCTTACAATTTGGTGAAATTTTTCAATATGGTGACACATTCAAAATAATCATTAGTAGAAACAACTTGCTGACAAGTTTAGTTATAAATATGTTTGACAAAGAAAAGTGTATGCAGGCAAAGAGCCAGTGTCTCTGACAATATTTGGGCTGAAATATTTATGTCTCAATGTGAAACAAATAGATTTGAGAATATTACCCATTTAGCAGAGTTTGCCCTGATTTTACCTAATGACTAGGCACTTACAGTTTTTCCTCAGATTTAAATATATGATGGTTTATAGAAAAGAGTCACTTGAATATGCAAATACCTTCACATTTATTAACCATGAAGTGCAATTTTGAAAAATGCAGGTATTTTCATGTTTGAAAATTAAAGTAACTTTTTAAAACAAGAAATCAGAAAATGCCAGATAAAGATAGAACTAAGAAACAGACTGAAATATGTGAAAAAATATGAACAAAGAGCCCTAGCTGGTTTAGCTCAGTGGATAGAGCGTCAGTCTGTGGACTAAATGATCCCAAGTTCGATTCCTATCAAGGGCACACATGCCTGGATTGTGGTCTCCATCCCCAGTAGGAGGCGTGAAGGAGGCAGCAGAACAATGATTCTCTTTCATCACTGATATTTCTACCTCTCTCCCTTCCTCTCTGAAATCAATAAAAATATATATTTTTTAAAAAGAAACATTCTCCCATTTACATAAATATATTATTTTTTATAGAAATTGTCTTATTTAAGGAAATAGTTTGGAATAAAACTATAGATCCATCAATAAAATGACCCAAATTTATCAGTAAATAATATTTAAAATTAGATAAGTTTAACTATTTAAAATTTTTGCTCTCAAAAGTGCCACCCAAAAAGTTGATCAATTATGAAGACAGTAATAATTCTGCAAGATGAACATAACAGAGATGATTATTTGTGTAACTACTGACCTACTCTCACAAAAGAAAGGGAAGACCCAAAATATGGATGGACGAGTGTTAAAATCTTATCTAATAAAAGCATAGTATGCAAATTGCTCCTCCACCAGGAGTTGTTCAGGAGTTCGACCAGGGGGCAGGGCCAGCCCGGGAAAGGAGGGAGGCCCTGGCAGTGGCAGGCAGCCACTAGGGATCCTATCAGTGCTCAAATTTCCTGCACTGGGCCTCTAGTGACGTATAAGATTAGTTTTACTCTGGCCGGGGTGGCTCAGTGTTTGAGCATCAACCTATGAACCAGGAAGTCATGTTTGATTCCTGGTCAGGGCACCTGCCCGAATTGTGGGCTCAATCCCCAGTGGGAGGCATGCACGAAGCAGCTGATCAATGAGTCTTTCTCATCATTGATGTTTCTTTCAACCTCTCTCTCCTTCTCTCTTCATCTCTGAAATCAATAAAAATATATTTTTAGAAAGATTTAGTTTTATTCTTCTACTAGGGGCCTGATACACAAAATTCATGCAAGAGTAGGCCTTTCTTCCCTCAGCTGCCTGCACCAGCTTCCCTCAGACACCTGGACCCGGGCTTTCCTCAAAGCCATGGCTTTATCCAGAGGTCTAATTAGCATATTATGCTTTTATTATTATAGATCATTGTGTTTTAGAATATCCCAAGCCATTTAGCTAGGATATGGAAGATCAGGATTTCAGCCAAATCTATAGTGAGAATTTATGACCTAAAGAGCAACATACCATGTAAAAGAAACATTGACATTGTTCTTAATCTGCTTCATTTATTTACAAAACAAAAAGGGGTGGGGGGACAAATAATACAGAAGTCCTTAAAGAGGTCCACAATATCAAAATTTAAATTACAGAACCCAGAACAGTGACATATAGAATAACATAGTGCTAACTGGAAAAGGCTCTGAGAAAGGTTACAGTTTGGAAAATGTTTGAACCACATTTTGGAAAAGAAGGAGGCAGACGTCCACTCCAGAGAGTGGGACTGAACACGGGGTTTGGTGGGTCACTGTGTAGATGCAACAAGCAAAACCAGCACATCTGTAGGAGCCTAAGGCTTCCTAATGGCCAGATCAGGAGCTGCATTCACTGAGTGGAATGCTACATTCTAAAGGTTATATTAGATAAAATGGAAGTCTTCCAGTTTCTTAAACAGAAAAATAGGATGTAATAAAATGTGCCTACACATAGGAGCTTCCACTTGGCAGTCATTTACCCACTCACACATTCAACAAGCATTCACTGAATTCAACTGAATGTGTACAATGTGCCAGGAACTGCTTCATTCAGTGATAGCAGAACAATAATCAAAACAGAATCCCTGTCCTCATGGAGAGCTAGTAGAGAAAACAAACAGTACTTTATATAAATATTAAATAACAATATAATGTAAAAATAAACTGAAGAAAAATAAGGCAATGTATGGGGATTTGAGCAATGGGGGTACCACTTCAGCTAAGGTGGCGAGAGAATAATAAAGCTAATGCTTCTATAGTTCATTACCACTTAATCCTCACTACAATTGAATAAGGTGGGTGTTCTTATTGTCCTCATTTTATGGATGCAGAAAAGACACACAAGGTGGCTTAGAAACTTGTCCAAGGGCATACAACTAGAAAGTGACATAGTTATTTCTAAGTCAGACTGTGTAGCTGAGTCCATCTTGCTAATCATCATGTTAATATTGCTCCATGACTTTCAGAAGGTGACTTTGAGCTGAGACCTCAATTAAACAAGTGAGTCAGCCATGTGATGATCTGAAGAAAACCTTCTCCATAGGGAACAGCAGGTTCCAAAGGCCCATCAAGGGTATGCTTGGCGTGCTCAAGAACAGAAAAACTGCCCCATGTTCCTGAGCTCATTTAATAAGAAGGAAATTGATAGGAAAATGGAGTCAGATCATTAAGATATTGTGGTCTGCTGAAAGGAGAGCAGAGTTGAGGTCAATTAGCATAGCAACATCCAGGAGACAGGGGATGCATGCTTGGACTGAGGTGTTGATATTGGTGATTGATGGTCTTTGTTATATTGTTGTTAACCCTCACTCGAGGATATTTTTCCATTGATTTTTTTTAGAGGGGGAAGCAGAGAGAAACATCTCTGTGAGAGAAACACATTGATTGGTTGCCTCCCACACGTACCGAAACTGGGCTGGAGATAGAACCTGCAACCCAATTATGAAAAACAATGGGGTGATCATCTTTTTTTAAACCTCCTTTGGCATTATCTTCACATACTCTCATGTCTTGGGGCAAAAATAACAAGAACACAGCCAGCTGCTCTGTTGCATACTTGGATGAGTTGTTATTCAAAATTCCTAAGTCTGTTCAAAAGGCCTCAATCTGTAAATTCATATGAAGGGTTCATTTACAGAAATGACATTCAAAGTTCTTCTCTCAGAATAGAGACCTAACAGATGTAACGGAATACAAAATACATGTCCCTAAATGGTAGAAAAGTTTAACAAGACTTGGTCCATTCACACAATGAAAAATTATCAAGCCATTAGAAAATGATGTTTGATGGAAAAAAATAAATAAGGTAAAATGACTATAATAGTTCACTACTAAGGCTGATTCAATATATTTCAAACAGTAATTCAAACTTTTATGTAAATAAAGCTTGATTTCAATCCTGGGTTAACCACCTGTTACCAGCATATCCTTGTCCATTTGTCTAGAATGCCTGGGTCTCCATTCTCACCTCTCCAGATCAATATTGTGAAAGTGCTCTACAGTCCACAATAAGTATAGGATAAATCCAGCTATCCTTTGTAATAACTAGGATATCATTGTCTATTTGATATATTTCTGTGTACACATGTGTATGAAAAATACACACTATATTATATATAACACATTTAAGGTATACATAGACACAGAGAGCAAGGTGTATATGTATTATTAATTCACTTAAAAACACAAATTTTTTTTTCCATTTTACACTGAATACTAAATGTGAATCTCTGGCTGAATGTGTGAGTTCATTTCATTCAGTCAATAAATATTTACTAAGAGCCTTTATGGTCCAGGCACAAAATGCTAAGTATAGGGAAAGAGCAGAAAATATAATGTTTTGGTTTTTTACGTTTTATTTATTTTTCAAAGCTTTCTATAAAGTCTTTGGATTAATTTTTCAATACATGAGTAATTTTTTAAGGACAATGTAACTTCCCAGTTATTAAAAAGAGTTATTTAATGTGTCCTCTCTAGCAATGAGTTTACAGGAAAAAAAACATCAACATAATAATAATAATAATAATAATAATGACTAAAAGGCATCTGGCCCCACCCTGGATAATACTAAGTCACCCGGAGCCTCCGCCCATTATACCTGGTTTGGTTTTTCTCTGCTCTGTGTGCTTAAGACTCACACTTCCTTCCACATCTCTTGGGTGAGTCCTGCTATTACTTGGGTGAGGTCTTATGATTGCATCTCCCTGTGTAATAGCCTTCAGAGTCTTGAAGACAAATTTCTGTTGACCTCGGGGCTTCCTGGGAATGTTTGCCATCCAGATTTCCTTTACAGAAACCGCCTCATCTGTGCTGAAGACAGAGTGTGCGTTTGGCTCAATTACCTCTTCCACTACCTTCTGTTTCCTGGCTGAACGGAGAATTATGAGATAGATGATCTCCCTAGCTCTCCTATCACAGACACCTTCCTCGTCCTCAATTTCTGTCTCTGCACACGGAGCACAGTAATGGCCGCTATGCTCATTTCCCTAAATAAAATACACCAGCAGTTATTAACTGGGTGCAGCAATGCACACTCACCGTTCTGATAGGAAAGTGTCATCAATTGTGTGACGTGACTCTGAGCACTTCTCCTGTAACATTTTCCTTTGGGGCACTTCCAGGTCTTGCAGAAAAGAAGGATACTACCTGGCCCAATTTCACAGAGCTATTATGAAGAGCATCTAGAATGTTATTTTAAGCTACTGGAAAATGATCCTCCAAAAAAGTGTCAGCTTAGCGCTTATCGATAGTCATTTGAAATACACAGAATGTCAGGGTGAACTATGTACTTCTGTCCTCACAGATAAAATATACTACAGGAGTTCGAAAGCATTTATTCAAATGCCTCTCCTGAGAGGTTAACAGGGCTGCTGCTGCTAGAACATTCGGTGCCCTGGATGCAGAAAACCCAGGGAGTCCGCGGCTCTGCTGGAAGATTAAGGACCCTCAGCTCCCTGCGTCACTGCCAGCTCCCAGCGTCCTCATCAATCTCCCCGGCAGGCTGTGGGGGCATTGCTTTCTCGCCGCAGTTTTATAAACAGAAGGAAGTGAGCTATTGTTTCCACAAACACTCATGCTTGACTACAAAAAAAGATAAACGCTTTTAACTCTTAAGCTTCAAGAAAGCACAAAATCTGGCTAAATCCCCAAGAAATACAGAAATTCGGTCCCTGCGTACCCACAGAAATTGATTCACAGAAAAAACAAGTCCCAGTTTATTCCCTACGCTTCCACGGTGACATCACACCGGCAGGAAGGGGGAACTGGGGAGACCAACACAGAGATGATTCATCAATATGCATTATTTATTGTTAAAGTTATTTGTCGACTGCTTCCCTGCTTTGTTTCTGTTGCTTTCCCTTTGTGAATAGCACGCGTGCTGGAGTTCATCATCCCTCCTCTGTGCTCTCACGGCAGGTTCGGTGTACCTCACTCTATCTGGTATTGTCACCACTTTATATCCGCAAGGCCCCATCTGTTTCTGCCCTAAGGGCACCCACACCTGTTGGACAATGCCCCCCATGATATGTGCCTCATGGGCAGACCCGTGGTGGTGCCCTGTGCCCTCTTCAAAAGCACAGTGTTCTCAGGATCGCTCTGATCCCGTTCTGATTATTTTCTAAAAACAGTAAGTGTTTGCAAAAGATCAGCAAGGATTTAGAAACAACAATAGCATCAACCACCTGGCTGCAATGAACATTTATAGAATACCACAACCAGCAGAATATGCCTTCTTTGCATGTATACATAGGACAGTCACCAAGACAGGACACATCCTGACACACCCAAAAGAACTGACATCAGAAAAAGCATTTTCTCTGACCATAAAGGAATGAATCTAGGAATTAACAGAAATGTAACAGAATACACAAATATTTGAAAATTTAAAAACACACACAAATAATCCATATGTGAAAGGGTAAATCTCCAAGGAAGTTAGGGGATATTTCAAACTGAATACATTATAATGTAGCCTACCTACATTTTTGGTATACAGATAAATCGATTCTTGGAGGGGAATTTTTGGCGTTAAGTGTTTATATTAGAAAAGTCTTCAAATCAATAATCAAGAAACTAAAAAGAATAAAATAAAGCCAAGCTAAAAAAAATCCATAATTCTATACCTATCACTATCTTAGCACCTATAAAAATTCTCTATAAAGAATACCAGGCTTTCTGTAAAGTGTGAGGTTTTTAATATTTCCAGAGAAAACACTCCAGTTGAAATATTCAATTTGCACAACTTTTACAGAGCTTCACTGTGAATGAGGCATTTTCCCAGGCACAGAAAGATGAAAAGGACCTGTTTTCCTGCTCCCACATGTCTCCAAAACCATAATGCGAAGCCAGGAATTAAAAGTTAAAATTGAAGTTTAAAATACAATGGGAGTAGTTAAGCCAACTCACGGGATGGAGTGTTGAGATCAAAGAAGTCCATGATGACCAGTTTTCTTGAAACTCATTACTCATATTGTATTTTGTGAATTTTTCTTTTAATAAAAATGTCTGTGTAAGTAAAGCTTATAGCTTGTCAAGCTCCAGTAACCTCTAGGTCTGTGTCTGCCACAAGAGGACTATGTGAGATGACAGAAGCATTATGAGCCCGGTTAAATGAGTGGAAACAGGAAGATCCTACCCATCGAAGGCAGGGACATGTATGGGACATCAAGGAAGGGCAGCCTCCAGCAACTGACAGGTCCTTCCTTCTCCTTTAGGACATTCCCTCTCTGGCCTAGAAAATACAGTCTCTGAGGTGAGGGGAATTATCTCATTAAGGGGGGATGTTTAGTTATGAAGCAATTCCACTTTATTCTACTGCTTACCTGATCTTTTCCAGGAAGCCATGCCCATAGACCCATAGATTCTGGGATATTTACAACATGCAACTCTTGACCGGGGACATCCTGTTAAAAATAATCAATAGAGAAATAATGAATTATGTCCCTGATACAGAACTTATTTCATTTCGCTCTGACCACTTTTGCAATAAATATGGGAGGTGGGCTTTTTTATACCCATTTTAAAGATGAGAAAATTCAAGGGCCAATAATTTAAGTGACTTGCCACTTAGATTAGCCCAAGACAGGGCTAGGGATCCCAAGACTGGCAGACTGTGTTTGTATCACAATTCTTTAAAATATATTTATTTTGAGAGGGAGAGAAACACCAATGATGAGTGAGAATCACTGGTTCTCTGCCTCCTGCATGCCCCCTACTGGGAATGAAGCCTGAAACCCAGGCATGTGCCCATGACCGGAATAGAACCCGACCCTTCAGTCGGAAGGCCGGTGCTCTACCCACAGAGCCAAACCAGCTAGGATTGTATCACAATTTTATTATAACTACACAGGCCTCTGTCATCTGCCAATGACCCACTGGCTGAGGAGGGAGGGTCTCCTGCAGAACTGGCACTTGACTGACCACTGGGAGGCCTCAGAACAGAAGGGGTGCATAGACGTGTTAAAGGAATTTGCTACCTACTCTCCTGGAACAACTTAGTATTTGTTCAAACTTAATGCATTTACACCCCACCCCACTGAATTTGAACAGTGTGAAAATCTGCATTAACACTTTTTACCCTTGAAATTCACTTTATAAATGTGAAGGAGATTCATTCCAACAGTTGTCTATGTGTGTACAAGATTAGGGCTGTCCTAAGCTGTAATTTTACATGGTAGGTCTTGACATGGATGTTGGAATCATACTCATTCCAAGGATACAGGTAATAAAGAAAAGATCATATGTCTTCTAGACAAAAATAACAGAAGGTTGGGGCTAATTTTGTGATATCATCTTTAACGGTCTTGGCGCCATTCACTCTGTGGAGAACTCGGGGGGGACTTTTTCCCCCCTCTTGATGTGGACCATTTCATTCTGTGCTCCTTTTTCCAACCCAGTGTATTTTATAATGATATCCATCATGTCTGTTTGTCAGTTTATGGCAGCTTAAAAAAATTGCCTCAAGGCCAGTAATGAGAAGAAATCTTTCCCACTTCCTCTAGATTGTTTTATGTGCTTCACAGTTTTCTGCACCAAATAATAAAAAATAACACTGCTTTCGAAACTGTCCTTTATCTTGCCTCTTTCTTTTCTCCTTTTAATCCTTTATGGTTTATTTCTCTTTGCTTGACTATATTTATTCCACCATGTTCTGTGTATAATTAACAAGATCTGATGGAGACTGTAAGTCTCAAAATGGAAAGTTTTTCAAAGGCCTTATTTCAGCTAGCCTGTAATCCAACATGACAAACTATCTGGAAAGATCGATGCAGATATGGATGTAGATGTAAATGTAGAAGAGATATCTATCTATCCATCCTTAAAAAAACAAAAAACAATCCAAACTTTAAGAACTATTCATTGAGATAGAGAAATCAATATGTGCCAGGGATGAGGGTGGATGCTTAGCTGAGTTCTCAAGAAGCTGCTGGCTAACTTTAATATGGAAAGAAACCTTTCGTCTTCTCAGTTCAATACCATTAGCCCCTGGAACTGGAATGTGTCTTGGAAAGGTCAATTGTTTCTGTTATTATTAGAAATGTGTTGCTAATAATCAGGGATTATTACCAAGCTGAAAGACTTTCCTGGGTGACATGTTTTTTACTCTATTTTCTTAATCTTAAATCCCTGCCTATCTAAAACATCAAGATGTGGAGTAATTCCATGCTTGGCTTACCATTTAGCAGTGCTTGGCATTTCACAAAACATTTCCAGCACCATTCTATCACACAAAAGCTTTAAGCTACCTTCTGGAGTCAGCAGGCAGGTATTAAATTATTCTCAGACCAGTATTTCCTAATAAATATTCCTGTATATTCCCTTTTCTGAGAATTATCTGTAGTTAGCATGCTTCATCAACAATCGATTCTTTGTTACCCACAACTGAACAAGGGATATCCAGAAAATCAATCTTTTGTAACTGAAAATGATGAATAAACAAAACTTATTTTTATTTGCGTTAGACCTCAAACCATGTTTACTTGAAGGAATGAAGTAATTAGTAAACAGATGGATGGACAGATAAATGGATGAAATAGGTTTGACTAGTCTTCTAGGAGGAGCTCAGCCCTTAAACTAAATTGCAAAGCAAACAAGTACATGACAGCTCAATGCCTACCTGACACTTCTCTGTTCTTTGTTCTTTGAAGGAACAGTTGGAATCAGCTTCCACCCTCATGCAGAGCATCAGTCTATGCTCAACTTTCCCTTTCCTTAAGGCCAATAGTGATATGCTCACATTCTCCCTGGGATGAGGGAAGAAACCTTGTAGATTTAAATGTCTAAGATCTCTAAATACCCATTGGACTATCCATCTTTACACTTTGAAGAAGAAAAATAGTAAGTAGTTATGTAACTATTAAGAAAAGAGCCACGGTGTAAGGAAAATAAAATCATTTTTTTAAAGTAATTGAATAGAAAGTTGATACAGCTACAAAATTTTAGTTTCAGAACCACAATCTCTGATTTGCCTATTTAGACACAAAATGCCATTAATGCTAAGGCAGAGCCAGTGTCCTATAGAAAAATATCAATAAAAGCCCAAGCATCTGGGGGAGAATATCACTCAGAGATACAATGGCATTTGTCTGGATCTGGATCATTTGGCTTCTACAAAGGAAAAGAGAAGAATTTATGTCTGCCTAAGAGAGAATAATATATTGATACAATATATTATCATGCCTGGCATCAATGAGAATCCTATATAATAAAGAGATAATATGCAAATTAACCCTCATGCCCTCACAAGATGACTGCCTATGACCAGAACCGCAGGGGGGTTAGTAAGGGATGACCAAATGACTAAACAAGCAGGCTGTGTGGGGCAACCAGGCCAGTAGGGGGCCATGAGGTTGGCGGGGGGGGGGGGGGGGGGGGGACCGCGCGCAGTTAGGGGTGACTAGGCTGGCAGGGGGAGCAGTAAGAGGGGACCAGACCAGCAGAGGGGGGCAGTTTTAGGGCAATCAGGCCAGCATGGGGGGGCCACAGGGAGAAACCAGGCTGGCAGAGGAGGCAGTAAGAGGCGACCAGGCTGGCAAGGTTGGGGGCAGTTAGGGAGGACCAGGCCAGCAGGTGGGGTGCAGTTGGGGTGATCATGATGGCAGGGGGGAGGCCTTTGGGGGCAACCAGGCAGGCAGGTGAGCGATTAAGAGCCAGCGGTCCAGGATTCTGAGAGGGATGTCTGACTGCCGGTTTAGGCCCTGGGATTAGGCCTAAGCCGGCAGTAAGACATCCCCTGAGGGTCCTGGATTGGAAAGGGTGCAGGCTGGGTTGAGGGACCCCACACCATGCATGAATTTCATGCACTGGGACTCTAGTATACATAATCAATCTCTCTCTCTTTCAATTGTGGCTGATACAACAAATTACTATAAACTGGTCATTTATTTCTCACAGGCTGAGAAGGCCAAGATCAAGGTGCTGGCATGGAATGGGGGATTGAGGACAAATATGTGATACCTTAATCAAAGCAATTTTTAAAAAAAGAAGAAGAAAAAAAGGTGATGGCAGATCCAATGTCTGGTAAGAGCCTGCATTCTGTTTTGCAGACGTGCATGTTCTCATTGAATCCTCACATGCTCTCTGTCCTCTTCTTATAAGATACTATTCCCATTCATGGGGACTCCTCCTTCATGACCTAGTTTCTTTCCAAAGGACCCAGCTACAAATACCATCACATTAGAATTCAACACATGAATTCGGGAGGACACAAAAGGACTACTAATAATATCATATCATATCATATCATGCCATATCATATATCATATTATATCATATGTCATAATATAATGCCTTTACCCTCAGCTTTCAAACATCATGGGAAACTAAGCCTGCTTAATAACTCATATCTACTCATCATTTTTTAATACTTCTTTGCCTTCTCATCCTTTCCCTCTGTTATCAATCATCTCTATTACACACATATGCACAAAAATTAATATTCAGATATTTTATGTAGTTCAGTAAAAAAGGAGATGTGCTTAACTAAAGGGAAGTTTGTGTGTGTATCTGTGTGTGTGTGTCTGTGTGTGTGTGTTTCAGTCTATAATTTATTAAAATGAATCCTATAAATAAAACCCTAATATGCAAATCAAATGAACAGTAGAATGACCAGTAACCATGATGCACATTGACCACCAGGGGGTCAGTGACATCTGTAATACTTTCAACAATAAAGGTAATTTTTTAAAAAACAGAAAATAAATGAAAATATTCACTGGACTCCACTACAGTGACTTCATTGGTAACCACGCTACTCTGATGGAGTGATGAGCATAGAAGACAAGGTGGACTGTAATGGAATTCCAGAGGAAGTGAAAACCTTAGTTCAAGCTACTCATCTAATGTGGCAAAGCTCTAGCAAGAGAGTCAAGTGAGGAGGAATAGTTCCTTTTTTGTTTGTTTGTTTGCTTGTTTCATGTAAAAAATCTGAGCATATTTAGAAGCTGGTGGGGAAAATCTAATTGAGCGAATGATACTGGATGTACGAGCAAAAACAGGGTTAATGTGTAAGATGAGACACCTCACAGCACAAGTAGAGGGATTGGTGTTGGGTGGGTAAACAGGTGGCTCCTGTAGAACAAGAGGATGGGGGAAGCACATATTCAAGTTTGAGCATTTGGGATCCAGGCATGAGTGAGCAAGCACCCATCTGATTTTCCTCTCATTGAGAAGGAACGTGGCAGTGAGGTTGACATCATGAGTACTTACTTAACTCACCTGGATTGAATTGGATTGAATTGGATTGGAAAGGGATACTGACCCAAATAAAGTAAAATAAGAAGACTAAACAGAAACACTGAAAATGTGAAGAAGCGCCCAGAAAAAAAAAACACACACACACACAAAAAACTGAGCACCAAAAGAATGGCCACCTCTGAATCGTTTTTCCTGCACCCGTTCAGTGCCTCTAGGCACCGTATTTAAGGAAGCGAGGCCTGACATCGGCTAGCTCACACCAAAATCTTAGATGATCTTCCCCAACTGCTGCAGCTTCTACTAAAAACCAAATCAGCATTTCTTAGAGTAGCTAGTTTTGAAAGACATAGGATAAATTGTTCTCCAGGGCCTGTTTAAGAATTTGGAAAAAATAGAAGGCAATTTAAAAAGCAATAAGCTACTTTCCTCGGCAGTCTGGCCATCTAACAATGCAGCCTGCTCCCACTTTCAACTCTGCTTCCTACATCTCTGACTTTCATCGCTAAGAAATAGCATTGCACTGCTTCTCTCCAAATGAATAGAACTGGCCATGTCTAGAGTGGGACAGAGCAAATTGGAAAATACATATAAGCTTCTCTGTATTCTTCCTGATGCCTGATTAATATAATTTTCACAATTAAAACCATTTACCTTTATCCAATAACTTAACACAAGGATACATGTAATGAGCTTAGGTTATTAGTATGAAATAAAATTTACAAAATGTACCAATACTTATAATGCAAGTATAGCTATTAGCATTAAAATTTTAATATATTTACTATTAATTTCATTTTATGAGAAATCATACTGTTTCTCAGTAATAACATTCTCCATGTCCAACTAAATACTGATTCATAATTTTAGATAATTTCTTATATATTTGTGAATTCTGAAAAGTGGAATATAATGACTATTATTTTCAGATTTCTAAAGAAGTTTTGACAAATTTTTAAGACCCTTGGAAAACATATTATTTTCATCCACAGTAAGCTTGAACATTTTTTTAAAAATATCTAATATGCACCCACTCAGCATTGTGTTGTAAATGTTTTGGTTCACAGAAAGAAATTATAGATTATAATGTTAAACAAAAACAAAAAAGATAAGTATAATGGACTGAAAACACAGAAACACTTGGATCCCTTCCCAAATCCCATTAAATGAGTATAAAGCTATTCTTAGAGCTTGAGACATAGGAAATAAGAGAATAAGAGAAAGAAAAAAGATGGACCATATTGGAAACTGGGAAACAGAAGAACATTTGCATTATCCAGATATTGGAAAAAGGCAGGAGAAGTGTAGAAGGGAACAGGGAAGGAAAGGATAAAGGGTGGGGCAAAAGTAGGTTTTCAGTTGTGAATACATGAAACACAGAGTTTATTCTTGTATTATTAGTTATTAATTACTAGAGGCTCAATGCATGAAATTTGTGCTAAGGGTTCGGCCCTCGCAGTCCAGGCTTCATCAGAAAGGTCGTACAGAAGGATGTCTGGTCTAATTAGCATAATACGCTTTTATTATTATAGATTGTGCTAGAGTCCTGGTGCATGAAAATTCATGCACTGGAGCAGGGGGAGTCTCTTAGCCCAGCCTGCCCTCTCTGATGGTCTGGGAGTCCTCAGGGATGGGAGGCAACCTGGCGATCAGGGGAAGGCTGTGCCCCATCACACCTCTGCTGCTGCCACTGCTGGCAGTGCAAGCCTCAGCCAGCTCTGGTAATCCAAGTCTCGGGTGGCTCCGGGTGGCTGGGAGGCTGAGGGGACAGATGGATTCCAGAGGCAGGAATGGGGGTGGGCCTGGACTTGCCTTGTGCCTCTCACCTCAGTGGGCATAAGGGGACTGTGCGCCACCATCTTGTGGCCGAGGGCGCTGCCATCTTTGAGGGCATGACAGCTAATTAGCTTATTTCCTCCTTATTGGCTGTGGGTGCTGCCATCTTTGAGGGTGTGGCAGTCAATTAGCTTATTTCCTCCTTATTGACTGTGGGTGCCACCATCTTTGTAATGGTGTGAGGGTCAATTAGTATATTCCCTCTATATTAGATAGGATTCTTTTCCATATGAACAACTGTAAACCTACTTTTGCCCCAACCTGTAGTTTCAAGTTTAGGGAGTAAGAAGAATAACCCCAAGGCTGGGGACATGGGAAGCAGGGAGTGTGCCTAGAAAATAAGTCTGCAACTAAAGACTTGAGTAGTGAAACCTTAGCCCTATATTTCAGTTATATTTTGAGTTAAATTGGCTTCTGGAGGCCTAACCACCATTTTCAGCATGTGTTTCCATAGGAAAATGTGTTTTACATTAAAGCAATCTATTAATGATCCTATACTTTGAAAGCTCAAGTTTGTAACATCACAAAGCCCAGGCATTCATCAGCAGGACTGCAAAAGTTCACTCCTACAGATAAGCAATTGTTCATAAATCAGGCTTAAGTCAGTGGTAAAGAGGGTTCATAAGTCTTCAGCAGCATACCTTTTCCTGCTTAGTACCTGTTGTTGCCAGTGCTGTGGTATACTGCTATTGCTTTTCTTACTTATGGCTTATCCCTTTGGGTAGGTTATAAGCACATGATGACCAATGACCAGACTCACACTCCCCACCATGCTCTTAGAACAGTTCTGGCACCTCACAGGCTATCCCTATACTTAGTGTTTAATTTCTGGTTGGATTCATCTCACCAGTTCCTATCAAACCCAGAATTCCTTGCGGTTTCCCCTCAAAGTGCTCAGGCACTTCTCTTACCTAATATAGCTCACTTCTAAGTGGGGCCAACATGCACTGTAGTCTCATAAAGGCGAAGAAACCTGGGTTGCCCCAACTCCAGAATATGTCCCTGCTATGAATCAGGATCCCTGGGACTATCCTGGAACCACACTGCAACCACAGCAGAGGGCAATGGTAAGTATGGGAACTGAAGCTATTAGGCAGTGGTAGTTCAGGACATATCTGACGCTAAGAGACCAGAAAGCATTACTGACCTTTTCCAGGGCAGGCCTGGGAGTCTTCTGGTTTCAAGAGCCTAGGTAGGCTGGGGGAGAGTACTAAGTATGCAAAGAGAGTCTGAGAGTCTGCTGTTGCAGCTGAGGCAGGAAGAGCCCCTGGGAATCTGGACCTGTGGGAAGCCCCCCTGGAGGTTCCTGGGCCCTGTGAGTAAGGCTTGCTCTGGGCAGAACTCCCTGTCTCAGAAGCTCTTCAGGAACACCGTGGGAGCAAAGAGAGAGTCTCATAAATTCTCACTTCATCTTGTCCTCGTATCTTTGATTTTTCCTGCTCAGCAAGTTGCCTTCGTCTGTGCTTTGCTCGCTGCTTCATCTGCTCTCATTTCTGTTTATGTTTTATTTTACCCACTGGGGAACCCAGCGCTCGTTTTTTGCTTTACACTAATCACGGTTGCCAGCTATTGACTGAATATGCTACCGTGGACAGGGAAAGGAGAATGATCTAGCAGGAACATTATAGGGTGAAGATGCCAAGAACAGCAGAGGTTGAGGAGCCTGGCAATCGCACCGTGTGAGAAACTCATCACCGGTTTCTGAGGGAAGCTGCAGATTTACATGCTCCTGGCTACTTTAAAGGAATACAACCATGAATTTAAAAATCAAAGTACATGCTTCATAGCATGAACCTGTCACTGAATCAAAAGAGAAAGGCACTTTAAAAACATATAAAAGCCAGGCTAGGATGGTGTGGATGCCAACAATTAAGAAGGAGGGGGGTGAAATCTTTGTAAATGGTGGTGATGAAATGATTGAGTATCTCACTCACTGGATGGGGGAAGAGCAGGTTATGGCACAGGGTGCTCTCGGATTTGAGCTTATATCATTTATAAAAATACATTAGTTTCCACAGTGAATCATCGACATGTTTAGATAAGTCTGAGTTGGGGACATTTGTGGAGATTTTGAAATATTCCATACCCATCTAGAAGTGGCCAAGGATATAACTTAAAGCCCTAGTCTTGAGCATTATGGGAGGGGAAAAAAGAGTATTATTTGGAGTTGAATTGTGACTAAAAGTTATATCTGCAGTATATATTTTTTTCACTCAGAGCCAATTTTGTATAAAAGACAATGAGTCCCAGATAACATTACAGTACAGATAATGGTCCTTTCCAGAATTTTTTCATCAACTCTTTGCTCATCTTTTACCACCTCCCTTATTTCTCACCCTGTTCATGCATATATTTACTGAAACAGAGATGTCCGATTGGTTAGAAATGTCTCCGAGTCACTTGGAAACAAGGCAGCCTGAAGCACTGCTGGGAAGGGAAGCTAATACAATCACGAATCACCTGGGTGGCAGGGATCGAAGCCACAGCTGAAGCACACACAGCTGCTGGAGCCCAGATGAGGAAGAGATGAACTCCTGCTGGTCCAATAGGGAGAGCCCCAGGCAACTCCTCTGGACCTTGACCACCTGCAGGGAGATCAATAGGTAGATTTGCACAACCAAAAATGTTAATTTTGAGTTAATTTATGAATGGTTAAAGAAGCTAGATGCAGTCTATTAGTGGGAAAGAAAATCAATGGAAAACATTAAACTTGTCTTCAGTATTTGAAGGACTGCCAAGTTGAGAAGGATGAATATTAATTTTGAGGTCCTCCACAGAGAAGAACCAGCATGCACCAAGGGGAAAATCTGAGGAGGCAAAAATAAGCTCCACAAAATAAATTCATTTCTAACGACTTCGAATTATTTAAAAAAAAATGTGTTAGACAGTCAATCTTTTCCTTCAAAAATCAATATAGAACATACAGACCAATATGAAAAGCATATTCTCCATGAAACAGTCTCTTCCCCTAGAGAACTCCTGGAAAACAGAAAATGTTGACTATGTTTTTACAAACATGTTTATTATAAATGTTAAAAACAACTACCCTCTTAAAATATAGAAATGCACTGCATGGTGGTGGTTCTCATTCCGAAGAAGCAAGTGAATCCTGGAGAAGAGAAGCTCAGCCACAAGTTATTTGTGTAAGCATTGATCAATTATGAAATCCCACAACGGAATAATAAGAGAAAAACTGAATTCAGATGAGTAACAAATATGTCATCAAGCACTTTGATGACAAATCCAGTATAAATAGATTAAGCAATAAGAAAGAGTACAAAGAAAGTGTTTGGCACATTTTGATGTCCCTGCTGGCACTCACATTCTTCACAACTCTCTGAAGACCTATTTCTCCATAACTAGGTTTAAGTATCATCGACAGGTATATTTCAGATGTGTGGTAAAGGTATTGGGATTTACAAAAAACACGGTGGGTCTTATTCCTTGGGTCACCGTGCAGCTGTGATATATTCTAAGGGTAGACATTCTCTCTAATCATTTGAAACAAAGGGACAGAATCATTCATCCAACTAATCAATGTGAATCCCCTGGTTCAAAAAAGAAGTATAAATCAGCAGCTGCTCCGTGGTCAGTGTTCTAATCTACCCCTCCTCCAAAACAAAGAAAGGGGTAAGTGGAACGTGTGTCAGCAGGAAAATGACTCGGGCTTTCATTCTGACAGACATAGTCATTGGGCAGCAAATTCTCCATGGCAGCTGTGCTGAGGTCAATGTTGCTGAAGGTAAGGTAGGAAGTTTGTGGGGCTTGGGTACTTTTTACTTTTTGCCTGATGGCAGTTTGGTGTATTGTAGAAGATGCTGTTGTTTGTTAGGGAATGTGGAAGAAAAGAAAAATCATGCCAAGGTTGCCCCTGCCCATCTGGCAAGATGCACATTCACTTAAAACAAGTATTATTCTAACTGTTTCATGTTGACCAAATGCTATAGTTTTCATGAACACCAAACAGATATCAGATACAGTGCTAAGCAGCTTCTCTCTTCCCCATTATAACTTGCCCCACCCCCGAGTCAGCAAATGACTTCATGACTTGGGTGTGGTCACTCTGCCCGTGGAAGAGCACAACGTGGCTTGACCCTCTGCCTCCCATCTTCCTTTCCTCTGTCTGCATCCTCATACATCATGCATCCTTAGCAGTCACAGCACTGACCCACAGAATGTTTCTGAAGTCATACTAATTTCCTATGATAATTTCTAGCTCATCAAGCTGTGGACTTTGCACGTGCAGGGTTAGGTGTTTTCTCACCCTTCTGATGGACCTGAGACATGCTGCCCCTATCGCCCGGGAAGGGAAAGCTTATTGCCAAGCCACTGGTAATATCATCAACCTTTAGCAATTGCCTCAGATCCAGAGCTGCCTTGCCTAAGGTCATGCCCCTTCCTGGAGTGGCCTATATTTCACGACTGGTAGATGCAAAAGTTTAACATTCCAGTCCTCCAAACTCAACTTAGGATAGTTCTGAATGGCCATTCCAGTCCAAAGCCCCCCATGGGTTCAAGCAGAAGTGTTGTTGAGCCATAACTATAGCTCAAATTCTCCAATTCCTAATCCCCCGCCCCCATTCCTTCAACAAGTGTTGATCTCAAGGTCAATCCTAATTAAGCATCCTGCTTAGGAAACTAACTCAAACAACTCCTGTATTGATCCCACTGAAGTCGCTACCCAGTGGTGTGCTGCTAAAGGTTAACACACAGCTCTTGAACAGGGGAGCCCTGATCTGTACTGTTTGCAGATCTCTGTGGTGTTAGTACTCCCACCATAGCTGATATCAAGATACTGATGATTTATCAACCGACTCATTAAATTCCTATAAACTTAATATTATTTCTCACAAATGAGTCAGCTTTAGCACTTGGTGTCTTTAGTCGATGATAGATAACATAATAATTTTTTGCTGAATTGAAGAATTAGTAACTGTCAAGCTCTTCATTCTTTATGTTTCATTTAATACTCATGGCAACCCTGTGATGTCATATTTTCTGTTTCTTATAGACAAAGAAACAGAATTTCTGAAATGAAGTAGTTGTTCCACAAAACATAGAGACTTGCTCACTGTCAGAATGGAGCAAAGACATATTTTCTAAAATATGCTAGCATCCATTTACTTGTTCAACCATCTATTAATTAAAATAATTATTAATGAGTGTTCATCTTTTTACCTGCACTACTAGAATTTACTCAATCTGATAATAAAAGCAAGTGTTCCGAAGACACATTAGTAAGGAACTGGTGGGGTTTGAGGGGTGGGGAAGAGAAAGCAAGCCACTGTTAAAATTAAAATATAGGATACATATGAGGGATTGAAGGAGGAGGAAGAGCAGGCTAGGGAGAGACAGAGAGAATGATCAGGCACAGGCCTCTGCTTTTACACTATGAGGTTATTGTTTTAGATCAACATTTAACTATTGAATTGGATTGGATTAACCATTTAACCTTGCATATGTACTCAAGTGGTTGATTATGTTTGCTATTATTTTTTTTTAAATATATTTTATTGATTTTGTACAGAGAGGAAGGGAGAGAGATAGAGAGTTAGAAACATCGATGAGAGAGAGTCATCGATCAGCTGCCTCTTGCACACCCCCTACTGGTGATATGCCCGCAACCAAGGTACATGCCCTTGACCGGAATCGAACCCGGGACCTTTCAGTCCCCAAGCCGACGCTCTATCCATTGAGCCAAACTGGTTTCGGCTGTTTGCTATTATTTTATGGGTACAGGTAATGCTTATGACCTTACCTAACATCCTCATAATGTTAGAAATTATAATATTAGGAAAGGAGGGGAGCAAAAAGACCTAAACACAAACTTGATATAATACATGCATTCCTTTACATTGTAACTCATGATATAAACTAGTCATTACATCAACTTAGTATTAACCAGCATTTTAAAATAAATAATAGAGCATAAAATGCCAGAATGCATCAAATGACAGTTTTATTATTTCATTTATTTACATGTACATGCACAAAAACCTATCTGTCTGTATTCATACACAGTGAAATGTGCTGAGAGGCACAAGGACATTAGCCATGGAAAGACCATGTTTTCATTCTCATCACTGCTTCTTAATTGCATTATGACCCAGAGTGAAAATCTGTGTGGATACCTGTGGGGTCCTCAGATTTAGCTTGATGACTGTTTTGAAGATTCAACCAATTCACAGAGATCCTGGAACTGAGTAGTTACTCAGTAAATGGCGATGAGGTTTTATGGAAATTATCCATTATGTATGAAGATTTTGCCTTTTATGTCCCAAAATTTTAAACACATAAAAGATGCAGTGCTGAAGAGAAAGAACACTATGAGAAACTGAACTTGGGAGGTTTTCTTATTGAGCCTTAAAGACATCCTGGGGTTGGCAAGAAGGCAATTCAGTGGAGTTACCATCGCAATGCAGGGTGTTGCCCATTGACAATAAGGAAGTGGAAACAAGCCCCCTCTAAGTGACCTCTCCCCTGATTTCTCTGAATTTTCTCTTCACCACCACCTCCCTCTTAGCCTTCCCTCTTTTAAATATTGGGAGAAACCTTTCCATTTCTACTTTTTGAATGACAGAGAAAAAGAACAAAAGATACAGATGTCATCATTGTGGGTTTTCAGAAAGTTTTCTGTGAAGGCTGTTTCTAGATACTGACAAAAACTGTGTCACCAATAGGTGGCTTACACTTCAAATCAAATGAAGTTTGAACTTTTGGAAATTGTTATTCCCTGTTATAAAATTAAAACAAATCAAACCCTAACGAGAGAGGGGCGGGGGGGAGAGGAAAGAGATAGAGAAAGAGAGAGATATTACTTAGGATTATAGTATCAAATACTTCTTTTAAATTTAGAAATTTAAAATACTTTTAAAAGTTTGAAAAAAATAATCTTAGAAAAAAGCCCTGACCAGTGTAGCTCAGTTGGCTTGGGCTCATCCTAGCACATGTCTGGGTTGTGTGCCTGACCCCTAGCAAAGGGCATGCAGGAGGCAGCCAATGATAGTCCATTCTCCAGTCAATGTTTCTCTTCCTCCCTCTCCCTTGCTCTCTCTCTCTCCCCCTAAAAATAAAAAAATAAATAAAAATAACTTCAGAAAAAAATTAAGAAAAAATCTAAAATATAGAAAACTTTATAAAACATAGAAGTCTTTGGTGTGGAGTGGAGAAAGAAATGCATAATAGGCAAATACTAATGTCTAACAGTCAATTGCAGTTAAAGAAATATTAAGTACACAATTTGGAAAGATGTACTTTAAAAGGGAAAAAATATGAAAACTTTTTGGCATTTTCTTATTCCTTAACTGACATCAGGTCTATCTTTTTTTTTTTAGTATATATTTTATTGATTTTTTACAGAGAGGAGGAGAGAGAGACAGAGAGCTAGAAACATTGATGAGAAAGAGACATTGATCAGCTGCCTCTTGCATACCCCCTACTGGGGATGTGCCCGCATCCAACATACATGCCCTTGACGGAATCGAACCCAGGACCCTTCAGTCTGCAAGCTGGCGCTCTATCCACTGAGCCAAACCGGTTTCTGCTAGGTCTATCTTTCTTAAGCTAAAGGGAGATATATTTCCTTTAGCTTAAGAAAGATAGACATATTTCATGGCAAAATTACAAAACAATAGCTCATCTAGGAACTGACTCCACATAGCATTTTTTAATACAAATTGAAATACTTGGGTGAGGGGTCAGTTCACCGGGGAAGAATTAAATGATCCTTGCCTTCTCTGGGATCTCACGGGGAGAGTGTTGCTACATGTGGGGGCAGCTCTAATTACAGGAAATAATTGCAGGTGAAGACAAGGCAGTTCCCTATCTCAGATAATAAATTATCCTGAGAGACAAGGACACCCAGTGCAAAACGCTAATGCGTCCATCTCCAGGACATTGCTAGGACATGCCATGTCCACAAAATAAGCCCAGGGAAAAGCATGTTTAACAAATACTTAGTAACAGGAGCTAGTGGGTCCATCTGCAGTAGAGTTTTAATCAGTAAACATACAGTAGATGAATACCCACATATGGACTTATTTGCCAATAGTGAGTAAAAGCCTCTAAGAGCAGAGTGAATAAGCTGTGGTGGGACAGGACAGGCAGGGCAGAGCATCTTTCCTAAATGCCACCTACCCTGAGTGCATATTCCATGTCTGAGAAGCACTTGTCAAGTGTGTTGTATAAGTCTTGGTGACTAATGAATGCTCACTGTTAGTGAATCCTTATTCCATTCGTCTTTGAGACACCTTAGAATTACCTGGAGAGCTTTAAAAATATGGATCCCAGGTTCTGCTCTCAATGACAGTAGCCTGGGAATCAGGATGCTTTAAAGCTATCTATGTCATTCTAATGTACAGACAAGGTATGAGAACCACCACTTTACGGGCACTTAAGGCATAACTGCTCATCTGTCCCCTTACATCTCACTGATTCGGGTAACACGTGTTGCCCTGGCTCTTCCTCGCTCACTCATTCCTTTTTAATTATTTCTATAAGCCTAGGAGAGGTGTGTGACACTCCCAACTACGAAGCAGTTTCTGATGTTTGGCCTTCTCTGGTCCCAGTGATATCACCATTGAGCCAATGTTCTATCGTCCTTGGAGGGCTCCTGCCATAAACCCAGCCTGTCCTCAAGCCCCCGTTACTGTGCAAAACCTCCCATGAACTGTCAGCACAGTCTGCAGGCCCTGGTACACAATTCTCCACAAACATTTTGCTTGAAAACAGCCCATGAAGCAAGCTGGTATTTAGATATTCAGGAGAAATCCCATGATATTCCCAAATACCCCCTTATTATCCTCCACACCTATTTAAAAGCACAGCCTATATTTCACTGTAAATGTCCTCTCTGTTCTGATGAATCCCCAGTTAATTCTTGTCTTCTCACTTCTCTTTATTCTTCCCACCTATTTTATGGGCACATATATCCCTTATAATCCAATCTCAAGAGTAATTCTGCTTCTGGAGGCTTAGCTATAGAAATGCACATACGTTTGCATAATGTTATATATTCAAGGATACTCACATGCAATGTTGTTTAGCACGAGCAAAGAATTAGCAAACACCTAAGTGTCTCTCAATAAGGCAATAGTTAATAAATCAAGGTGTCCCCATCCTATGCAATGTTATTAATGCTAAAAGGAAGAAGGTTTATCTGTTTGTATATACACAGAAAATTTCTAGTATATATTTTAAATAAAAAAGAAAGCAAGTTGCAGAATAATTCCTATAGTATGCCCCATGATGTAAAAAATTCGTTGTCTATATTAAAACTAAAACACATAAATATATAAATATACACATATATGTGCATGTGTATAAAAAAAACACATAGCTACACATACAAATACCTAAAAAAGAGGCATGGAAGAACCCTCCATGCTACTGCTAATAGTGATTAGAATGGGGAGGACTGCAGAGTTGAGAATGGGGTGGGGTGAAGGAAAATGTACACTTCTACTTTAATCACCTTGATAATACTGACATTCTTCACACATATTTATGGACTATTTTAAATTAAATGAGATCATTGCCACAAGATATAGTAATTAGGTCACTAGTAAACTGGGCAAGATATTTAGTGCAATGGTGGGGGTAAAGGTCAAAGATAATGGGTGATGGGGAGAACCTCTCCAAACCAGTTTATTGTACCATTTTATTAGAATAAATCAATTGTCACACACGCAAAGGTGGACCAAGGTTTAATGGAATATGAAGTTTATATAATTTGGGAATCTCTTTTAAAAACACACACAGAAAACTATTACTATAAAATTATCTATAATAATAAAAGCATAATATGCTAATTAAACCAGACATTCTTCCAGATGATCTTCTGGACAAAGTCGGGGCTACGAGGGAAGCCCGGGTCCCAGGTGCCTGCCAGCGGCCAGAGGGAAGCCCGGGTCCCAAATGCCAGAGGAAAGCAGGTGCCAGCAGTCAGGGTAAAAAAAGGCCTATTCTTGCATGAATTTCGTGCATTGAGCCTGTAGTATTAGAATAAGAAATCACAAATATCAAGAAATCAGAAAACATCATATTTTATTATATGCCTAACACACTTGCAATAATTTTCTAAATGTTAGCATCTGGCTCTGGGCATTTCATGCCTTTCTTCTCCTACAACTTATGGTATCCAGAGCTACAGGATGCTGCCCTATGACCACGAAGTCGCTGATCCTGTGTTTTCATAGCATGATGCAAGGTGGGTCAGCACAGTGGGTGGGAAGAATATTCCTGGAAGACATTCCTACACTAGTATGGCTAGCAATAAGTTAATTAGACATAGAAGTGTCTGCAAACTAAACAGCATATGATATTAACCTCAGCCATATGTACCTCTAAATAGATTTCTTTTTTAGCTGGTTTTCCAGAATGCTCATGACCTTTCCAACACTCTGTGACAGGAAGAGAAGTATGCCAGTGAATGAGACAAGATTGTATGTGCAAGAGAGAGGGAGATCAAGAATAACCTTGAGAATATTAAGATCAGGACAGAGGAAACTATCACGAATATATGTGGAAGACTTGGAAACGATAAAAAATGATAACATGACATTTTGTCTAAGATAAGGACAGGGGAAACTATCAGGAATATATGTGGAAGACTTGGAAATGATCAAAAATGATAACATGACATTTTGTCTAACCTCCAGGTTATTGAGTGTGAAAATAACCCAGACATATTGGTGGTATCAGAGATCTTGTCTAGTAGCTCAGCAGCTGGAAAATTTCAAGATACCACATTCCTATGTATCCTCTCTATCAAGATCTGAGAGCATCACTCTCTCTTAAAGACCTGTGCCTGCTTTTAACTACTCTAGAATAGTCCTGATTCCTAAGCTTGATGCTCAAGGCTTTCAAATCTCCCATCTCCCCATTTACCCACAGGTGGCCCCATCCCACCCATACCCATCTATCTACCTGAGAGATTATTCTCCAGACAAAATACCCTTCCATTTCCCACTGACATTTTAGAGTATTTGTCCTTTCCATCAGTCAAAAGCTTATTTATCCTGTAAGATTCAGCTCAAATACTTCCTCCTAAATAAAACAGCACATTCCATCTCATTAGAATTCATTGCTTCCTCTCAATCTCGCAAGGCATTTTTCACAGAGCTCTATTATTACACATAACATAACACACAGCATAGTCAGGCTTGGAGTTGTAATTGCACCCATGTGGACTGTATGGGACCCAGGTGGGTCATGATCTCTGGTCCACGCGTATGGAGCAAGCAATCAATAAATCTTTGTAGACTTGAATTAGGATGGATAATTGCAAAATTATGTCACTGAAAGTCAGTCTTATTAAAAGCCTGTGAAATGCCAAGTGTGGCCTTTACAAAAGGTTGTATAGGAGAATCGCTAAGCAGCTATTGTACCCTAGTGTTAAAAGCTATTTCCTTGGGGGGGGGAAACTTAAAATCATGACTGTCATGCAAATATAAATGGAACACTTGTGAAAGATTTTATTTAACTCATGATTAATAAGGGAATCAGTAAGAAGTTAAAATTTGTTCAAAGAATTCTGAGAACACATGCATATATGGGCAATCGGGAATACTGGATGAATTTACAAATAGACATAAAACTGCTGAATAGCCACAAGACAACAATCAATTATATGGCACCAGGTAAAATTTATTTACATTTTTATGGACAGTAATCATTTGCATTACTATCAGTTTGCTACAATTTGCAGAGTTATAAAATAGCTTCAAGCCAGTGAAAGACACAGATAACCTGGAAAGGTGCACTAGAAAGAACCTCCATTTATCATTTTTGCTCATTTCAAAGCCTTTCACATTTTCTAAGAGCCTCCCTCCCACGATCATAATAATTTCAAAGATTATTCTTGATCACAAAAAAGGCAGGTCTCATTAAGATGGGCCTAGCAGCTCGCTACATTTTAATTGCCTCTTTACTTGTCCATCACCTCAATTAAAATGTCAACTTCCCAAGACAAAAGACAAAACTTCTTCATTTTAAATATTAATTCTTGCTTCACTAGATTAGTTTTTTGTTTTTATGATAATAGTTTGGTCAAGTAAAGCCATCGTTCTATTCTGTCTTTCTCTCTCAGGTAGAGTATTTGTGAACTGCAGAAACGAATGACATTTCCTTTCTAAGTATGTCTTTATCTTGAAAAAATGATCTCTTCAGTATCAGGGAGCAATGACCTAGTTTGCTGTATTGTTAATATCAGTGTGCTCAAGCACTAAAGAGCATGCAACAGCTTTGATATACTTTTGAACATTAGAAACATCACACAACTAAATCTAGCTTTACCACTTGGCCTTGAGAATTTAAACCACACTAATACCACTGCTTTTGAAATCTATTAGCAGTTTCCCAGATGTAAAGAGATCAATAGAAGGACCCAATTAAGAGATATTCATTCTGTTCTATAAAAGGTTCAACACAGAGATGGACTCTACATTTGAAAAAAACAAACTAACATTGTTATGCTAATTATAATAGAAAACATTGTAAAACGTTTAAATGCACAATGGGATATAGTTTTTGGAAAAGATGATTCATAAATAACATGTACTGTCATGCAGTTTTTAAATGATTGTCTTTAAAACAATGCTTCCAAAAGGAAAATACATATATATTTCATTAAAATGTGCCGGGACCGGTTTGGCTCAGTGGATAGAGCATTGGCCTGTGGACTGGAAGGTCCCTGGTTCGATTCCGGTCAAGGGCATGTACCTTGGTTGCGGGCACATCCCTAGTAGGGGGTGTGCAAGAGGCAGCTGATAGATGTTTCTCTCTCATCGATGTTTCTAACTCTCTATCCCTCTCTCTTCCTCTCTGTAAAAAATCAATAAAATATATATAAAGAAATATTTTAAAATGCAATAGAACATAAGATTTATACCTACTTAAACATATAAACATTGGAACAAGGCTTGCACATAAGGATGCATATTGAAAGGAACCATATTATAGGACACATTTTCTATTTTTTACACTTCCTTTGTGTTGTTTTGGCAATGTGTTGCATATTTTTTTTAAATAAAGGAAGGAAGGAATGGTGTTATATAAAGCCTCTTCAGTAGCTGGTAATTTTGGTCCTTATCGTGAGACCCTAAAGGGTTTCATTATGCTTTGTTTTGCTAGCAGACATCTGATGTCCTTCTCCTGGTGTGATTTTCATTACAGCTATTTTCAAAGTGCTTGAATTGGGATTAGGTACTTAGCAAGAAGCCTCTTGTTCTTTTAGTCACTAATTCGTTTTTTTTATATGACCTGAAACGCAGAATTCATCACTTTGTTTAGTCCTTTAAGTACTGGGTCACCATAACCCTGAAATCAGACTTTAATGATAACACCATCCACAGGGATCTTGGATGCACCATCAGTGTCCAATCCTATACCTCTCTCGGGACACAGGTCCTAAAGAGAGTGCTGTAACTTGGCACGGCTTGGTTTTAGGAGTGACACAAAATGTTATTTAACCAGTGGGATGTTTTTCATTAACATGGGTGTTTATACATTTCACAAAATATAAATCTGTTGCGGGGTATTCAAGGTTATACAAGGAGAGTAGGTCACCACCCCAATCTGGAATCCCAAGTCTTCCCCTCTGAGGGCAAGAACTATTGCCAGCTTCTTTGTGTGTTTTTCTGGAAATCTGAATCACTTTGCTGTGAACATTGCAACTGGCTTCCCACCTAATCTTTCGAAAGGATTTACTAACCAAGAAGTCTATTTTCCAGCTTCAAGACTGTGAAAGAAAAGAGCCACATGCTAACCTGACAAGCTTAGGGAAGGCCTGCGTGGCAGTCTTGCAAACTCAGAGATCTAAAATAACCACAAAAGATGGTTTGAAAATTAAATATCTAACTACAAACAGGTTATAGTGGGTAGTCCTGTCCCAGATATTTCACCTGACAAAGATCAATTAAGATATTCTTTACTGAGCCCATCTGCCTCCCAGCCTCTAAGATAACATATCTGTGAGCTGTCTGGGTAACTTGTAACTTCCTTTTTACCCCGACCCCTCAGGACACAACAAATGGCCTAGAGACATTCCCTCCTTGTTATTGTTATCAAGTTAATTGTCAACTGTTAATTACATTATAGTATCCTGTATCCATCTCTGTGAAAGAAGCTCACATCCATCATTTAACCTTTTACCCTACCCCAGAGGTTTCCCCGCTTCGCTCTATCCCCCCTCCCTAATCTATCACCAATGAATTTCATGTAATTCACCTAGTCCCTTTCCTTTGATTGCAATGTATAAATATAGAAATGTAACCTGCCATTCTTAGGAGCATTATCTTCATCTCTTGAGGTTCTGCTTCCCGGCATATGTGGACAGTTTGGCTCAAATAAACTCACAAAAATTCTTTACAGGTTTCAATGGGTTGTTTTGTTTTTGTTTTTGTTTTTTATAACAAGACCCACTGAGCCAGAACTTAGGTAAATTAAGCAACTGAACAATAGATCAAAGTAACCAATGGCTCTTAGACTTGGTGGGGTCAGTTTTTACAAGTTGAGTGATTTATTATCTGCCTTCATCTGCTGCAAAGTTTCAGTTTTTCCATCAGGCCTGTGGCTCCAGGTGGCCACGTGACTCCCCACAGAGCTCTGAAAATTGTCTTGCCTTGGAACCAACCAGCAACAGCACCACATAACTAGGGATAACCTAGGACTTCAAGAGGGATGCCTACGCAGAGTCCATCTCCTCCTCAGTTGGGGGTAAGAATAGTTGCCAAGAGAGAAAATTTCTTTGAGAGATATTTTTATTTAGTGACTTCTATTCCAGAAACTAAAGATTCAAGGAAATAAAGCATGACCACAAAATACTTCAATCCTGAGACATCTTATTACGTTGTTATCCTATGATTCTTTTAAGTATGAGATACTTGAATAGAGCAAACAAAAATTTACATCACTTTTTGGGGGATTATAAAAAATATTGACATTTACTGTAGAAAATATGGAAAACAGGAAGAATATTAAAATAATAATTACGTTACCATCCAAAGACAACCACTGTTAATATCTGTCTAGGCATATTTCATTAATTCACATTACAAATGTGCCTCAGATCTTTTTTATGAATTTTTCCCCAATATACTAAATTTTCCTCAGACTCGAATTAAAGGAGGTAACTCATTACAATGGGCTCTCTGTGTCTTTGTCCCCAAGCAGGAAGCCAGCTGTTTCGGCAGGTGTGGGGATGATGTAATTCTACTGCAGCAGGTGTTCAAACATCCTTTCCCAATACCTTCTATCTCCTCCAGCAGTGCCCTGAGCAACAGAAACTATTCTAAAAACCCACCCTGTGGAAGGCAGAGATTAAGCACGAATGATCTGCACCTGTGAGAAAGATTGTTTGCTTAAGAGTCTCTTTAAATCGTGGGTAAGATAGATCTGCTTGGGAGCAATCTTAGCACTGGGGGAAAGCTCAACATTAGCGAGTGACGATTATCTGTATCTATTTGTTTAGTGTTAGACTGGCCCTAGCTTCCCCTGAATTCAGATCGCATGTTTTGTTTTTTTTTTCTCCTGGAGTTTGACAGTGAAAAAGGAGGGGATGGATACATAGAGCCTGATATGGTTAGAAACGGTCTAGTCCCAATCTTGTATTCAATAAGTTAAAGCTACTTTTTTTTTTAAAGATATATTTTTATTGATTTCAGAGAGGAAGGTACAGGGAGAGAGATGGAAACTTCAATGATGAGCCGAAACCAGTTTGGCTCAGTGGTAGAGCGTCAGTCTGCGGACTGAAAGGTCCCAGGTTCAATTCCAGTAAAGGGCATGTACATTGGTTGCAGGCACATCCCTGATAGGGCGTGTGCAAGAGGCAGCTAGTCGATGTTTCTCTCTCATCGACGTTTCTAGCTCTCTCTCCCTTCCTCTCTGTAAAAAATCAATAAAATATATATTTTTTTTTTAAAAAAAGAAACATCAATGATGAGAGAGAATCACTGACCAGATGCCTGCTGCAGTCCCCACACTAGGGAACCGTGACTTCCTGATTCGTAGGTCAATGCTCAAACACCAGCTGGCCTAAAGCTATTTTTAAAAATACTTTCTGATGGAAGCAGAGTATTTATGTCCTTACCACTGCCTTGAAGGATACCAAATGCTGTTCCACTATACTCAGGTGCAGCTGATGACTCGAGGAGTATGAGTCAACACAAGAAATGCAAGTTACATGGTTAGCCTAGAACAGTGGTAGGGAAACTCATTAGTCAACAGAGCCAAATATCAACAGTACAACGATTGAAATTTCTTTTGAGAGCCAATTTTTTTAAACTTAAACTTCTTCTAATGCCACTTCTTCAAAACAGACTTGCTCAGGCCATGGTTTTTGTGGAAGAGCCACACTCAAGGGGCCAAAGAGCTGCATGTGGCTTGCAAGCTGCAGTTTGCTGATCACGGGCCTAGAACACAGCATCAAATGTGCTAGGCAAGCTATATTATTCTGTTAGTGACCCAGTGCACAAATTCACACACATTGAAAGGATATTAATTAGAAGAAATATTTTAATATCACTATTTGCCCTTTCTCTATAATAGAAATGTCAACCAAATTCCCAATCAACTATGACATATCAAAACACATGCGTGCAATTGGTGCTAGCAAGAGCTTTATATATATATATATATATATATATATATATATATATATATATATATATATATATATAAAGCTAAATCAGAAAGCAGGTCTAATTAATTAGACCTGCTTTCTGATTTAGCTAAACTTTTTCCAGTCCGGTGAAGCACCCCAACTTCTCTTTCAGGTAATTGTCAGCAACACAGAAGTAAATATCAACCCAACATAGATTATTATTGTACCATCACGCAGGGAGAACAAAGGGTAAAATATTTAACTGCAGCAGTGTTTGACTGTAATCTGCACAGTGAGAAAACCTGAAGTCATTTTCAAGGTCCACCATTTCTTACTTCTTTTCAGTCAGCTCAAGTTTCTAAGCTTTCTAAATCTCCATTTCCCAGCTAATGAAAAGAAAATAGGATTCTACCGAGTCTCCTATCTACCTACTCCAGGACTTCTGTGAGGATAAAATGAGATGAGGCACAGGAAAATGATTCACAGACATTTGCTTAAAGTCTAAAATGTTTGCATCTGGCCATAAGGCAAGTCGTGTTCCTAGGCTGAAGAAACTACAAGGAGGCTGGTCTTTAGGGAGAGGAAACTGGGCATCGCTACATGAAATCATTACCTGGCGCCCACAGCCACCATTTCCGGGCTGGGCTAAGCTGTGGGCCACATTTTGCATTACAAGGTCTAGGCAGCCAGCACTGGCTATGATTTGGTAAGGTGTCACTCTGTGGTGGTGGCAGGGCCTGTGTCCCACTTTGGGGAAGTGAAGTGTTGCTTTGTCAATACCAGGTCCGTGTGCCATTTCTCTGTAAATGGCCAGTGCACTTCACGGCAGCTCCTATGTTGAGCGTCTGTTCCCCAGTGGTCAGTGCATATCATAGCAACCGGTAGGATGGTCGGACACTGAACATATTAGCCTTTTATATTTATATAGAAGATGCTTAAAATTGGTAGATTTGTTTTGCATCAGACACTGCTCTATTGCTCATTTAACAAAGTGACATTGATATTACTGAGCATCAGGCAAAAGTGAAAGAACATTCCAGTAAGAATAGAAAATATGACTGGGGAACTCTGCTTAGGACAGTGTTCAGTATAGGGAAATAAGCATAAAAGCATTTTCCATTTAAAAATAAGCATTGCATATAGTCTCAAAATGGAAAATGTTCAGGTGAACAACTGAAATCTGATGGATTCACATTGATGTCAACTAACTGCATCTAAGAGTTGATTCAATTTTGAATTTGCAAGTATCATAAACCTAAGGTTATTCTAATTTGCCTGTTAATCCACATCTTCCTTAATCCTATGCATCTTCACTTGCTCCCTCCAATTAATTAAACTTCATTTTTTGAAAAGTTACATATGGCCCAGATGTTGTGACCCAGTGGTTGAACATAGACCTACGAACCAGGAGGTCACTGTTCAATTCTAGGTCAGGGTATATGCCTGATTGTGGGCTCAATTCCCAGTAGGGGGTGTGCAGGAGGCCGCTGATCAATGTTTATTTCGCATCGATGTTTCCATCTCTCTATCCCTCTCCCTTCCTCTCTGAAACTGCTAAAAATATATATTTTTTTTAAATTTTAAGATGCACATGGACATTAAAAGGCATAAACATGTTTAAAAAGAAAAGTCAAGCAATAGAAAAATGTATGAGATACAAGATAATTATCATTTGCTGTCCAGATCCCCAATCCCTCAGGCCCTCTCTACAGTAACCATTGTTACCAGATTTGGATCTCCTTCCAGAAATAGTCCCAGACATACATGCAAACAAATGTTTATGTATTGTAAATATGTAGCCTTTTTCACAAAGTGGGAGCCTACTATACATATTGTCAGTATTTTTCTTTTCTACATAACAGTTCATATAAAGATCTAGGTGAATAATCCAAGGGGGTTATTCAAGCTTATCAAGGTCACTTTCACATAAAATGGTAAAAGTATCCTTATCTAGATGTGGGATCCCTTAACACAACCCGCGTGGTTCAGGGCCCACTCAGGGTCCAGTTTCTGGAGAAGGCCGCACACTAAAATGAAGAGAGACTGGAAAAGAGTTAATTTAGGAAAATGGGGGCCAGGCGAGAAGTCTACCTCTAGTGGGAAGACTAACCGCTCTCTGGCCTTTTACCATTCCTTTTATTGAGATTCTGAAACAAAGACATCTCTTAAGGAGGAAGTTCCAACAACAGAAAATCAACTTACATTTACATATGATTAACAAATTAAAGTTGCCTCAAGCACCATTATCTCAACTAGACAATGAGTTAATAGCTCTGACCATTCAGAACCATCGAGGTCGGCTAGCTCTTTTTACATTTTATCTCCAGTGACAATGTTAGGTTTTGGTTCCCGGTTCCAGGTTTCTGGTTCCGGGCATCTAGATGTTGAAGAACAGACTGGGGTGGGGAGAGTGCTACAGCCCTCCACTGCCAACTCTTCCCACCCCAGCAAATATTAATTAGCTCTCAGCGGGCCATGAACCCACTTAAAGGAATTGTTATCCTGCCCACATTGTTTCATTTCAGTACCCTGGGAGGTAAATAAGAAGTTCCAAGAAACGTGAAAATATGCAGAGCCATTTCTTCAGCTACCCTGAATTGCCATTTTTATTGACTTTCCCCCTATTCCTTCAGGCTTAAAGAGAAAAAAACCTTTAAAGCGTATGCTTTGTTATATACAACATGCTATGAACAGTAGTCCTTACTTAATGAGAATGTTGAGTACAGTGTTAACCAAAAAAACCATTGAAACCTGTAAAGAATTTTTTTAATGAGTTTATTTGAGCCAAAACTGTCGACAATTGCCGGGAAGCAAAACCTCAAGGGATTGAGACAATGCTCCGAAGAATGGCGGTTACATTTCTCTATTTATACACCGAAATCAAAGGAGGGACATAGGTGAGTTACATGAAATTCATTGGTGATGGAGTACGGAGGCGGGAGAAAGCAAAGCAGTGGGAAACTCCTGGGATTGGATAAAAAGTAAAATGATGGACGTGTACTCAGTTGAGTGCAGGAACAATTAACATGATAAAGAAGGAATTTGAGGCATCTGTCCTGGCGCCCACCACATTTGGTTGTTCCCCAGGGGCTCCGGAAAAAGGGAAGTTACAAGTTACCCAGACATCTCACAGATATGTTATCTTAGAGGCAAAAAGGCAAATGGGCTCAGTAAAAAGATCAAAGTTGATCTTTGTCTGGGAAAATATCTGGGACATGACTACCTACTATAACCTGTTAGATATTTAACTTTCAAACCATCTTTTGTGGTTATCTTAGGTCTCTGGGTTTGCAAGACTGCCATGCAGGCCTTCCCTGAGCTTGTCAGGTTAGCATGTGGCTTTTTTCTTTCACAACAGTAACTAAATAAAGGTGGCGATAAGGCTAAAAACTATAAGCCAGAGTAAAAAGATTCTCATTTCTCTCCAGTGGACTTCTGAACCTCTTCAAGTTCAAATTCAAAGACACATCATGGCGTTGCATACCCGTGTGCCACAGAACAGGCCATCCCTGTACGTCAGAACAGCAGTTACCAGAGGGGTCTCTGTGGGCATTCTTATCCTGGCATCCATCGGGGATGCTTCAACCTCTCCTATGTCTAGAGATCTAGCTTCCTGTGTGGGAATTCACTGATACAAAGCATAATGAATATCGTCAGTGGACCATGGTACTTTTCACGGCTACATGAATTTCCCAGGGAGTATGTACCGTATGCTTCCTCTTTCTTTAAGCTTCTACTTTTGGTTCCTCCTGCAGGCATATTTCATGTACGGCTGTTAGCACATGTGTCTATGCTTTTCAGTGAGTGAATAACTCAATAAAAATAACTGCCTTCCTGGCTGGTGTGACTCGGTGGTTGAGTATCGACCTTTGAACCAAGAGGTCATGTTTCAATTCCTAGTCAGGGCATATACCTGGGTTTTGGGCTTGAGCCCCAGTGTGGAGTGTGCAGGAGGCAGCTAATCAATGGTTTACTCTCATCATTGATGTTTCTGTCTCTCTGTTCCTCTCCCTTTCTCTCTGAAATACATATATTTTATCTTTAAACTGCCTTAACCATCATCTCACCTCATGCTTTATGCTGAATCGTATGTACTATGGCCATTGAGAATTAACAATCATTTAGTCCAGGGACAACTTCCCATGACACATACATTCTGTTTGAAAGAAAGTACACCTAGACCATTTGGAGGAAGATATGAATACAAAATTAAGCTGAAAATAGAGTTTATCACAGATATGCATTCAACCATTGGTGAAACTGCAAGGTTTCATTTATAAATGTAGAAGCAAGGAAAACATGTTAGTCATAATTTAATTGTGGGTTTTCTGCATTTACAGGTACACTCCCACTTTTGTGAAATGTGTATATTTCAAACTACTGCGAGGGTGTCATTTCAAACCCAGGATGGTTCCCTTATATTGACTTTACACTTCCTCTCTCATCGCCTATCACGGACTGCCTTCTAGATGCATTTGCTGAGACACTCCCTGCAGGAAGGAAGTACTATTGTTGCTACATGTGCACATAAAGCTTATCTGATTCACACTTTAGATAAGAAAAAACAAATAGGTAATTAAACAGTACAATTATATCTGTTATTATTTTAATCATGCTAATAATGATGGCTATTCAAGACTTCTTTTTTTAATTTTTTAAATTAAATTATTATCTTTATACATATACCTTTGCCCCCCCCCCCTCATACATGCCCTCCCTCCCCAGAGTTTTGTGTCCATTGGTTGTACCTATATGCATGTATACAAGTCCTTCGGCTGAATCCCTAACGGGGTATATGCCACTCTAGAACCAATCAATCATTTTAGTCATATACATATGATATTACTATTAGCCAAACTTGTGGTCAGTGGACAGAAAACTAGGTGAAAGGCCCACAAGCATTCTATGGAATGAGCGGTAGGGGTAAAGAAGTCTCTAATAGAAAGATCCGTGATCTTACCCTAGAAAGGGTAAGAGTGCTACCCACGCAAACACACAAATACAACTTCAAATTCCTTTAACATGCTCCCATTAGGAAATGGGTCTAAGTCCCCTGGACTTGAATCTGCTTCTGTGCCTGCTTGACCAGTAAAATACGGTAGGAGTGATGCTGTCCAGTTTCCAGTCCAAAGCAGTAAGGAACAGGCAGCTGCCCTACCTCTTGGAATGCCGCTCTTAGAAACCAGCCGTCATGTTGCAGGGAAGTTGGTGAGGAAGCCCATGCAGAGAGGAAGCAAAGTCTGAGGCCCTCATTCCCAGCTCATCTCCCAGTCACCGCCAGGACCAAATGGCCCGTCACATGAGTGAGCCACCCTCCAAGTTTGTCCTCCAGCCCCAAGTCAACCCAGCCCAGCTGATGCCACATGGCGCAGAAACAAGCCTTCCCAGATGAGCCCTGCTGAAATTGTATGTTTGTGGTCTGGTTATTTTTGTACTTTAAAAATCACTAAGCATTGGTGCATCTGGTATATAAAAATAGATAACTAGAACAACCAGTCACCAAATGTTCCTCTTTCTCTTGCATTGAATACACAAACTTTGCTACGCACCTTTTTCATAGCCCTCTAAGCACAAGCGCTATGCCAAGCGCAACGTAGTTGTGCTATAAATATTCATGAAATAATTGAATTATACATTCGGAAGGTATTACCGTCTCTTTTGTTAATGGATAAATGGCACCGAGAACTTAAATGAATTGCACAAGTAGGTCTTAAGCTGAGCTGGAAATAAAAGATTTTTCAGATGAGTGTTTTCTCTGTGAGGCCCCTCAGAATAGTCTCTCTGCTTTAAGTAAAACACAACTATTCCTTTTTTCATGAACAAGACAATGGGCAGATGTGAATGCTTTCTGGGCTTTAAAAATCAACATGCTGCTGAGACCGGTTTGGTTCAATGGATAGAGTGTCGGCTTGGGAGCTGAAGGGTCCCGGGTTCGATTCCGGTCAAGGGCATGTACCTTGGTTGCAGGCATATCCCCAGTAGGGGGTGTGCAAGAGGCAGCTGATTGATGACTCTCTCTCATCGATGTTTCTAACTCTCTATCTCTCTCCCTTCCTCTCTGTACAAAATCAATTAAAAAATATATAAAAAAACAAAGATAATGATTTATATAAAAAAAAATCAACATGCTAAAATATCTGGAAAGACAGTACAAACCATTAACAGTAGTTGACGTTGGAGAGTAAGACCTGGGGTTTGAGGAAGCAATTCTTTTTATCTTCTGTGCCATTTTCATTTCTTACAATGAATATACATTAATTTTATACTTTAAACGGCATTAAATTAGATATAGCAAGGAAACCCACCAAAATGTTAGTAGCAAGTGTCTTGACTATAGGATTATGGGAGTTTTACATTGACATTTAATATCTAAATCATATCTTGCTCATGAAAATGTATTCCCCTATGGTTCATAAGAAATTTAATTTCAAAAAAATTTTAAGAGCCCAAAAGTTACAGGACGTAACATATCTAGATGTTCTATACAGAATCAACTGTGGTCTACAAGTTCAGATTCACCCAGGAAGAAGAGGGTCACACATCTGGTCCTGTACTCCCACAGGCACCAGGAACCATGGTGGGATAGCTTTGCTCTCATAGGACATAGCACCACAAAGAAAATTGCAAATCACTTCCTAATTGAATCCTTTTACCCTTGAAACTTTTGTCTTGCCACAGCATTTCTAGGAAAGGAGTTTGAAACATGACCTTTCTCTCTGTATGGTCAAGTGGGAAGGTGGGAAAGAGCCCATTAGTGTCTAGCTCATGGCTAAGGGATACTAAAACTTTGATACTTCTGAAGCTTTGATACTTACATAAAGCTAGAATGTGGTACTTTGTATTCTCTTCAGTTATAACTGAAAATTTTCTCTAGGCACAAAACTTCAGGGCACTCGTATTTTGCTTCCTGATTTTCTATTTCTATCGATAGATTGAGTAATTTTCAGTACACATTACAGGTCGTCAAAGACCAAGCCTTTTATTCATTCATTTATATATTCAACCTATACTAAGAAACAGGTACCATTTGACAGGCAATCTACTGAAGAAATATGAAATTGGAAGACAAAGAATAATTCATACTTTTAACTAAGTGTCCAAAATAATGATCTCTTATCTGCCAAGGGCTATATTTAGTTGCCTACCCAGCTATAATCCCTACTCTCTATAAATCAAATTTATAGAAACAGTGAGTAGAATGGTGGTTACCAGAGGCTGGAGAGCAGATGAAATGTTAGTTAAAAGATGCAGACTTTCAGTTTTAAGAGTATTAAGTCCTGAAGGTACAGCTTGCTGACTATAATTAATAATAATGCCTGGTGTATTTGAAATTGGCTAAGAGAGTAGATCTTAAGTGTCCTCACCTTGACATGCTAAAAATAGTAACCATATGAGGTGATAGATATGCTAATTAGCTTAATTGTGGTAATCATTTCACAATGTGTACACTTACAAAATTATCACTTTGTATCCTTTAAATATATGTAATTTGTATTTGTCAATCATACCTCAATAAAGCTGGAAAGAAATGGGCAGTAGATTTACAGCCACCTCACCAAAGAAGATATACAAACAGAAATAAGCACATGAAAAAATTCTCCATATGTCATCAGGGAAATGGAAATTAAAATGTGATACCACCACAGACCTATTAGAATGGCCAAAACCCAGAACACTGACAACACCAAATGCTAGTGAAGATGCGAAGCAACAGAAACTCACCTTCATTGCTGGTGGAAGTATAGCCACTCTGACACATTGACAGTTTCCTACAAAACTACACATACTTTTACCATGAGATCGATCAATTGCACTCCTTGTTATTTACCCAAAGAAGCTGAAAACTTTTGTCCACTCAAAATTCTGCACAAAGATGTTATGACAGATTTAATCATATCTGCCAAAATGTGGAAGCAACCAAGATGTCCTTCAGTGGGTGAATAAGTGAACTGTGGTACATCCAGAAAATAGAATATTATTTAGCACTAAAAAAGAAATGAGCTATCAAGACATGAGGGAAACTCAGATGCATATAATTAACTAAAAGACAACAACCTAAAAAGGCTATATTCTATATGATTCCAAAAATATGACTTTGCAAGAGATGTGAGGAGAGGGACGGATGAAGAGACAGACCAGACAGGATCTTTATGGCAGTGAAACTAGTCTGTATAATATTACAATGATGAATATATGCCATACCTTTCTCCAAACCCTTAGAAAGTACAACACCAAGAGTCAATCCTAACAGAAAGTATGTACTTTACATGATAAATGTATGTCAGTGCAGGTTCATCCATTGTAACAAATGTACCATTTTGATGCAGGATGTTGAAAGTAGGGGAGCCTATGGGTGGGGAGACAAAGGGGATAAGGGAATTTTCCATACTTTCTGCTCAATTTTTCCACGAACCTAAAACTTTTCTAAAAATTAAAACTTACATCATCCCTAGGCAAAAAAAAAAAAAAAAAAAAGGTGGCTGCTTTTCTTTTCTTTCTACATTTCCAGAATTAACGACTATTAAAATTAATTGCTTTAATTTTCTAATAAGCAATGTATATTTACTGATGATACCTGAAGATTTTTGCCCTTCTCTTAATTCCCAGGATTGCTACTCTAATCTTCAACAAACTCATGCCTGAACTGCTGCAACAGGAGCCAAACACAGTTCTCCATCGTCACACCTATGCTCTTCTCAAATCCCTCCCATCAGTCCAGGGCTGGTGCATGCATTTCTCCACATGCATTTGTCCTTTCATCTTCTTCAAATGCTCCATTCCAGAGTGATTGCTTTTCATTAGGTCATTTTATAAAACAAAGGCCAAGGCCTAAGGAAATTGATTGTAAACCAAAGTGCCCCATATATTGGTTTCATGGTCTGTAGGTTATGGTGATATCTTCTCAACCAGATTTTAAACCCTGTCATTCCAGGTACCATGCATCACACTTGCCTTCTACTTCATCAATTCCACTTCTGATGGGCAAAAATGCCATCATATGTGGGACTTATGTTAAAATACTCTAGCAAATATACACGTGGGGGATACATTTTTTTTTTTAAAAAGATAGACACAATAACACAATGTTGATATTTGCTGAATGCAGATGTTAATTATATGGGGATTTTAAAAAATACAATTTCCCTAGTTTGTGTGAATTTTGAAATTTTTCATTATAAAAAGTTCTGAAAAGGAACTATGAAGAGTTTAAGAATATTAGAACCATTTCTGAAACTTTAAATTATCAGACAGATTTTGATTCAAGTTATGTCTTGAACTCTTTTCTAAATTATTTATATACTAGAGGCCTGTTGCATGAAATTTGTGCACGGGGGGGTGGGGGGGGGGGAGAGTGCCTCAGCCCAGCCTGTGCTCTTTCACAGTCCGGGAGCACTTAGGGGATGTCCAACTGATGGCTTAGGCCTGCTCCATGGGCAGCAGGACTAAGCTGTCAATCAGACATCCTCAGCTCTGCCATGGAGGCAGGAGAAGCACCCGCCACCACTGCTGCACTTGCCAGTCATGAGCCCCAATTCTGGCTGAGCGGCGCTCCCCCTATGGGAGTGCACTGACCACCAGGGGGCAGCTCCTGCATTAAATGTCTGCCCCCTGGTGGTCAGTGCGTGTCATAGTGACTGGTTGTTCTGGTGTTTGGTCAATTTGCATATTAGCCTTTTATTATATAGGATAGTTAAATTGATCCCCTTTGCATACATATACTTTTATTTTTAATAAAAACCATTTCACTTGTATAGAAGTTCCTATTGACTGTTAAGTGGAAAAATGTGTTTTCATTTATAGAAATAAATTATGTGTAGATTAAATAACCTAAATATTACTTTGGGAAATAAAGTACCTGACTTGTGACATCATTTTTTATTGTCCAAAGAAACAGTGAACCCCACTTCTTACTTTGCATCATTTTTACATACTGACCTCAATCTGGGTTACAGAATGGCAATATTATTGTAGCAAGCGTGATTAATTCATCTGTTTGTTTATTTCCTTTATAAATCATTTTAATTAAATAGAAATGTCAAGGGAGTGGAGGCCTTACATTTAGAGCTTTAGAAAAAATAAAATGAGATAGAAAGATGATTTTAATCATGGCCAAAACATGCTGCTTTCATATTAAAACCATAAACATTTAAAAAATAAAAACACACACCTGACCCCTTCACCCAATGAGACCTCTTTAGCTGTGATAAATGGGAGCTTAGGAAAGTATCACAGTCCCTACTTAGCAACTAGGAAAATTTAGGCTGAAAAAGTCTTGGTAGAGGCCCCCAAGTCCCTTCATTTATCAACCCCCAGTAGCAGTATATGTAGAAAAAGGCACGCAGTTACTCGCCGTGTAATGTGCCCACAAGTGCCTTCAAAGAGGTGGGGATGCCTACCATGCAAATGACTTCTCATAATCTCTGTTCTTGTCATGCTTTCCAACGCCTGACAATGTGATCTCTAGCCCAGAAATTGTGCGCAAGGGCATACCTTCCCAACCCTCATTTTCCTCACAGATTAAACTGAGATAAGAACAGGATGTGTATCCCACAGAGTTGTGGTTATTAAGTGAGATAATGCACGTGAAACGGTGCCTGGTATTAAAAAAAATCGGAACGTGAAAATAAAAATAGAATTTCAAAAATAGTTGTTGTGGAATTATTTTTTTCTTCTGTTTATTTTCATCACTCAAGGTTTGTGGAGTCATTACAAAAAAGACAACATGACTCTGTAGGTGGAATTCTTGCCTCCCATGCCCCTGAGCCAATCTCTAGTCTAGGGTCCCCATCATCCCTCTAGTCTAGGGTCCCCATCATCCCTCTTGAAGATACAGTAAGAGACAATTCCAGGAATCTGTTGTGGTTGGTGCCCAACTTAAGAAAAAAAAAATATAAAATGACAAATACAGAATTATATACAAATATGTATGCTCATTTAGAATGAGAAATCACAAAACTTATCTACAAAAATCTGAAAAATTCCGTTACCACAAAATTCAGAATACAGAACATATTTTTCTATATTTTTGTAACCTGCATACTCTTTGATTGCTTTCTTACATGGGAAAAATTTTGTAATTTCATTTTCTCTAGGAAGAATAGAATGTTAATTTAGTCTTTCCTCTAGCATGGCTGATTAATTTTTTTGTTTTGATGGTTAAAACGTGCAATTTTGCATATAGTTGTACCTTCTGTTTGCAGTACTCCTACAAAAGAGTGCCTAACAGAAATCCTCATGAATTCCATTCCATACTTGTTTCCATTAAAAATGCAGAGTGTTATTGACAACTTTATATGTTGCACATAGTCCTCTGGAAAAAATAAGATATTAGAGAAACATGACTGAGGTTACTCTGCTGGCAAATGGCTGAGCTGGGATTCCATCCTGACAGCCAGAATTCGTTATCACTCACATTCTTCCCACCACTCCATGCCATGGCTTCCAACTTAATGCCCAAACCTCTGACAATTTGATCACTGTGAAGAGGAGACAGAGGATAAGGAAAACTAACATTTACTAAACCTTTGCTGTATGTCAGGCTCTTATAATTTGTCACTTTCTTTATCTCACATACTCTGAAAGGTCAAAGTCATTTCCCCCAAATTACAAACGAGGAAACTGATATGGAGAAGTTAAAGATTACAATAAAAGAGAGGCAACTGTATGGCTCCAAGACCCCATCCTTTGCACTAGACAAACCTAATTCCTTAAAAATGTAAGAGAAAGATGTATAGCGTCCAGGATAAAATGGTAAAATGAGACTTCAAACTGACTTATTCACTTTACAAATACTCTCTATCCTTTCTTGAGTTGTAAGTGGACCAAGGAAAGCACCTAATATGTGCTGCACTCAACACTCCTTGGTGATGGTTAATCGGATGCAGGACTACAGTGGGTGATGGACAAACCCCTGCTGGTGAGGAGGAAAAGAAGGTTCTAGAAATAATTATATGTTGAAGACCGGGTGTAAGCAGACAGAGTCCTTGCACCGAAGGGTCCGACAGGAATCAGTCCCTTCCCGCGCAGTGTCCCCTGACTTGTTCTCACCTGACTTGTTTTGATGTCACTTTCCTATCGTCAGCAGAATGAGAATAAGAGTGACCTTCCATAGCTTATCAGAAGTCTGTAAATATTTACCGAGAATTTGGTTTCCTGCTGTATCTTAGAGATTAAGAGAAACAGAGAGTACCTTCCTCTTTGTTGACCTCCCGTTCAATATTTGTGTATAAACGGCATCACGCGGTTAATAAAGTTGCTGCACTCGGTCGATGCCTTGCAGACCCTCCCAATCCCGCTATCCTGTCTTTTTTCCTTTTCTCATTTCCCATCTCCCTACCTCAGCCCGATTCAACAGTCAGGCTGGCCCTGACAATTATACGGTTACATAGTTTGTTATTGACAACATACATGCTTCATCCCTACAATGTTTAGTGCCATGCCCCAAACACATTTCCAAATCGCTCAAAATCATTTGGCCACTTCTGCTCTCTAGGAATACTAGTATACTATCCAATACACTGTCCACTATGCTAATAAAACCTAGTATCTCCTTGGGGTGACTTCCCTGTGTTTGTGGAGGATATGGGTGTTTGGGTGCCATTTATTATGGTAAGGGAATGACTGCCTTCTCGTTTTATATTTTGTATTGAGGTAAGATACATGTCATACAAAATTTACATTATAATTATTTTTAAGTGTACACTCAATGGTATTATGTACTTTCACATTCTTGTGAAAACATAATCATCAATCTCGAGAATTTTTTTCTTCCCAAACTGAAACTGTGTAACCATTAAACAGTAACTCCCCATTCTCCTCTCCCCACCAGAAAATGGCATTCTATTTTCTGTTTCTATGAGTTAAACTACTTTAAGTACCTTATATAAGGGGTATCATACAATATTTGTCCTTTTGAGTCTGGCTTATTTCTCTTAGCACAATGTTTACAAAGTTCATCTGTGTTATAGCATGTGTCAAAACTTCATTGCCTTTTAAGGCTGAATAATATCCTATTGTATGTAAATGCCACATTTTGTGAATTGTTTTTACCTTTTGGCTATTGAGAATGCTGCTGCTTTGAACACTGGTGTACAAATATATCCTATGTAATAAAAGGCTAATATGCAAACAGACCGAACTGAAAAACCAAACAACTGGTCACTATGATGTGTGCTGACCACCAGGGGTGCATGCAGATCATGGTGGGCATCATCTGCGGCAGAATGGTGAAGCAGGTGAGAGAGGGCATCAGATCAAGATGGGGCACCGGTTGCTGTCAAAGGGGCCTCTTGTGGTTACTGAAAATTCTTTGCTCCCGTGCTCTGCGGTCCTGCCCAGCATTCGCACCTGCTGCTGGTGCCAAGCACAGACCCCAATTGCTCAGTGCCATCAGCCCCAATTGCCCCTGAGGTCTTCTCCACCTCGCCCTGCTCCTGAGGAGAGATCGAGGCTGGCAGCCACCTCTCGCACCTGCTGTCAGCAATGGCTCTGCTCACACCCATTGTCAGTGCCAGGCACCAGTTCCGATTGCTCGGCTCCATCAGCATGTGCAAGCAGTGGCTGCTAGCCCCGATCACCCCTGGGGTCTTCTTCACCTCCCCCTGCTCCTGAGGGGCAATGAGGGTAGTGGCCACTGCTTGCACCCAATGGCACCACTGGCCCTGCTTGCACCCACTGCTGGCGCCGGCCCCAATCACTCAGCGCTGTCATGGGTGCAAGCAGGCTGGGACTGGGAGCCACTAGGCAGAGGCACAGAGGATGACCCAAGACCTACCCCTATGCCCACAGCAGCCTCATGGCCCCCGGTTTCTTTCAAGGTGCATGAGTTCATGCACCGGGCCCTAGTCTATTCTATAATTTGAGATGAAGAATTTAGCATTGGTTTGAAAGTCAGGATAGGTGATCCTGAGAGCTCCACCCCTAGCAGCTGGGTCCGAGGGAGGAGCAAGGAGGCAATACCTTTGAGGTTCTGCCATAGTCATTGCTTGTTAGAGGCAGATCCGTGTGTAAAAGATTTTGGCCAGCATTGCTCAGGATTATCCCACCAGTGCTGCCATGACCCAGCCCGAAGGCGAGTTGCAGCATTTCCTGCAATAACCCATCTTCTGCCATGTGCCTTCATCCCAGGGTCCAGGTAAAGTTACCTCCAAATGCAGAGAGGTTCAGACTCAGTTTCCTTAGTATCTCCAATCACTGATGACAGAAAGAGAGCCCCGTTCTACCAGGCTCCCTGGGGAGTTGCTCATGGGCAACCATACCAACTAAGATCAGAGGTCATCTAGTTTTGGGAGCCAACAGAATATTTTTTAAATCAGCTAGACCTGCATGGTGAGTGTTCCTTTGAATTAAGATAAGTAGACACTCTTTTTCTCTCCTATTGATCAGTTAAGTATTTTTGAATAATTAGATACAACACTAACCATAATCTACAAATGATTACTGTATATAAATATATAATTGTTAAAGACAGGAATTATGCATAAGTGAATTGCTGGCTCTACATTTATTTCATATTTAAGCTTCATTAATTAATACCTCTATTATCTCTTAGGCTTCAATATATGAGCAGTTTGGCATTACAGATCATCCATTTAGGATACTATAAGAAATATTTATTTATGCCTTTTTCATTTTTACTGAACCTTCTAAAAAATATTTGGTTTTAATCATCATTAAACTAAACAAAGCATATTTTTCATTGTATCCAAATGGGCATAAAGTATAAAGGGGAGAAAATGTTTCCCAATAAAGCTTATTTTACCCTACCTACTTTTCTTTTTCTTAAGAATAGTTTTGCTATTTCATAGAAAGAATATTTCATTTTTTTGTTATTGTTTTTTTTTCTTCATTTGTTTCTAAGTGTTGTTGTTGTTTTTTTTCTTACCTGTAGGCCTAATAATGGGATTCCCATAAACTTGAAACAAGCATCCCCAATAAAGATAACAGCAGATGCCTGTTCTGCTTCTCACATTCTGCAGTGTGACGCTATACTGGGATCAGTTATGAACTGCAGGCACAGAAAAGGGTCCTTAAACAGTGAAGTCACAATCATTGCTATACATTGAGAAGGAGAGAAAGAAGGGGCTGGATTAGGATATTTACCATCTTCACCAAAGCTCACTCCTGACCAGTCAGCAATGCTAGCTGGTTTGCTTCTACATCCCTGAGAAATTAAACAGAGTTTAATGGGGGGGGGGGGGAAACACTCTCTTAACTGGATGCTCCTTTTATTGAGCTTCAGGATAATAAGTTTAGACCTCCATGTAAAATTCCCCGACTGCTTAAAAGAGATAGGCCAAGGGGAAGCTGGGAGTAGAATTGTCCACGTCTTGTGACATCCCTGAGCTTATATTCCCAAGAGCAAGTACCAACCTGTCCTGGGGTCAAGATAGGGGCCAGAGCCTGGGAAACATTAAGTCACCTCCTTTTTTCTTCAGGATTTCTTTAGGAATGTGGAGGACTCCCCAGCAATACAGAACCACTCAGCATTTCACTGTATTTCAATGATTTGAAGGCAGGTTTTGACATCCCCATGGCTCTGAAATTGAGATGTCTTATGATTGATCACTGTTAGCCAGACAGTAGATCTGGCCTAATTACTTCCTGAGCATTCATGAACTTCATTGTATATCTATTCTCCTTTTCATGTTTGTACAACAGCAATAACTGATTTTAGCAAATCTATATCTAAATAAGTAAAAAGGGGCTCTTTCAATAAATCTGGAATGATAAAGGAGGTACTATATCACCGTTTAATTGTCGATATTATTTTTTCTTTTTGTAATACCTAATAATGGTACATCTTAGAAATAACATTTTATATTTGATGAAAATTATAGTGAGTAATAGTAAAGCTTAATTTATTTTTCATTCTTATACTTTAAAAAGAATGGGAATTTGCCCTGGTCAGTGTAGCTCAATTGGTTGGGCATTGTCCCATACACTGAGAGGTCACTGATTCAATTCCCAGTCAGGGCACATATCCAGGTTGCAGGCTCTATCCCCAGCAGAGGGTGTGCAAGAGGCAGCATATGACTGATGTTTCTCTCCCTCTCCCTTCCTCTCTCTTTTTCAGATAAATAAAAAACCACATTTAAAATAATAAGTAAATATGCCGAAACCGGTTTGGCTCAGTGGTAGAGCATCGGTCTGCGGACTGAAGGGTCCCAGGTTCGATTCCGGTGAAGGGCATGTACATTGGTTGCGGGCACATCCCCAATAGGGGGTGTGCAAGAGGCAGCTGGTCGATGTTTCCCTCTCATCGATGTTTCTAGCTCTCTATCCTTCTCCCTTCCTCTCTGTAAAATATCAATAAAATATATTTTAAAAATAATAATAGTAAGTAAATAAATAATGGAAATTCTAAATTTTTTTTTACATATTTTTATTGATTTCAGAAAGGAATGGAGAGGGAGAGAGAAATAGAAACATCAATGATGAGAGAGAATCATTGATCGGCTCCCTCGCACACCACAGAGCCCTTAGCCCAGGCATATGCCTTGACCCAGAATCAAACTGTGACCTCCTGATTCACAGGTCAATGCTCAGCTTCTGAACTACGCCAGCATGGCAGAATTCTAAACTTTTCTTCCCAAGCCCAGAGGATCCTTTTGTGCATTTCCAGGATGCACACATCCCTCTCACAGCCACTCAGGAAACAGCTTGACAGTGCTTTCCTCCTGCTTCTCAATACAAACAGCATTAAAAGCAATGAAAGAGGGAGAGATTTTGACCTTCTCAGGGACAGCTTCTTCCTGAATGCAAGCTTGTACCATAACTGCCCTGCCTGACACCGGGGCTGGGTGACTCGGCGCTCAGCTCTGAAACATCACTTGAGCCCTTGATTAGCCCACTGGCTAAGTGCACACAGCTGTTCCTTTCTACAGTCTTCAAAAAACAATAATCAAATAACGTTCACTTCCTGAGTTCCACAATCATCTCAATGGCTGAAATGAAAAGGAAAATCATTTGCAAAAAAAAAAAAAAAAAATCATATCTTCCTGAGTTACTATTCAAGTAAATTGTACTCTATTCTTCAAAAAATTTACAAAGCCCTCTCATTCCTTGCCACTCAGAGGGTGATCTAGGAGCCCCCCCCCCCCCCCCCCCCCCCCAGACCTGCGGAAGCAGAGTACAATGGAACACTCCTCAGCCACAGGAGATGACATACTGCCATTGGCGACAATATGGATGGATATTCAGAATAACATGCTAAGTAAAGTAAGTCAGATGAAAAAAATCAAGCAGCATATAATTCGCTCGTGTGGAATATAAAACAGAAAGCAACAAATGAATACCCAAGACAAACAAATAAACAAACAAAAACTCATAGACACAGACAACAGTACAGTGGTTACCATCGGGAAAGAGGGGTAGAGGGAGGTAGTAAAGCGTAAAGAGAGTCAAATATACATGGTGACAGAAAGACACTTGACTTTTGGTGATGAACACACAATGCAACATACAGATGTTGTATTATAGAAATGTACAATTGAAACCCATATAACTTTCTTAACCAATGGCATCCCAATAAATTCAATAAAATATTTTTTTAAAAGACCTCCATGTGACACCCTCAGGTTTGAGAGCACACTAACTCTCATTGGTGCCTGGACTAAATGAGGAAGTCAATTATTTTCCCTGGAAGAAGTCACTGCATGCATTAATCCTGGGACTGGGACCGTGCAGCCTCTTTCGCAGGAAACTGAGTTTATTTTGACTGTGATGAGACTCTGACAAAGCCAGAGGAAGTCTCTCAGCCACTCAGCACTGATTCTGCAAGTCCCTTCCATTTGCAGTTCTCTCCTTCGAGAAACTTTGGAACCTTCTTGGAGGTGGCTGTGGGGGATGAGAACACCTCAGGCTACATTGCCACAGTCTAATTGTTCTTATCCAAGTACACTTCTTTATCTTTAATACTGTCAGACTGTTGTAAGCCTTTGGTTAATTTCCAGAGTCCTAAATGGTTGTTTTGAAACTTCTGTCCACTTGTATCACTGCTTTTTGGAGTCAGGAATTGCCAAGCTCCTCATTCTGCCATTTTTCAGACTATTAATTTCAGGTAGTTAATTTATCTTCAATCTTTTTTTTTTCCTCCTCTGTTCTTTGGCTTGGATAATTTCTATTGCTCTACTGTGAAGTTCACTTACTATTTTGTCAGACATTTGAAATATGCTGTGATTCCATCCAGCATATTTTTTTTGGTTAATTTTAATATTGTCATTTTCAAACCTAAAAATACCACTTGGTTCTTTTCTATATTTTCAATTTTTCTATTGGGATTCTTCACTTATTACATTATATTTGTATTATATTTTCCTTTAATTCTTTCCAAATGAAATTCTAAGCATATTTATAACTATTGATTTGAGGTCTTTGACTGCTAAATCCTCTGTCTAGTCCTTATAGAGTCAGTTTTTATCAGTCCCCATCCCCAAGTATGACTCACACATTAATTTCTTTGCATGTTTTATATTTTTTGGTTGAAAGCTGAACATTTTAGATAATATATTTTAGAAACCATGGATCCCTTTTTTTAATTTATATTTTTATTGATTTCAGAGAGAAAGGGAGAGAAACAGAGGGACAGAAACATCAGTGATGAGAGAGAATCCTTGATTAGCTGCCTCCTGGCCCCACACAGGGGACTAGCCCACAACTCAGGTATGTGCCATTGACTGGCATCAAACCTGGGACCTTTCAGTCTACAGCTGCCACTCTATCCACTGAGCCAAACCGGCCAGGGCACCATGGATTCCCTTTAAAGATAATATATTTCAGGAGCTGTGGATTCCTTTTTAATTATTCTATAAACTAGAGACCCGATACATGAAATTCATGCAAGAGTAGGCCTTTGTAGCCCTGACTGCCTCACAGCCCCGGCTCCACCCCCCACCTGTACCCAGCCTTAGCCTGGCACTGCCCTCATCCACCCCACTCCCTGCATCTGCCACCACACACCCCTGGTTCCATGGAGCCTCCCCCCATCAATCACAGAGCCCTTCCGCTACATCGATTGCCCCGCAGAGGGTGGCCTGGGCCTCCCTATTTGGGGTGACCTCAGAGCCCTCCGTTAGATCACCCGGCTAGCTGGTGTCCAGGGCCTGCCTCTGCAGGCAATCGTGGGGTGATGGCAGGCCCTCTGATGAATCGCATCGCACCCACTTTGGCTGGCCTGGCGCCAGTGCATGTCATAATGTGCTTGTCCAGACAGTCGTTCTGCTGTTTGGCCGTTCTGTCGATTTGCATATTATGCTCTTATTATTATAGATAATAATAACGATGGTGATTATTATTATTATTATTATTTACTTGCCTAGATTTTAACTGCCAAGAAAATATCTCCCAAGTAGTATGCTCTTCTTATTCTTATTTTTATTCTGATTTCTTGGGGGTGCCCTTAAGTCTGTGTCAGCTAATGATTTGGGAAAGATCTGTGCTCAAGCACCTTAAGTTGATAACACTTCCACCCTCTGCCAGTCAATGTGTGTCTGTGTTGTGTCAAAGTCACAGCTAATGTCCAATATCCCTTGGCATTCTCTCTCCTCTGGACTCTCTCCAGTCTTCCCTACACAAGTAGAGTCCCAGACAGTCATTTTATGTCTCCCTCATTTCCAGGGTCTCCCTTTGAGTACATACATTTTAAGCAAATTCTATCCTAATGAACTATTGGGCTTTTTAAATCCAATGTGTCCCATAAACATAGATGACATATTGGAAGTTGGTAGTTCTTGAATCTAATGAACTTATGAAGACTGTGTTTTGGTTGCAGTGTTGTATTAAAATAGAGTTGCTAGTGTATCTTGAAAAGAGGCCTTCTATTTCAGAATAATCATTATAAGAACAAGTGAAGCACTTCTCAAAGTTATCCTAAATCTTTAATAAATGTAAGTCTATGTGGTGCTTATAGCATTAACTAGTGTTTTCAAAGCACCTGCCTTCTATACCTTTATACCTGAACAATAAATAAAAGCATGCTGAAAGATGGAGATAGTTTAAAAAAAAAAACAAAAAAAAAAACACAAAGCAGTGCTTGAGAAATTAAGTTACAGGCAATCCCGATGTGAGGGTGCAGTCCTCATGCAAAGAACTATTCATTTTCATTTTGCAAATATGATCTATACATGTTGCTTCACATTTCAAGTACGGAGTTTTATGCAGAAGCTTTAAATCTAAGTTTCTAGATTTCACAAATAGAGCAACTTTCCAATAATGTACAAGTAAAGCAGATAAACCTTTACAAAACAAAAATTAAATACCCTCAGGATATTGAGAAAAAATAAGCAGAGGTTTTTATTTTTATATAACTTGGAGATATTTTGATGTTATTTTTCTAGCATGCAGTGTGCAGTAACAGCTGAATGTATATATTGATTCATTTCAAAGTAGAAATACTGAAAGCCCTATGAGACACAAGAATACCCGTAGTTAACATCTTTGCTTAAGATCCACATGTCCCAGATATTATCTGCTCCATCTATTTAAGAAAACAAAAATAATATCAACTGCCCCTGCAATAGCATTCCTGTCCAGAGATTTGCTTTCCTTCAGTGCAGTAATTAGTGCTCTCAATTCTGGATTAAAGAAAAATAGTATTCACTCCTCAGCCTTGCTATATCTTTACAAACTGAAGAACTGCATGGCAAAACAGGCATCTGTTGCCATAGCTCATTGAGTGCTCTCTGGGTGAGCAGACACTTACGGGATGGAGAGAAAGGAAGACAGAAAACCCCAAAGAGAAATATCCATCAAATGTCTCTTCACTCCCCTGCACTTCATTCCCTCATTGGATTTTACTTCAGAACCAAAACAAAAATCACTGCCACGTTACCGTCTCAGTGATTTCTCCGGTTTAGATGCAAATGCAAGACCATCCTTTCCTGGCTGGAGGCCTTCAAAAGCAGCACTTTGAATCTAGTTCTCAATTCACCTATCTGCCCAAACCTCTTATTAGGAGAGGAAAATAAGAGGTGGCGTTTCTTCCAATAATAACTACCCAGCATATCCCACTGGTCTCCCAGGCCGGCCTTGAGTGGACATTCAAAGATTTTTTTCCTACACTGATAGCCACAGTCCTAGTAATCTTCTAATTGAAAACTGCAGGGATGCTCAAAGATGCTGCTCTCTGAAATGTCTGTGCTGCCTGCGCTGAGTTTTTATCAATCTCGAGGGCAAAAGTTCTCCCTGGGAGTTGAATTGCACTAACCCACATTTTATAAACAGGAGAAAAGAAGCCCAGAGGCAAGAAAAAAATATAGATAACTACTGAAAATCATATATCAGCTCAATCAATTTGTTCTTCATTGAAGCCTAATTTTCCCTTTGAACCAGAGAAAGCTAAGGAGATAGCTTTCTTATACTATTCCTTCACACAACTCTATGCCGGCCTTCTAAGTGCAGGTAAGTGACAAAGCAGATTGGGCCATCAGGTAAGAGATTTAAAGAGAAAAGAGAATTGTGTGATAGGGAAAGCCTAAGAGACACCCATAATAGTTGCCTAGAGCTGTCTGAAAGTCTTGGTTTCTTTCTAACAAAGGCTTTCTTTTCTTTTCTTTTCAATATATTTTATTGATTTTTTTACAGAGAGGAAGAGAAAGGGATAGAGAGAAACATCCGATGAGAGATAATCATAGATCACCTGCCTCTTGCACACCCCCTATTGGGGATGTGCCTGCAACCAAGGTACATGCCCTTGAGCGGAATCGAACCTGGGACCCTTCAGTCCGCAGACCGACGCTCTATTCACTGAGCCAAACCGGTTTTGGCCTAACAAAGGTTTTCTTAAAGGAAGAAACCCTGGCCAGTTTGGCTCAGTGGATAGAATGTCACATGTGGACTGAAGGGCTGTGTGTTTCTTTTTAAAAAAAAATATATTTTATTGATTTTTTTACAGAGAGGAAGGGAGAGAGATAGAGAGATAGAAACGTCGATGAGAGAGAAACATCGGCCAGCTGCCTCTTGCACACCCCCCACCGGGGATGTGCCAGCAACCAACGTACATGCCCCTGAACGGAATCGAACCCTGGACCCTTCAGTCTGCAGACCGATGCTCTACTACTGAGCCAAATCGGTTTCGGCTGAAGGGCTGTGTGTTTCATCCCATACCTTGGTTGGATGCTCAATGAGGGTTCAATCCCCTAGCAAGTAGAGGAGGCAACCAATATTTCTCTGTTTCCTGCACCTCCTTCCATTCCACTCTCTCTAAAAATCAAAAGAAAATATCCTCGGGTGAGGATTAACAAAATAAAAAAATAAAAAAAGGAATTGGGTTCAGACAGGCATAAATTGAAATCACAGTTTAGTCAGTTACCATATATATTGCTTTAATTTCTTTTAACTTTTTTGAACCTCAGTTTATAGTCTATAAGAAGAGGACATGGGTAGTGCCATTACTCTTTATTCTCCTGGAACCTGGCAAGAAATCTGAAAATAATATGTCCATAATATTTTATTTGTTTGTTAATCCTCACCTGAGAATATTTTTTCCATTGATTTTGAGAGATAAAGGAAGGGGTTGGGGTGGGGAGAGACAGAGAGAGAGAAATATTGATTGCTTCCTGCATGTGCTCTGACCCGAGGCCAGGGATGGAGCCTCAATCGAGCCTCCAACTGAGGTCTGTGCCTTTGACTGGAATTGAAACCCTGACACTTCAGTCCCCAGGCCAACACTCTGACCACTGAGAAAACTGGCTAGGGCCATAATACTTTTAAAGAGAAGAACGAGGAAGGGAAGAACAAAGCACTCTGCTTCTGCTTAATAAACTTGGATGTATGTTAGTATACTTTCCTTAAGTCTCTTCCAGACTTTCCCAAGCACACAGATTTCCCGCAAACTTTGTGAAGACCCTTAACTAAATCAAATGAAGAGTGTCTGCAGGTGCTCATCTTAAAAAGTAGATTGGGAGAATTGGAAGGGGCCAAGATGATGGAATAGAAAGCCCTACACCTCCCTCCTCCAACAGAGACATGGACATAACAACAAAATACCTTGTGAGAAATCCAGAAACTGATTAAAAGGTTCCTGCACCCCAGGCAAGCCAGGAGCCAACCACATGAAAACCCAGTAGGTAATTCTTGACACTCTCCATTCTGTCTCTGTCAGGACCCTTGTAAGGGTAAATAATATATAGACAAATACAGAAGCCTATGGAATTGGAAGATAGGCAAGTAAATCCCTTTTAAATATGCATCAAAATTTTGAAAGCACCCTACATAATATGCAAGTTGTCCCTGTGAGTGGTGGTTCAACTGGGAATTACACATGTGCTTACCACTAGGGAGTGGCAGGGAACATGGTGGGCCTCAGCAATGAGCAGCCAGGGGAAGGGAGGCCCTGGCCAGCAGCTGTCAGCCCCTAAAGACTCTACTTGTGCATGAATTTCATGCACTGGGCCACTAGTAAAATTATAAATCAATGTTAATAGATATTCAATATAAAAATAACTAATGTCATCAATTACATAACACACAAAATTAATTCAAAATTAGTTAAAGACAAATGTAAGACCTAAAACGATTAAACTTTTTTTTAAAAAAAAAAAATAGAGGGAAAACTCATAACGTTAGATTTGGTAATGATTTATTGGATATTATACCAAAAGCACAAGCAAAAATAGAGATGAATTAAGAAGAACAAATTGGTCATAACAAAACAGTCACAGGGATGTATAGTATAGCATAGGGAATTAGTCAATAATACTGTAATAACTGTATACAGTGCCAAGTGAGTACTAGACACATTGGGGGAAACACTTTGTAAAGTATGTGATTGTCTAGCCACTATGCTATATACCTGAAACTAATACAAAATAACACTGAATGTAAACTTTCATTGAAAAATAAAATTTAGAGCACTGTTGCTTAATGACATACACAAAAAAATGAGACAAATGGGACTATACCAAACTTGAAAACTTCACATCTAAAGAAACAATGAACCGAGTAAAAAGGTAACCTAAGTAATGGGAGAAAACAACTTCAAATCATATATCAAACAAGTACTTAATATACTGACTATGTAAGAAACTCCTACAAATTAACAACAAAAATTAATAACCCAATTAGAAATTGGGCAAAGAACTTAAACATGCATTTCTCCAAAGAAGATACACAAATCACTGATAAGCACATGAAAAGATGCTCAACATCACTAATAATCAAGGAAACTTAAATCAAAACCACAGGGAGATATCACGGCCCACGCATAAGGAGTGCCAACATCAAAAGACAGAAATTAAGTGTTGGTGAGTGTGTGGCAGAGTTGGAAACCTTGAGCACTATTGAAGACTCCATAATCTGGAGGTTCCTCAGAAAATTAAAAAATATAATTGCCATAGGATCCAGCAATCCCACACTTCTGGGTATCCACACTAATAAAAGAGAAATATGAGAATTGACCATACCTCTGTGACACCCAACAGTCAATCAGGAGTGAGTATGCAAACTAACCCAACAAAGATGGTGGGTTGATTTGCATATGCAGGCGTGGAGCAAAGACTGAAGGCTCTGGTCTGAGCGAAGACTGAAGCCTGAAGATGACTGAAGATGACTGAAAACTGAATACTGAAGACAACTGAAAACTGAAGATGCTTGGCTTTTCTGCTGCGGCCAGAACAAAGGCCTGAGTCTCAGTTGCCAGAGGAAAAACTGGTGCCAGCAGCCAGGGGAAGAAAGGCCTATTGCATGAATCTTCATGCAACGGGCCTCTAGTATGTACACATCCAAATAATTCAAGACAGGATCTTGAAGAGATCTTTGCACATCCATGTTCATGACAACACAAGAGAGGGAAGTAACCCAATCATCCATTGACAGGTGAATGGATAAGGAACATATATATACACAATTTTTATTCAACCTTTAAAAATTAGGAAATCTTATCAGGCTACAACATGGATGAACCTCGGGGACATTTGTGCCAAATGAAGTAAGTCAGGTGCAAAAGGACAAATACTGTATGATTCCACTCATATGAAACATCTAAAATAGTTAAAATTATAGAAACCAAAAATAGAAAGGGGTTGCCAAGAGCTAAGGGGAGGGGGAGGGAAGGTGATATTTAATAAATATAGAGCTTCAGTGTTGCAAATGAACAAGTTCTGGAGATCCGCTGCACAAGAATGTCAATATACTTAACACTACTGAACTGTCCACTCAAAATGGTTAAAATATATACTTAGTAATGTTATGTGGTTTTACAATTTAAAAAATTGAAAAATAACTAGATTTTCATTTGAACTGGTTTACTAGGTTGTTTTTCCTTGGGTAATATTTTTGGAAAATACATGTTTTAGTTCAATAGAAAAAAATATATATGTACTTATATTCAATTGGCAGTTCAGCAAAACAGGCCAATCCAATTAAGACTCTATTCCTAACTAGGGCCTATCTGACTTGGCCTAGCTTAAGCCAGCCTGTGGCTATTCTGTGGGTTTATTCTGCATGTGAAACACCGTGGGGCTGAGAAAACTATTGATCATAGCCCTGGTTTCCCAAAAAATGTCAGGGACATTTTATACTTTTTCTCTGAGGTGTTAAATATCAGACCTACCATTAACCAGATTGCGAGAACACACACAGTAAAGCCAATTCCGAAGTTCCCATTAAAGAATCTCTCTCCAAAGGTCACCCTGGGCTGGAGAAGAGCGTAATGACCCTCTCCTTTGAGGGCTACTGATTTCTCCAAACGATGTCCTGGCCTCAGCTTTGCAACTTCCACTTCTCCATAATAGCAAACAAGTCAGAGATGATTCTCTTCCCAAGAATCATTTAACACAATCACAAGCCTCATTTAAAAAAAAAAAAAAAAAATCCCTCTCTGTTCCTTCTTACCAAACCACACTTCATGGGTCACCTCGCACGCCTTCCCTCACTGCAGTAAACCAACCTACTTTGTTGAACAAAAGGTTTGCTCCTGGCGGTCTTTAGCTGCTGGAATGTTTCATCTCCCTTGCAGGAAAAGAATGTTTCTAACATACCCAAAACCAGCAGGCTTAGGTAAAAGGGTGTGTTCTTCTCCAACAGTGAGGATAAATCTGAGATTTTTAAAGAGGTTTTTTTTTTCCATCTCCTGCCCTGGCTCACCAGCAACCAGCCCACCAGGATCCGTACAATCGCTGGCAGCTGGGAAAGATGCTCTCTGCCTGTGACTATGCACAGCGAGCTCCTTTCTCAAACGCCAGCCAATGTTTCCCAACCTTCCCTGGGAAACAGTTGTGTCCTCGAGGGTCTTTAAATCTAAGACCTCCTTCTAAAATGTGGCATTTGACACTCATCCCCCACGTCGGGTCAAGACAGATTTAATCGTTCAAGGTCTTGCTGAAATGTCATCTCTTCAGAGATAACCTTCTTTGATCACTATAACTAACCTCTTCACAGACAATCGCTAACCCACATCTTAATTTTTTTTTTTCTTCTTGGCACTTATCATATAAGGAACATTGAGTACTTAGCACTTTATGAATTTGATCCACTATTTTATCAAATTCTCATCTTAATGTTCACAGTTGAGAGTTTCAGGGGGTTTTTAACTTTGCAATCATGTCATGGACATGTCTCTTTTCCACAATATTTATTGTAAATATGTCATTTCTTGTTCATTATTGCATTAGCTGTTGCTCCAGAGAAAGACCAAAACAGTAGTGATAGTCTGATTCCAGTTTGGTGGGTTTTGTTTTGCTTTTAAGTGTGGGGAAAATTTAAATCCACACTAATAAAAGAGAAAGATGCAAACTGACCAATCAGGAGTATGCAAATTAACCCAACAAAGATGGTGGGTTAATTTGCATGTGCAGGTACCACACCCCAACCGCTCCGGGCCTCTGAGCAGTGTGAGAAGGCAGAACGATGGCTCTAGTCCAGGGCAAAGGTCGTGCAGCCAGGAGAGGGAAGACCCATTCTTACACGAATCTTCATGCATCAGGCCTCTAGTACAGCTATAAAATTGAAGCATTTTATTTCTATAAGAAACTTCAGCAGTTATAAAACCAGTTTCTCGCCTAGCCAGAGTGGCTCAGTGATTGAGCATCAACCTATGAACCAGGAGTTCATGGTTTGATTCTGGTCAGGGCACATGCCTGGGTTGTGGGCTCGATCCCCAGTAGTTGGTGGGCAGGAGGCAGGCAATTAATGATTTTCTCTCAGCATTGATGTTTCTATCTCTCTCTCCCTCTCTGAAATAAGTAAAAACATATTTTTAAAAAATAATAAAAAGTCTAAAGTTTCTCCTTATCTTGCAGAAATAAAATTGAAGGCTGGAGTGTGGAAGCAATTTGAAAATGCCCCAATTTACTGGTGACTGAATGCCCGGTGGTTCTTGATTAGAAAAGGGAAGAGGGTGACAGAGTATGTTTTGATTCCTATACCACTTTAGCATTTTGCCTCTTGAATTAAAATCTTTTAAAATGTACAAATATACAGAGTTTAAACAAGTATAAATCATAGAACCACGAATAGTCCATTCCCCTTAAGAACTAGGCAGTGCTATTGAAACTCACTGTGACACTCCGTAATCACATTCTTCTCTTATTTTATTTTGTAGAAAGGTCAAGGAACTATTCTGAATTTTCTCTTCATCATTTCTCTGTTTTTATTTGTAGTTTCATTACTTATGTGTTCTTGAATTTAAACGAATGATTTCGTACTTTGGGCATGCATTAACAACTTGTTTTTTCCATTGCTTTTGAGACTCATCATTTTCATGTTAGTTCATATTGCTACATTAATTTTTTTCACTGCTGTATAATATTCAAATGTCTACCAATGTCATACTTTATCCATCCTCCTACTTGTAGGTAAGTTAAACTTAGCAATTTAGGATGACAGCTGAGAAGACCTGAGTCATCACAATGTAACTATTTGCTCCAAGAGAGTCTCCTGCAGAAAAATATTACTGCAACCTAATAAATAAGGTCACTATTTTCTTCAGGAAATTCTTGCAGATCACTTTATCCAGGCAAGTAATTTTCACATTTGGAAAACAGATCTTTTATAAGGATAAGAATTTGCTCAACTTGATACATGGTGGGCCTACCAGAACAATGGCTTAAAAAAAAAAAAAAAAAAAAAGCCTCCATTACGTAACTCAAAAGGTGGCAGAGAAGAGGGGGAAAGGATGGAAGAACAGATGGAACAAACAGAAAAATAGCTAGCAAGATGGCAGATTTAAATCCAACTGTATCAGTAATAATACTAAGTGTAGATCATCTACACACTGCAAGCAAAAGGCAGAGATTGTCAAGCAGGAAAAAAAAGCAAGAACTATTTGTCTTCCACAGAATGGCAACTTCGCATATAGATAGTTAGCAGTAAAAGAATGGTGAAAACTATAGCATGAAAACACTAACCAAAAGCGAGCTGGCTAAAATGAATGAGACAAATTTCTGTTTCCTTTCCGGTGCAGGGACACAGCTGAAGAAGCCACAAAGGAATGAGGAGTCATTGTGAGGATGGCCCGTAGGGCCAGAACAATTGCCATGCACACTTACCGTGAGAGGAGGAGGAGGACACCGAGGCCTCAGGTTACGGGGCCCAGAACATTCCACTGAGCTGGGTGGGATGCTGTCAAGGGCTTGGGCTGCTGTGCTTCTCTCTGCAGTCCTGCCTCAGCCCATCAGCACCCCAGACGCCTCCCTGGGGAAGCGTGAGGCCACCCTGGAGGGCATTTTGCAGCAGAAGAAGGAGCTCACCCTGCAGATGAAGGCCGACAAGAGCAACAGGGTGCCGGGCGCTCCGCATGCCAAGAGCTGCGGGAGCCACCGTGCAGGACCAGGCGCAGGGCTTCCTGGAGAAGGAGGCGGCGGCCTTGGAAAGCCGTCCCCTCCACCCCTTCACGTCCAAGGTCCAAGGATGCATCGGGGGACAGCCCGGTGGATGGCCGCCTGCAGCAAGGACAAGGACAAGCGCTGCCCAGCTCCTGGATCCCGTCTCTGACCCCCGAGGCCAAGGCCACCAAGCTGGAGCAGCCCTTGATGTACTGACACCTGCCCCGCGGCCAGGAAGCTGCTGCACAGGTGGACACGCTGACGCCGCGCTGTGTGTGCAGGACGCGTGGACCACGTGGCGTTATCCCACGCAGGAGCACTGCGCATGCGCCCTGACCCTCACCAGCCTGAGCGCATAGGAGGGTGTGGGGGTCCAGGTGAACAGACAGGCTGATGACCAGGCATCAGCGCACCTGAGACCCAATAAATGGGCTTGGACGCAGGTGAGGGGGAAAAGTCTGGACCCAGACTGCTTGAGTACAAATCCTGGCTCACTGATCCCTGGCTTGACTACATTGCCATAACCTCTCTCTGCCTCACTTTATCCCTCTTCAAATGGGGACATTAATAGTCTCTTGCTTAAAGGGCTGTTGTGAACATGGAGTAAATATGTGAAGTGATTAAAAAAAAAAAATCAAAGCTCTAAACAAGAAAGGATATTGGGTGAGACTAAAAGTGTCTGATACAATTTCATATATCATCTCAAACACTTCTGCTTTTATTTCCACTATAATTTTCATAGCTTTCATATTCATTGTTTTGTTTTTCTTTCTGATTTATATTTGTTTATTTTGGTACTCATCTTTTAAGTTCTAAGGTCAAATCATTTGTGAAGTGATTAGTACTGATTCCAGATTTTAATGGTAAATGGACTTAATATTTTACCCTTTTAAAATAGTGTTTGCTGTTTCTAGTAAATGATATTTGTTTAAGTAACTTCCTTCCAATCCTACTCTCTTTATTCATGAGAGCTCTGTGTTTTATTGAATAGTTTTTTAACATCTATTGATATTCTTTAGTTTGTTGTTCTAATGAACTAAGTTGATAAAGTTTCTATTTCTGAAGCCCTTGTTTTGCTGAAATGAATCCCATTTGTTTATATAATAACTTGATAAATGGATAGCTGGTTCAGACTTCTAATCGTTTATTTGAAATATTTGCTTCTATATTTGTAAGTAGATTTATCTTTTTTTTCCCTCCTGTGCAATATTTATGATATTTTCAACAATGAATTGAGGGCCTTTCATCTTTTTCTGTGGACAGAAATTATTTAAATAACATAGGAATTACATGATGTATGATCTTAGATGAAATTCAGTAAGACCATCTGAGCCTGCCACTGAATTTGGTTCTGGTTATTGGCCTATTCAATTTTTTTATATCATTTTGGGTCAAGTGGGATATTTTGTCTTGATAACAAGTTATTGGTTGCACTCAGATTTTCCAAATTTATCATCATGAGTTTGTATAAGATGATATATATATATATATATATATATATATATATATATATATATAGAGAGAGAGAGAGAGAGAGAGAGAGAGAGAGATTTTAGAGAGAGGGAAAGAGCAATAGAAACATCAATAATGAGAGAGAATCATTGATTAGCTGCCATCTGCACCACCCCCACACAGGGGATTGAGCCTGCAGCCCAAGCATGTGTCCTTGACCAGAATTGAACCCGGGAACCTACAGTCTGCAGGCTGATGCTCTATCCACTGAACCAGACCAAATAGAGCTGTACAAGATGCTTTAATATAAATCTTTAAACTTTTCTGCAATTGAAGGATGTGTTTCATTAACACTTTATTAGTTTTCTCTCTTTTCATTTTCTCTCAACTAAGTTTGCCAAGAATTTCCTTTTTTATTTTTCTATCCTTTCAAAAAACAAAATATGTATTTTATATCATGTAACATAGACCATGTGGTATATTACCAAAAAATTAAGGAACAGTATCTTAAATTAGACAAAAGTTTATTTCTCTCTCATGTAAAAGAGGTGCAGAAGGCCCAGATGGTGTGGCCCACTGGTTGAGCATCAACTTGTGGACCAGGAGGTCAGGGCAAATACCCAGGTTGCAGGCTTGATTCCCAGTGTGGGGTGTACAGGAGGCAACAAAACAATTATTCTCTCTCATCACTGATGTTTCTATCTCTCTCTCCATCTCCATTCCTCTCTGAAGTCAATAAAAATATATATTCAAAAAAAGGAGGTGCAGATGTGTAGGTACCCTGGCATCCAGGTGCCCAGACTTTGTCTTCATGCTCTGATTCCCAATGAATAATTTCCATCCTTGTAATCATTACATTCACAAAAAACTATTGGAAATCTAATGTTTCTAATCAGCAGCAGGTAGAGGAAGGGAAAGAAAAGGATCATTTCACTAATAATTCAACCTCTTTTATTAGCTTTCCCAGAAGTTCCTGACCGTGTGTGTGTGTGTGTGGGGGGGGGGGGGGAATCAAAGCTCTAACAAGAATGGATGTTGGGTGAGACTAGAAGTGTCTGATACAATTTCATATATCATCTCAAACACTTCTGCTTTTAGTTCTACTTTAATTTTCATAGCTTTCATATGAATTATTTTTTTCTTTCTAATTTCTATTCGTTTATTTTGACACTCGTCTTTTAAGTTTAAATCAAATTGTTTGTGTATATTTTGTCTTTTTTAAAATAACAATAAAACACTTGAGAAATAAGTCAGTCAAAGAAAGACAAATACCATTTGATCTCACAAATATGTGGAATTTAATGGACAAAATAAACTGATGAACAAAAAAGAACCAGAGGTATAGATACATGGAACATACTGACAGGTGTCAGAGGGGAGGAGGTAGAAAAGACTGGAAAAAGAAGGTGAAGATATTAGCCAAAGAATATACAGTATATGCATACATAGCCCCTGAGCACAGACAACAGTGTGAAAAAGGCCTGTGGAGGAGAATGGGAGAGGGCAAAGTTGAGGTAAATGGGGGACATCTGAAATAGTATCAACAATTAAAAATATCCCTGGCCAGTTTTTCCCAGTGGTTAGAGCATTGGCCCCACAGACCAGTGTCACATGTTCAAATCCCTGGCGTGTACCTCGGTTGCAGGCTCAATCCATGCATGAGGTAGGCAACCAACCGATGTGTCTCTCATACACTGATGTTTCTTTCTCTCTCCCCTTCTTGCCTTCCATGCTCTCTAAAAAAAAAAAAATCAATGGGAAAAAAAATATCCTTAGGTGAGGATTAAAAAATAAATAAATAAATAAATAAATAAATAAATAAATAAATAAATAAATAAATAAATATATGAAAAATAATTTTAAAGAGAATATAACTTTGAAATCCTGCCTTTCATTGCCTTATTTGCTAGCTCTTAACCCTTAGCAGTGGGATAAATGTTTATAGAGCTGTCCAAAGACAGCTGGGATGGAGACCATTAGATTTTACGGTTTATGATCTTTGAACATATATTCCCTGAGCTGGGTGGTTATTTGACATATTAAATCTCTCTCCTTGAGCACATAGTCCCTCATATCATAATTCATTTAGCAAATTGCCTTTTGCCAGACATTTAGTGGTCTCCAATTCTTCAAGATTATAAGTATTTGCTATATCTGCCATCCTTAAGATATATCTTTGTCTACCTGTGTAATTATTTCTGTGGGATTAATTCTTAGGAATGGAATTACTATGTCAAAGAGAATAAAAATGTAAAATCTGATACCTATCACAAAACAAGTTATTAGCTTGGTTGTTTTTTGCCCTCCAGAAAGTTTTCCAGAAAATGTAACATTGCTTTCTCTCAGACATTTTTGGTAGGAGCATAACTTACTAATGCTGATTTAGATAGCAATCTGGCAGAATGAGCCAGAATTTAAATAGGTATGGCCACTGATGCAGCAAGTCCTCTTCAAAGAGTCTGTCTTACTGAATTGCTTTTATATGTACATGAGTAAATATATACATTGTATGTAGTGGCTTGGAAATGCAACCTAAGGACATTAAAATTAAGTGGGGGGAAATCACTTTGAAGACATATAAATATGTTATGATTCCATTTGTAAAATAAAATTATCAGTGCATGTGTAAATGTATGTTAGCACTACATTGCAAAGTAAAAGAATGAGAAGAATACATATTCAACAATGGCCAGTAGTTACCTCTGAGGAGTAAAAGAGACCTGGCCCAGGAGAGGGGGAATGTGATAAAGAGAAAGGTCCATGTTTAAAGAAATATGTTTTTTTAATTATATGTATTTTTTATTTTGTAATAACTTTATTGTTGATACTATTATAGATGATGTCCCCATTCACACCCCCCTTACCCACCTTCCCCAGGCCCCACCCCCTTCCCTAAGGCCATCACCACACTGTTGTCTGTGTCCATGGATTATGTATATATGTTCTTTGGCTAATCTCTTCGCCTTCTTTTACCCAATCTCCACTCTCACCTCCTCCCTTCTGAAAGTTGTTAGTCTATTTCATGTATCAATGTCTCTGGTTTTATTTTGTTCACCAGTTTATTTTGTGCATTATATTCCACATATAAGTGAGATCTCATGGCAGTATTTTTACATATACATATCCTAGAGCAAATGAGAAAGTAAGCAAATAAACATAAAAATAAAAACTTTTGCACAGCATAAGAAACCATCAACAAAATGAAAAGGAAGCCACTGTATGGGAGAACATATTGACAATGATACATTGGATATAGGTTGAATATCCAAAATATATAAAGAGCACATACAACTTAACAAAAGGAGGACAAAAAATCCAATTTAAAAATGGGCAAAGGACCTAAATAGACACTTCTCCAAAGCGGACATACTGATGGCCAAGAGACATATGAAAAAATGTTCAAAGTCACTGATCACCAGAGAGATACAAATTAAAACATCAATGAGGTATCACCTCATACCTGTTAGAATGTCTATCATCAACAAATCAACAAACAAGGATATGGAGAAAAGGGAACCCTAGTACACTGCTAGTGGGAATGCAGGCTGGTGCAGCCATTATGGAAACCAGTATGGAATTTCCTCAAAAAATTAAATATGGAACTGCCATTTGACCCAGTGATCCCACTTCTAGGAATAAATCCTAAGAAACCTTAAACACCAATCAGAAAGAATGCATGCACCAATTTACAAAAGCTAAGATCTGGAAACAGCCCAAGTGCCCATCAGTAGACGAATGGATAAAAAAGCTGTGATACATTTACACCATGGAATATGCAACAGTAAAAATAAGGATTCCTTACCTTTTGAAATAGCATGGAGGAACCTGGAGAGCATTATGCTAAGTGAAAAGAGTCAGTCAGAAAAAGACAAGTATCACATGATCTCACTCATATGTGGAATCTAATGCACAAAATAAACTGATGAACAAAATACACTGAGTGGCCAAATTATTATGATCTCTGAATACATAATAATCTGGCCACTCTGTGTGTGTGTGTGTGTGTGTGTGTGTGTGTCTACACACACACACATATATTAGAGGCCCAGTGCATGAATTCGTGCATGGGTGGGTCTGGCCAGCCTGGTCAATAGTGGGGTTGGACGGCCTGCCTGCTGGTCAAACTCCTGGTCGAGGGGACAATTTACATATTAGCCTTTTATTATATAGGTTATACACTGAATGGCCAGATTATTATGTGTTCAGAGATCATAATAACCTGGCTACTCAGTGTAGATCCAGAGACATAGAAGCATAGAACAGATTATGGAACCTCAGAGGGAAGGCAGGTGGGTGGGAAGAGATCAAAGAACTTGCATGCATATAAGCATAACCAATGGATACAGACAGTACGGTGGTGAAGGCCTGGGGCCTGGGTGGGTGAGGGCAGACAAGAAGGGGTCAGTGGGGTTAAAAATTGAACATATGTAATACTTTCAACAATAAAGATTTTTTTCTAATGAACAAAAAAAAGGAAAAATAGCAATGGTCTAACACTTATTATGTTAATAAGGTGATATTGCAAAGCCATTAGATAATCAAAACCATTAGGTTACAGTGGTCTGTCTAGTAAAATTCATTTTACCCTACAGGTCTTACAAGTTTATATGATTATTCTTGTTGAAGTTTAAGCTAGTCAGCAATTAGTTAACTTGGGAAATAATATGAAGGAGAATAATGTTCATGTTTATTAACAACTGTATATTTGAGTTGGACTAGCACATATTTCATATTTCAGTCATCCTGGACATTGGATGAATGGGATATATGAAACTTACTCCTAAAATATGCTAAATGACATAAGATTGAAATCTATCAGAAGCTTTCACCAAATACTTCTTTGTATGAGAAGAATCTGATTTCTCTCTTGTCGTTCAAAAGTTCTAAACTATGACGAGCAAACCACTTGAACATTGATCATATACACAGTTGAGTAAAGAAGAAAAACATGCGGAAGCCAGTTTGGCTCAGTGGTAGAGCGTCGGCCTGCGGATGGAAAGGTCCCAGGTTCAATTCCGATCAAAGGCATGTACATTGGTTGCGGGCACATCCCCGGTAGGGGGTGTGCAAGAGGCAGCTGGTCGATGTTTCTCTCTCATCGACGTTTCTAGCTCTCTATCTCTCTCTCTTCCTCTCTGTAAAAAAAATCAATAAAATATATATTTTTTTAAAAAAAGAAGAAAAACATTTATTGTAATGCATAGAATAAAGAAAATATTTGTGGTTTTGGTGGTGTTATTCTCAGTTAGCATTAATTGACTGCCCATAAAATGTTGCTTAATGAATGTTAAATCAATATAAACTTGCTTAGGTTTTCCTATACATTATCTCACTTCGTCTCTAAAATTTCCCTATAAGGTATGTTTTAAGTTCATAGATTATGACATCCAATCTTGAAGCAATTAATGGACTTACTTGACCCATCTCCATGTCCCAAGACTTTGAGAGATCATACAGTGCTCTCCCTATGTGTGCAGTACTGGTTCATTCTTCTGATTCAGCGGGATGCAGTTCCATGGCCTGGAAGGTGAGAAAGGAGCTGGATTTGCAATTGGTAAAAAAAAAAAAAAAAAAAAAAAAAAGGTAGATATACACTTGCCCCTCGAGAGGTAAGGTGAGGCTTTGTGAAGCATGTGGTATTCCAGGAGTAGAGGATACATCAAAAGATAAGACGCATCATGGTAACTGAGTGTGGAGGACACCACTTGGGGAAGCTGTGTAGGCAGAAAGGAGGCTCATTGAGGAGACTTGAATAGAGAGATAGAGAGTGTGGTATTGCAATTTATAATAGGAAATAATGTATTTGCTCTTCAACCTGTTCCTGGCTCACAGCTTCTAAAACTTTTGGAATTTCTTTTAATAAAAGCAATAAATGTGTCTTTTATTATATTAACTATAGAGGCCCCTGTGCACGACATTCATGCACTGGGAGCAGGAGGTTCCCTCAGCCCAACCTGCACCCTGTAGCAGTCTGAGAGCCCTCTAGGGATGTCCAACTGACAGTTTAGGCCCGCAGGAGAGGCTCCTGCCACACTGATGTGCTCGCCAGTCGTCAGCCTGGCTTGTGGTTGAGCACCCTGGGGAGCACACTAACAACCAGGGGGCATCTCCTGCATCTTCCCCCTGGTAGTCAGTGTGCATCATAGCTACCGGTCGTTCCACCGTTCGGTCAATTTGCTTATTAGACTTTTATTATATAGGATGAGGTGATATTGCAAAGCCAAAAGAAAGGGTCTAGTTGGCAGGGGAACCAACTATTTGATCAGAGGGTTGAAACTTCCCATGTCCCACCCCAATCTCTTGGGAAGAGGTGGGGGCTAGAGGTTGTAGCAATCATCAAAGGCCAGTGGTGTAATCCATCATGAATATGTAATGAAGCCTCCCTAAAAAGGAAAAGGAAAAAAAGAAAAGGAAGGGCAGGGTTCAGAGAGCTTCTGGGTTGGTGAACACATGGAGGTGCTGGGCGAGTGGCATCCTGGAACGGGGGTGAAAGCTCCACACTTTACCCATGCCTTGTCCTATACATCTCTCCCATCTGGATGTTCCTGAGTGATACCCTTTTAAAATACTCCAGTGATCTAATAAACAAAATGTTTCTCTTGAGTTCTATGAGCCTTCCTAGCAAATGAATTGAACCAGAGGAAGGGGTATTGGGAACTCTCATTTATACCAAGCCGATCAAAAGTACAGGTAATAATCTGGGTTTGTGACTGGTATCAGAGATTGGGGGGTGGGGGTGGGGGCAAGAGACAGTCAAGTGAGAAGCTTAATTGCTATGGAACCCTTACCCTGTGGAATCTGTTATCTCAGGGTAGATGGTGTCAGAATTGAGATGAATTATAGGACATCCAAGTGCTGTTCTAAGAATCGCTTGTTGATGTGGGGAAAGCACACACACACACACACACACACACACACACACACATACACACACACACACACACACACACACACACACACACTGGCATTGGTACCAGAACTTGCCTGGAGAGAAAGCTAAGTCATTTATGCAGAAAGTGGGCATCCTGAGGCTGTGAAACTGTGTGAAAAAAAAGTTATCAAAGGTCCCGGGTTTGATTCCTTGGTTGCGGGCACATCCCCAGTAGGGGGTGTGCATGAGGCAGCTGATCAATGTTTCTCTCTCATCGATGTTTCTAACTCTCTATCCCTCTCTCTTCCTCTCTGTAAAAAATCAATAAAAATTTATTAAAAAAAAAAAGTTGTGAGTGGAAAATGAAACTCTTTAAGAAATAAGATACATGGTTGTTTAAATTTCATGGCTGCTCACTGGCGGATCAAACCCCAAATCTGGCCAAGTCAACATTCCTTTGCCTTAAAAATAATGGGATGTGATGTCCTCTTAGGGGCTGTATTCTTCATGGTGCCCATTATTCCCTATTCACCCCCTGGACTACCTGTCTAGCCCCTTAATCTCCCACAGTCTCTCCCAGTAATGCATACAGACATGTTCTAGCGATATGGAGCCCCAAAGCTCGGTTCCAAAAGGAACAAAGATTAGACCAGCATGGGATAATTTTTTTATTGGCTTGCTGGTGGACTACTTTGGGCTCATCCTTGTTTTTATAGCAAATTGTTTCAACCTGGCTTATAACTATGCAACTACAGTACCTGCTGGAATCAATCAGCCTTCCAAACCCAAACACGTTCATCTTTATCCAAATGTAATTTATCTGAAATGCCATGTTGGTGTGAGCATTATGTATTACTGCATAGGCTTTTATTTTCTTCTTAAATAATGAAACACCCTAATGGAAGCTATTCCCTCCAAATAAATTTTAATGAGCACTTATTTGCCCAAATTGTTCTTTCTCTGAGTGGCAGAAACTTAATATGAACTTGAATTATCAGAGGCTCTTTGTTATAATGGGCTTTGGGAATAAATCATGCAAAGATGACTTATTTTCCTATATCTTCCTAAGCTGCAAGTGCTGTAGTCACAACTTCCTCTTAAATGCAAAGTGAGTGTCAACATCTTACCTTGCATCTCTACAGGAAAATGTCACATCTGACACCGTGCCCAGGCGTAAGATATTACTGGGGATTGAAGTGAACGAGTAAGAAGCTTAATTGCTATGGAAGGGCGTGTATCCCAGACTTTGCTACTACAAATGAAAATTCATGCGTCTGCTACTTTTTTAAATCCCGTGCATTGAACTCTTTTTTCCTGAGGAAAGAAAGCAATTGGGAAATATTAGTCTGTATCCTGGCAGGCCATGGAGCTTGGGCCTTGCTGTGCTCGGAGAGCATTAGAGCAGGGCCAGATGCAGAACTTGGAAAAGTGCCTTCCGGAGAAGAGCTCCAGCCACAGCAAGAGTTATGAGTCAGTGGAGTGCGGAGCCAGATATGTGAGGGCTCCCGTAGACTCCAGAATGCACACCATTCATAGCTTCTCTAGACTTTCTCTCCATCTGAAATCCTGCCAAAGGGAGCCATTGCCATTTCCAAGTTGTTTTTTATAATAGAAATGACACTAGGAGGGGTCATTTAGTCCAGTTTTAAAAATTGGTGTCGCATATCTACTAGAAGCTTCTGGTTATTAAAAAAGCAACGGTGAAAGAGGGTTTCCATTTTTCAAGGAGCTCTGCTCTGGGATGAAAAACGCATCGCTAAGTCCAAGACACTTCAGTGAGTATCAGGCAGATTCCTCTTTTTCAACCCAAATAGTGTCAGCTCAGAAGGCCACCAGCATTCCTCTGGGCATGGTACAAGAGCATGGGCATCAGATGCTGATGGCTGCACCACCCACCAGCTGGGTGGCCTTGACAAAGTCAGTGAATACCCTAAAAACTCTGCTTCCTTGTAAGCAAAACAGGCAAAGAACACCCACCTTGAAGGCGGCTGTGAGGTGCACACACATTCTAGATAATCAGGGAATGCTCACTTGATCTCCTCTCCCCTGAGCAATCTCCAGTCATTCTGACCTCTCCCCCGTCATAGGACCCCAACCTCCGCACTTTCCTAGCAGTTTTGTCCAAGAGCAGCTCTGTCCGCAGAAATGATCTGGTCATTAGAATATGGGATCTCAGAAGATTTGGGGAGTGGAATTATTTAATCCATGTAGAGAGAAAATGGAGAATATTTTATTAAATGTGATTAAGATTATTTTATAGCCAATAATAAGCATGCTTTCTCATAATTTAGCCAGTTTAATGATTACTCCTAATTTAATAATAATTAGATAGCATTAAAATAACATTTATAAAACATTTAAAGGTTACAAAGCACTTGTATTTATTTTGTAATGTGATTCTCAGAACAGTCAAGTATTATCAGCAGGACAAGAAGTTTTACCACGAATTTTAAAAATGAGGAAACTGAGGCTTCGATGATTTATATGGCTTGTCCCAGTCATATGGAGAATTATTGGTAAAACATGCTCTGCTTCCAAATCACATCTCCTTGCAGCGTGCCACATTGCCTAAATGCATGTCTGTAAAAGAGGTCCCGTCTTGACTTTTATTCCATATCTGTATGCTCAGCTCAACTTGAATGTCAAATAGATAACTCATACTAGGTCCAAAATTCTATTCATGAACTCTCACCACACACCTTCCTCTCCTTAAATCTTCCTGACAGGCACTGCCAGTCAACCAGGTGTTCACACCAGAAGACTTGAGGTCACCCCAACACTTCACCTTTGCCCACCCAGTGGTCTCTGACCATCTCCATGGGCTCCACCTTTTAAATTACTTCTAAATCTGGCCCCACCATCCTAGATAGGACACCATCATCTTGTCCCTCTCATTGCCATGGCCTCCCAGAATTCATCCCTGCCCTGTAATCTGATTCTCCAGAGAACCACCAAAGTCATCTTTTAAAGGACAGGCATAGATCCATCCCTTCTTTACCTAAATCCTTCTTCCTCGGGCTTCTCAGAACACAGTAAAATCTTCTATGAGTGAGCCATCGCCAGCTGCTTTGAGCTTATCTGTTCTCTCTCTCCATCTTCCCCACAGCTACACAGACTCTCTCAGTTCCAGGCAGAGAAATCTCTTCCCACCTCTGGACATGCCCATAAGATACTCTCTGGATGATGTGCCCATGCTGCTCACTATAACGGCTTCCCTCCTGCTGTCCCTCAAGAATTCTTCTGAAGACCTTCTCCTCCTGGTGCCTTTTTCTCAACTCTCCTTTTGCTCCATGTGGTAGACAGAACAATAGCCTGCTTGCAGATGTCTGCATCCTACTCCCTGAAACCTGTGACTATGTGACCTTACATGGCAAAAGCCAAGGAATGGGCGCAGCTACTAGGTAAGATAAGACCCCAGATAAGACCCCTTCAAGACCCCAGAAAGAACACAGCCTGGCCAGACCCATTTCAGACTTCTGACCTTCAGAACTGTAGACATGTTTTGTTTAAGCCAGGGGTGGGGAAACTTTTTTTCTGCCAACGGTCATTTGGGTATTGATAATGCCATTCACAGGACATACAAAATTATTGACTTAAAAATTAGCCTGCTGTCCTTGGCCAAACATTTCATTAACTCACCTCAAATGCCTTGGCAGGGCCAGACCCCAAATGATTTCACGGGGATTACAAGGCGAGAAATACCGGTGATAGCAAAATAATATCCTTCGACTCCCAGGTCCTTTTGGCCTCCCTTGTCTTGTGTTTACATGACATTGCATACTTCTCCTGGCTGCACGTAGACCCCTGGCAAGTACATACTTGGAATATTTTGTTTAACGCTTGTTCTCCTAATCAGAGTGTGGCGCTCCTCATGTCATCTCTTTAGACTACAACTGGATCCCCAGCTTCTATCTAGCACAGGACTTGGCCCAAGAAAGAATTCATTGATTCAAAGAAAAAGATCACAGAGCGTTGTTGTGGCAGGGGAAGCGCTGTGTATTAGTAAAATAATGGAGATGGGCTATTTTCAAAGAAAGGGGCAAGTTATTGGCAGCGTGTATTGATCGGGCGGAGGAGGTCTCCCAGCGCTAGCCCATCACCTCTCCAAGGTGACACAGGGTAAATGCTGCTGAGCAGGGTGTGGCTGCGACCTCTCCAGTGAGCTTCAGAGTTTGTAGAGCAAGGGACTGAGGGGTCAGGTCCCTCTGAGGGCAGAGGACCCAGAGACCTGGCTCCTATGTTGCTATACTCTGAGAGGGGTCTTCCACCAGGCCGAAGGGATCTGGACCTGCTCTGGAGTATAGAGGTCTCAGAAACAGACAATGTCTCCTTGTGGGAAAAGAGGAGTATTTTTTACTTTTTATTTTTATTTATTTATTTTTAAATATATTTTATTGGGTTTCTACAGAGAGGAAGAGAGAGGGATAGAAAGCTAGAAACATCCACCAGTTGCCTCCTGCACATCCTCGACTGGGAATGTGCCCACAACCAAGGTACATGCCCTTGTCCAGAATCGAACCTGGGACCTTTCAGTCTGCAGGCCGATGCTCTATACACTGAGCTAAACCGGTTTTGGCAAGAGGAGTATTTTTGAGTGCCTACCATTTACTCATAGTTTACTCACCAGTGTAAAACACACACACACACACACAGCTTCTTTAGGATGTGCCAGATAAGACTTCCCAGTGAGGAAGAAGTCCAGTGCAGTGTTAGGTGTGATCCATTTCTAAGTAACTCATGTGATGTTCCAATTCTGGCTCTTTCATTTCTAGTGAAGGGACCAGAATCAGATCCCTAAATCTCTTTCCTTGTCTGCAGTGAGTTTATAAAGCTCCTCTCATCACATCGTTTCCATGTGCCGAGGATCAAACAGCACGCAGCTCAGATGCCCGGTGCACATCACGTCCTAGGCCACAAGAGTAGGAATTACTCTTTTCTGAGGGAGAGAAGGATGACACGTTTAATTGGGCACCGTTGTAAGCTGTGCACTTCCTCAGGAGCATTCGCAATCACCGCCTCGCTGGATCCACACCACACCCCTGAGGCAGGTGACATCCTCCCGACCCTGCAGGTGAGGCGTCTGGCTCGTGGAGGTGTGGGGTGTGCCCGGGACCACACAGTGTGTAAATGGCAGAAAGTCTGATCATTCTAGAGCCAGAGTGGCCTCCTGAAGGGGGCTCGGCTGTTCTTTTACCGGGGAAAGGAACAATCAATACCTCTGCGGGATTTCTGCTGGAGAGAATCCTGATGTGAGCACAGAGTTTCTGGGAAAAAAAAGAAATTGGCAAAGCTCACTGTCAACAATCAGAAGACGATCAACAGGAGGAAAGTACTCTGAGGAAGCGTTTTTAAAAATATCTTCTTTGAAACAGAGCTGATTTCCCTAGACAAGCGCAGAGCGAAATTCGTATAATTATCTATGCATGCACCCCTGCCATCTTCTATATTTTTAGACAGTGCGTTTTTAAAGAAAAAAGACAGAGGCTCCATTATTCACATTTTATCAAGCTGAAACATCTCTCTCTCCCTCGCTTCTCTGTTACAGTCATCAGCACAGCACGCTATGATGAATTTTGGGAGTGGGTTAACATGTATCTAAAAAAAAAAAATAGTGGAAAACATGTTTACTGTTTGTTGGTGCTTGTTAATGTGAAAATATAATCCTGATCCTTTGCTCCAGCAAAGAGTAGGGGCATGAACTCACAGGGGCAGACATGCATGGACATCATTGCCTACTGTTCCCTGCCCCGATACCACCTGGACAGCCAACTCCTTTTCCCAAGGCCCATGTTGATTCTATGTCTCCAAAGAGGGAATACTACATCTCACTATCCCTTTGCCTAGACTTTCTTGGAACCGTTGGGGTAAATATGCAGAGTGGTTGGAGGGGACCAGTCATGCTGGGGACATGGTAGGGTCCTAGATTCCATGTAACTGTGTGTGCCCACCACAGACTGAGCTAAGGACACATGTTCATTCACATGTGTTGAACCCTTTGTTTCCTTCCATCACCTCGTCAAAAGCCCCAGAGTGGTAAACACTGAGCCTTCTTCCAAACCCTCGGAAACCCTTAGAACATTGCCAGCTGTGTTTGGAACTGTCCAGCAGGTGGAAGCAAGCTTTTGTACATTGCGAAGCGTTAACCTGTTGGATACTCATTCCCGGGGAATGAGATGGAGTTGGTCTGTGCCTTCTTGCCAGGGAGATCCAGGGCGCTGGGCCCAGCCAGCCTCAGCGCGATCATGAGGCCAGTGACAAAGGACCTTGGAGATGCAGGAGGGTGACCAGAAACCAAGATTTACCCACGGCACTCAATGAGGCAAAGGGTGTAAAACAAATTGTACAATATAATCTCATTCAAAAATAAACATATATTTTGAAACAACACCAAAAGGAAATGTATGAAATTTCAATTTTTTGAGTTTGGGTTTTGTTTTGTTTTTTTTCTTGCTTCACTACTAGGAATACAGGTGATTTTCTTGTGTGAGTATGTTTGTGATGCAGACCTATAGTTTCCCAAATTTTCTGCATTAAGCACATACTGTGGTCATAATGAGGGGGGGGGGGGGAATCTGTTTTAAAAAACTGATCCACATCGGCCTCTGAGTTGGAGCCAAGTGAGTCCAATAAACACAGTCATTCCCCAGGCTCCCATGTACCCCCCGTTGGCTTCACTGTAACCAAGGAAATGGAACTCTAAAATGTGTGCATCATTGAGCGCTTAGTCATTGGACCACAGCTTTTGTAGGGATGTGGATGTAAGTGACTGCCTTTGTCAGAGCAGCCCGAGAAGCAGATGTAGCTTCCTTTACCCCTTGTCTCCTCTCTCCCCCTCCCCAAGCAGGGTGGCTGTCCTTGGACCACCCGTCCTCCCTGGAGGTCCAGGAAGAGGAAAACTACACACCAAGGTCGATAGCAAAGGAATGGGGACTTGGGGGAATTGGCCTGATTATATATCAACAGGTCTGATGCGCTACAAGAGCCACAGTTCGGACAAGGCAAGTATAGCTCTAATCCCAGCTTGGCAACCATTTAGCCTTTGGGCAAGTTTCTTAGTCTCACCTGGCCTCGCGTTCCTCATCTTTTCGGGGGTCCTTAGGCATTGTTGAAATTGTGCAGAACATGGATTCCTCCTCAGAGCAGGAACTGGAAAAAAAATGACAGCTGTGACTCAGAAACACAAGCAAACCATCTTAGCTCAGTAAATGTGGAATGGAAATAAAGCATGTGCCTTTATGTCTCCTTAAAATGAAAGAAAACCAAAACACCCCACCCTCTCACACACCCCAGGTACAATTGTACAAAATCCTTTGATGTTTCCAAGTAAAGCCAGAATGTCAGAATCTTCTACGCCTTTGTTGTCGGGCTTGGTAGCCACAAAGCACAAGTGGTTCTTCTGAACTGAGATGCGCTGGAATGTAACCCCCACCCCAGTCCCCCCCCCCCCCCCCCCCGCCAAATCCAAAGATTGTGCATGAATAAAAATGTAACGTGTCATTCAAATTTTGCATTGGATAGATGTTAAACTTACCTACACTGAGTGGCCAGATTATCATGAACAACCGACCTTTGTAGGCAAATTAACCATACACTGTATTGTACAGGATATGGAAGCCAAAGGCCAGTTCGAACACCTTTGCTATCTGCAGTTACCACGATAAAACGTCTCCAGTTCACACAGGAGCACAAGGATTGAACAGTCGAGCATTGGAAAGAAAATCATGTGGTCCGATAATGAATCACGTTTCCAGGAGCATCATGCAGATGGCAGAGTACGAATTTCACGGAAATAGCATGAAAGCATGCGCCCCATATGCATGAGTACAACCTTTCAAGCTGGTGGGGGCAGTGTTATGGTTTGGGGCATGTATTCCTGGCATGATTTGGGCCCTTTAAATCATGTGGAACAACGTCTGAATAGCACAACATACCTAAGTATCGTTGCTGATCAAGTTAGTCCTATCATGTTAATGATGTATCCCAATGGAGATGGCTTCTTCCAACAAGACAATGCACCATGCCACGGTGCTCATATTGTGCAGGAGTGGTTTCAAGAACATGAGGGAGGCTTTAACTTGCTTAGGTGGCCCCTGCAACTACCAGATCTCAATCCAATTGAGCTTTGTGGGACCAAGTTAAAAGAGCCACCAGGCAGCTGGTTCCAAACCATCAAATCTCACAAAACTGGGCAATGCTATTCATCAGGCATGGTGTCAGATTCCTTGCATCACCTTTCAACATCTCATGGAGTCAATGCCAAGAAGAATCGCCGCAGTATTGAAGGCAAAAGGTGGCCCAATGAAGTACTGATGGGGTGGTCATAATCTGGCCACTCAGTGTATATTGGTCATCATGATTGAAATGTATTGTCCCCTGTTACTTTTACTGTGCTATACTTGAAAATTTAAAATGAGCCAAAACCGGTTTGGCTCAGTGGATAGAGCCTCGGCTTGCGGACTGAAGGGTCCCAGGTTTGATTCCTGTTAAGGGCATGTACATTGGTTGCGGGCACATCCCCAGTAGGGGGTGTGCAGGAGGCATCTGAGTCAATGTTTCTCTCTCATTGATATTTCTAACTATCTGTTCCTCTTTCTTCCTCTCTGTGAAAAATCAATAAAATATATATTTTTTTAAGAAAATTTAAAGTTATTCATGTGGCTGGCATTATGCTTCTCGCAGACAGTGTTGATCGAGATTTCCTTTCTGGATATAGTCTCTCTGTAAGGTCTTTCATCCATTGCCTGCATGATGAGAGAACTATGTGAGGTGCATTGCAACAGGGAGGAAGGGTTGAAGGTAGTCTACTACTCTAGTCCTCACTGGGTTATGGCTGGCTGGGATTTAAGTCACTTTCTCTTCCTCCTTCCCTCCTTCTGCCTCTTCTTCCTTGCTCATTCCTCTTTTTCCTTTTCTGTAGAATCTCCTGCACCAAAGCGGCAGGCCATTGCTGAGCTCTAATAAGAGTGAAGTGTGGGGCCAGATAATTAGCTACTGTTATACTTCACTCATCATTAGCAACTGATTTACTGGGAAAGCTTTACTCCAGGAAAAATCATTACCTGCCAGTGTGATGTGATCCGTACTCAGGTTTTGCCGCCCAGAATACTTCCAATGTGCTTTAAGTAACAGTGCTCTGATTTTTCTTTGCAAAAACAGATCAATACCTTTGTTTGTGTCAGTCACAGTGCCCTACCCTTTTCCCCCTCCCTACTGGGCATTCAGGACAACCTGACGCCCTTTTCCAGAGCTTGAGTCTCAAGAGGAATGGCCCACCTTAGGAATGGAGGTGTAGCTAGGCCATACGGATATGTCTCCTGCTACAGGATTCTTAGAGCTATCTTGATATTGTGCCTGATTGATTTCCAATTCTTCTTTCAATGTAATGAGCTACCCAGTAGCCTTGAAATAACTTCCTTTTGCATTTAAGCTACAAAGAATCACTTTCTTTATATATATATTATTGATTTCAGAGAGGAAGGGAGAGGGAGAGATAATAACATCAATGATGAGAGTCATTGATCAGCTGCCTCCTGCACACCCCGTACTGGGGATCAAGCCTGCAACCCAGGCATGTGCCCAGAATGAGAATGGAACCATGACCTCCTAGTTCATATGTCTACTCTCAATCTCTGAGCCACACCAGCTGAGCCAGAGTCATTTTCTATTCTTCAAAGCCAACAGCCCTCTTTGTTATTATCCTGATTTTGCAAAAGAGTGAAATACTGTAAAAAGTATTTAAGGACCTTTATCCCTGACTGCAAATATTAGTGCCAACAGGAATAAGAAAGAATAAATTGTTGAAATATAGCCCTCAACGTTGTCTTTATAAAAACTACAATGAACCTGAGCTGAATTGAGCACGGAGCTGAATCCCTCCAGTGCCTGGCAGACCTCACCTCCCTGCTATAGGGTGGAGCTCCGGGAACTGAGAGCTAAGGGAAAGGATGGCCTGGATTTTCGGTACAGTGAGTCTTCATTCAAGCAAAATAACTTATAAACATCAAAACTTGATTTTATAAAGGACAGCTTGAAAAGAAAGAAACATCAATTGAGCTATCAGCTGTTAAGTGTATAAACATTGTTGGGACACCCTGTATATGAAACTTTAATTATTCGTTGTTATTCAAGCAGAAACCTGGGTGTTTCACCTGGTTAATTGAGGTTTGAGATAAAGGAGGGCTTTCTTTTCTCCCCAAAGGTACCCAGCTTTTCTCGTTATGAGGCTTGAAAGACTTGGTCATGATCCCTCACTAATGCTAATTGTTACTCATTACAAATCTCTATAGCATTTTACGATAGGAACAGGAGGGTTAATAAAAGTAACTAACAATTTTTGCAGCTGTGAGCAGCGAGCTTGCTATTAATAAAATGCCTTGCATTTGCAAAAATAAGTTATCAAGAAATTGGTTGTTTCTTCATGAACTCTACACTTGTAAATGTTGTATTTATTAGAGAGGATGCTGCCAACGAGGGAGAAAGGAGTCAGGGATAGATATAACTGTCTTGATGTATGTAACCAAGAAAAGTAATATTCATTTATACAAAATTGCTTATTGATTGCATCCTGAGTTTTAGGCACTGAACTAAGGGGTTTTTTTTCCATTATTTTTAATTCATTTATTTACAACAACCCTAAAATTAGATATCATTAACCCAATTTTACAAATAAGAAGGCTAAAACCAAAATAAGTAAGTCTGACTAAGGTCACCCAGTTAAGAAATGGCAAATCAAGGTTTCAAATTCCCAACAAAATCTTATTTCAAATCTTAGTTCATTTTATCACAACATCCTGTTACATTGCTATCGTTGCTGTTCAAGAAAAAAAACAAAAAACAAACAAACAAAAAAACACCTTAACTTTGGCTAACTTGTTTCTTAGGTTAGCCTTCATTTAAATGTGAATGGAGTTAAAGAAACAGGCCCCTCCCTTATCAAGGAAATGGACACTAAGCCAACAAACAAGTGGCATGTTAGGTACCATCTCTTTTTGGCACAGACACCACACACTTGTCTTATTCTCCCAGGCCCTGCTGCCTAACGTTTCTGGATCTAGGGACACTGTCTCCATAAGGCATAATGTGACTTACTGGCTGTCCTTCCTCACAGTAGGTCTCTGCCTCTACATTCATTCTGCCATGTTTCTCCCTGAGGTGAGCTAAAGTTGAAAGAAACTTACTGGCCAGGCTGACGTGGCTCAACAGTTGAGTATCAACCTATGAACCAGGAGATCATGGTTCGATTCCTAGTCAGGGCACATGCCTGGGCTCTATCCCTAGTGTGGGGAATGTAGGAGTCAGCCGATCAATGATTCTCTGTCATAATTGGTTTCTATCTCCCTCTCCCTTCCTCTCTGAAACCAATAAAAATATATCAAAGGAAGGAAAGAAGGAAGGAAGGAAGGAAGGAAGGAAGGAAGGAAGGAAGGAAGGAAGGAAGGAAGGAAGGGAGGGAGGGAGGGAGGGAGGGAGGAAGGGAGGGAGGGAGGAAGGGAGGAAGGAAAGAAGTTAACTGATTCTACAGGCTACCACTACCCTCCAGTCCCAAGTTTCTAAACTTTTCATGACTGAATCCCATCCTTAGAAATATTTCAACTATATAACTTTATTATTCTTTCTGGCTCTTCATACAGGATAAACTGCTTCTCAAAGTCACTCATTTATGACTATCAACCAAACATCTAAAATAATTTAAAATACAAGATAAGATTATACAATTATTACCTTAAAAGTTGTGGATGGATTTATCAACTCCAAGGCTGGCCATCGCTGGCTCTGCCTGCTGTCCCAGAATCTTTCTGAAGTTAGTTTGTGATATTGTACCTGAGACTATTCACAGGGATGCAACCACTGCTCCTTGAGTCTACTCCCATTTCTACAACTCTGGATTACAAAAGAAGAAAATTGGCAGAAGTCATTTCTTCCTCACTATTTTCATATGGTGAAAATCTCCATTCTCAAGCCAGCAATAGAAGGTCTACCACATACTACTTGTCTTAAGTCTTGGATGCTTACAGAGAAAGGGTAGGAAGGAGGGAGACTGAAGGAAAATGGATTTCAGCCCTAGACAGTTGCTCAGTGGTTAGAGAGCTAACCAAAGGACCAAATGATCTAGGGCTTGATTCCATCAAGGGCATGTACTTGGGTTGCAGATATGATCCCCAACCCAGGTCAGGGCTGGTTCAGAAGGCAAACAATCCATGTGACTCTCACACATTGTCTCCTCTTCTCTCTCTCTCTCTCTCTCTCTCTCTCTCTCTCTCTCTCTCTCTCTCTCTCCTCTCTCTCTTTTCCCCTCCCTTCCACTATCTCTAAAAATGAATGGGAAAAAATGCCCTCAGGTGAAGATTAACAACAAAAAGGTTGTTTTGGCCTTATTTTAAAAAAATGGATTTCACAGAAAAGTTTGTGTATAATCATAGAGGGGAATAAGAAAGGCAAAAGTATGAAGGTTTGAGTCAAAGAGTAGATTAAGTTATCTTTATGAGTGCTAGTCTCTCTTCTTCTGAACCTTTTATTTTTTATTTTTCATAGGGAAATATTTTCTGAAACTACAAAATACATAATATGCTATGCCCCATGGTAGTCTATATCTCTTCCAGCTCTGTGAATCTGATAAAATAGAAAATTTAAATCAGTTTCTAAAGGAAGCACTGAGCACTACCCTGAAATATCAAGCCTACGATATATAGAGTTCTGCAACTAGATATGCCATTTAAAATCTTCCAGCAAGAAATTCCAAAGGCCAAATGAATTCAGCCCTAGACATCTCACAGTTTATTTGGAAAAATAACCCTTTGACTGGCAGTTGAAAAGGAAGAACATAGAAGCCCTGTGGTCAAATGGAGGGAAACGTGAGGTGGTTCTACAGTGGAAGCCAGCTGCGGTGAGCAGATGTTCTGAAAATTCCTAAGCCAGATAGCCTCTACCCCTTTTTGCTTTGTGGACAGTAAATAAAGACGACGATCTGGATCCCAACCCTTGCTCTTCCCGTTGCTAGCTTGGTGACCTCCGCACAATGTTTAACTTCACTAACAATCAGTCTTATCAACTATAAAAATGAGCATAATTATATTTGCCTCATAGGACCATTGTTAGCACCGAGCAAGGTGATGCATAGAAATGAACTAGCTTAGTCCCTGACATGATAGGTGCTTAATGAATATTAGATTATTTTCTTCTTAACTTGGGAATATCTAACATTTCTGTTTGAAAAAGAGCCCTGATTTTTAACCACAAATATCATTGCAACCAACTTGTGAGTGGAGATGAGAGCTCAGATGAAAACTCCAATCACACTTCTCATCACACACTCATTGGGTTTGAAACCGGCAGCCAGTCAGACGTGGAATTTTAATTTTCTGAGATTCGGTGGTGAGGAGTTGTTTTTCCCCTGACAGGATTGTGTGAGTAGGAAATAAACTCTGTACAACATCTGACACTAAACTAGCATTGACACTGTGCCTGTGAGTGCAGAGGTGTGTCTCGTTGGAGAGATTGTTGCCAGCTGCTGAGGCTATCCTCTTAAATTAAATTCTAGAATCATTATTATTTTTGTCTCTCATACTTAGATCTACAGTCCACCTGGTATTGATTTTTGCTTTTAGTATGAAAAAGGGAATGTATAATAATTATGGATTATAACATAAAACCAGCAAGGATACTCAAGACGAGCTCATTCTACAGTGGCTTCTTCTTAATGCATGGGACACTCTCATGACCTTGACCCTACAAAATTACTGGGGTTACATTGCACTCTGTTTTTCTTCCTTCCTGCTCCGTCTCCTTCCAACTCTTTGCTGTATGAGCAGACACATCCACTAAGGAAAGAGGCTGCCTATCTATCTTCCTAAAGCATATATATATATATATATATATATATATATATATATATATATCCCAAATATGCAAATAGACTGAACAGCGGAGCAGCCAAACAACTGGTTGCAATGATGTGTGCTGACAACCAGGGGAAGTTCGAGGAACAAAGTGGGCGTCGGCCATGGCGGGATGGTGGAGGAGATAAGCAGGAATGACAGACCAAGCCAGGCACCAGTCGCTGTCACCAGGGGGCAAGCCTCTGGTGGTTACTGAAAATTCTTTGCTCTCGCATGCCACGGTCCTACCCGGCTGGCAGATGGGGGCCCAGAGGCTGCAGACAAGGTACCAGGGGCCAAAGCAGGAGGGGCTTGGTGGGGGTGCAGAGGATGGGCCAAGACCTGCCCCTGTGCCCACCACAGCGTGTGGTCCACAATTCCTTTCAAGGTGCACAAATTCGTGCACTGGGCTCCTAATACTTTATAAAGGATGCTGTTGGAAAATTCCTAAAAGGAATGTAAGTGGAAAATCGCAGGAGGAAGAGCCACCCTCCCTACCCCTCTTCCTAACCTTCTGTTTTTATAGGCATGGCAGGGAAGGAGACAGCCTAGAGCAGTGGTTCCCACAGGTTGAGAACCGCTAGCAGGGTTGCCTAAGACCATCGGAAAACACAGATATTTACTTTACGATTCATTAACAGTAGCAAAATTACAGTTTTGAAGTAGCAACAAAAATAATTTTATGGTTGGGGGTCACCACAACATGAGGAACTTATTAAAGGGTCGAGGCACTAGAAAGGTTGAGAACCACTGGCCTGAGACTTCTGTGAGGATCTGGGCTCTGATTACAGTTTAGTCTATTATGCCTTTCCCCCCTAAACTTTGGGTCCCAGTTCTCAATTCTTAGGCAACCAGACAAGATCCAGAGATCAACCTCCCAGCACACTAAGGTGGGCATGCAGGGGAGAGAGGGCCATACAAAGAGGGAGCTGGGGTCCAAACATATATGGTGGCCATTTGATGATTTTATCTGCTCACATGCTTAGAGAAATAAGGAAGGACAGCGCCCCCTGCAGTACAGAGTCCCTGGTGCCCAGGAGGACATCAGTGACTCAGACTGTGACATTCAGAGTGCACGTCTTACAAGAGGTTCTCCGTCACCCCAAAAATGAAAAAAATTCTCACAGCTGAGCAGCTGGTGATAATGTTCATTAAAAAACAGCTAAAGCAGCCTGTGTGTTATCAAAGAGCCACATGGCACCTGGAAAAATAGCATTTTGATATTTTTTGGGGGGGGAAATAAAACAAAAGTTAAAAGGAAAAAGAACTCTTCTATCTCAAAAGACACATATTTCCCAATTCTGAGAATGTGAATTACAGCCAATTTGTAAAGCCCTTTGAAATTAACAGGTTATATTAGCAAAGCTGAGGCATCCTTATCTAAAAGTGAGCAAGAACAGCCTCATTACAATGGAAAAACAAAACCAAAAAAAAAAACCCAAAAAACCTCTAAAGCAGGCTGTGGTCCGAGACAAAGAAAAACTAAGGTCTTTGCATAATATTGTTCCAGAATGAGCTCATTATATGAACTTGGAATTGGGGCCAACAAGTCAGATTTTCTTGGGTTGCACAACATGTAAGTGAGGGATTTAGAGCTGTGGGTGCCCAGGATGTTTGCTAAGAAGCAGGAAAAGTTCAGGGATAAGAAATAAGAATAATGGAGACGCACAGAGAGAAGCAGAGTGGGGATGGAGATGGACAAAGAAAAAGATCTCAGGGTCTCTCTGGTGTCTGATTTCATCCCTTCTGAAGTTCGGATGCCTTTTATTCTGTGTGTGATGAGGTACACATGGATTTCAGAGCCACCTTTCTAATGAGCTGCCTGGCACTGGGGTTTCTTACTTTCCACCAAGAATTCTAACTATCTACAGCAAGTCTTGGGAAATTAGCCAATAAGGAGAGAGGCCGTTTCTAGGCACAGAACTCTGACACAAGACAGCGCTTCACCGACGGCCCGCCCTCGGTTGCAAGGGTGCTGATAAATTGCACATTGAGTTATAAACCAGAGAAGCACATCAGACTGGGTGTGTTTTTGCCCTTCGAGGAAGTCATGGATAGACTTGAGCTGCATCTTGAAGCAGGTGGGATGTGTAATTTAACTGTTCCATCACACCAAAGAAGGTCTTGTAACCTGGAGCCAGCAGGACAGTCCTGGTTTAAAATATCATGCTAACATTAGCCTAGGTATGGCCACAGTGCTCCCCAAAAATGTATGTTCATCCTTACTCATGGTAGCAGAACTAAAACTTTTTCCAGACTCTTGCTTACCAGTGGTCCAATAATGGGGAGATTTTAATACATGTCACAGGCCCAAAGGGATGGGCAATTGCTTTTGTCGTTGTTGTTAATCCTTGTCCAATGCTATTTTTCCATTAATTGGTGGAAGAGTGGAAGAGAGAGGGAGAGAGAGAAAAACTTCTATGTGAGAGAAACACATGGCTTGGTTGCCTCCTGCAGGATCCCTGACCAGGGCCTGGCCGGAGAGGAGCCTGCAACTGAGATACGTGCCTTTGACTGGAATCAAACCAGGACCCTTTGGTCCGAAGGCCCACACTCTATCCAGTGAACCACACTGGCTAGGGTGGGACAATAACTTTTCATCCAAATTCATAAAGCCCTAATGATGTTAACCTCAAGAACCATATTGTTAATGCCGTGAAATATAAGTAAAAAATTTTAAGTCAATTACCTTTTTCTAATTATATGACCATGAGTAAATTGCTTAAATTCTCTACGTCTCTATGTTCTTATGATTATTGTGAATATTAAATAAATTTGCCAATTTAAAGTGCTTAGTACAGTGCCTGGCACACCGGTTATTATTATTTTTATTAGAAGTACCTTGCTGCTCCCACTATTGTCTTCATTTCAGATGAACTCTCTCTTATCCAAATATTTGAGACCCACCCTGATCATTAGAGATCCATCACTTCGGGTTGTCAAATAATCTCTACTGAAAGGCAGAAAGTTCTAGTAGGAAACATGAAATAATATCTAGTGGTCATTCCAACCTTTCATGAAATAGTTTCCAATGTAGATTCTTTCCTCCTAATATGTTTCAATGGCTAATCTCATCTAACCATCTGACTCTTAAGAGAGATACATATGGGAATGGGCAGATATTACAAGGCTCCCTAATTCTCCATACTCACCAGGCAAATGAGCTGGTCTCATTAGATACTCAGACTCCAGAATCTTGGAACAGGAGCCTTCTATGAGGTATATGGGTTTTTTCTGCCATCTAGTGGTGTTCTTGAGGACGACAGTCTTGATGTGAGCAAAGAAGGCATTTGCACCACACTGGACAGTGCCTAAGAACCTCATGGACCTCTGTAAGCTTGATTTCTTCAGGTACCTTATATATAAGTGGAATCATGGCTTCCCAGGTGTGAAACGGTGTCCACACTTATCAAATTTCTTACATTAAATATTTTTGCATATCAATTACACTTTATAAAGTCATTAAAACAACACAACTCACTGGCTCCCAGGCATCTTCTTCAGCTTACACTTTCCAGGGCCTGCACCTGAGATCCACAGTGAGGCAGGAAGGAAATCAGAGGCTTGGATCTGCAGGGAGGACCAAGCCCCAACCTGGCTATTTGAAGACTAGTAGCTTAGTCACTGATTCTCTGGGTGGCCTCAGTCCGGTCACTTCTCTCTTCAACCTATTTTCTCACCTATCAGATGAATCACACTAGCTGGTCCCTGCTAGCTCTAATATTCTAGCACTTTATTGTCCTTCAGATTGTAACTCTTTGTTATCTAGAGAAATTATAACATTTTAGACCATTAACTAATTTACTATTGTCCAGGACACCTTTTTCATATCATGGCTCACATAAACAAATTATTGAAATTCTGCGGCACACCAAAAAGTATATTTTTGCCGATTTGACAGAAATATTGATTTAGTTTCTATTCATTCACGCTCTGATGCCTAGTGTTGTGTTGGCTGCTTTCGTTTTTTTAAGTGACAATCTAAGGGAAAAGAGATCAGTGCCCGAGTCAATAGATACTGCATGTTTAAAAAATTCTTGCTGGCACACAAGTTGAAAATCACTGCTTTAGGGCAGCAGTGATAAGGTGGCTAAGTATAATGTTTCTGACATCATCTTCCTCTCGGGGAAACTCTCCCTTCTTAGTTGCCTTGCAAAGACTGTGTGACTTGTGGATTCATTTACTCTGAAGTCCATAAGTTACATGCACACAACAGTGAGCGAGTGGTTTGTTTCTAATACTCGGATATTTCTTGATGAATGCCAGAAATGCTTTACTCACAGTAATACACAGTTATTTATTCATTTGTTGGGTTTATTTAATCCAGAATTTTGTCATGACACAGCACTGGTTTAATCCCTCCCAAATAGGACTACCATATATTCTTTAACATTCTACCTGCTTCTAAAATCTCTCCTTTCCCTTCATCATTATTCTATCCAATATTTAAGATAGAGAAATATGAAAAACGTTGATTCCCTACATATCCCACTGGCTTCCCATGACCACCATCATCTAGTTCAAACCTGCAGCACGCCACCAAAGCATCCCTTGATTGGGCCTCTCAGGACACCTGTTTATTGCTTCCTTGGTATCCCCACTCCCACCAGGTGTAGCACCCTATATTTTCTTTTGGAAAATTACTCCCTACTATTGCTTGAGTAGTCTTGACCTGCCTTCCAAGAACAGAGTGACTCTATTGCCTTGGGCTTGTGGTCAGCAAACTGCGGCTCGTGAGCCACATGCAGCTCTTTGGCCCCTTGAGTGTGGCTCTTCCACAAAATACAACAGCCTGGAAGAGTCTATTTTGAAGAAGTGGTGTTAGAAGAAGTTTAAGTTTTAAAATGTGGCTCTCAAAGGAAATTTCAATCGTTGTACTGTTGATATTTGGCTCAGTTGACTAATGAGTTTGCCAACCACTGCCTTAGGCCATTCAAATGACTCCTTGCGTGGCCACAGTGATTGATTCAGGGGTGGACATATGATCCAGCCTAAGTCAACGAGATTTCTGTGGAGACTTCTAAGAATTAGACTCCATCTAATCCCTTCTGGGTGCAAGACATAGGTAGCCAAAGAAACTGATGGATTCATCTTGGAATCACAGAGGAGAGTCCTAGAAATTGAAGTGACCATCAAGAAAGAAGAGCAATGACTGATCATCTGATAGATGCAAATCAAAACAACAATGAGGTACCATCTCACACCTGTCAGAATGGCTATCATCAACAAATCAGCAAGTGCTGGCGAGGATGTGGAGAAAAAGGAACTGCACTGCTGGTGGGAATGCAAACTGGTGCAGCCACTGTGGAAGACAGTATGGAGTTTCCTCAAAAAGTTAAAAATGGAACTCCCACTTGACCCAGTAATCCCACTTCTAGGACTATATCCCAAGAAACCAGAAACACCAATCAGAAAGGATATATGCATCTCTATGTTTATAGCAGCACAATTTACAACAGCTAAAATTTGGAAACAGCCTAAGTGCCCATCAGCAGATGAGTGGGTTCAAAAACTGTGGTACATCTATGGATTACTATGGAATACTATGCTGCTGTAAAAAATAAGGAACTTACCATTTGCAACAGCATGGATGGAACTGGAGAGCATTGTCGCGGAAGAGGCAGCACTGAAACTGTATCTTGAAGATAAAAGTGGGTGAAGGGAGCAGACTTTTAGGCTGGGAGAGGGGCTCAAGCAAAGGAGTTCCTGCATCCCTCTTCGATTGGGGACTGACTATATTCTCTCCAAATAACGGGAGAGAAAGCTAGAGTGAAGCAGCCAGCAAGAGTTCCCACCTCACCTGACAACTGAGGACCCATCCCAGTGGCTGAGACATTAAAGGACACCAGGGAGGGGCTGTGCTTACAGAAATAGGTCACAGAAAATTCCACACACATAAGAGGAAAAGGTTAACTGCACAGTTTCTCAGTCCTTCAGCTGGGTCGGGAGACCATTTGGAATGTCTCAATTGAAATCCAAGGAATAGGAGATGAGGCTGCTGGTGTTGATGTTTGTGCCTTTTTTTTTTTTTTTTTTTCCTGATTACATAACAAGATGGAGAGAAAGAAGAAGGGACTTTGAACCATTCTGATAAAAAAAAAAAATCCAGAAGCTAACTGCATCGTTTGGTTCTTACCACTAGAGGAATTTTCCAGAGGAAAAGTTACACAGAAAATTTCTATTTAAAAAGAGAAAGAGATTATTTCTCATAATTGTCTCCAATTTAAGGGGGGGGGGGGAGTCTTCAAAAGGGAAATATTACTTCTAAGCTTGAATTGGGTTTTCATACACATTTAAATTGTTTCATACGCATTTAAAACAGAAAATAAGGCACAACCTAAAGCAGTTCTCTGTCAACTGTTGGGATTTGCATGAAAATGATCAAAGGGGGCCTTCCTCTCCCCTCTCCCCTCTCCCCTCTCCCCTGTCCCCTGTCCTCTCCCCTCTCCTCTCTCTCTCTCTCTCTCTCTCTCTCTCTCTCTCTCTCTCTCTCTCTCTCTCACTGCTCTCACAAAGGGCTCTCCAGTGCAGGCAGAGCCTCCTCTGTCATCACTGTTTACACTTCCACCCAGTTAACTCTCCCGGCTGGTTTTATGAATTTCTTAGTTGTCCACAAGGAAGCACTCAGAGACATTAGCAAACCCATTCAGATCTTATTTAACTGGCAGCAGGTGACTTGGTGATGATTCTATACCCCTTCTTGTTTCCTAATTCCTTGAGGAGTGATGCTGCTGAGCTTCCTTACTTCACAGGGAAGCTGATCTGGGATGCAGAGACCCTGAAAATAGGCTCTCATCCTCATCACGCAGTTTCCACCTTCCGAGGTTTGGGTTGAGGAGGAATATAGGGGGCAACCTGGGGGGGAGAGGGGGGGAGGCTAGCAATCTGAATCTGTGCCAGTGACAGGTGTCCTAATGCATATTCTTGTCAGCCCATCATTAAGTCACTGCCCCTTCCTTAGGCAATCATCTGTTTTCCTAAACACTCCCAGTTTATAAGGGCCACAAACCAAGAATGGAACAGCTTAGCCAGAGGGGAGGTCACTAGCACCACCCTGGCCACCTTTAGCTGTAATCTCACTTCCTCTTTCCAATTGACTTATGTCGGGCTGCAAAAGCCCGGAAGTAAGGAAACAAAGAATTTAGAAATATATATAAGGAGCAATCTTATTGTATAAGTTGTCCAGGCATTGGATCTTTGAATCCCCTGAGCCAGAGGTGCTGCTTTAAATAATGGGTTTTTCCTGAATCTCCGGGTATTTGTTGTGTATTTTCTAGTCGTCTGGTAAATTCTGCAACATTAGATTTATCCAAAGGAATAATGAGATGGCTGTGGCCGTGTACTCTGGAAATGTGCTCATGCTTTTGCATTTTCATATGAACACTATATGGTAGAGCAGGGGGTGGGATAGAATAGAGGATGAAGCATAGACGTGGGTGCCATGGAAATCTGAGAGGCAAATTCTAGTTTGAGTTGACTAAATAATTTAACCTTTCTAAGCTTCTATCAGATAGGATAGTTATATCCATACCAAGAGAGTGCTGAGGATTAAATAAGATCATATATATCAAACACCTCCTATAGATGACACACAGTATGAGTTCAATGAATTGATCGGGGAGGGGTGCTGCTGGTAATGGTATTATTATTGCTCTTTAAATATTCATTCAATGAAAGAAAACATGCAACTGGGATAACATTATAAATTATCTATGATGACTGCAAATGGTTACAGTAGGAATAATATATTTTTCATTCTCATCCAAGGATGTGTTAACTGATTTTAGAGAAAGGAAACGAAAGAGAGAAACATCTATATGAGAGAGCAACACGGATTGCTCTCGTGCATGCCCAATCGGGACTGAACCCACAACCTAGGTATGTGCCCTGACCAGGGATTGAACTCACAACCTTTTGGTGTAGGGGGTGACACTACAACCAACTGAGTGTACTGATCAGGACATGGAATAATTAATATTATAATAAGTAATATGAAATTGACATTTTAAAATGTGGGTTATTTTTATTGTTTTATCAAAGCTAATTAATATATGCTCATTTTCGAATACTTAAATGATACAATTATATAAATTGGGAAATAAAAGTTCCTCATAATTTTTTACTTTCCTGCTCTGAGATATGGTGATTATCCTTTCAAATTTGTTTTGGGGTACAAATAAAAATAGTGCTAGAAAAAAAATAACAGATTTTTCACTCAGTAGTAAGATTTGACCTTGATGTAAGGGTAGATCATTTTATCTCTAGGTTTTTATCTTTAGGGTAGAGCCCACTGGTAACTTGGTATTTTTGTCCCACTTTGTAGATTAATAGCAAATTAGGCTTTCAGATTACTCTAACAGAATTGTCTAATATAAAATAATGTTGAAAGCATCAATATTTCCTGTTGGACTTCACTACTAAAGTAATGTCTTTTGTTGAGGGATAATTTTGAAATTTAAAAACATGACTCTCAGACAAATATATAATAAGGACATGCCAATAATTTGATTCAATTACTAATAAATGAAGGAATCAATCAGATGACACACCTGGTCCAAAGTAGAATTCAAGGAACATAAATTTAAACAGTCATTCTAAGAAATGCTGAAATAAATGTGTTAATAAATACAAAACTGCTTAATGCTCTTCAGGTTCCCTGAAACCTTTGGAGTTCAGATTTCTGATCAGACAGAAATCTAAAACTTAACATATAAAATCATAGCATCCATGATCCCATCAAATAATAAAGAACAAAGTTAAACACAGATGCATTCTCTTAATTAAATAATACTTGGATGAGACCTTTTAACAATGACCTAGTCTGACTTTGAAAGGACATGCTGTCATATTTTGCTTTATTTTTAAGTTTTACATGTTAATTATTCTCAATGTTTAAGTTTGGTCTTGTCCTTTATGATGTCCCTATTATCTTTTGACCCACAAAATCTTTTTACTGCTTATTACTTTAATTTTCTTTTCATGTCTTTCAGAATAAAACAACACACACACACACACACACACACTTTTATAAAGAAACCAATTTTTTTTTTTTTTTACTTTTTTAAAAATAGATATGTACAATGGCATGAGGAGACTGGCTCCTTGTCACTAGCCAGGACAATTTTATCTCCCATTCTGGAGCAGATTCCACTAAGATGTAGTAATTATATTAAAACTATTCTGTGACTCTTTTTGCACATTTCTCTAAACTTTAAGCATAAAATAAATTTCTCCTTCGTTTTCTTACACCCCCAAAAACCATAAAAGGTGTCTCTTATGTGTCCTAATGTAATTGTCAAACTATTATGACACTTAACTTTTCTACCTCCCACCACAACACACCCTTCTATTAACTTAGAATTTGTAAGGGCAAAGATGGTCTTTGTCCAGTTTTCTCAGGGCCTGGCTTGTATTAGATGCTCAGCAAACAACACTTGAATAATGGACACTATTCGTATGGTCAATGAGTCAAGTGTAAAAATTAAAAATAAATTCAAGTACAGCTGGTGTTGCTCAGTGGTTGAGCGTTGACCCAGGAACCAGGAGGCCACTGGTTTGATTCCTGATCATGGAATCATAAAGCAATGTCATGGTGAAATTAAGACTAGTTCTTGATACCCAAACTAGTGGATAAGACACCATGTGCTACAGGGATATCATATGCTACAGTGACAAGTTAGTGTGTATTGCCCAATGAATGTGATATGTTCCTGTCCATCCTTGCTCTAAGATTCATGGTAAATGGGAGGACAAGTAACAATTGGTTAGATAATGCTTGGTTAGATAATGCTTGCTATGCATATGAGATGATCAAGGACCAAGGATTATTAAGTGAGTTAGGAGTAATACTTAAAAGACAATTCCACATTGCCATAATGAGAACCAAAAGGTGCTCGAGAGTTGAAGACACAAAAAGCTACCCTTCCCCTATTATTGTTAACTAGAGGCCCGATGCATGAAATCGTACATGGGTATGTTCCTTAGGACTTGCTGGCGATCAGGGCCGATCTGTGGGCCGACCAGCAGGGCGATTGGGAGAATCCCACTGGCACCCACCTTGGCTGGCCTGGGCCTGTGGACTGGGGGCAGCTCCTGTGTTGAGCATCTGCCCCCTGGTGGTGAATGTGCATCATAGCAACCAGTCATTCCACCAGTTGTTCCACCATTTGGTTGATTTGCACGTTAGGCTTTTATTATACAGGCTACCACTGGTGGTCAACATAGTGAGTGCTCAGCAAGTTCCTGTTAATACTACTGTTATCTAAGGCCTTGTCCCCATTCCCATCTGTCAGGTCATGTACACACACTGACCAGGCAAGAAGGGGCATTGTTTCCAGGTGAGTTCGGAAGATCAAAAGTGGCCTCTCTTATGCCTTTCAATAGGAATTGTGGACGTAAATAGTTATTAAACAACAACTGGATTTTCCACATTTGTCAGTTTCCATAGCACAAATACTTTCATCATCTCATCATGCATTTCAAACTACCAACATGATATTGGTATATTATCTATATTATAAAAAGCCAGTGGCCGTAATGCCATAATGACCAAATGACCAGTCACCAGGAGGTGTATTGATGGATCTTATAGCACGGCGAGTCTGGGGTAACTGCGCGATTTTGCACACTGGGCCTCTAGTATCCTTATAATGGTATATGAATTATATATATTATATATTTCAGCTTCCCCTTCATAAGTGGAAATTACTGGGTATTTAGAAGGCATGAACAGTACTATCAACCAATATGACCTACTGGAATACTAATTCTTTGTAATTGCAAATGGAACATTCTCCAATATAGGTGAAATGGTGTGACATTAAGTAAAATTCTAATTGTTAAAAAGGTTTCAAATCAGGCAGATTATGTTCTCTGATGACAGAAGATTAAATTTATTAATAATAGTTATTTAGAAATATCCAGATATTTAGGAATTAAATAACATACTTTCAAAATTATCCATGGGCCAAAGAAGAAATCACAGGGAAAATTAGACTATATTTTTTATTTATTTTACTTTATTTTTAATATATTTTATTGATTTCAGAGAGGAAGGAAGAGGGAAAGAGAGAAATATCAATGATAAGAGAATCATGGATCCTCTGCCTCCTGCATGACCCCTACTGGGGATTGAGCCCACAACCCACTCAAGTGCCCTTGGACCCTAATAAAACCTGGGACCCTTCAGTCTGCAGGCTGACGCTCTATCCACTGAGCCAAACCAGCTAGGGCCAGAGTATATTTTGAATTGAATAAAAATTAAACCAAAACATTTAACAATTTGTACAATAGAGCTAGGAAAGTGCTTAGAGTAATTTATAGCTCAACATGCTTATATTAGAAAAAAAGATTTAAAAGCTTCTACCATAAAATTTTGGAAAATAAGTACATGTTATATAAAATTTTGGAAAATAAGTACATGTTATATTAAATCTCGAGAGAAGGAAGGAAATAAACGAGTGAAAATCAATAGAAAAATATAGAATATCAGTTAAACTAAAAGGTTGTTTTTTGAAAAGGGCAATCAAATTGACAACCCAGTAGGTATATTAATCAAGAAAAAAATGAGAACATGTGCAGATTACTTATCTGGAATAACAAAAGAACATTGGTGTATACATCTTATAAACATAAAGAATAAGTATTTAAAGAACTTTATGCTAATAAATTTGAAAGCTTAGGGGAACTGCACTAATTCTTTGAAATATAAAAATTTCCAAATTATATGCAAGAATAAATAGAAAATTTCAATAGCACTGTGACAATTAAAGAACTTGACTTTGTATACTGAATTTTTCTTGCAATCTATTGATAAATAAACTTGACTTCATCGGTTAATTCTAACACTTAAGGAAAAGCTAATACATTCATTCACAAACTCTTTAAAAATATAGAAAACACATAAATCTTTTCTTAATTTATCAGTGAAAAATTATCCTGAAACTAAAATTAAAAAAATGCAAAGCCCTCTAACATTGCCATTTCTCATGAACATACACATAAATTCCACAAGAAAATATTAACCAATAAAATCCAGCAATACATGACTGATTGGCATTTTAGCACTAAAAGCATTATTTAGGAAAACTAAATAATGTCATTTACTACATTAACCAAATAAATTGTTAAAGAAAGCCTATTTAATTATACAAGTAGATGCAGAGATGGATGTCTGGCAAAATTCAACAATCATTCTTGATGAGACCATTCTTCACCTATTAAATAATGTATAATACCACTCTACAGTCAACATCATACTTAACCATGAAAGACTAAATGATTTCCCCTTAACATCAGCAACAAGGTAAAGATTTCTGCTCTTGTCCCTTTGTTCTTCATTGTAACAAAAGTTTTAGTCAATTGAAGGCAATTTAAAGGAATAAACATCATAGTGGTTGGAATGGAAGAATAAAAACTATCTTTATTGACAGATGACATAATCTTGTATGTAAACTTTCTTAGGAAATCTAAAGAAAAGCTATTATATATAACTGATAAGTGAATTTAGCCAGGTTGCAGAGACATGAGCAATGTACAAAATCCACTTATATTTTTGTATAACAGAAACAATACAAATTGAAGTTAAAAATTAATACCTGTTATAGTAGCCTAAAAATAAATAATGGGGGGGGGGGAGGGGGGGAGAAGAGCATGGGATTTGGTTGGAAAGTTTTTAAGGAGGAAATTCCAAAAGAATTTCCTAGGGGAGTTGGCTGAGGGCAACCGCCCCTGATTGTTCTTGACCTTTCCAAACAAGTCTATGTATGTGAGGACCCGCGGGTGTTTTTCCAAAATCTTGATGCTTAATCTTTATGCTTAGAGGGTACTGCTGTCACCTGTGACCTCCCAAGAAGGCTTACCCTACTGATTGTATCTGAAAGTTAAACTTCCTCTCAAACTGCTATTACAATAAAAGCCTGAAGAGGCGAACAAGGCTGGTTGGTTTCTCTAGCCAGGCAGTTCTGCCACACCAGCCATCTTCTAATTAATTTCCTTTCAATGTGCACAAATCTCTGCACCGGGGCACTAGTTTATAAATAAAACACGGCAGTCTGTTAGTTTTCTAAGGCTGCCATAACAATGTACCACAGACTGGGTGACATGAACACAGAAATGTATTTCCTTATAGTTCTGGAGGTTGAAAGTCTAGATCTTCTGAGTATCTCCTTAGTTCATACATGGCCGTCTTTTCCTTGTATCTTCAAATGGGCTTCTTTCTATGTGTACCTGTGTCCTAATCTCTGCGAATAAAGATAAACTATGTTGGATTAGGACCCAACCTAATGACCTCATTTTACTTCAATTCCCTTTTTAAAGACCCTGTCTCTGAATAGTCATATTCTGAGGACTTGAACCTGTAAATTTTAAGGAGGCACACTTGAGTCCATAGTACTGTTCAGGAATAGGTGGAGTGGATGGCTCTTTAGATAATCATCAGAGAAAAAAAATTCCAAGTGACAAATGTACCCAAGAATTGGGCCATATCTGCCTGGTTGACATTCTCAAAAGATGAAAAGAAAATGCAGATGAAAGAAAAATTATTCCAAGCGATGGGTACACCCAGTAATCAGATTGTACCTGGACAAGCCTCAGGGTGAAAAGAAAGTTCAGAAGACTATTTATCCTTCCTGGTGCTGGCTTTTCTGTGGAAGCAATGGTATACCTTGGCTCAGCCTGATAGAGGTAAAACATTTTAAAATATATTTTCATTGATTTCAGAAAGGAAGGGAGAAGGAGAGGTAGACAGAAACATCAATGATGACAGAGAATCATTGATTGGCCAACTTCTGCACACCCACACTGCAGATTGAGCATGAAACCTGGGCATGCGCTCTGACCAGGAATTAAACTGTGACCTCCTGATTCATGGGGTGACCCTCAACCACTGAGCCATGCCAGCCAGGCCAGGTGAGACATCTGACACATGAGACACAGACTTTATGCATGTGGTCCACAAGATGGGTGGGAGCTGGACTCTGTCTTTCTAGGTCCCTAGACATTAAAAGAGGGAGACAGTCCTCCAAAGTCTATGCACTTAAATATATAAAGCAAATATTAAGCAACATAAAGGGAGAAAATGACAGTACAATAAATAAATAAATAAATAAATAAATAAATAAATAAATAAATAAAATTATCAGAATAAAATAGAGCCAAGAATCAAAAATCTAAATGAGCATAGTTGTGATTAATAGGAATAAAAGGAGGCTACAAACTCCATGCACAAATTGTCTGTGATCTCACCTTCTGTGGAGTTCAACCAAAACCTTGTAATCGGGGGATGATTCTACATGAGAAAACCTATGAGACAGATGGAATATTATATAGACTTTGGGAACCATATTGAGCACAGGGAGGTTTTCTGTGGCTACAAAGACACACATACACACACTCTAACAAAAATGTTTATAAATATCTGTGTATACATAGGTAATATATTCCCTAGTTTTGTCTGGTAAAAACCTAAATGAAATAGAATTTATCAGTTGAATAGGCAACAGTTTCTTAGCTGGGGCACAAAAAGCAAAAACTGTAAAAGGCAAATTGATAATTGTGTTTCATTAAAATTTAAAACTCCCACTCTTCATAGACTGTAATTCCAAAAGTAAGAGTAAGCCCCTGAGAGAGGATTTGAAAACAGCCTAAGTGCTCATCAGCAGATGAGTGGGTTAAAACACAGTGGTTCATCGACACAATGGAATACTATGATGCTGTAAAAAAGAAAGAACTCTTACTATTCTCAACAGCATGGATAGACCTAGAGAGCATTATGCTAAGTGAAAAAAGCAGGTCAGAGAAAGATAAGTATCACATGATCTCACTCATTTGTGGAATATAATGAACAACATAAACTGATGAATAAAAATAGATTCAAAGACATAGAAACCTCAAACAGACAGTCAAACCTCAGAGGGAAGGCAGGGGAAGGATGAGGGGGGTAAACAGATCAACCAAAGGACTTTTATGCATGCATATAAACATAATCAATGGACACAGACAATAGGGGGGTAATGGGATATGCCGGGGCGGCGGTGGGGGGGAGAAGGTGGCTGGGGGAAGTCTAATGAGGTGGGGGAAAGGAGACATATGTAATACTTTCAACAATTTTTGAATTTAAATTTAAAAAAAAAACACCCATATGCCAAAAACGGTTTGGCTCAGTGGATAGAGCGTCGGCCTGTGAACTGAAAGGTCCCAGGTTTGATCCCTGTCAAGGGCATGTACCTTGGTTGCAGGCACATCCCCAGTGGGGGGTGTGCAGGAGGCAGCTGGTCGATGTTTCTCTCTCGTCGATGTTTCTGACTCTATCCCTCTCCCTCTCTGTGAAAATAATCAATAAAATATATTTTAAAAAATAAAAAAACACGCATAGGCTATATAAATGAAATGTCAGTGCTGCAGTAAATACAAAATAAAAAACCCTTTTTGAAAAAAACAAAACACATATTTGACAGACATCCTTTATCCAGAATACTGTATATTAAAGAGAAAAAAAGTCTCTTACCATTCAATGATAAAAGAAAATATGAATAGGCAAAATATTTGAATAGACACTCCATAAAACATGACATGTGAATGACCAACAGTTCCTAAAAATACTTATTTTGGGAAAATATAAATGAAACCTTCATAAGGCACCACTTTGTATTCACTACAATGGCAAAAATTATGAAAGACGGACAATACCAAGTGTTGACAAAGATTTGAAGTAAATAGCACTCTTCTAAATTGTTCTTGGGAGTATAAAATATTACAACTAATTTGGAAAATGTCCAACAGATTTTTATGAAGTCAATGATATAATTATCACATGATCGAACGATTACAGCTTTAGTATTTACACAAATAATAAAAACCTAGGAAACAAAATAGATTCAAAGACATAGAAACCTCAAACAGACAGTCAAACCTCAGAGGGAAGGCAGGGGAAGGATGAGGGGGGTAAACAGATCAACCAAAGGACTTTTATGCATGCATATAAACATAATCAATGGACACAGACAATAGGGGGGTAATGGGATATGCCGGGGCGGCGGTGGGGGGGAGAAGGTGGCTGGGGGAAGTCTAATGAGGTGGGGGAAAGGAGACATATGTAATACTTTCAACAATTTGTAATACTTTCAACCTTTGTAATACTTTCAACTATTACATTCCTTACCAAAAAGACGTGTAAGGAATGTAATAGTTTTACTCACAATGCCCCAAAATCTATCAATACCTGAATGAATAAACACATTTTGGTTTAGTCATACAACGTAATAGTAACCAGCATGAAAGGATACAAGCTATGAGTACAGGCAACAACATGACTGAAAGAAAATGCAGATGAGAGAAAAATTATTTCAAGTGACGTGTACACCCAGTAATCAGATTGTACCTTCCGGATGATAAGCCTCAAGATAACAAGGCAATTCAGAGGACTATTTAACGTCCGTAGCACTCGCTGTCCTGTGGAAGCAGTGGTACACCTTGGCTCAGCCAGACAGAGGTAAGACATTTCAAAATATATTTTTGTTGATTTCAGTAAAGAAGGGAGAGGGATAGAAACATCCGAGGTGAGAAATAATCATTGATAGGCTGCCTCCTGCCTCCTGGGGATTGAGCCTCCAAACAGGGCATGTGCCCTGACTGGGAATCAAATCATGACCTCCTGATTCATAGGGTGACACTCAACCACTGAGCCATGCCAGCCAGGCCAGGTGAGACATTTGACACATGAGGCACAGACTTCATGCATGTGGTCCACAAGATGGGTGGGAGCTGGACTCTGTCTTTCTAGGTCCCTAGACATTAAGAGAGGGAGACAGTCCTCCAAAGCCAGCTCAGTTTCTATCTGTAGGTGGATGGGGGCGCTGGGCTAGGAAAAGTTCATGATTTAACACATGCTCTGTGCTCCCCAGGACCCAACATGGATCCCTCAGTCCCGCTGGCCTTTCCCTTGCTCCTGGCTCTGTTCACACCTTGCAGTGCCTGTTTCTGTAAACTTCATCACCCTCAGACATATTACTGCAGGTCAGACATTGGTGAGTCTAGGGAGACACCAAGGAAGTCTGCATCAAGAAGGCCTCACCATGGGGTGGAGAAATGCAGAGGTCCGGGAGCTCTGTTGATCTGAACAATGCCTCCAGGAGACTTAGGATGGGAAATCTTAAATCAATGAACCTATGGACTCCTGACCCATTTCTTCCTCCTCCCTGCCCCCTCCCAGTCTTACTAGCTGATATACTAGGACCAGGAGAAAACACTAAGCTAAAACGAGGTTTCAAAGTCAAGATCCATAAGGTAAACCCAATACCTTCTTAATATCTTCCTTCTAAATAAACTAGACTTTCCAGTCTGCTCGGGCCGAGGGAGTTGGATGGTGTCTGGAGCCTAGCACCTTCAAGGAAAACCAAGGTCTTAGCCTCTCTTTCTCCCCATCACAGATCCTCAAGAGTCCCACGGCGAGCCTCACAGAAATCCAAAATATCTACAGCCCTCTCGGTTCAGAAGAGTGCGGATATGAGAACACCACTGAACAATCACAGGTAGTTATTGCAGGTGAGCACCCTATCCACATGCAGTCAATCAACCTGCCACCTTCCCCTGAAAGGACCACTGTATTTCTGCAATCCCAGTTCCCTGGAGGACCAGAGAGCCCAGGTCCATAATCTGACAGATGCATCCTAGGAAAATGCTGGACCATTTTAAAAATCATGTGTGATTCGTGGATGACTGTACCAGCCACTGGGTTTCCAGACTCTCTGGGGCTAACTACCTTAGGACCTTAGCACATCCTTCCTAGGGGGCACCCATACATGCTGTGCTGACCCCAGGCCATGCTCTCTGATCACCGCAGGCTTTGTGAGGGCCGAAAGAGTGGTCTTCACCAAGTGCCATATGCTGGTTTCCTGGAACCAACTCACCGAAGACCAGAGGATAGGTTACGAGGGAGCATACGGAAGAGGCTGCAAATGTCAGGTGAGTAGCCTCCTAGTGTGTTTCCTCTGCAGCCCAGGCTCTGGTCATTGTTCCCACATCTTCCTCCCTGTCACCTCCCTCTTTGGATGACATTGGCCTCCTTCCCGGCTTCCTTCCTATTCCCTGTCCCCTCTCATTGTCCCCTTTAGCTTCTCCCTGGATTCAGAGCACTCCCCCATCCCTTCACCCCTTCCTTCACCCTTGTATTTTTAGGATGAGGTGTGTGAACAAGAGGTGGGAAGGGAGAATGACAATAAATCCTGTATCTCTCTCCACCTGTAGGTTGAACCCTGCCTCATCTGCTCACTTGGCTGCCCGGAAGCTGATCTCACAGACTGTGTGTGGGAACAAACAAATTGTGATTATTCTTCATGGAAGGGAAATCACTCCTTACACTCCATGTGTCTTCCCTCCATAACTAATCAATGTGTGTGGACTGGAGTCCAAGCTTCAGCACCTGTTCCAGTCACTTCTTGAATTCTGGTCTAGGGTTTTAATGTTCTATTGCTTGATCTGGACAACGTTAACTGAACTGGGTTAAGCACCTAAGTTTTGCTTACTTTCTGCAAGCAGTGTATGCATCCATAAAATTTACAAAAAATAAATCCAAGACTGCAACTGTGACAGCTTTTCCTTTATTAACTCAGTTCTTCAATAAGATTTCATTTCCATTCATCCAGCAACAGCATGCCTGACCCTAAAATCCTTCTCATCCCAAAGCTCCTGCATCTCCTCATCCTACCAAAAGCAGAGTTCAGGCCCCGGCAAAGAGATAAACCAGAAAGACTAGGGTCAGACTCCACATGACATCCCTTCACTTGCCCTGAGGATTGGCAGAATCAAAACCCACCGGGTGAAGGAGAAAGGGCATTCCTTGTTCCCGCAGAATCAAGACTGCTTAGCAAATATAAAAATCATTCCTTGTCATAGTAAGATCCCGAGTATAAAATATTACACTTTTAAACTTGTAAGAAGCAGTTATAGGGTTAAGCCTCGGACTGACCTACTGGCAAATTCGCAAACAAGTCCCAGCTTGGAGGGCACAGCCCTCTAAGCATAATTAAGCTTGATCTTGTAACTGCTCCCTACATATTTCCTGGGTAGCTAGTCGGCTGTGGGAGGGGCAGCAAGTGCTGCCAAAACAAGTAAAACTTACAAGAACATTGTAAATTACCTTGTTTTCCCTGATAGTAAATAAGGCATCAGCTTTGCAGTCTGAATCTGTTCTGTGGCCTCAGCCAGGCACAGAAGATCCACCTAGGCCCAGCTTTTTCTCTTTGTCTGTCATTTCTCCATCCTCAGTCATCACCTGGCGCAGCACATAAACTTTTATAAGAGCACAAAGGGGACTAATTTTAGGACATCAAATCACAAAAGACAAAAAATATGAAAGAAAATACTGACAGATTTGACTACTTTAAAATAAAACAGCTTTCTAAGAATAAAGTGCCATAAACAGTGTAAAAATATAAGATGCAGATTGGAATTGTAGATTTACAGCTTACTGTACAAGTGAGTTCTGGATAGTAAATGTTTTTGGGTATGGATTGAAGTTTTCCTTTGAACATAATCAACTTAAAAATTATCCAGAGTTCTTTCCAAACTGGTCCCTTCTCTCTTTATTATACTTAGTTATGGGGTTTTTTTTTCCCTCTCACCCGAGGATACTTTACCATTGATTTTTAGAGTGGAAAAGAGAGAGAAAGTCACGGAGGAACATCAATGTGAGAGAAACACATTGATTGGTTGCCTTCTGCACTCTCCCTGACCAGGGCCCCTGCGACCAAGATATATGCCCTTGACAGAAATCAAACCCGGGCCAAAACCGGTTTGGCTCAGTGGATAGAGCGTCGGCCTGCAGACTGAAAGGTCCAGGGTTCGATTCCGGTCAAGGGCATGTACTTTGGTTGCAGGCACATCCCCGGTAGGGGGTGTACAGGATGCAGCTGGTCGATGATTCTCTCTCATCGACGTTTCTAGCTCTCTATCCCTCTCCCTTCCTCTCTGTAAAAATTCAATAAAATATATATTTTTTTAAAAATCAAACCCGGGACCCTTCCGTCTGCAGCCGACGCTCTGCACACTGGCTTGGGATGTGTGCGGGCCTTATTTGAGTTATTTCAAAATGACTGTTTGCAGAGTGTAGACAGGTGTGTGGTTCAGCAAATTATACTTGAATGCAAGGCAGGAGCAATCTTACCTGTGTGAGGAAGCAGTGACCTTCTATCTCTATGGGAGTCTCTCTGGGGTGCAACAAGCACAGCAAAGGTTAGCGCGTCTCGTTATGCCCTTTCCCGTGTGGATAATAGGGGAAAAAATGCAGCAGGAGACGAGGGCCTGGAAGACAGTCCTGTGAGCAGAGAGAAGGAGCATGGAGCAAAGGGAGGGAACCACAGGACAGGAAGTGGAGCAAACAGTAGAAAGTAGAAGCAGGTAGAAAAGAGAAAAGGGAAGATCAGGAGGCTCATCCAGTGAGCAAAAGGAGGCAAAAATCAGAGAGAAAACAAACAATGAGAGAAAGAGAGAAGGAGAAGGGAAGAGGGAGATGTAGCGAGGGATGGTGGGAAGGAGTATGCAACAAGTTCTGGGCTGAAAACCCAGCTGGTGGGTCACTGGTAGAATGACCTTCTACCAGGGGGTCCTCAAACTTTTTAAAGTGGGGGCCAGATCACGGTCCCTCAGAGAGCTGGAGGGCCGGACTATATGAACTACTAATTCCTACTGTAACACCTTGGCTGCGCTCACTGCCCAAAAAACCTGGCGGGCCGGATCAGACTCCTCTGCGGGCCGCATGTGGCCCGCGGGCCGTAGTTTGAAGACCCCTGTTAATCTATCCTGTAGCTATCAGGATGCCCTCTTTCCCTCCTAGCTGCACTCTTTTCTATATTTCATGCTGCGCCTTGTCAGTTTTAACTTATTGTCATTCAGAACTGCTCATGAGGACAGACATCAGCACACTGTGTGAACACTCGGTGGTTTAGATGAGTCCAGCCTCAGGATACCCTGGGCAGGGTCCCAAATCAGCCATGGGTGGGTAGTCCTGGGAGCACAATGTCCTAGGTGACTGAGGAGCTACTATTACTGTGTTTCTTGTTTGTTTGGCTAAAATGAAGGGTTCCCATGCAGGGGTCAGAGAAGGCCAAGGGCTGGGAGGGAGGATGAGCTCACCCTAAGTGAGTTATGTTTTGCTGAAAAGATCCATGCTTCAATGTGATTATGACATTTTCCTCATCTCTCTTGTAAATTCAAATTTCTCCCAGGAGAGCTGACCTTCTGTGGAGGAAAGAGGACGGTGACTTGGCACTGGGGGGCATGGGGTGTGGGGTTGGAGGGTTGGTGTTTAACCGGGACCTGCCAGGCTCCAGACGCCCTGCATATTCTGTGGGTCAGAGCAGGTTGGAAAATCTGATCTCCTGGGGAGAAATGAGTGGGGAGAAGTTGGCAGGGTTCCTCTGGTAATAACCTCTTAGAGCTGCATTTTCCTGTTGACTTGGCCAGGCCCTAGAATACAGAAATCATGATGGAGAGGGTAGAAAGAGTATGCAAGGGACCCCTTGTGTTTAGGTATCAAGATGTCACTTATGTACCTCCAGCCAAGTCTCAAAACAACAAAATATGCAGCCCCATTGCACCCACGCCCATGATCCCTCACTCAACCCCCAGAGCAGAGAGAAATCCCTTATAAATACATGGGTAGACTCCATAGTGAGGGACTCACCACCTACCAGCCTCACCAACTTCTAGGGAAGCAATCCAGTGGTGTAACTGCACAAGAGTATGCCTGCCCACACCTGCTCATCAGCCAGGAGGATGCAAAGACCGCCAGGAAGGTGGGAGCCAAGTGGGTACAAGGGAGACAGGAGGGATTTAGGAAGAGACTTTATTTTTTAAAATATATTTTATTGATTTTTACAGAGAGGAAGAGAGAGGGATAGAGAGTAAGAAACATCAATGGGAAAGTAACATTGATCAGCTGCCTCCTGCACACCCCCTACTGGGGATGTGCCCACAACCAAGGTACATGCCCTTGACCGGAATCGAACCTGGGACCTTTCAGTCCGCAGGCCGATGTCTATCCGCTGAGCCAAACCGGTTTCGGCTAGGAAGAGACTTTCTTACAGTTCCTCTTGATATAACATTATAATAGTGACAGAGTGTGGGTAAATAATATTAGTGATTTGTGATAAGTATTCCTGTAATCACTGTGAGAAACCCAGAGATTAACTAAATGGAACGTGGACTCAAGGTGCTGAGATTAAGATCCAAGTTGTATTAATTCCTGGCTGTAGTACCTCAGGGCAGGCCGTTCAACAGCTCTTTCCATCAGATTCCTCAACTGTGAAGTGTAAATAATTACAGTACTTCTCTTACAGAATTACTGCCAAGATTAAATATTTAATACATGGGACACACTTGAAATATTACCTGAAGCCAAGCAAACATTCAATAAATTTGGATTTGTAGCGTATACCCTATGGTTAGTAGTTATTATTACTAATGCTTTAGCAATAATGAGCACTGCTTAAATAAACCTCACAATACTCATAAAAATGTGGATTTATGCTCCAATTTTCAAGTATCTTTTCATTCTTAATTGCAGTATTAATTTTAATTATACTTCAATGTGAAAGAAAAAAATAGTATCAATGAAGCAGTATAACCATCTCAATTTCATATAGATTAAGAGGAGATAACAAGATTCACCAGGATAGTATTAATCATGGTTATAATGCTATGTTAATGCAAATAAACAAGGTACTGAAATCACCCCCAGTTCATAAAGGAAAACCAGAGAGAATGCCAATATTTTAACACTACTTCCTTGGCCCTAAAATGTCCTGCATGAAAGAGTTCTATAGGATGTCACAACATTTCTCAGAGACTAATCACCCCGTAGTCATTATCCCACATTGTCCTTCAAAATTGGCATGGATTTTCTTGGACACAGTCATGCTCCAACATTCTCACCCCACACTGGCCACTCACCAGGGTGAGGCCATAATCTAATCTCTCCCCATCCTCTGAGAATGCCCAAGTCCAGGCAGGCAGGTAGCTGGATCGTATTTGTGGGTCAGGGACCGGTAGCCATGCCTCTAATATACAACATACCCCAACATAAAACATAAAATATTGCTGGGCCACATGCCCTGACTGTAACCACACACTCAAGTTTTTACCTCCGGAGGAGGTCACAATAGGTCAAGGATCAGCGGCTTGTCCTCAGACCCGTTTCCAGGGTCTTTTGGTGCCACCAATGAATTCACTCAACCTCCCACTCCTTCCCCACATAAGCAAAGGGGATAAGTGGTACATTGTATGCTGCGGTGATGTGTTAGTGCAGTGTGAATTCACGTTTATTTTAATATATACTCAGATACTTAGATGCAGAATTAATGATAGATATGTTTCTATTAAAAGTTAACATATGTGTACACATATGTTTTTTAATTGTTTGTTTTCTGTTCTGTCTTGTGAGCAGACCTAATAGCAATGAGCACACCTTGTGCCCAGATCGCAGTTTCTAAACACCATTATCCATTAAAAGAAACCAGAGCCCTTGGTAGAAAGGGCTGGGGTTAGGTAAAACACAAAATGATCTCATGTATGTTAAAAGGACACATGAATAAGTATGAAAAATCTCCCAGTAGACAAGGCTGAAACAATTTCCCCAGTAAACTGTATAACAATTAAAAACTGGAACAATTTTTCTAGCAAATTAAATATATTTATTAAATTGTAACTCAAAGAAAAATTATCCATCGGTCTATACCAGTATCAATAAAATATTTGAATAAGCAAATAAATGGGGACAAAAAAATAACTCTTTCTTATGAAAGATTTCCAAATAACATGTATAGACACCTGCCTTCTAGGAGGTAGACATTTATTTCCTTCTCCTTAGCATGGGGAGGGCTTATTATACTCCACAGAGTAGAATATGGGGAGGAGAAAATAGTGATTTCATAATAAGAAACCATTACAACCAAGTGATAATGGATACCATCAGAGTGATAATTTGTATCACTATCCTGTACCTCTTGATATGCAATGAGAAACACACACCACCTTGAAGTATGTTTTAGAAATAAACTTCTCTTTCCTTTTAAAAAATATATTTTATTAATTTTTTACAGAGAGGAAGGAAGAATAGAGAGTTAGAAACATCGATGAGACAGAAACATGGATCAGCTGCCTCCTGCACACCCCCTACTGGGGATGTGCCCGCAACCAAGGTACATGCCCTTGACTGGAATGAAACCTGAGACCTTGTACCTGACGCTCTACCCACCGGTTTCAGCAAGCTCCATTTATATTTTTGCAAAGGGCAAGCTTTCGTTCTTTTTTATGTCCAAGTAATAGTCTATCGTGTATATGTACCACTTCTATTTTAACCATTCTATTGATGGACAATTAGGTTGGCTTCATATTTTGGCTATTGTAAATAAGGCTGCAATTAACACTGAGGTGCATACATGTATTTTGAGGGAGGGGTGTATATATCTTTTTGTCTTGGTATTTTGGATTTCTTCAGATAAATGAAGATGCTACTAGGTAGAAGTAGCATTGCTGGGTCCTATGGTAGTTTTATTTTCCACTTTTGAGGAAGCTCCATACTGGTTTCCATCATGGATGCACAATTTACAATTCCACCAATGGTGCACAAAAATTCCCTCTTTTCTACATCCTCACCATCAATTGTTACTTGTTAATTTATTGGTGACAGTCATTGTGGCAGGTATGAGGTAATATCTCATTGTGTTTTTTTTAATTTGCATTTTCCTGATGATTAGTAACATTGAGCATTATTTCTTATGTCTATTGGCCATCTTTGAAGAAGTGTCTATTCAGGTGCTCTCCTCACTTTTTAATTGGATTGTTTTGGTATTAAGTTGTGTGGATCCCTTATGTATTTTGGATATTAACTCCTTATCAAATGTATCATTCTCAAATATATTCTCCCCTTCAAACAAAAGGTTGAACTTTTGTTTTGTTGATAAGAAAAATCTTTTTAGTTTGATGTAATCCCATTTGTTTATTTTGTTTGTCTCCCTTGCCCAAGGACACGTATCAAAAAAATATTATTAAAAGCAATGTCAAATTTGGGGTCTTACATAAGAGGAGGTATTTATGGGCTCTCATTATTGGTTCATACAGAACTGCCCTCTGGCTTCTGGCCTGGCTTGACCCCAAAACGCAGGACCTCCCAGGCTTTTAGTCTGTTTCTCCACCTCACAGCTTTGTTTAACTCTTCTGGCATCATTCCTCTGAGAGCCTCCCATCTGCCAGTTTGGCAGCCCCACTGAGAAAGACAGTCTTTTCTCTTCCCCAAGCAGAAAAAGTGCCACAAACTCTCGTTGGGTCACATGCCCTTCATCAACCAATCCTCATGCTCAGGGCTCGCTACTCTGCTTAGACTGGCTTGGTCCAGGCCATTTTTTTTTCTTTTTCTTTATTGCAGGCCTTCTTTTTATTTTTGAGAGGGAGTTTTGTTGTTCCACTTATTTATGTATTCACTGGTTACTTCTTATATGTGCCCTGACCAGAGAGCCAAACCACAACGTTGGCCTATCCGGGACAAGGTTCTCACGAATTGAGATACCCAGCTAGGGCCCACCCAAGCCTTCTGCTCTGACCAGGGAAAGGTGGGGCCCAGTGGTTCAAAGACCAAAGAGGCCATATAGGAGAGGGAGGAAAAGTTCTCAAGGGAGAGTGTTCTCTGACCAGAAAAACTGATCATCCACAGGAGCCCAACACTGGATCAACATGGAGCCTCACACACCATCTGCCACCCCTGTGCTGTGCTGAGCAAGGTCTACACAAAGCAGAGTTATGAAGAGAAGCTTCTTTGGTGCAGCCTCGTTGGTCTGTACCCTCAGTGTGGTGCCTCTTCCCCTGGCAGGGCGGACAAGCTCCCAGAAGCCACATGCACCATGTGTGGGGGTGCTGGTGCTGAGCTTTACGCTGGGCCACCAGAGACACATCAGGTTGGAAGAAGTGGATGAGGCTTTGCCTGCGGGGGAGGGAGAAGATGGACTGAGTTGGTCCCCAGAAGCAGCTGGGATGACTTAAACTCTCCACTGCACTAACGAAGGTCAAGTAACATGCAGCCAGCAGGACAGTCCTGGTTTAACACATTCTGCGAATGTCAGCATTGTCATGATGCTCTCTTAAGAATCTGTGCTCCTTACTCGGAGTGACACAGTTGAAACTCTTTCCCAGATCTGGTAATGAGAAGATCTGACCAGGTGTCACAGAGTCAAGAGAACAATCTGAATTCATAAAGTCCAGCGGTGCCAATATCAAGCACCATATTGTTAACTGCATGGAGTGTGAATGCATACGAAATGGCCCTGGTCATTTTTCTGTTGTATATCTTGAGAAAATTACTTGAATTCTCTGGGCATCAGTGTAGTTCTTAGTAAAGGGTGTGAAATATCCCTCACTTCCTAGGTATTGTGAAGATTAAACTTGCCAATATAAAGTGTGTAGTACAGTGCCAAGCACATAGTCAGAGCTGAATAAATATCCACTCTGATTATTATTACAAAAAGTATAAGGCTACCTCCACCAACTTAATTTTAGAAGCAGATGAACTCTTTGCTTGTCCCAAAATATTACATACACCATCTGACTATTACAGATTCATCACTTTGGGTTGCCGAATCTCCATGATAATGTAGAAAACTCTGGTAAGGAACATGAAATACCATATTCAGGCCTTTCATAAATAGTTTTAAAAACAGATTACGTCTTCCTAATGGGTTTTAATGAAGAGAAAGATGAGAAGGACCACAAGACTTATTAGACAGGTACAGATTTGGTTAAAGGGCATGGGAGTGGGATAGGCTGTGTAGGAAGTGTTGGGCTGAGAAGAGAAAGTCTCAATGGAAAATATTCTCGTGTCACAACTTCTCCAATTCTCATATTTACCAGGCAGGTGAGCTGGTCTCCTCAGAAAAACTGTATAAACTCTCAGAGCTTCGTAATCTTTGGAGTAGGTGTCTATCAAAATCATGGATTTTTCTGCCATCTACTGGTCATTTTTGAGAAGGACAGCAGTCTTTGTGTGAGCAAAAGTGACAGAGTCTTTGATGTCTCTCTTCTTTTGTGGCCCAGCTGGGGCCTTGCTACAAACCTCACTGGAGCTGAGGGGTGTGGGATTGGGTTTGTGGGATAAGTAACAGGGGTTTGCGGGTTAATGGTGGTGGTACATGGAGACAGTGATGAGCATGTGTGGAGTCAGTGATGAATGCCCAGATGTTCAGTAGTAAGGGGTCTGTGAGTCAGGGAGTGGGGCTGAGGGCTGAGTGATGGAAAGGCTGCAGAATCAGAAATCGGTTTCTCCAGAGGTGGCGATGGGATCTCTAGAAGTAATTTCTAGAATTGGAGACTGAAATATCTGACATGTGAAATCTATTTTGTCTGTAGGACAAGTGTTGTTTAGACAGGGTGCCTGGCTCTAATTGGTTTGGCTCAGTGGATAGAGCATCGGCCTGCGGACTGAAAGGTCGCAGGTTCGATTCAGGTCAAGGGCATATACTTCTGTTACGGGCACATCCCTAGTAGGCACATCTCTCTCATCGATGTTCTATCTATCCCTCTCCCTCTCTGTAAAAAAATCAACTCTCTCTCTCTCTCTCTCTCTCTCTCTCTCTCTATATATATATATATATATATATATATTCTAAATATATATATGTTTTAAAAATAAAAAATAGATGGGGTGCCTATAGTCTGGAGGCTCAAGGATATGGAGTCTTTTATGCTAGTAGGTAGGGTTTCTGTGATAGGCAGGGAGTCTGAGCCTATCAGCTCTGAATATAGTGATGGGGTCTCTCGGGTCAGTCATGGGCGGCTGCAGGATTGGTATGTGGGTGATGGATAGCCTTTGCTGTCAGAATGAGGTTCACGGGACCAGTGGTTCTGGGTTTTAGGAAGCAAATAGGAGTCTGTATGCTTAAAGAATGGGGCACATAGTTTTAGTAACAGACTGTCTATGGACTTATAAATCCCACCCAGACCAGTCATTCGATGCAGGCTACCTGCGGGAAGCAGGCATACACATGACTGCTGTGATTACCATCCAAAAGGGGCAATTCCTTGAGACAGACTCAGATCTGAGATGTCAGCACTCATCATTCCTAAATGCCTCAGACCTGAAAAAGGGGTTTTTATGGAAGAAAAACTACCACACAAAAAAGAAGTGCCCTTCTCATCAAATCAGATCAAGGGTGCATTATATGCACCTGATATCTCTGGTGATGTTATCCTTGATCCCTGGGTTATGGTGGTTTCTACTAGGTCTCAGCACTGTGAAGACCTCTTGCTTGGAAGTGAGTCACAGTTCTAGCTCACACTCCTGGAGAGACAAAGTAATTGGAACTCATTCAAATTGTCCCATAAAGAAGATCTGCCCCTTTCCCCATATCTATTTATTTGTTTACTCATCTATATTATTATGGAATCGTGGATACTTATTTTGTTTCTTGGGTTATAATGCAGCATTAATATTATTTATGTATTTGCTTAAATTGTTTCAGTTTGACCATTGAGAGCAATTCCACGTTGGCTTCCATGCCCATATGCAAAGCCCATCTTTTTCGAAACCGGAGAATGTATTTAAAAACCAGTATCTGGAAGAGTAATGTCAGCAAAATGGCAGAGTAGGCAGCTCCAGGCTTTCATCTCCCCGCAGACACATCAAAACAAGCAGACAATGTCAGGGCCAATTTTATCAGAACTCTGCAAAACAATCAACAACTTACGGCAACCAAGCAAATGCTGAATCAAGAGAAAATGTGACTTCCAACTTGTAGACAATTGCAATGGTGATTTTACTTGCCCTTGTTCCACCCCCTCCCTGGCATGCAGTGCTTTTAAAGCGGTAGCCACACACATTGCCAGAGAGGCATCTGGTCCCTCAGTCAGGGAGGAAGAGAGCAGACATTATTTTTAAATTACAGTGTGTGTCTGTTCAAACCTGTCTGGAGGGTGTCTGAAAGACTGATGCAAGTTGTTCAATCTCTGTTTCAATTAACTTGGAAGTCAACAGAAGGATAGCAGGTCAGGAAAGTGACAGACATTGTTCAAAATCACTACAAGGCATACTAACAACTCTCAGATGCCTGGAGCAAAAAAAAAAAAAAAAAAATGACCAGGTCTTACACAGTTATGCCTACCTCAATGGCTCTATGTTTCCTACTCCTACTGTCTGCCATAGCAATTCTGGCATTTCTCCACCAAGTACTTTAGTCATCCCACATCTCCAGGAACCATCCTGGAGACATGTTCACACCATCTGATGAAGTCCCTGCCATGGTGTTAAATCCTGTATCCTCCCCTCACCACACCCTATTCAAATCTAATCTTCAATACTACTTACCCAGAAACTCCAGATTCTGGCCCCATGACCAATTTCTGGCTCTTGCATTACATGACATCACATACTGCCATCCTATTGACATATTTTACTAGCTGGCTCAATGTATCCTGGCTGGGTTATATTGTGACTTTTTTCTAGTTATTGACTTAGTGGGAAGCCCTTAGTTGGAAGGCTCTGCATCAGGAAGTAATTCAGTAGGATGTGACAAAGTGCAGCATCAAGCAGGGAACATGCAAAATGATTCTGGGGGTCATCTGGTGCCATAAATCAAGGATTCACATTTATTTTTTTCCAGCTTTAGTGAGGTATAATTTATTTTTAAAATCGTATATTATTAAATTGTATGGCATGATTGTTTGGTATCTATATATACTATGAAATGATTACCTCGGTCGAGCTAAAGGAACATATCTGTTATCTCACATAGTTGACTTTTTTCTTCTTTCTGGCATGCTGAGAACACATCTACTCTCTTAGCAAATTCCAAGTATACATACAATATGGTTAACTATAGTCACCATGCTGCACATTAGATCTCTAGAATGTAACCACTTATAACTGAAAGTAGTTCCTTTTAACCAACCTCATCTCATTTTCCCCACCCCAGGTGACCATGGTCTAGAAAAATGTACAGTACAATTTTTAAATAAATAAATATTACAGAACTACCAAGATATAAGAGCAGATTGAAAAGAGTTCACAAAGGCTAAAGCTGGAATAATATATATATATATATATATATATATATATATATATACACACATATACATATACATATACATATACATATATATATATGACTTGTGGGTAGCACACAAGTGAGGGAGACCAGAATTGCACTGTAAAGGCTTTGGAAGCTAAATTCATAGCTGATCTACAGCCCCACTAACATTAGGCCAGAGTGTATGTATGACCACTTAATAAAATGGAAACATATCATATAATACCCAAAATGTCTGAGGAACAGTATAAAATAGCATAATTGTGTGTGTGTTTTCTTGTAGACCCACAGTTTTGCCTTTTGGTGTTCCCAGCTAGAAATCTTCTACTCAGTAATTTCTGCTGCATATATTCTGTTTCCATTTCTTATGATTCAGAAAGGTGTGTGGTAATGAAAGTCATAGCCTGGGAATCGCCTCAGTGTGTGCAGATATCCACAAAAGAGAACACATCGTGTTTTACAAATAGTCCATTACAGAGACTCAGAACACCCTGAGGCAGGTGTAGAATTGCGTATGGTTAGCCGCTCTTGGGAGTGCAGTATGCCGAGTGACTCACGAAGAATAATGTGCACAAAGGGGAACCTTTTGTCCTGGGATCCACTTTTTAGAAACACGTACCAAAGAACAGGGATAGGAATCTGGAGAGTGGCCAATTTACCCTAGGTGATGAATTTTTCCTGAGATATCCACAACACAATTATCCTCCTTAGAAGTCATATAAATGAACTCAAATACCCCTTCAGTTAAGTTGATCCTCTGCAATTAAAGGCAGGCATGTAACATGGGATTAAGGAATATGGTGATGTTCTCATTATTTCAAATGACTATAATAAAATAGCACAAACTAATTTATTTCTCACAGCTCTGCAAGTTAGGAAGTCTAAAATCAAAGTGGCAGTAGACTGGTGTCCAGTGAGGACACACTTCCTGGCTTGCAGACTACTGTCTTGTGCTGTATCCTCCTCATAGGGAGGAGGGAAAGAGAAAGCAAGTTCTCTGGTCTCTTCTTATAACACCACTAATCCCCTCAGGTGGACCTACCCTTATTTATGACTTTCTAAACCTATTTACCTCCCAAAGCCCCCATCTTATTAAGATAATATCATCTATACCAATAAAAGAGTAAGATGCAAATTGACCATACCTTTGTGATGCCCACCAGCCATCAGGAGTGAGTATGCAAATTAACCTAACAAAGATGGCAGGTTAGTTTGCATATGCAGACACTGAGGGGCCAGGGGTGAGGCCTTCTGCATCACCCCAGCCACTCAGGGCCTCTGGGCAACATGGGAAGGCAGAAAGGCGGCTTCGGGCTGGAGTGAAGATGGTGCTGGCAGCCAGGGGAAGGAAGGCCCATTCTTGAACGATAATATGTTTCCTCAAAATTTATGGTAGAATATTCATTACAATTACACTGAAATGTAGACTTTTTTCTTTCCTTTTTTTTCTTTTTAGTTTTCCAATGGCCATAGTACAATCCCAATTTATTTAGATCTTCTTCGTTTCTTCAGAAAATTTTTATAGTAACCTGGATATAGGTCTTGTACATACATTGCTAACATTCCCACTAACTGTTTTTGTGGTTTCTGTCAGCATGATGTGGCAGAGAACAAAATGTAGGAGCAGGGACCCATGACACAAATCAGAGAAGAGAGAATGGAACTAGCTGATGGGGCACAGAAAAGAGAGGCAGGGCAAGGAATAGCTACAAAGGCAGATAATCGAGAAATAAGGGCACCAAATAACCCTACACTGCGGGTACAACCGAGGGAACCAGTCACAACCACACAACTACACAAATACACTACAAGTTTCCTCATTTCTGTTCATGGCTGTGTTCCTCTTCCCATCTCAACTTATACCCTATAGTCAAGTTCAATTTCCTAGCATTCGGAAAGTTTATAAAGAAAAGAACCCATAGCATGAGGGTCACCACGATCTATCCAGATAAACACAGACAAGTTCTTAATGTGGTTTGTGACTTTTCAGCTCCAGATGCTCAACGCATCTTGGGACAAGCATAAAAGTGGGCATGGTTGTTCAGTCATGGGAACATAATGTATTAGTGACCTTATGAAAGAAGATGTGCACAGAAAAGGACTCTTTCCTGGGCTTGTGGGCACGACCCAATATGGAAGTGTTTAGCAGAGCGAGAGGGAAAGTATCTGAAGACTGATTAACTCACTCCAGATGAGGAATTTCTCATTAGGGATGCCCACTTTGGGATATAAGTGCAATTATTCTCCTTTGCAATCATAAATGAAACTCAGATCTCTTCAGTTACCTTGATCTTCTGTAGTGAGGATGGAAGAGTCTTTATGTGAATCCAGGGACTTACTATTTCACCAGGATTTACTGAATTCCAGAAACTCCATACTTTTGGCCAGAGCTGCTTTTTAATGCTGTATTTTGGTGGAAACATGGCTGTGGGAAGAGTTGGTTTGTTTACATGAAGATGCTGATTCATGAAAAAGCATAGTCTCACTGACATGACAAAGACCATGGAATTTAACACCGCACATTGAGGGGAAGGGTGCGTTACAATTCAGGAAAACCCTATAGTGAAGGGAGGGAGGAGTGAACCCTCAATCTCCTGAGGAGTGGTCAGCGACTATTTCTCCAAAGATTCCCCAATGTAAAGAGGAATCCTGCGGGTGACAGCGCAGGGGGTTGGGGAGGTGGTGGAGGGGACTCCATGCTGCTGGTCCTCGGGGGCTTTGCTCTATGGAGGGGGGGCCTCCACTCTGCTAGACAGGGGTAGTGAGTGGGAAGCCAGAGACCAAGACAGAGCAATGTGAGAGAGGGGAGGAAAATTAAAGAACGCCTGAGAGATAAAGATTTAGAGAAAAGACAGAGACAGAAAAAGCTGAAGGGATAGGGAGGAATGGCAGAAACAGAGATACAGAAACACGGACACAGGAAATGAGACAGAGACGAAGACGCAGAGAGACACTCAGAGACAAAAATAGTCAGAAACCGGAGTCGCAGGCAGAGAGAGTCCTGAACAGGCGTGTCCACACCACGCTCGTCCTCACGCTGAAATAATTTTCCTGGGAGCTCTCTAATGCCACCCTGGGCAAAAGGAGCTCCAGGCGCGTCTCTCTCCACACCACCTCCCGGGGGCGCGCCCAACCCCGCCCAGCCATCCTGGCGTTTCTTCAACCCACGGGACTCCGTACGCTCTCAAGGCCACGCCCACGTGCTATTCCGTCAGATTTGGACTTCCAATCTCTATAGCTCCGCCCACAACGCCGTGGTTTGTTTATTTTTGTGTTTGTTTGTTTGTTTTTTGAAAGGAGGTTAGCTCGGTATTTTGCCGATCAGCCTGCACATTACCTTAGCAAGCTCATTCCTTCGCGCCGTGATTACGTTCCCTTTATTCCAGAGGCTACGAGCCCTTTGCCTGGCAGAACACTGAGACCTGCGACTACTTCCTATTTCTGAGAGGTCCGCCTTCTGCCTCAGCGCCGAGCTCCATAGGCTGGCCAGGTGACGCACGGCACTCCCACTGGGAGCGGCGGCTGTCCGTCAAACATCCTATTGGTCGGGGTACGGCACCTAAGGTTATTTGGTGCGGGGAACTTCCTGGAGCGGAAAAAAGGGGGAATTGGCTCAAGCTTTCGATTGGGTCCGGGGAACTGTCCGTCAAGAGTGGGCGGGTGCAATCGCAAATCCAACGCACACTATTGGTAGAGAGAAGAGGCGGATACGGGCGGAAGAAAGCCGGCTTCTCCTGATTGGGCCATACGGAGGGGCCCACCCCCCCGTACTCCGGATTGGCTGACCGTGAGCCGCGCCCCCCTCACGCCAACAGCCTTCACTACCAGAAGTGCGCCCGGCGCCGTGGAGCCGGTTTGGTGCAGAGCAGAGCACCGGGGGGCTCGCCAGGTTCCCAACCACACCCGACATCGACCCGGAGTGGCGCGCTCTTTCCCAACGGTGAGCGGAGACCAGTGGGCAGCGGGAGAGGGAGCGGGCCCGCGGGCTGCGAAAGAAGAAGGTCTGCAGCACCGGGTTCCTTCCAACGTCGTCGCACCCGGAAGTGGGACCAGATGTCAGTCGCACCCGGAAGTGTGATGCTTCCGAGGCCACGGGAAGTCAGGGTACCCGGCCGGTTGAGATGCCGGGTTTAAAAACAGATGCTTTATGTATCTTTAATTCTTGAGGTTCGGTAGATCCTTCCTTTTCGGCAGGTGTGTTGGAGGATGCAAGTATTTGGTCACATTTTTTAAATGCCTCGTCCTGTTTGGAAACCGAGGGTAAACGGGCACTAGGAGTGTGTCCAAGAGGGCTGAGCTCAGAAGAGGCCTTTAGGGAAGTTTATTTTGCTGCCCCATCACCCTCACTTCCCCTGCCGTCCAGGGATGTGCAGATGGAGGCCGGAGGAGACACTGCCGCCCCAGCCCCCGGGGACGCAGAGGACTTGGAGGACACGCGGCTCCTCGGTGAGGAGGCTGGAGACGGTGGAGGGGTTCGGGAGGACCCCACAGAGTCCGAAGACCGTAGCCTGGAGGAAACAGGTATGTCTTTTTCCTCACTATTCATTCGAAAGAATGAATAGGGATGTCATTGTTGAGGGAGGTCAGCGAGGGACCAGTAACGAGTCTTTTGGGGGGGGTCTTAACAGGGTTGCATGTGGTCAGTAAGAGGTCATCGTTGACTCACATTGTAGTTTAAATCTTTGAGGAATGAAAAGGAGAAAAATCAGTCAGCATCAGTGAGTGTTCACTGGGGGCTTTGGAATGAGTCTAGGTCGTCGGGGTATCAAAAAGGGATTACCAGTAGTTGGGGGTCAGGGAGGGCGTTGGGGGTTTAAGATGGTTAGGCCAATGACTGACCGAAAGGAAGTTAAGAGGGTCAAAGGTGGACTATTCAGAAATCAGTGTCATTGGGGACTAGGGTGTCATTTAAGTCATTGAGGTGGAGCAGAGGGTCCGTGGAAGCCCGTGGGCACTCAGAGTATATGCATCATTGAAGAGACGATGGTGAGTTGTTGGAGGTACTCTTTTAAGGAATGTGATGTTAGTGGATACTAATGGCGACTATTGGTGGGGAGGCAGTGGACATCAATGAGATTATTTGGAGAGTTAGAGGGCCAGCAGGAGAGTCTTTGAAGACCCAGGTGGATGTGTAAAGGTATTCTGTGGAGAGTCAATGGAAGTCATTGGGGGCATTGCTCATTGATCACTTTGGAATTAGTGCATGTTAAAGAGGTCACTGGGAAGGACCAGTGGACATCTCTAAGATTAAATGGTGGAAGGGGGTGCGTGTCTGAGAATTTGGGAATTTGCAAGTAATGGCAGATATTGGGAGGAGGTCGTTGGTAATTGGGGGCAGGTGGAGTCATAGAATGTCAATGAGAGGATGAAGGAATATGAGATCATTGGGACTTCATGAGAAAACTGTTCAGACATAGTTGCCAATGGGTACTAATGGTTGTCCTTGGGGCAATTCCATGGACATTGACTAGATTATGTAGGAGGTGTGTCAGGGGAGTCAGTAGGGGGCATTGAAGTGGTGGGTTTCATTGGTAATTGTTAATAATAATCATGGGGAAAGGCAGTGGAGGTTATATTTATAAAAGTCCTGTGTGTTGCCGAAACCGGTTTGGCTCAATGGATAGAGCGTCGGCTTGGAGACTGATGGGTCCCGGGTACGATTTGGGTCAAGGGCATGTACCTTGGTTGCGGGCATATTCCCAGTAGGGGATGTGCAAGAGGCAGCTGATCGATGTCTCTCTCTCATCGATGTTTCTAACTCTCTATCTCTCTCCCTTCCTCTCTGTACAAAATCAATAATATATATATATATATATATATATATATATATATATATATATATATATAAAAAAATTTTAAAAAAGAAAAAAGAAAAAAAAAAGTCCTGTATGTTAGTGCATATTATGGTGATTAGTGTAGGGAGGGGTGTGGATACCACTGAGAATAAAGGGAGGTCAAGTGAGTCAGTGGAGGTCATTGAAGTCCTAGGTGTTAGTGGAGATTAATAGTGATCATTAGGGAGAAGGGAATAAAAGAGGGTTGGGAGAGTCACCAGAGGTCACTGGAAGTCTTGGATGTTAATGGACATTAATAGTGGTCATGGTAGGGATGGAATGACATGGAGTAGAATAGATCAGTGTTTTTCAACCTTTTTTGGGCAAAGGCACACTTGTTTCATGAAAAAAATCACGAGGCACACCACCATTAGAAAATGTTAAAAAATTTAACTCTGTGCCTATATTGACTATATATAAAGTAATTCTCTTGAATAGGAATCAAATAAACACAAAGAAAGTATTTTATAATTATTGTACTTTATTATGAAATATTAAGTAAACAAAATAGTGAAAAATTATAAAATTCTTGTCTTGTCTGCACCTACGGCACACCAGGCGTGCCGCGGAACAGCGGTTGAAAAACGCTGGAATAGATTGTGGGTCAGAGCAGTCAGTGAAGGTAATTGAAGATTCAGGTATTAGTGATGTTATGTGGGGGGTCATTGAAATGGTAATGATCAGTGGGAGTAAATAGAGGGGATTAAGGATCTGGGTATTAGTGGATATTCATGCCGTCATTGGGAGAATTAGTGGTCATCATCAAAAATATAAATGGTGCTTAAGAGAGTCAATAGGTCTTTAGGGATCATGGACATCAGTGAGAATAACTAAGAGGTTAAGGTAGTGGGGACAAGGAGCAGTGAAAGACCCAAATATTAATAGAGGTATTGGTGGTCATTACATCTGTGGAGGGTTGAGTTGATATCAAGAGAATGAGGAGTCAGAGGTTATTAATGGGGGATCATTGAAGATGTAAGTTATTCAGAAAATGGGTGCTTTGAAGACTTAGAAATGACAGTCATTGAAAGGGGAATCATTGGTCTTTAGGACATAAGAGGGCTCAATTATGACAATGAGAGATTGGATTATTGGGGTTTTAAGGGCATCGTGTGGATATAATTGAGGGGGAGAAGAGATACCTGGAGTTCTGTATCAGTATCAGGAGTCATTGGGGGAGGAGGCTGGTAGGCATTTGGTGGGTCCTTGGGCACATGGGGTGAGTGGGAGTCCACAGGCAGACGACTCACCAGGGGCTCCCTTCCAGGACCCGAGACCAAGGACCAGCCAGCCAGCCTGCTGTCACCACTGCCCCAGTCAGAGTCCCCTTCCTCTACCTGTGGGCTCTGGGATCCTGCAGCCTCTGAGAACAATGTTACAGGTGACTCTGAGAGTGACTCTGGGGGCCAAGGAGGAGACCCAAGTGACGAGGACTGGCGCAGCAAGCGGAAGCACGTGTTTGTACTGAGTGAGGCGGGCAAGCCCATCTACTCGAGGTACGGTAGTGTGGAGGCGCTGTCGACTACCATGGGTGTGATGACAGCTCTCGTGTCTTTCGTGCAGAGTGCAGGAGACACCATCCGCGCCATCTATGCTGGTGAGCAAGGGGGCAGGGGGTGGAACGGGGGCAGTGATTGCGAATGTGAATATGGTTGTCTGGGTAGCTGTAGGTCTGTCTGACTTCCTGGGGCACTGTCCAGCCAGCCAGGTGGGGATCAGTGTGTGTGGATGGCTTTCCAGTCCCCTGAAGGGTTGGGGGTTTGGTGTTGTGTCCACTTGTCCATTTGGCCTTCTGGGTCCTGAGTGATTAACTCCTGGGATGGAAGTAGCTGGCTGGATACTTCCTTGTTTATCTGACAGCATGGCTGTGTGGCTGCGTTGCGAATCTTTCTGGCTGTGTCAGCCCTTGCTTCATCTCCCCCACACTTCATGTTGTATGTCTAACCTGACACTTTGGCCATCCCATCACGTCTCTACAAATGTTCAGCCTCCCCCAGATTGTCCTAACCCTAGTCCGAGTGTCCACAGAGTGACCGCGCAAGCTTGGGCCAGAGGTGTGTGTTCAGGGAAAGGCGGAAAGAGCCTCACCTGATCCTCTCAGTCACCATCGACTCATCGCTACCCCCTGCCCATCCCTTCCCTCCCTTAGAGGACCACAAGCTGGTGTTCCTACAGCAGGGTCCGCTGCTGCTGGTGGCCGTGTCGAGGACTCCTCAGTCAGCAGCCCAGCTGCGGGAGGAGCTGCTAGCTGTGCACGCACAGATCGTGAGTACACTGACACGCGCAAGCGTGGCCCGCATCTTCGCCCGTAAGCAGAACTACGACCTCCGCCGCCTGCTGGCTGGCTCCGAGCGCACCCTAGACCGGCTCCTGGACAGTGTGGAGCGGGACCCAGGGGCGCTGCTCCTGGGTGCCGTGCGCTGTGTGCCCCTCACTCGCCCGCTGCGGGAAGCACTGGGCACACTGCTCCGACGTTGCACAGCACCCGGCCTGGCACTGTCCGTGCTGGCGGTGGGTGGTCAACTGGTGACAGCAGCCCAGGAGCGGAATGTGTTGGCCGAGTGCCGGCTGGACCCAGCGGACCTGCAGTTGCTGCTCAACTGGGTCAGCGCACCCGCCTTTGCAGCCGGAGAAGCGTGGGCACCTGTGTGCCTGCCCCGCTTCAACCCGGATGGTTTCTTCTATGCCTACGTGGCCCGCCTGGACGCCATGCCTGTCTGCCTGCTGCTGCTCGCCACGGACCCCGAGGCCTTCCATGACATGGCCACCTGCCGGCGCCTGGTGGAAGACGGCATGCACACGCTTGGTGCCATGCGAACCCTTGGAGAGGCTGCCAGTTTCTCTAATGCCCCGTCAGCCACTGCCCCATCCTACAGCGTGCAGGCTGTGGGAGCACCTGGCCTTTGGCACTTCCTCTACAAACCACTGGACATCCCCGACCATCACCGCCAGCTGCCTCAGTTTACCAGGTGGGTCCTGACCGTTGGGGCCAATCTGCCAGCTGGGAAGGCTTATCTAACTGGAAGGTTCAGCATCTCATAGACATGTTTCAGGAAAGAAAGCCAGCCGTGCTCTAGAACAGCGGACCACTGGCGGTCCATGAGGTCCGAAAGGTCAGCAACCGCTGGTTTAAGGAAACGGTTGGAGCAGCAGTCGCCAAGGTTGGCGACCAGCGCTCTAGAATGATGGAATCAAATGGGTGTCTAACTGATAGGGAGGCTCAACTACCAATCTCAAGGAATCCCTTGTTCATTCTAATGGAAACTAGGCCCCCAGTATTCAAGGAATCCCATAGTTGGAGGGAAAGCTGGGTCTCTGACCATAGACATTCTTTTTAAGTCTAATGGGGAAGGCTTAGCTCCCTAACTTAATTGAACTCCTTAGACTGAGGGGAGATGGCCAGCCAAGAAAGCTCTAGACTGACCCTGGCACCGGCCTCCCTCCCTCTCTGCAGCCCTGAGCTAGAGGCCCCGTACAGCAGAGAGGAGGAACGGCAGCGCCTATCGGACCTGTACCACCGCCTGCACGCTCGCCTCCACAGTACCTCCCGGCCTCTGCGCCTCATTTACCACGTGGCTGAGAAGGAGACGCTGCTGGCCTGGGTGAGTTGGGGAGAGGACTCTTCGGGGGTTAATTCTCTGCTTCAGTTCTTTCTGCCTCCATTGTATCTCCCCCGGCCATAACAAACTCCATCCGTATGTAGCCTAGGCTACATATACCTTTGCTTTCAACACTATCCCTGCCATTACACATGTGTCTTTGACACCCATAGGGGTCAATCGGTCAATCACAGTGTCTCCCAACCTCATTAGCCCCATCATTCTGTTTGCTGTTCCCCCATTAGCAACCGGTACAATGTCTTCAGCTTTCATAACCATCACTCCATCTGCTGGTTTCCCATATTCCCGTTAGTCCCGCCCGTGTGTCTTCCGGCACCAGTTCAGAACTCTTTGAATAACAAAGGCTTGGTTCCATACTGTGCCTCCTTCCTGGGATAGCCTTCCCTGGAGTTTTCACTTGCTATGGGTGTATTAAATGTTATCTATTCTGAGAGGTTGGTCAAGGTGACCCCATTGGAAATGGCACCTTCCCCCCAGGCTCTGCCATTCAGTGCACATTTATTAAATAATTTATTGGGTACCTATTGTGTATCAGGCATTGTTCTAGGCCGAGGACTTTTATATTTTTAATTTTTTAAACTTTATTTTCAAGAAATTTTAGACTTAGAAGAAGTTGCAAAATAGTAGGAAAAATTACTATAAATAGTTCCATCACCTAGTTTCTCCAGATATTTTAACATAACCACAGTAACTTACCAAAATCAAAAAATTAACACCAGTATACTGGCATCTAGTCCACAGACTTCATTCAGATTTCACTAGTTGTTCCACTAATGTTTTTTTTTTTTTACTGGTCCAGAATCTAGTCCAGGATCACATCTTAGATTTATTTATTGTGTCTTCCTAGTGTCCTTTATTCTGGAATAGTTCCTCAGTCTTTTTTGTCTATCATAATCTTGGCACTTTTAAAGGGTACCAGCCAGTTAGATTGTAGAATGTCCCTCACCTTGGGTTTTCCTGGTATCTATCATGACTAAATTGAGATCATGCCTTTTTTGAAAGAATATCATAGAAGTGATGTGTCCTTCTCTGCATCAAATCAGGAGGCCCACAATGTCAGTTTGTCCTGTTGTTGATGATATTAGCCTTGATCACTTAGTTAAGGTGGTGGCTGTCGGATTTATCCATTATAAAGTTAGTATTTTTCCCCGTTGTAATTAGTAAATAGCATGAGGTGATTATGTTAGTGTTCTGTTTTTCATCAGATTTTCACCCACTATTTTTAATATCCATTAGTGATTCTTGCCTCCAATAGTTATTACTCTGTTGTTTACTATACTGTCGTTTTTCTAACCCTATCATTCCTTCTATAGTTATTGTTTGATATCCTATTATCTTAGAGACCTTTTCCTCCTGTATTTGTTTGTTGAGTTTTTAATTTTATATTAGTATGTTCTCATGGATTTTTCTTTAATTCAGTGGGCTAAAAACCTTCTATATCGTTTATTTTTCTTGTCTATTATTTATTTCATCGCTCAGATTGTCTCTCACATAGCCAGTGGGAGCCATGATGTAGGTACACTGGCCCTGCTGGAACACTTCTTACTTTTTGGCACAAGATGTTCCAAGCTCACCTCGTACTTTCTCTGTGTCAGTCCATTTGTCCAAGTAGCCCTTGTACCTTTTAGTGGAGAATGATAATTCAAAACCAAGATATGATCGGGGGATTACTCACCAAGGGGATGGCATGTAAGTGGGGCAGGGAGGTAGTAGGCTACCTGGGTATCTGGAGGAAGAGTACAGCTGGCCAGAGGGAAAGGACTGCAAATGCCGTGAGGTGGGACTGAACCTGGTTTATGGTTGAGGAAGAGCAAAAAGAGGCTGGAACAGAGGAAGTGAGGGGCGAGCAGTGAGAAGTGGTGTGGAAAGAACTGGTGATCTGATCAGAGTACGTCTCTCAGATGGTGTGAGGATTAAATGGAATTAATCCTCTTATACTCAGGGCACAGATGATGAAGACATAGGTGTGTAGAGCTCAGAACAAGACCTTGTATACAACAATTGCTCATTAAAAAGCACTGTTGTTGTTATACCCATTCTATAGGTGAGCATCACAGTCAGCATCACCCAGTTGAAGCCACTAGCTCTAAATGATCCCTTGGCTCAAATGAACCTGGCCCACCCTTGGTTCAACTGAGAACCCCTGGCTCAGCCATGACACAATAATACCAGCTTACCTGCGTTAGCCCAGTGACCAGACAGCATCAGGTGGGAGCTGCTGCCAGGTGCGTCTTCCAAACAGGAGCTAGGCATGGGGCTAGGGTTGGATGGACAGGGTTACGGATGACCAATTCCAGCCCAACTGACTCTGCCTCCTCTCAAACCCACAGGTGACCTCCAAGTTTGAGCTCTATACCTGCCTCAGCCCCCTGGTGACCAAGGCAGGCGCCATCTTGGTAGTGACCAAACTCCTACGCTGGGTGAAGAAAGAGGAGGATCGACTTTTCATTCGTTACCCACCCAAGTACTCTTCACCTCCAGCAGCCTCATCTGCCTCTACGGACCAAGCTTCCCATAATGGCTTGTTCACTGGATCCTGAGAGGCGGAACTCCCAGACTGGGCAATGCTGGGAACAACTGCTTTTGGCTCTTCCCTTCTGTCTCCACCCTGGAAAAGGGGGAGCTGGAAGGGGCGGGGTGGTTGACGGTGGTGTCTGTGACGGGTCTCCCTCTCCCTGGGAAATAGGGCAACATCCGAGGGCTTGCCCACGAATGAGAGATGACTGCACATAGGTGAGCGGGCTGCTTCCTCGGCCCCTCATGCATCTCCACCTAGGGAGAAATCCTTGGGCTCCTCCCTTCCCTCTGCCGCACTTGGATGATGTTCCAGCCTCTGTCAGGGACTTTCTCCTGTCCTGCAGCTGGAGTCTGCCTCTGGAGCTCTTAGCCCTGAGTGTCCAGGGCTGGCCAAGGTTTCTTTGGGTGACCCATGAGGCCAGCCTGTGCTGGAACTGACCTAAAGATACTTAAAAAAAAAAAAAAAAAAAAAGTCTAAACCAATCCCCACAAGGACATTCCTTCGCCCTTCATGTGCTTCATCTTTACCGTCAAAAGTGACCCATCAGTGTTGGCTGCTGCTAATGTTAATGAGAAAGGAGGTCCCCACAGCCTGTTTGTGTGTGTATAACCCAGGGCAAAGCCCCTGGCTTCACACAGTTGCCGAGATCCAGAATTTATACATAGAAGGTGCACTTAGCTTCTAATGCTCATTCGTTCATTCGTGAAATAGAGATAACTGACCTCTCCCTGGCTAAGTGAGCATTTGTGAATGAAAGGGACTCGAACTCATTTGCCCCCGTCTTTCTTACAACCTGCACTACACGGAGCAACCAGGAGGGGGCGAGACCTCTTTCCAATTTGTATATGTACTCACAACACTCAGTCCCCTATTCACTGAGATCCTACTTCTAAACTTGCTTTCTCCAAACTGGAATTGCAGCCGCATGTCACTGAGTCAGAGGCTCACGGAAACTCCATTGCTCTCATCCTGGTCCAATAAGCATACTGCGCGCTGCACGCATGCGCGCTGCAGAGCCTTCCTGCCCTCGCGTGCTCCCCCAGCCCCCAACCAATTGTCCAAGGCGCATGCGCCTAACTCCTGCTTTGGAGAATGGCGGCCAAGTTGAAGCCACTGGAGGTCGTGGAGGAGGCTAAGGAGGGCGAGGGATATGCTGGTAAGCTGGTCCTCCCGGCCAGGGCAGAGGAGAAGCCTCTGTCCCATTCCAATAAAGAGATATTGATAGAGGCACTAAAAAAAAAAAAAGTAAACATGTAAGCCTTCTAGAAAATACTGTTCAGCAATGTGAAGATAAATAACATGCATATTTTCACCTAGATTAACTTGTCAGCCTTATTGGACATATTGCTTAGTATTTTAAGGTAAATAATACGTCAATATGCATCTCTTCAAGCAACGAATGGAGGTAGACAGTCTCACAAAAACCACTCCGCTGCTGCCACATCTGAGAAAATTCACAGTAATTCCCCATGTCTGACACCCAGCACGTTCACACACTGTGTGGACTCTCAAATCCTAATTAGAATGGCCACTCCCACAGACAGCTTTTCTCCAGGGCATTTTGATAATGATACACCTTCCTGAGAGGGGAAAACATCGCCTACAGACAAGTGGGAATTGCCCTCTAGACAAAAGAAAACCTCCTGAGACTGATCCATCACTATGCCACTAGCGTTCTTTAAAATACAGGAGTTTTCCAAAATGTACCACAGTACAGAAAATAGCATGATGAATGCCCACATACCCATCACTGTTTCAACTTTCTGCTCTCCTTTTGCCCATAACCCCCTTTCTGCAGTCTTTAAACCGCTATGTTAATAAACATGGTTGCATTTTGTCCAGACCTGTCTATGCAGGCATCAACAATAACTTGTTTATTTGTCCTAGGATGTCAGCTCCATGAGAACCATTTATTGCTCTTTCCCCAAGGCCCAAACAATGCCTGCTTGGCATATAGTAGGTGCTCAATAATTGTCTCTGTTTATTGTATGAATAATAACTAACATGGAGAGCTCTCTCAGATTAGGGTCACACATTGAATGCCAGCTTTCAACAAAGGACAGACAGAAATGAGACAGATGCAAATAGATAACATTTATTGAGCACCTGCTGCAGCTGCTACTGTGCTACAAAGCTTTTAGCATCAACTTTCAAATTTGTCACAAAGTGTATGCGCTTCAGCAAGGAGGGAATTTAAGAGTAGATGATGTTACCATTTCTAGCCATTAAAATCGGCTTTATAGGAAGAGAGATAATATCTAATATTGATTACTCTGGGGGAAAGGCCATCTTTTGTCTCACTTGGAGAGCTGACCAGCGAACACTTGGAGGCAGTTTGGCAGAACATTTTTAGCGTCTACAATGCTATTCCTTATATTCGGTCACCATGCTTAGTAATTAGGAGAATACAGAGACATCTGAGCCAGAAAAGTCATTAGAATGGTGTTGATGGAAGCAAAAAAAAAAAAAAAAAAAAAAAAAAAGGAGCAATCATGGAAATGGCTAAACAGGTATATTCATGCATATTGTGGAATGCCTATGTGTGGGGGACATTTAAAATTTTTGAGCAGCAATAAAAACAATGGTTAGATTGCAAATTAATTTAAAATAATTAAAACTTAAAAGGATAGGACCATGATTTATTGACACAGAATGAACTCTAAAAAGAGATATTTTTATGAGGAAAAAGGTTGGATTTTCAAAATAAGGCAGAAAGCAATATGAGCCATAGCCCTTTGTAGGTTGCACAGAAAAGTTATTTGAAGGCAGAAGGCCTCACTGATGACTCTTAATAAGGGACTTGGATGTTAGGGGCTGTGCAAAAGTGGAGGCATTTTTGTGATTTTTTGTTTTTCTTTAAGAAACTGTAAGTAGTATTGTGTAATTTTTAAAAATATGAGAACTAGGGAAATTTGAAATACATCCGAGAATTATATTGATATTTATTAATATCGTCATCTTGGTTTGGATGGTTATACTGTGGTTATCTGATAGATTCCCTTTGTTTAGAGCAGTGGTTCTCAACCTTTCTAATGCCTCGACTCTTTAATACAGTTCCTCATGTTGTAGTGACCCCCAGCCATAAAATTATTTTCTTTGCTACTTCATAACTGTAATTTTGCTACTGTTAATGAATCGTAAATATCTTTGTTTTCTGATGGTCTTAGGCTCTACAACAGCGTTTCTCAACCTGAGGATCACAACCCAAGTGTGTGGGAATGAAAAATTTAAGAAGCCTGGGGCATGCTTGGATTTATGTTCACCACAACATGAGGAAGTGTATTAAAGGGTTGAGGCATTAGAAAGGTTGAGAACCACTGGTTTAGAGGAAATATACACTGGAACATTAAGGAATAATGGGCCATGGTGCCTGCACTTTATGGTACAGAAACGCTCTCACAAATGGGAAACCTGATACAAGGACAAGTAGGAGCACTGTGGTCTATTTATACAACTTTTATGTACATCTGAAATTATTTCAAAATAAAATGTTTAAAAGGAGCTCATGCGTTATAAGCTGTTTCATAACATGGACTTAAAAAAAAACAAAAAACTTTTATTAAGTTGTTAGTTGGATTATTTAAAATATTTACTAATCACCCATGATCTTACCCCATGACTAGGACTAGAAGAGCAGAGGAGAGGAAAAACATAGATGGAGCTTTCACAAAAATGGTTGCAAAAGCCAGCTATAAAAGACATGGGGACAGTCGGGGAAATCACATATGTTCTGGGTACTAGCTGATATTAATGAACCAATGATTAGTAATAATTGTTAATATTGGTATAATTACAGGATTGGAGTCACCTAAGAAAATGTCTTCAGGTAGTGAAACTTAAGTATGTAGATGAAATGTTATGAAGCCTGGGGCTTGCTTGGAAAAACATAGTTGAAGCAAATATTAATTGTTAGGTTTGGGCCGTGAGTAAATCAGAGTTCATCATGGTATTCTCCCTACTTTTACATGCATTTGGAAGTTGTCATAATGAACTATTTTAAAAAATAAATACTTATCCTTATTATTAAAGTAGCTTTACTTTTTTTGTTTAATTTCCAAGTAGTAAGAGTATTTAAAACTGGTTAAAGTCTCAAGAGAATACATACCAGCATAATACCAGAGAAAGGCACTGAGCCAAGGGGCCAAGGAGAGAAGGGAAAGTTTCATTTTTAACTTCACATGTTTGTGTAGTGTTTGAATGCTTTTAGAATGTTACTAGGATAAGAAAGTAAAAATTAAAGCAATGCATAAAATACATTTTACTAAAAGATCTGCCTGTCTTCACCAAACTGTTGGCAGTAATTACTTGGGGAAGGGGCTAATGGTGAAGGGAGACACTTTATACTCTATGTTCTTCTACATTTGTTTAATAAGTAATTTAAACATTCAAATGCAAAATTAAGTTAATGCGTACAATTTTAAAAGGTTTCAGGCAAGACAAAAATATGTAAAGAGAGTGAATACACCACCAAATATTTTAACAAAATTTAATAAATTCAGGTTACAACATGATTTTTAATGGTTGCGAAGAATTTCATCCTACAAATGTGCTATAATCAACCAAGGCATCTTTAGGTTGCTTCCATCTTTTAAGATTACAATGAAATAATGAACATCTTGCCTATCATCCTTAATTTTTTCCTTAAGATAGATTCCTGGAAGTGGAATTTCTGGAATTGAGTTGAGTAAATTTTGGATATTTACCACCAGGAAGTTTGAGATGAACTGCTGCTTTTGTCTATCAGATTAGCAAAAAATGAAAGAGGTTGAAAACATACTTGGCAGGTAAGAGTATGGGGAAGGAGTCTTTTTTGGACCTGCCAAAAACAGATGGAGGGTAATTCCGAAATACCAGTCAAATTTTAAAATAGACATGCCCTAGATCCAGCAGGTAGCTTTCTAGGATTTATCCAGTAATACACTCCCATGTGTGCAGAAAAGAAGAATGTACTAGGATAGTTTACTGGGTTCAATTGTGTCCCCACCAAAATTTCATGAAGATTGGAACCTCAAAGTGTGACATCACTCGGTCTTTGTAGATATGACTAGTTACAATGAGATTGTACAGGGTAAGGGTGGGCCCTGACCCAATGTCTGGTGTCCTTACAAGAAGAGGGAATTTTGAACAGATAGAATCCAAGGTGAAAACATAAACACACAAAAGGAAGGCCCAGTTTATGGCACTTTGTTTTGGCAGCCCAAGAAAACTAATAAAACATGGTCAGTGTAGCATTGTCTGTAACAGCAAAAGAAGGAAGACACCTAAATATCCACTAGTAAGGGACCTCTCTTTAAAATGATGGTATTTTTACTCTGTGAACCACTATGCAGCCACTAAAAAATACGAAAAATATCACCAGTATACATTGTCAAATGAAAAATACAAGCTGTGGAACATATTTATGATAGGATACCGCTTATATAGAAAGAGTGGAGATATGCTTGCATATGAATTATCTCTAAGCTTATAACACTTGTGACTTCTGAGGAGTGAAATTGAGGAATTAGGGTCTGAGGGGAAGAGACTTTTCTGTATATTACTTTTTAGCTATCACGTGCGATTTGTGCACTGCCTTTCATATTCTCTGCCCAATTTTCCTTGGAGAGGGGTGAGTCATTGGGATTTGATCTTTTATCATTGATTTCAAAAGCTTAAGATGTCAATATATTTTTTCTGATATTTTATTGTTATTTTAATTCTAAAAGTAACATAGGCTTATGTTAAAAATGTATAGAAGGCCCGGCTGGTATAGCTCAGTGGTTGAGTGTCAACCTCTGAGAACCAGGAGGTCACGGGCATATGGTTGGGTTGTTGGGCTCTGTCTCCAGTGTGGGGCTTGCATGATGCAGCCATTCAATAATTCTCTCTCATCATTGATGTTTCTGTCTCTCTCTCTCCCTCTCCCTTCATCCCTGAAACCATTAAAAATATATATGTATTTTTAAATGTATAGAAGTATATATGGTTAAAGTGTGTTTGAATTAAGATCCAAATTAGGTATTCATTATAATTGATTGATATATGTCTCAAGTCTTTTAATCATGGTTTGCCCCTCTCCCATTTTCTTCTTTGCAATTTACTTATTGAAGAAATAAGATTGTCTTGTGGAATTTGCCAGAGTCTTATAATGCTGATCACATCCCCATGATACAATTTAACATGTTTCACTGCCCCTTGCACTTCCTTTGAATTGGCATTTAGATATGGAAACCTTAGCAATATTTTTTTTTGATTGGCAAGAATCCTTCATAGGTGGTATTATTTTTCTCCATCAAAAAGCTCATAATACCCTGTTGTCTTTTTTTATTGTTAGCAGTCGTTAATAGCTATTTCCTGGACCCATAAATTCTTTAAGATTTGCAGTTTGTGGCCTATAATGATTTTACAGAATTCATATGAAATCTCTCTACCCTATCCATTGGTTAGAATGTCCTACTGATTCTGAAAAGCAGCCGCAAAAGTGCTTCACCTTCTCTCATGCATGTGTTGTATTAAGGGGTTTGTGGTGTCCTTTGACCTCAGGGAGAAGCTGGCCATAAGGGTCCCTGATTCATCCAGCACACACCAGGAACCTCAGGGGCCAGCGGCCGGGTCTTACAGAGGCCCTGCTCTTGCTGGAGGCCTCGGTCCTGGGTCCCAGCCCAGGGGTGTCTGAAGAACCCACTGGGGCTTCCTTGCACCCTTCCCTGACAGGCTTGGACCTTTCCTCAGTCCCCTCACTCTCACTGGATCCTGTAATTCTGGTTTTCGTCTCCGCAGGGCAGACCACATCTTTGAAGGCTGAGGACTTGCTGGCCATGGTGAAAAAGCTGCAGAAAGGTGGCATGTCCCCTCATACCGTACCTGAGGCTCCCCTGGGGCTCTTAGTCAGGCGTGTGGCTCAAACCCAGCTCCCTCAACTCACAGCCTTGGAGAACTATCCCATGGCACTCTCTCCCTTTAACACAACTCATTCTTTGAACCAAAAGCACAGCTTCAAAATTCAAGTAGTATAAGGGGATGGAAAACCCTATCCTCTTACACACACACACACACACACACACACACACACACACACACCAGCCATCCGTTTCCCTGACCCACAGGCCAGCAGTGACTATTTTTAAATTCTTGGGTATTTTTCTAGAGATTAAAAAAAATACATTCATGGGTGTGTGTTCTTTGTCTGCCCTTTTTATATACAAATGGCAATACAAATAGCTTTGTGCCTAGCTTTGCTTGTTGAAGGGGGCCTGGAGCCCTCTCCATCAAGGCTGGGCCAAGTTCTAGCTGGACTGGAGGTTGGACACACCCCTCCACAGCCCACCCTCAGGTTAAATGGTGCATTGATCTGTTCCTAATAAAAGGGAACCTCCCCTTTCCCAGACCCTGTGGCTCCCGCAAAAGTGCACCGGGGCTCCTGCCCAGGCTGACATGAGAGAAATTGCAGGACTGGAGCTTTGTCCGCCATAAATAACACCTTGGAAGCACCCGCCTGCTAGAAGTCACAGGAGCTGGAGTGGATGGCCTCGGAAAATCCAGGGCTTGAGTTTCTTCACTTCAGAGTGTTGGCGCTGGAGACCCAGCAAAGGCTGGGAAGCTTTGTTTATTTTTTGCCCCAGCTCCGTGCTGCTGATCTTGAAGCCAAAAGAGGGGTGAGGAAGAAGGCCTCTCCATACCAAACACTGGTCATGGGGCTGTCAGAAGGTAGAGATGGCTATGCTACAGAGCCAGTGACCTCCCTGCCAGCGGAGAACTTGAAAGCTGCCACCCACAAAATTAAAGCAGCATTTCCCCATTTTTTCTCTAATGGGACCAATAATTAAGGGTCTGGAAGGACAAAGGTGACAACTGCCCTGCCAGGCTTTTAACAGGGAGGGGCAGGCAGGTGGTCTTCACTGGCTCCCACCGTGCTCAGAATTACAACCAGGAGCCTCCACCATGTCCTTGGACACCCTCGGTGATCTGCACCCTCATTCCCCACCACCTTGCCTGTTGCTACTCCCCACTTGCTTATAATACTAGATTCATAGCTGCCACACGGCCCCTTAGCTGTTTCTTTGGGCATCTGCCTCACTCTCTCTGCACTTGTCCATCTGCCTGGCAGGGTTCCTCCCTCCACACCCCACACCTCCACAAAACTGCAGGGCTCCCTCCCCTGTCTTCATTTGGGCCTTTCCACATCTGAAGAAGCACCTCCTACGTGTCCACTCTCCAACCTCTTGCTTTGCTTTATTCCCCTTCACAGCAGTTGCTGCCACCTACCCTGATTTATGTCTCTCAGTTCAGTGTCCATCTCTCCCACCCAGAACGCAAGCCCTGCAGAGGGCCTCTTGCAGAGCCCAGCATACAACAGGCACTCCATAAATGTGTGTTGATGATAGATAGCGGCAGAGACACAATGCCAACTCCCACCCACCCTCCATCTGCCTCGGACAGCCAGGCTTCAGTCTCCTCTGATTTTATCTTTCTTTCCTTCTGCAGAGGGAAGCCTGGAGCCACAGATAGAAGATCTGATTAACCGGATTAATGACCTTCAGCATGGTAAACTGGGACTGAGGTGGGCCTTGGACTTGGAATGACTCCCCTTCCTCAGCTCTAAAATTCAGGCCCCTCCAGGTTGCTTGAAGATAGCGTGCAGTATCATAAGGTGAGAGAGAATAGCCGGCTAGAGGCTGCATTCACAGTGTCTTCTTCTGTGTTTTCGCTCAGCAAAGAAGAAATCCAATGAGGAATTGGGAGAGACCCAAGCTCTCTTGGAGACGCTGCATAGGGAATTGGACTCTTGTAAGTGAAACCCAAAGAAGGACCCAGAGATTCCCATGGCACTGCCTGTGTTCCTGTGCACACCTCAGGGTCTGTGCATGGGCTGTTCCCTCTGGCTGCAGTGCTCTCGAGCTGTGTAATCTAGATTGCTTCTTGCTACCTCAAGTTAGCTCTTAGCTCAGACTACTCAGCAGGCCTACCTTGATGGTCCCATGTAAAATGGGATGTCATCTTTTCTCTCTGTCACTCTCACTCTCCTGCTTGATTTGCTTCTTCATGCCCTTTATTTTCATCTGACTTGGTGCATTTGTTTATTTCTAGTCATCTCTTTCCCCGGCATACACATTGTGCATCCTGCAGAGTCATTACTCCTTCGGAGTTGACAGGGAATGTGGGCACCCACCGGGAGAATCTGGATCTGGACGGTCCCCAGTGGACATGGGTGCAGGGTGGCAATACCATACCTCCCCTCTCCTGGGGCTGCATCAGGCCTTCTGTATGACCTTGGGCATGCCCTTTGCATGAAGTTGAAGCATGGGTATGGGATATAGCCCCTTCCTTGGAGGCTCAACGTGATACTGTGTTTTCCAGTGAATGGAGAGAAAGTACACCTAGAGGAGGTCTTGAGAAAAAAGCAAGGTATTTACCAGCTGTTCTGTCTTTATTACCCTACCCCATCACCCCACAAAAGCCAGAAGAACCCCACTGAAACCTGAGTCAGGCTGCTTCCCTCTCTGCTCAGACCTCTCCCTCGGCTGCCACCTGACTTGAAGTAAACACTCAAGTCCTCTTAGTGCCCTTCAGTGCCCATTACTCCCCCCAGCCTGGCTGCCCAGGAGCTCTCACATGGCCCTCCTGGCTCCTCTCCACAGAAGCGCTGAGGATCCTCCAGCTGCACTGCCACAGGAAGGAAAGCCAGGCGCAGAGGTAAGAGGTCCTGCCCAGCTCTGCCCACCTTACTCCCCAGCTTGAAGGAGCAGGGAGCAAGGGCTAGGGAAAATAAATCTTGGACACACACTCCTCATTTCCCCCTTTTATAATATACTCTAGCTAGAGAAAAGACTTCCGTGTTCATCTTTGATATTAGGTAGTGGTGTTAAGTTGAACTCACTCATTTAATCACTCCTTGATACTTTCTTTATAAATGTCATCCATGGGTGTTATTCTAAGCTTTCTCCTATTGGTTATTCAGATCTTCTGCTATCCATTCATTTGTTTATCTATCTGCTCTTTTAGGCCTCCCATTCATCCATTCACCCAGTAACCCACTCACCCATCAATAGATCTGTTCTACTATCCAACCCTTCATCCGGTCAGACAGACAGTATCTCTCCAGTCTTCTAGATAATCATCTTCCATCCATTTAATCATTCATTCATCTTACTCCATCTTTCCAATTATCTGTTCTTCTAGCTGTTCATTTCTTCACCCACCCACCCACCCAGGCATCCTCTAGCCTTCTAATAACCCTTTTATTTCTCCACCCAGCCATCTCCCTCCACTGGTCATTTCTCCAGCCAGCCATCATCTCTTCAGCCAGCCATTCACCCATCCAATTAACTGTCCATCCAACCATTCATCCATCCATTTCTCCACCATGTGGACCTTTACTTAACTGTTCTGTGACCAGAGCTGTCACACTCTGGTGCACCATGATTTAAATTGTGCAGGAAAACCTGATGATGGATAGTGTGTGAATGCTTAACTACCTCCCTACACACACACACACACACACACACACACACACACACACAAGAGAGTCTGATAAGCAATTTATGTTCATTTATCAGCATAATCCTCCCAAAGACAATTGAAGGAGTTAAAAGCTAATGTCACCCTCCCATCATTAACCACCATTTTTACAGATGAGCGAACTAAGGCCCAGAGACCTCTTACACAGTAAGAGGATCACAGTAGAATAGCAGGTGCAGGCTTTCAGGCAGGACTTTAGAATCCATGAAACTAAACTACTTCTCCCCTCACAAAGTGTCCTTCCAATAAAGCCCCTCCTCTTTGGTTTCAATGTCTCTGCTCACTGCTCAGACCTACCTACTGCTCAGGCCCAAATGCATGGTTTGATGGGGGACAGGATGGACAGGATGATAGTCTCGACAGAGGCCCATCAGTTTTCACATCCAATCAATAGAAGAAAGGGGAACGATGACGGTTACGAAAAAACCCGAACTCCCACTCCTGCAGGAGGGAGTGGGGGAAACGTTCAGAGAATATGACTGAGGTTGTCTTTCCCTTCCTCAGAAGCACACGTTGCAGGAGTTCATGGATCAAATTTCCATCCATAACTCCGATTGAAGAGAGTTGTAAACAGAGGGAGCTGGGGTAACCACTGGGGCCTGGTGTGGCACTGGGTGGGGAGTGGGCGTGGGCTTTGCATCGGGGAGATTTGTTGGGAGAGGAGCTGGTGGAACCATGGCTTGGAGGAGAAAGACCTGAAAGGGGATCCCCAGCAGAGGGAGCCCCAGGCAGAGATGTCCTGGCCTGTGCGTGAGGAATCCGCAGAGTGAGCCGGGCTGGGTGTCAAGTCCCAGCAGGTGTTCTCTCATTCCTGGGTGTTGTCCCCTAGGTCACACGTGCAAGAACAGCTGGAGGACCTGATGGGCCAGCACAAGGACCTCTGGGAATTCCAGGTGAGCCATCATCATTGCCTCCGATCAGACCCTCTCCTCTCCTGCGTCTCCGCTGGCTGCTCAGGTCCCTCTGCGCCAGCCCAAGTTCATGGCATAATCCTTGACACGGTTCTTCTTCTCGCCCATCCACCCAATCTGTCAGCTTTTACCTTTAATCTGGCCACCTCTCACCACCACCCCCCACTGCCACACGTGGCCAGGACTGTCACAGTAACCATCGCTGACCCTGTTCCCCTCTTGCTCACCCGGAATGTGCTCACCTTGCAGTGGCAAAGGGGAACCCTGAAAAAGCCACGGTCAGATTGTTCCTTCCTTCAGCTAACGTCCCTGCAGGCACCTCGCCGCATTCCAGGCTGGGGGAGACAGTGGGAGCCCAAGGGCCGAGTGTTTGCTGGTCCCAGGATGGTTTGAGGCAAGAGGAGGCACCCCCATACTCTAAATAAGAAAATAAGTAAGCCGAAACCGGTTTGGCTCAGTGTTTAGAGGTCAAGGGCATGTACTTGGTTGTGGGCACATCCTCAATGGGGGCTGTGCAGCAGGTAACTGATCGATGATTCTCTCTCATCGATGTTTCTAACTATCCCTCTCTCTTCCTCTCTGTAAAAAAATCAATAAAATATATATTTTTTAAAAAAGAAGAAATAAGACAGAGAATGTACTATGGGTTGGGGAAGACCTCAGCAGGTGACATCTGAATGCAGACACGAAGGAAGTAAGGAAGGAAGCGGGCAGGAATGGGTGCAAATGCTCCCGGCGGAAGGAAAGGCCAATACAAAGGCCCTCAGGCTGAACTCTGCCTTGGACATTTGGGGGCGAACAAACGAGGATGGGCAGGAGGGGCAAGGACCTACGGTTGAAGAGGAGAGGTACACAGGGACATGGTGAGCGATGGGCGAGAAAAGTGTCTCCACCACTGCCTTCTGAGTTAATGCATAGTTGAGTGAATGAATGAATGACCGAATTCAAGTAAGGACTCAAGGAGAGGCGCGAAGGAGCAGGGGGCCAAGACTACAGACCAAAGACAGGCCCCTTTCTCTCCAGCAGGTGCTGGAGCGGCGCCTGGCCTGCGAGATCCGCGCGCTGCAGAGCAGCAAGGAGCAGCTGCAAACTGAAGGTGGGACTCCCCCCGCGCGGGCTGGGGGACAGGGACAGGGAGCTCCGGCCCCGCCGTGATGCCCACCCTTCACCCTCTGCAGAGAACTTAGCCAGAGCCAAGCTGGAGCGGGTGGAGCAGAGGCTGCGCTCCTCGCCTGCGGTGGAGGGAGCCTTGGCAGTGACCGAAGCCGAAGAAGCGTAAGAGGAGAAAGGAGGTCCCGGGCAGCGGAAGGGGCAGCGAGGAAGGGAATGGGGCAATGCCCCCCCGCCCCCCCCCGCACTGCCCCTCCTAGAAGGATTGGCTCTGGGCCTTTTCAGGTCACTGGGTCTCGGTGGTTTCCTCCTGACACCCTCCGCTCTAGCTCTCTCTCCTCCTCCCTCCCCGCCTCTCTCCTCTGCCCCTTCTCTGCAGGCTGACGGCGGAGCTGGAGAAACCCGGCGGGCAAGTCCCCACCCAGGCGCAGAGCCCCGAGGAGGACGACCGGGCCCACAAAGCAGAGGTCGGGAGCCAGGGATGGAGGCGAGGCGGGCAGAGAGGGGGGCAGAGCGGGCGGGGATGTCCCCCAGAGGGAGGGTCTGTGGGGAGCAGGGCACCTCTGGGTGCTGACGGGGACGGGGGCAAAGGCAGCCAAGGGCTTGACAACCTAACTCTCCTCCGCTCCCGCAGCCCGACCCGGAGCCCCCGTGCGCCCGCCGCGAGGAGGACCCGGAACCGCGGGCGGAGCTGGCCCTGTAGGTCCCCCTGGACCAGCGGGACCCACCGATCCCCAACTTCAAGGCCCGCCGAGAAATAAAGGCAATGATTTAGAGATGCTCCTTCACCTCCAGGCCTGCGTTTGTGCTCCAGGTGTCGCGGGGGATGGTGGAGAGAGTGGGAAGGGGCCGACTGAGGGGGGGGCGACTCCGCCCCCAGGCCTGGCAGGCGCTCTCAGGAGCTCAACGCTGCAGGTTCCTGAGCAGCTCAGTGCATAAGGGGGGTGTCAAGTCCGCCCCATCTCCATCGCTGCATCTCGTACTCCTGAGCAGTCGGTTTTGCCAACACGAACAAGAGGAAAGGTGTTAAAAACCCACATGGGGTCGTGTCGGATTCCTGTGTGTCAGCGTGAAATCCTAGAGTGCCTGCATTGCATTCTGCAGGGCCTCCTGCTGACTGGCTTCTGGGGCCTCTGAGACCTGCCGCCCACCTGGGCTCCCCCTCACAGGTTAGGTTAGGTTCTAGCTTTCCATCCTTCTCCAAGTGCGTTGTTATCTTAGAGCCCTCATCTGGGGTGCTTTTCCTCGGGTCTCCTTGGGGCTTCTGCCCTCACTTACTTAGCTGGGCTGTAGGTATGCCAGCTATTCAGGAAGCTGAGGGGAGCGGATGGGGGGGGGGGGGGGCGGGCAGAGAGGGAGGGAAGAAGCCAATCCCAAAAGACACCTTGCAGCAGGCCACTCTGTAAGCATGTACTGACTAAACAAGCATTTGCTGGATGCCTCTTTGGTAGCAGCAATCAGTACTGTTGCAAGGTCCTGGGTTTTAATTGACATGGTCAGGGAAGGTCTCGCTGAGGAAGTGATAGGAAGGTAGGTACCTTCCTGCTCAGACATCACTTCCTCAGCGAGACCTTCCCTGACCATGTAAGCGGGCCCGTGGAGTGGACCCTGTGAGTCTGTGGGAAAATGTGCATGGGCAGAGGCTGTGCGGGGGACTGAGCTCAATCTGCTTGGGGAGCATCTGGAGGCCAACGGGGAGGAGGAACACAATGAGGTGAAGAGGGAGGGAGATGATATGGAAGGCTTGCTGGCGACCCAGTCAAGTTGGGCCTTGTCTGTCTAGTCTGAATAGAGTTCTGGGAAGAGGGCCTGGCTGCACAGCAAACACTCAGTCAATGTTGGCTATCACCTATGATGATTCATTATGCCCAGTCCTTCAGTGAGGAAAACTGAGCTGTGTGAGTTACTTAGAATAGGGTTTATAATCCAGTAAGTATTTAATAAATGGTTCTTATCCCAGCATGTGCACTAGTTGTGATATATTGTATTATCTAATAAAAGAGTAACATGCTAATTGACCACACCTTCGTGACATCCACCAATCAATCAGAAAGTGACTATGCAAATTAACCCAACAAAGATGGCGGGTTAATTTGCATATGCAGGCGATGAGTATTCTGCATCACCCCAGCCACTCTGGGCCTCTAGGCAGTGTGGGAAAGTGGAAAGGTGGCTCTGCCAGAGCTAAGGCAGTGCCAGCAACCAGGGGAAGGAAGGCCTGTTCTTGCATGAATCTTTCTGCATCAGGCCTCTAGTGTGTGCATATATATATATATATATATGTCATAAAAAACACACACACAAGAAAATCCTACCATTTTGGGGACACTATAGATGAACTTTGAAGGCATTATGCTAACTGAAATAAGTCAGACAAATACTGTGTGATTTCACTTATGTGTGGACTCTAAAAAACAGCAACATTTATTAAAGACATATTATTCTTTTAAAAGTGACCTTTGTAATAAAATTCTTATAGTGAGAAATAAAAAAAACAAAGAAAAAGTCATAGAAAAAGAGACTTCTGGTTACTAGAGGCAGGGGCTGAGGGTAGGAGGAACTGGAGGAAGGTAGTCAAAAGATAAAAAGCGTCCACTAATAAGATCAACAAGTGCTAGGGATGTCATGTACAACCTGATGGCTCTAACTCACATATGTCAAACACAAGGCCCGCGGGCCAAATCCAGCCCGCCAGGCCTTGCAATGTGGCCCGCACCGCGCTGTCATCACTGCACTCCGTTGTCAGTTTATGACATTGTCAGTTTATGACTGTTCAGTAAACCATTTGGCCCGCGATTTAGGCTGGATTTTAGATTTTAGCCCCTTCTCTGATTGAGTTTGACACGCCTACTCTAACTAATGCTGCTCTGTGAAATATAGCCAAGTTGAAGGGAGTAAACCCCAAGAGTTCTTATCACAAGAATTTTCCCCTTTATTCTTTCTTTTGTCTCTATATGAGGATATGCATGTCAGATTAACCTGGTATGGTAATCATTTCACAATATATGTAAATAAAACCAGAAAAAGGAAATTAATCCACAAGTAGGACAAAGTTACCCTGTTTTGTAAGCCTCTGGGAACCATTTAACAGAAAAGGCATAATCTTGCATAATAGCAGATTGCCTGAATACTCTGGAAATTTGCTGATTTAGCATTTAATTATTGCAGAGCAATTATTGGGAAAACAAGTTCTGTCAAGATAATAAAATTAACATTGCTGCAGCATTCAGATTTTTAAAGTCACTGCTGAGAAGGTAGTTATGGCGGAGATAATAGATGAAACGTGTGTGTGTGCTTTGCATGCATGCAGCATGCACATATACATACAACATATACATGCGTGCACACACAGGCACATACAGTGGAATTAAAAGGCCTTATTCTTTAAATGTATATTTAAAAGAAGGCAATTGCTGTCTCAGGAGAGGAAGAATTAACAACCAGTGAGTACCCCAAATCAAATCACAAGAGTTGGAGTTTACAAAGGACAACATGAAATTCTACTTCTCTCTCTCCACCAGGCCTCACAGATTAAGGTGTGGGAGAGCTGACTTCAATAAGAATTCTCCCTATTTGCCAGCTTCTGCCAGTTTCCCCAGGGTCCCTTCTGCAGGTTCTGGACTGAGGGGGTGCCCCAGAAGGTCTCATCCCAGTCCCCTGAAACTGTAAAAATAATTTCCCTTTATCCTTTGTGAAGAGTGCCTGATGAGACCCCTTTTACTCTGGGCACTTTGTAAGTGGGTAAGCTCATCGAGGTTAAACGTTCTCCGCTGTGGCCACTCTAATTTGATTCTCTCTAATAAGGTAAACCTGCTTGCCCAGCCTTCACACAGGATTTATTCACCTGAGGCCTCACCCTGGCCCCACTCCGGCGTTAGTCAGACCCAGTCCCAGTCCCAGTCCCAGTCCCAGTCCCATTCCCAGTCCGAGTAGGTTTCCAAGTCAGACCCAGTCCCACCCTGAGCGCACAGGTGCCTCAGTCTGAGTCAGTGTGGCTTGTGGTTCCAGGCTGCACTCCAGGGAAGGCAGTGCTCAGTCCCAAAGCACCTAATGCAGAGCTGGAAGCGGATCCAGGAGCCCGGGGCCTCGCCTGGCACCTCCAGAGGCAGTGAGAAGGCAGCGAGCCAGGGGCTCTGCAGGTACCTGTCCAGGCTGCTTGTTGTCCTGGGGGCGTGGGGATGTCTCCTTTGGTTCCCTCTTCTGAGGCCAGACTGTTAAAAGATACACTGGGGCATGTTAAACATTTGTTTATTTGAGCAAAAATCTATTTGAGTTGGACAGCATGCCATCTAGCAGATAGAAAGGCGCTCCGAGGAGCTGTTCAAAATGAGACTGTGATGGGCAGAAGGAGGTGGGAACAGGGAGTTCACCAGGCAAAAGGCCAGTGGGTCCCCTTCCTTTAGAACCATGGTCAGCAAACTGCAGCTGGCAAGCCACATGTGGCTCTTTGGCCCCTTGAGTGTGGCTCTTCCACAAAATACCATGGCCTGGGCAAGTCTATTTTGAAGAAGTGGCGTTAGAAGATATTTAAGTTTTAAAAATTCGGCTCTCCAAAGAAATTTCAATCGTGGTACTGTTGATATTTGGCTCTGTTGACTAATGAGTTTGCCAACTATTGGCCTAGGCCCATTTTGGGCCTGCTGTACTGTTTTTTAACAAAGGCTAGAGGCATTTTCCTTCTTAAAGAGCTAGGCTGGAGGTGACATTCTGAGCATGTGAAATGGAAGAGGCAAAGTCTTCTTTACATATCATCTAAATGTATGCGGGTCCAAGTGTTTCTGCAGATGTTGTGAAAAATACCGCTTTTTGGTTATTGCTTTATTTCTGCACCTGAAGTAAGTTTTTATTAACCAGGTATTTCTGAGGACCTTATGAGAAATACAGCTGGGTGTTGCTTTATTTCTGCACCTGAAATAAATTCTTGTTAACTATCAGTCTTAAAATGCTGCTTTTACTTATCAAGAGGCTCAAATTAGATGTGGTAATTCTTTCTGTAGAAGAAGCATGAGTGCTTCATATATATATATATATATATATGAAACACTCATGCTTCATATATATAATATCATATATTATATAATATCATATATATATATGTGTGTGTATATATATACACACACACATATATATGATATTATATTATATATCCATGATTTCAACTTCTTGAAATAATAATGGAAATGAAAGAGGTAGGTATGACAGAAACTGTGAGATTTCCCTTGTAGTAGGAAGGATTCTAGAATGACGCTGTGATTCGAAGGCAGGCATAATCCATCCTCTTGCGTGGGGGCAGGTCTGATGAATGTGAGGGGGTGTCACACTGTGATTAGATGATGCTGTAAGCACAGCTACTCCATGAAAGGTTAACCAGCCTCAGTGCACCTGACCTTTATAGGGATTGCGTGCTTCCTGGCCAGAGACTCGAGGCCTAAGAAGGATTCAGTACAGGGCTTTTCTCTCCCTTCATGGCTTTGAAGCTTGAGGGGACCATGTGACCAGGACTGAGGTTGCTTCTATGAGCTGACAGCCAGCAAGGAAGTTTCTCAGTTTCACCGAATTATTAAAATGTTTTGCTTCAGGCTTGTGAAACATTGATTGTAAAGGCCTGCTGGCAAATATCTCAGGCTTTGCAGCCATGTCTGTCTCTGTCACATATTTTCTTTTTCCTCCTGTCCTCCTCTTTCTTCCTTTTATATTTAAAATGTAAAAAAAAACCTTCTTAGTTTAAGGATTGAACCAAAACAGGTTGTGTCTGGTTTGCCAGCTTCTGGTGTAAATAATTACAGTAGATTAAGGCCCGGATTGTAGCGTTGGCCAATTTCTGCAGTGTAAATACACCACGGTTGATTTCAGGCTACCAATATGAAGCGTCTTAACTGTTAGAAAAGATACACAGTAGCACCCATTGTATAGCATTTCCAAGAACAAACAGTAGGAGTAAATGATCACGAGAGCATAGACAATAGTATTGTAGAACACAATGACCACAATTAAGGAGGGTTGTTTTGAGTATCTGCTGCCCTTGTTTTTAACATAATGAGTTTCTGTAGTTTAATTTAATTTAATTTTTAAATATTTTATTGAGTTTTTACAGAGAGGAAGAGAGAGGGATAGAGAGTTAGAAACATCGATGAGAAACACTGATCAGCTGCTTCCTGCACACACACACACACACACACACACACACACACACACAAACACAAACACACAAACACACACACACCCGGGATGTGCCCACAACCAATGTACATGCCCCTGACTGGAATCGAATCTGGGACCCTTCACTCCGCAGGCTGACGCTCTATCCACTGAGCCAAACCGGTTTCGGCTGTAGTTTAATTTTTACTAAAGGCCGTGTTTAATAACCAACACACATAATTCCTGAAATTCATGAGAAGGTCCTAGCCGTCTCCAGTACCACCCTGCTCCTGTCCCAGAGGCTCCTTATACCAGTGTTTCCCAACCTTCTCTCATGATGAGAATCACCTGGTGGAGTTGTTAAAACACAGATTCCTGAATCCCAACTAAGAAGTGCTAAACTAGGATTTTTGGGAACATATAGGTAAAATTGTATACTTAACTAGTGCTCTAAGACAGATGTTATATACAGAGCACTAAGTTAGGTATGCAATTTTACCTATATGTTCTCAAAAATTCTCCCTTCTGTATATAACATCTGTATATAACATCTTCTGTATATAACATCCCTTCTGTATATAACATCTGTCTTAGAGCACTAGTTAAGTATACAATTTTACCTATATGTTCCCAAAAATCCTAGTTTAGCACTTCTTAGTTGGGATTCAGGAATCTGTGTTTTAACAACTCCACCAGGTGATTCTCATCATGAGAGAAGGTTGGGAAACACTGCCTTATACTATCTTCATATTTTTGGATTCTTTCTTCTTTTTGCTCTTCTGATTGGATGTTTTGATTCTTGGACCCTCTACTCTACTGTTGAATCACTGTAAATTATTCTTTATCTCAGTTAGTGTATGCTTACTTTCTGTCTGGTTCTTTTTTTTTATGTCTTTCTCACTAAGATCTTTGAAGTTCCTTGAGTAATCTTCTAACCGTGGTTTTTGAACTTTGTATCCAAAAGTTTGCTTGCTTTCATTTCTTTCATTTGTGATATGTCTCTCCATTTTAGCTGCTTCCTTGTATTTGTTTCTATGTATTGGGTAGAGCTGCTATTATTCCTAGAATTGGTAGAGTGGCCTTATATAGTAGGTGTCCTTGTAGGGCCCAGGGCTCTGCCACCTCAGTCACCGGAGCTGGGCACTCTCAGTGTGCCCCTGTGTGTGTTGTGTGCACAGTCTTGTTGTCCTTGAGCCTTGATTGCCGTTGGCATCACTGGGAGGAATTGACCTCCAGGCCGATTGGCTGTGAGGACCAGCTGCGACTACAGTGGGAGAGCTGCTGTGCAGGAGACACCCCTATGGAGCAGGACTTGCTTCAGTGGGGCTTTGGTGCTCACTGAGTGTGTCGCTTATGGATGTGTAGAGTTGTAATCTGCTATGGTCTGAAGCTGCCCCCCAGGCTCTAGAGCTCCAGGGAGGTGCAAGGTCAGCCACTGCTTGGGGCCACCCTGCAGAAGCCATTTGTATTGGGCTTGGAGTACTCAGGTGAGGCCCAGCTGAGAAGCAAGGCAGGCTGGTGCTAGTGCTGGGTCTTTGGCCGTTTATTGATAAATTTGGGGTACCTGACCCAGCTGCAGCTTGAGAGATTTTAGGTAAGTCTGAAGCCTGAGGCAGGACATTCATATGCAAAAGCCAATGCAAACAGCTTGGGTGGGGCTGAAAATTGGATGGGTGGCGTCTCAGGGAATCACCAGGGCAGAGGCAACAGAAATGGCTGCCAGTCAGCCTTGCAACAAGGGAGTTCCCAGTGACTCCTGCAAGTACCCCCATCTGGGAGAAAGCCACCCCAAGTTCCTGCCCTGATGCCAGACAATCCAGCTCCTCACCATATATATCTGGGTCCCTCAACACCTCCTGGCGCTGGAGCTCAGAGGAAGTGAGTCAGAGTAAGTTTGTGTCTTTAAGAGGGACACCTGGGTTTCCAGCAGCCTCCTTGTCTCTCAGCCCCAATACCTGCTGGTTTTTACAGCCCGTAGTTCAGGGACTTCTCTTCTCAGCTCTGGGACCCTGGGCTGGCGATCTGGTATGGGGTTGGGACCCTTGCTTCTCACGGGTGGCCTCTGCAGAGATGATCTCCCAATTATAAAAGCAGCGTGTTGGTGTCAGACCAAGCCCTTGCTGTGCCTCAGCCCTCCTTCCAGTCTCAGCTGCTTTCTTCTCCTCTCCTGTAGGACTTCCATTCTGCCAGCTTTCAGGCGGTTCTGAGTGATCATTGTTTTGTGTTTTGTATTTTAGTTCTAATTTTGATGTGGTTGTGGGAGGAACCTGTGCCACCATCCTGGTTCCTCTTCAGGAGCACTTTTGATGATGAATCTTGCAAGACCCCATGTATCCCAGGACCTAACTCACTCAAAGCTCCGAGACAGACACAAACATGTTTGTTGTTGTTTTTAAATAAATCTTTATTGTTGAAAGTGTTACCTACATCCCCTATTTCTCCCATTGGACCCCCTCCAGCCTGCCCCCACCCACCACCCCAGGCCTTTACCACCTTATTTATTGTCTGTGTCCATGGGTTATGCATATATGCATACAAGACAGACACAGACATGTTTTGTTATTTTTGTGCTGTAAATCTCTACGTTCTTATAACGCAAACACATATGAACTAAAATAATGCTGGTATTGTTTGGTTATGCAATAAACAGTTGCAAACATCTCGGCTTCTCTCCCAACGTGGCATTTCCTTCAACGACTGCTCTTTCTTTGTTATGTGTGCAGGAATATGTTTACATGTCAAAGTCAACATTGATCCTTTTCCCTCAAGATAACTCCTTCTAGCCATAAACAATGTCTTATGGTCTCTTTATATCTTATCTTAGTCCTGGGCAGCCTCACTACAATCCTAGCCTCGGTGGAAGGTTAATTTTATTTCCATGCTGCTTCTCTGCATATCAGCTAAAGACAAGTACTCTATAGAGTCTAGGGGTACCATTATTTTATTTTATTATTTTATTATTTCATTTTAAATATATTTTATTGATTTTTTTACAGAGAGGAAGGGAGTGGAATAGAGAGCCAGAAACATCGATGAGAGAGAAACATCCATCAGCTGCCTCCTGCACGCCCCCTACTGGGGATGTGCCTGCAACCAAGGTACATGCCCTTGACCGGAATCGAACCCGGGACCCTTCAGTCCACAGGCCGATGCTCTATCCACTGAGCCACACCGGTCAAGGCAGGGGGTACCATTATTACATATCATGACTTTGTTCTGCCCACTCTGTTGGGAAGACAGGTGGCCATTAACCACTTAAGTCTGGGTCCTACAGCTTTCTATTTCCAGTTTTGGGCAGGATTTATTTATTTTTCTTGGGAAGTTTTATTGTGTTGACACCTCCTTTGTCAGAATCTTCCCATGTGATCCGTGCCTGGGCCATGTTTCTCTGGGCCTTGTTATGTCTTAGCCTTTTGGCTACTTGTTCGTGGAAAGTGTCCCACTTTTTGCTGCCACCTGCAAACCATGGCCACTGCCACCCCATGTAAGAGCAGCACAGGTATCCTCTTCTCCCCTCCCCCCAGGCTGGCATCTGATGGAAGACACAGGCTCCAGCAGGCAGCCCTGAGCTGATAGGCCCCCAAGGCTCTGACTCCTCCCAGCATTTCTGGGCAGGAATGAAGTGCCTGGCACAGGGTGTGCCCTCTGGCTTCACCAGTGGGTGTCTGAAAGCTCAGGGGACACAGCTGGAAATGAGTTCATTGCTAGTGGGGCAAATTTTGGCCAATGAGAGAGGCGATGAGAGGGAGCTGGAGACACACTACCCTCTCTCTGTCCTCTGATGCACTGGTCTGAGGTGGGGAGTTGCTACCAGAGAGGTCCCCTGTGGCTGAGGGACCTCTTTTTTATAGCTGCATTGTATTCCATTGTGTAAATGTTCCCCTTTGTGGTGTAGTCACCCAACTGATGTACTATTCGGTCTTTGGTTCCCCACATTCCCTACCTCTCCTCTCTCCCCCCTCACTCTCTTTTCCTTGTGATTGCATCTCCCCTTCAAACAGTAGCACTTACCTTTTTATTTTAAATTATTTTTTAAATTTATCTTTATTATTGAAAGTATTACAGATGTCCCACTGACCCCCTTCACCACATTCTCTCCTCCCCCCCCCCCCCCCCCCCGGTATTTACTACACTATTATCTATGTCCATATCTATGTCCATGGGTTATGTATATATGCATAGAAATTCTTTGGTTAATCTCTTCCCTGCTCTCTCCCTCCTCCCCACAAAGCTTCTTCCCTCTGAGATTCGTCAGTCTATTTCATGCTTCCATGTCTCTGGATCTATTTTGTTCATCAGTTTATTTTGTTTATTAGATTCCACATGTAAATGAGATCATGAGATACTTGTCTTTCTCTGACTGGCTTATTTCACTTAGCGTAATACTCTCCAGGTCCGTCCATGTTGCTTCAAAGGGTAAAAAACCCTTCTTTTTTACTGCTGCATAGTATTTTATGGTGTAAATGTACCACAGATTTTTTATCCAATGATCTACTGATGGGCACTTGGGCTTATTTTAGTTATTGCAAGTAACTCTGCTATAAACACAGGGGTGCATACATTCTTTTCGTTTGGTGTTTTGGGTTTCTTAAGGTATATTCCTAGAAATAGAATCACTAGGTAAATGGCAGTTCCATTTTTTTTTTTTTTTTTTTTTTTTTTTTTTGAGGAAACTCCATACTGTTCTCCACAGTGGCTGCACCAGTCTGCATTCCCACCAGCAGTGAACTAGGGTTCCCTTTCTCCACATCCTCATCAGCACTTGTCATTTGTTGATTTGTTGATGGTAGCCATTCTGGCAGATGTGAAGTGATACTTATTGTTGTTCTAATTTGCATCTCTCTGATGATCAGTGACTTTGGGCATGTTTTCCATATTTCTGTTGGCCATTTGTATGTCCTCTTTGGAAAAGTGTCTTTTTAGGTCCTTTGCCCATTTTTTATTTTAATTTAAATCTTTATTGTGGAAAGTATTATATATGTTCTCCTTTTCCCCCATTGATCCCCTTGAATCCCCCTTCCCACCTCAGGCCTTCAGTTTGCTAATTTTTAAATTGGATTGTTTGTCTTTTTTTTGTTAAGTTGTATGAATTCTTTACATATTTTGGAAATTAACCACTTATCAGATGTATCATTGCCAAATATGTTCTCCCACAGAGTGGGATCCCTTTTCATTTTGTTTGTAGTTTCTTTTGCTGTGCAGAAGCTCTTTATTTTGATGTAGTCTCATTGTTTGTTTTTTTCCTTATATTGGCAAACATACTGCTACTGGAGATGTCCTGAGATTTTGCTGTCTATGGTTTTTCCTAGTATTTTTATGGTTTCATGACTTACATTTAAGTCTTCTATTCATTTTGAGTTTATTCTTGTGCATGGTGTAAATTGGTGATCTAGTTTCACTTTTTTTGCATTTAACTGTCTAATTTTTCCAACACCATTTATTGAAGAGATTGTTTTTACTCCATTGTATGCACTTGCCTCCTTTGTCAAATATTAATTGAGCGTAATGGCTTGGGTTGATTTCTGGGGTATGTGTTCTGTTCCACTGATCTATATGCCTGTTCTTGTGCCAGTACCAGGCTGTTTTGATTACAATGTCTTTATTGTATAGTGTAAGGCATCTGGGCAAAGACAACAGAGGATCACTGGAAAATAATTGCCAAGTTTTCCTTGGGAACGTGGCACAGACCAAGAATAAGACAGTGCTTACGTGGTTACAGTTGACCCATAGCCTATTGGCATTGATGACAAGTGGGAATCCACAGGAAAGAGTAAAAATAAACATACAAGCAGATGTTAAAAGAGAACGGACTAAAAGGAAACCCATGTGTTAAGGAACACCTCTGAGGAGTCAGGTGCGAACTTTATGAAAAACAGGACAAATTCTGTAAAGGCCCAAGTTCCTGAGGAGAGTCAGCCCCTGAAACGGCCATGGCAGAGGCTGTTCTATCAGTCACACTGACACCTGCTTCTCCGTGCCCATCAGGCAGAAAACCTTCATCGCAGGCCCCCCTGACATCAGCGAAGACCACCCCGGTGAGAGCAGGCAGAGGCTGTCTAGTCAGAGCTCATTATACAGGGTTCAGCCACCATCCGTGTACTTGGCAGGGACTCAGAGCTGGCAGGGGAGAAGGAACGCTCTAGAGTGGAAGACAGAAGGCTTCCGTGTGCCTGACTCAGGCTGCCCTCCCAGGAAGCTGTGATTGGGTGGATGCTAGGCCTCCTGTGTCACGGGTGAGGGTGCATTCCGCCGCACTGGGTAAGGCTTTCTCCTGCAGGTCCCACGTTGGAAGTGAGGACAGACATCAGGGAAGCTGTCAGCTGTTGATGGAGTCCTGACCTTCTTGGGACAGCTGCTGAAAGAGGTGCTGTCTGGCTTCCTGGCCCGGCTGCTGCGTGCTGTGGGTTTGTGGGTTGGCTTCCTGCAGGTTGTGGTTGCTGCAGACTGCAGCTCAGTGTGTTTTCACTCGTGTTCTGGCTGTTGTGTGTTTGTGTCTTCAATCTCTCACCCCCAATCAAATGGCTAAGAAAGACATGGTGTCGCATTTAAGTGCTTTACAAATGAGTTGATTCTAAATAGATATTAAAGCTGGGGTGGTAATTTAGACACAATTATTATTTCTCTGGAGTGATATATCCTACATTTTTGCTAAAAATGGATTTCAGGGAAAAGTAATCTTGACATGTTTTTTATAGTTTAAAATTTTACTTTTTAGTTTAAAAATGCATCGATTAATACTATTAAAATAAGGACCCTGCCTCCAAAGTTTACTACTGGAGAAAGTTATTAAATAGAGCATTTCTTAAATGTTTTCTCATTTCTTAAAATAGTGGTTTGAAATGTTCTGTGTAGAGTTCTGGAGTTGCTTTGTAATGAACCAATGCCTGCGTCTGGGTGTATTTTGATTCTATGTATTTCTACATTTTCCTGTTTTTATTGTGCATATCTAGAAATAAATTGATTTTTACTGTATTTTCCTTCTATCCAATGACTTTATTTAACTGACAGGTTAATTATAATAGCTTATCTCTGTATTCACTTGGATGTCCTTTGTGCACCAAGTCATCTATGAATAATAGCAGTTTTATTTCTTTATTTCCTGAGCTTGCCTTCTTGCATTGCAGAGGACTTGGAGTAAAATATCAGAGAGAATTGGTGAAGGCAGTCATGCTTGTCTTATTTCGGATCTCCAGGGAAAGCTTTCAGTATTTCACAGTGACAGACGAGGTTTGCTGGGAAATCCTCTTAGATATTCTTTGTCAGATTAATGAAGTACTATTTTAGTCCACGTCTGCTACAAACGTTTTTATTAATGAAGACTGACTTTCATAGATTGTTTTTCTGCATCAATGGGAATATTTTATTTTTCCATTATTTTGTCAATGTGGTGAACTTTAAAATGGATTATTTTCGTTGTTTTGGGAGAAAATGTGCAGAAATCATGAATATATAGCTGCGTGGCTTTTGACAAATGAAATGAGAGTGCTCAAACTAGCCACTACTAGGACATCTGTAATACTCTATGACCCCTTTCAGTGTAGGGACTAGGTAACCAGTATCTTGACTTTTTAAAAAAATTTATTAAAGAAGAGGGGTGGGGCAGAGATAGAGAAACATCAATGTGAGAAAGACACATTCATTGGTTGCTTCCTATATGTGCCCTGACTGGGGCTGGGGATCAAACCTGCAACCCAGCCCTAGCTTATTTGGCTTAGTAGATAGAGCGTTGGCCTGTAGACTGAAGGGCCCCAGGTTTAATTCTGGTCAGGGCACATACCTGGGATGCAGGCTTGATCCCCAATAGGGGGTGTGCAGGAAGCAGCTGATCAATGATTCTCTCTCATCATTTGTCTCTCTATCCCTCTCCTTACCTCTCTGAAGTCAATAAAAATATATGAAAACAAACAAACAAAACACCTGCAACCCAGGTCCATGCCCTTAACCGGAATTGAATCCGCAACCCTTTGGTATGCAGGTTGATTCGCTAACACTGAAACACACTGGCCAAGGCAGTATCTTGACTTTTAATGCCATAGATAATTTTTTACTTATTTTGGGAGGAAGACGGGGGGGGGGGGGGGGGGGGGGGGGGGGCGCGGGCGGGGCGGGCGGGCGGGCGGGCGGGCGCTCGCTCGCTCGTCTGGCTTCCTTCCTTTAGAATTATGTTCACATGATTAATCTTTATTATAAGCAGTTGTAGTTTGTTTATTCTTATTGGTTGGGTAGTATCCCATTGAATGAATATGTCCATTGTAATGTTTATGGACATTTGGTTTGCATCCTTTTTTTTTCTGTTATGATCAGTGCATATATTAACATTCATCGACAGGTGCCTTTGATTGTATCCATTCACTTTTTTTTAATTTTTAATATATATTTTATTGATTTTATACAGAGAGGAAGGGAGAGAGATGGAGAGTTAGAAACATCGATGAGAGAGAGTCATCTATCAGCTGCCTCTTGCACACCACCTACTGGGGATATGCCCACAACCAAGGTACATGCCTTGGACCGGAATTGAACCCGGGACCCTTCAGTCCCCAAGCCGATGCTCTATCCATTGAGCCAAACCGGTCCCGGCTGTATCCATTCACTTTGAACACACACACATACACACACACGCTCCCACACGCTCACGCTCACACATCTATCCAAGAGTGGAGTTTCTGGATCAGAGGTTATGCATATGTTAAGCTTTAGTATATATATTGTCTAACAGTTTCCCAAAGTGATTGCACCAATTTTTACTACAACTAAGAACATATGAGAGAGTTCATAGTAGATTCTCATGAAAGAATAGGTGTTATTGTTAGAAAACATCTTTCCCTTTTATGGTGGTGATAAAGGGCAGTAAAAAGTAGTGGTGCTGGCCTTAGGCTAAAGGGAGTGGGTTATAAGGTGTCTAGTTCCTTCCATGGTGTCGAATACATTACCTTGTAACAAGTAGCCATCCAGTGAGCTCTTACTGAACTGAAAGGTGTTAATAAAGACCTCCACAATATCTGTCTGGTGGGTGAGCAGGCACATAGGTGATACATTGGTGGGCTGGGGCAGCTGTCAGCACCACTGCAGATAAGAGCGGTGGGAGAATAAGGGAGGAGAATGTATAAACAGATATGGAAGGACCTTAGAGTCATGTTTTTCACTTGGATTTTTTTTCCTCAGGGTTGCTTGTGGTGAATAGTCAATGTTAGTTATTCCATCTATTATCCTTGTCATAGAACACTGTTTAAAAACTGGAATTGTTTGGGAACAATCTAGAAGGATAAAAGAGAGTCCAGTATCCAGAAATCCAGCGCCTCCATCCATCACTATCCTGTCCCAATCAGGGCATTTCTATTCATTCCAACAGATTGCCATAGAAGATTTTATTTGAAGATATTGTTTTGCTAAAATAGAAAGAGAAGTATGGTAATATTTTTCTTGATAAAGACTAAGTTCTCTGTTTTCTATCTCAACCAGCTGTTTAACCATTGTAGTGTTTTGTTTCAACCGATGATGATAATGTAGGCGCATGTTTTTATTTTTGCAAGACATTGTTTTTTAATTTTCATTTAGTTTTGTTTTTAATCACAGCAATCCGTGGCTTATATTTTGTCAGAGGATGTCTCTTCTATCAGTCTTTCATAGGCATACTCTTTCTGTGATATTTTTACTATTTCTAATATCAGCCATTTTTTTTGCAATCAAAAGAACTGGAAGCAGATTTTTACATCTGTGGGATTTTAGCAAGGCAATTACATCTTGATATGAGTGACCAGACATGAATAAGCCAATTTTTTAGATTCCCCATTATCTAGAAAGGAAGTTGAGTCATAATTCTTGATGATGCTATAAATATTGGTAACTCTGAAAAGCATTATGTATTTAATCATTTAATTAGAAGAAAAGGCAAAATTTCTCTGGGAAGCATCCATGTTAGATAAGAACAAACATTGCATAAAAATATTTTGTCTCTCTATAGTCATGTTAGAATTTTCATAGAATCTAGTCAGTTTTGAGAATTTAATACTTCTTTAGTTTTTTGTTGTTTTTTTCTGTACCAAGAACAATAATTAGTTTACTATAAATGTTTTAACAATATGTGCCATTTAGAATATGGGACCTAAATTCCCTTTTGGCATATTCGCAGCCTACAAATGTACATGAATTTGCAGATCAAGAGTTATATCTCTGATTATTCAGAGAGAACTGGCAGTTCCACTTTTAGGGAAATAAATTAATGTTTTTCTCCACATGTCATTAAAAAAATGGACTTCCAAATACATTACTTAGGAAATGTATGTATATACAGGATGGGGCAAAAGTAGGTTTACAGTTGTGAGTATGCAGAACGTAGTTTATTCTTCTATTATTCTTAATTATTACTTCCCATATGAATGAACAATTATAACCCTACATTTGCCCCACCCTGCATGTAAACCTTGCATATTGTATATGTACATGTATGAATCCCTTGTTATGAACTCCTATGTGAGCCAGGAGATGCCACAGCTGAGTGTTGAGGCTGGAAGTTGGCAGCCTCTTTAAAGGTTCAATCATTCCCTCCATTCTCAGGTTGAGGAGTTAATGGTACTTACTTAAGGTGCCAGGATACTCTCCTCATTATTTGCATGAGGGAAAGAATTGGCTCTGGTTTTTGGATAAGTTCTCTTCTGTGCTTTTCATTCAAGGCTGGCTTCTGCCAGGGACCAGCATTAGACAAAGTTGTCTTCTGAGGATCCCCACTGCCCTTGGTTTCAGAGTGGTGGTCTCTGTGACAAGGTCACCACGTTGTGGTCTTTGAGCTCCTGCGGGCCTCACAAGCTTCAGGTGTGGGTAGAGTCTCAGCAGATTGTTAGGCCATAAAACAGGCTCCGTTTATTATTAGAGACAGGGTTTCCACCTCTCCATGCTTTGTGACATGAGGGTGACCTTCACCAAAATGAGACAGCTAAGACTAAAGGCAAAATATAGTTGTGGATAAATATAGCCAGGGTATAATATTAAACCCACAAACAGCCAAAACCGGTTCAGGCCTGCAGACTGAAAGGTCCCAGGTTTGATTTCGTTCAAGGGCATGTACCTTGGTTGCGGGCACATCCCCAGTAGGGAGTGTGCAAGAGACAGCTGATCAATGATTCTCTCTCAATGGTGTTTCTAACACTCTATCCCTCTCTCTTCCTCTCTGTAAAAAATCAATAAAAAATATTTAAAAAAACAAACAAAAAACACAAACTGATAAAATCTTAAGCCTTAGAGTGGTGAACATGGTTCATGAAGGTGTGATAGCATCCTATATAATAAAAGCCTAATATACAAATTGTCCCCTTGACTGGGAGTTTGGGAATTTGACCAGGGAGCGGGTCTGGCCAGCCAATTGTCCATGGCCCCTCCCTCTGGCCAGCTTCAACCTAGCCAGCAGCAGTGGTGGCAAGTGGCTGGGAAAAAGGAGTACCTGGCCAGCAACTGACAGCCACTAGGGACCCTACCAGTGCACGGATTTTCTGCACTGGGGCTCTAGTTTCTAATAATTGGCCATGAGAATAATTGATCAGAAAAATCCTCTCTAAGCATTTAAAAAACCAAATACAGACATGGGTTATCACCATCAAATAATATTTTTCTTTCCTAGAAAAGTCTTTAAGTCACATTAATCATTGTCATTAACATAAATTTTCAGCCCTTAGTCTGTGATGATCAGAATGTTTGTGTCCCCCAAATCCATTTATTGAAATGTAACTCCCAAGGTGTTGGTATTAGGAGGTGGGGGCCTTACAGTGGTGATTAGATCATGGGGACAGAGCCTTCGTGAATAGGATTATTGCCCTTATAAAAGAGACCCCAGCGAGCTCACTATCCGCTCCCACCATGTGAAGGCAGGGGTGAAAGGTCAGCAGTTTGCCACTTGAAAGAAGCTTCTCCAAGACCCTGACCATGCTGACACCCTCCAGCCTCCAGAACTGTGAGAGACACATTTCTGTTGTTTACGCCCCCCAGTCTGTGGTATTTTGTTAAAGCAGCCTGAAGAGACTAAGGCAGCGTGCATGACTGTAAAATTTATTTTTCCCCCCTACTTTATGCTTCTCGTTATAGCATCTTTCCAGGCCCAACACAGGACACACTTTCTCGCCATCTAGATCCTGCTTCTTCTCTCTATGGGGTAGGGCAGAAGGAAAGGTGCTATGGGCATTCAAATGGTGCAGCTGAGGATTATGGAATCCCTTAAGCAGCCACTTGATGCAAAAGTTTTAAGTATTTTTTCACGCTAGCTGGTTTGGCTCGGTGGATAGGATGTTGGCCTGTGGACTGAAGGGCCTTGGGTTTGATTCTTCCTTTCCTGTAGGCATCTTAAAGTTGGGCGTTGTTCTTTTGTCCAATCTGACAGTTCCTGTCTTCAAAAGCATGGTTAGACTATTTACATTTCATGTGATTCTTTTTGGTTGGGTTTAAATTCACCACCTTACTCTGTTTTGTGTGTGTGTGTGTGTGTGTTTTATTAGTCTCCTCTGGTATTTGCTTATTTTTTTCTCTTTGATAAATTCTTTGTATTGTATAATGCATTTTTTAATTCCATGTAATCTCCATTGCCAGTTTATTAGCTACAATGATTTGTAATTTTATGACTTGCTTAGGGTAAGCAGTACAAATCTTTAGGTTATCTCAGTCTATTCAAGTGCTATACTTTTTTGGTATATAGTATAGACATATTCTAGCTATTCCATTTTAGAGATAAAGAAAGCTGAAACTCAGAGAAGCAATGTGACTTGGCTATGCCCAGAAACCTTGGTTATGGGACTAGGACTTCTAGTTCATGGATTTCAGACTGCATTGTCCACAGAGTGATGTTAGGATGAGTGTCAGTGTACTTTCTTTGGAGAATGCCAAGTCACCACAATTAGGAATTATAAGCACTGGTGGGGGAAAAGTTGGGATTATTTTTTTCTTATTTAGGAAAATGTAAGTTTAAACACCTAATAGAAAAGCCCTAAAGTTCCCCTACAGACCATTGGGCAGGCATCACACATGGGCATCAGGTGAATGACAAGAGGTAAAGCTGTGAGCCAGCATTTCAGCTGAGACCCTGGGGTGGGATTAGAATTCCTTGGGCTTTTCACATTAGTCCTCCAGAGAGCAGCTCACATCCCATCAATCACACTTGTGACTGGTAGGGCTGTGTGAAGTTGTACTTACTCATCTTATTCCATGTGCTCAAAGTTAAGAATATCTCAGACTGTCAGCATGATAGGGGCCTCTACCCAGGCCTAGTTATGTACAAATTGAATGCAAGATGCATGTTCACTTCTTGATTTGTAGCATTAGAATTGCAGGTTGATCTATTCTTACATCCATTTGGACAGGTTGGGTTTTATGATCCTTGGATCATGATAGGAATAAAGAAAATAGTCTATTAATAATGTGAATAAATATGTCAGGATTACTTTTTAACACAAGTATAACTTAAATAGGAACCAATATACATTAAAATGAAATTCTCTTCAATATATTTTCCCTAGTATAATTGCATTTATGTCCAGCTTTCCTCCAAGTATTATATATTTATACAAGATTAAAATTAAATGCCCTCTGGGTATTTACACACCATTATTTTGTCATACTCATTCATGAGCTCTCAAAAGCAGACTCTTAATCTCTGAACCTAGGAGACAGGTCATAAATATAGTCAGTTGTTATAACTGGTCTGATTTATTTGAAAATAAAGAGTAGAATTCTTAGGGTGAAACAAAGTTTGTCAGACCAGGAATGTGTGTGTGTTGTGTGTGTGTATGATGCCAGAATGCCTGGATTTCTTTTCTTTTTAAAAATATATTTTATTGATTTTTTTTTTTTTACAGAAAGGAAGGGAGGGATAGAAAGTTAGAAACACCGATCAGCTGCTCCTGCACACTCCCTACTAGGCATGTGCCTGCAACCAACGTACATGCCCTTGACCAGAATCGAGTCTAGGACCCTTCAGTCTGCAGGCTGATGCTCTATCCACTGAGCAAAACCAGTTAGGGCCTGGATTTCTTCCTTATAGTCATAGGAGTATTATATAGAAATAGCTTCAAAATATAACTTTTTGACTAGTATTTTTATAACCAGAAGAATTGTCAGACTCAGCTGTTATGGCAGTTGACAGTTTCTCATCAGCTTCCCCTGGATGTTTACAAAGCAGTAACCATTGCTCAGTGGTTTCCACAGTAAAGGCACAGGAGCGGCTCTGTGCATGTGCAGGGAAATGACCATCACCAGCGTAGGCCTCTGAGGACCATGGCAAGAAGGCTTCCTGGGCTGGGTACGTGATAAGGGAGAATTGAGAGGGAAGCAGTGAGAAAGAGGCCACACAGCCTGGTCCAGTCAGTCTTTCTCTGCAGCTGTGCAGCTCTTAGACCATTTGAGTTCCTCACAGCCTTTTCCATGTGGATTAATAAACAAGAAAGATATCCAGCATTCTGTAATAAAATTGTCTTTTGGAATAGATGTTTAGCTGGCAGTTTCACTCCCTCATTTCTTTAAAAGAGATATATTGTTAGTGCTCTTTGCAGGAAACTGTGATGAGTCCCGTCCTGGGGATGGCTTTGCCTTCATTTCCTAAAATGTGTTTTAGACAGGCTGATCATTTGGGTGAGTGATAACACAAAACTCTATAAAATGAAATTGAAATGTTTGCTCAGGAAAAAACAAGAGTGCAGGGTAAAATTTTATAAAGAATTAATGGTAAAATGTTGGGTTTGATTAATGAGGTATTTAGCCATTCCTTTTATTCAATACTAGAGGCCTGTTGCACAAATTTGTGCATGGGTGGAGTCTGGCCAGCCCTGCTCTCTGTTGGGGTGGGGGCCAATTGAGGGCAGGCCAGTCAGGGGGAGGGGCCTCTGGTAGTTGGCTGGCCAGCCCCGCCCTCTGGTTGAACTCTAGGCCGAGGGGACAATTTGCATGATAGCCTTTTATTATATAGGATTTCTAAATACTCTCCTGGCACTGTGAATTTCAGGCTTTATATTATGCTTAGTTACAAGTTGTTAATAAAAACAAAACAAACATGACCACTGCCCTAGGAACTCAATCTGGAATTCAATCAATAAAGAAAGTGAACAAATGAAAATTTTAATTTTATATTAAAATACATATATTTGATAAATGCTATGATAGAGAACAATTTAGTTGGGCTATTTTTCAGAAAATCTTATGGGAAACCCCTCAATAAATTAGTATTTTTATTTATTTATCCTCACCAGAGAATATTTTCCCATTGACTTTTAGAGAAACTGGAAGAGAGAGGGAAAAAATACTTACGTGAGAGAAACACATTAATTGGTTGCCTCTTGCATGCACCCTGACTCAGGGCCTGGGCCAGGGAGAAGTCTGCAACTGAGATATATGCCCTTGATCCAAATCAATACCGGATCCTTCGGTCTGAAGGCTGATGCTCTGACCCAAAATGGCTAGGGCCAAGGAATTAGTATTTATATCACACTCGGTGAAATGACTCATCTGTCAAGTGAAAAATTGGCAGTGTCTTCCTAGGAAAAGGGAATAATGTAAGCAAAAGTCTGGAGCTGGCTGAAGCGTTAGCATAACTAAAAATGGACCAGCGTGCTGAGAGGCAGAACTGAAGCCAGGGAATGTAGTTTGAATTATATAGGGTCTTAGAAATCATAGCAAACTGTTTGAAAATGGGACAATATGGTAATTCTGTTTCTTCTTTGCTAATTGGTATTACATCTGCTATTCAATACAAATTATTGAATGAATATACATTATTGAATAAAATATTAACTTTTATTCTATATAAATTAATAGATATCTACTTGAATGATTTAAACAATCTCAGGCCATTCAATGGAAAAGAGCTGACATTGTAATAGGGCTGACATGCTGAAGGAAATAACATTGACTTTGAAATGATATAGACTAAGGTTAAGTAATAGAAACAGATTTCAACTCATTTTATTTTTTAATTTCCTACTTTAAAAATATGTTTTTAAAATTGATTCTCATAGAGAGGAAGGCAGAGGGAGAGAGAGAGAGAAACATCAATGATGAGAGAGAATCATTATTTAGCTGCCTCCTACATGCCCCCAGTGGGGATTAAGCCTGAAACCTGGGCATGCGCCCTGACCAGGAATTTAACCGAGACATCCTGGTTTGAAGCACATGGCATTAGAAAATAATTTGGAAAAAATTTTTAAGGATAAAAAAGAGTAAGTAAATGAAAAGTTATTTTAAAAAGGAAACTATGTAGAGCACATGTGTCAAACACAAGGCCCGCGGGCCAAATCCAGCCCGCCAGGCCTTGCAATGTGGCCCGCACCGCGCTGTCATCACTGCACTCCGCTGTCAGTTTATGACATTGTCAGTTTATGATTGTTCAGTAAACCATTCGGCCCGCGATTTAGGCTGGATTTTAGATTTTGGCCCCTTCTCTGATTGAGTTCGACACCCCTAATGTAGAGAAAAGAATAGGACAGGAGAATTTTGAGGGGAAAATATTAAACAACACATTTTTAGGGACCTAATATAGGCTCTGACAAGACTGCAGATATAGTAGATGTGATATGATTATGAAGAAAACATATTGCTCCCATAACCCCCTGTACCCCCCCCCCCCCGCCCATAATGATAGAAGCGTGGACTGAGGGGAACAGTGAGAGCAAATGGACCTCACAGAAGGGAATGGTCACTTTACAATGACATAGGCTACATGCTGAGCTGGTAGATCAGTGTAGTATATTGTAATATAGTTTGAATAGGCAGGAAGTGAAAAAAAATTTTTTTTCTAGGACAGAAAATATCAAGAAAGTGACAAAATATATTGGGTGAAAAATAAAATATATTACGGTGAAAAATAAGATAAGTGCAGAGTTCAAGGCAGAATAGAAGTAAAAAAAATCGCTGTACAGTTCTCTCCTCTTGAAGGTCAACATGACCCTATGGTCTCCCAGTCTGAAACCTAGTATCATTTTCACCTCAGGCATGCTAACTTGCGTCAGTTGTTAAGAAGACTAAAATAGCTGAGATAAATACACACTTTCTAATTGAATTCAGTAAGATCTCCCAAGTTTTCCTTTTGGGTATTTTACTTCAGCATGGTAAAATATCTGTGACTTGAGAGCGGGATCCACGTAGAGTTTATATCTGCATTTATTCAAGTCCAATCACAGACCACTAAACACAACAGGATAGTAGTGTGTGTTGAGGAGTTCTGGGTCAAGACAGGGGAAGAGGATTACCTGGAGATGGTTGCATTAGTGGGTCCCTCTTGATGGGAGGAGGAGGGAAGCATTGAGGGCAACTGGAAACCAGAACACAGAAGTCCGGGTTGTTTGCACTTGGTGGTGTCGTCACGAGCAGTCATTGAGAGGTTTCCTGAGCAGTAGCATGGTCGTGAGCAAAACCACTCCTTGAAAAAGTTAATTGAGTAGGAGACAGTAGGAGGAAAGATGATATCGGAATTAAATATAATATTTTAGGAGGAGGCAACAGGGGCCTCTCCCGAAGCAGTAAGAATAGGAGAAAGAGATGATAATATTGAGACCTAAAGAACAAGCGAATAGAAGTTCAATTCTAATTCCTTGTTTGAGCAGCTCTCGCGTGTGAAAACCGAGTGAGATTTCATTATTTTCATTGCTGACATCAGGAAGGAACAGTGAGTTACTTTCTTTGGGTGGAACATGCACTGAGTGGTATAGTAAGTTGGTGTAACACCATTGGCCTGGCCTGGCCTTTCACGGTGCCTGCTGTCTGCCTGTGCTTGGGCAGAAGGAAGCGCTCAGGTCTAGTCAGGCTGCTGGGCTCACAGTCACACCTTCCCCCTTGTGTGACTGAGCGTTACTCGGTGACCCACCCTAACCTCACTGACACAAGTGCAGGTGAGGTTGGCAGTAGGATGTGTGTGGTCTGGCCACTGTGGGGATTAGGGGTTTCCAGGAAGCACTGAGCACAGCCCCTGACCCGGAGTAAGTGCCCAGGCTCACTGACTGACAGGCAGACTGTCATCAAGGTTCCAAAATCCCGGCCACCGCAGTCAGTGAACAGACCAAGGGGCCTATTGTCCCATGTGGTGCGGTCTGCCTGAGAATATCATGCTCTTAAATACCGGCCTTGCTATTATTATTTTTACGATGGGCCTATTAGTAAGCTTATTTTCTTAAGAACAAAATTGCTATGCAGTGCCCATTTTCAGGGAACCAAATAAAAGACTCCCTTTCAAACTTTCTTTTGAATAAGAGGGAAATCTCCACACAATGGAACTATAAACTGAAGTGAAAGAACACACTTCGAAATCTACAATAGATGGCAGGCTGTGTTCTTCGTCTTCTCGAAGGTGTGAAATCGAAGCTAATTGCTCTGTGCTCCATTTTAAAGAGCAAAGAGCTCATAAATAATAAGCTCCAGTAGCAGTTTGCAAAAGCTCTAAAACCTCTCATTGCCAAAGGTGTAATTCTTCTGAGTGCTGGTTATTCCCATGCATGTTAAAGTGCCGTACAGAGGCTAAGGGGGTGAAAACCATCTCTCCGCACCCTTTGCCTAGAAGAGCTGTTTATGTCGATGAGAAGCCTACTCCCTCTGGTTGCCTATGACACATACATGCATCCTCTATCGAGATATAATGCTTCTTAAAGATATAATGTTGGGGCCTCCAATAAAATGTAAATAATGCAAGTACTACTTCCTGAGTAACGATAAGTACATTTTCTTTTTCTTTTTTTTTAAAAAAAAATATATATTTTATTGATTTTTCTACAGAGAGGAAGGGAGAGGGACAGAAAGCCAGAAACATGATGAGAGAAACATAGACCAGCCGCCTCCCGCACCCCCCCACCCTCCACCGGGGTCGCACCCACAACCAATGCACATGCCCTTGACCAGAATCGAACCCAGGACCCCCCAGTCCACAGACCGATGCTCTATCCACTGAGCCAAACCAGTTTTGGTGATAAGTAGATTTTCTTTAAAGTGGAAGTCAATGCTCCTCTGAGCCCGCAGAAGCTCCATTCCCTTCAGCTCAAAATCACTCAGATGCCAAAGTGGCACATATCTGGGGGGCCTGGGCTGACCCCCTTCAACAGGAAAACATAGCACATGCACCACCATATGCTCTTGTAGGGAAGGAAGGAGAGTTTTCATTCTATGCTTCTAGGTTCTTAGCTGAGACTTTCCCCCACCTTCTTAAGAAAAGACAGATTAACAGGAGAAAAATAAAGAGAAGTTGAATAACTTGTATTAACATGTGTACCTCCTGCATACATGGCACATACCCAAGAAAACTGAGTAACTCCCCCTCAGAGCCCAAGTCACCACTTTAAATAACATCGCTATTTAAAGAGGAAAGAAGGCATTGGGGGAAAGGGAGGCCAATTACAAGTATTACCAAGAAAAGCACAGCAGCCCTAGCCGGTTTGGCTCAGTGGATAGAGCGATGGCCTGCAGGCTAAAAGGTCTCAGGTTCAGTTCCAGTCAAGGGCATGTACCTTGGTTGCAGGCACATCCCCAGTGGGGAGTGTGCAGGAGGCAGCTCATCGATGTTTCTCGTCGATGTTTCTAACTCTCTCTTCCTCTCTGTAAAAAATCAATAAAATATATATATTTTTAAAAAGATCACAGCAAACATGGGTGATTATTATGCAGATTTAAGTCCTTGACTTCTCCATTGATAAAAAGATTTAGGCACCTCCTCTTCCTGGTACAGAGGCAGATACCCTTGCAATGGGGACATTTTCATTATATATAGATGTGCCTCTTCAAAAGGGTGCCTTCTACTCAGTTTTCAGAACGTTCCCCATGTCCGCTATTTCTTAAAAATGACCATCTCAAAATAACCAATAGGCCAAGGCAGCATATTTTGGGGTGGCATGTTATGCTCCCCTTTACCCCTAAGAGGCAGTGGGGCCAGTGGACAGAGTGCCAGTCCAGAAATCAGGTGGCTCCTTCTTTTGACTCAGCCCTGGTTCACTGTGTGACCTTGTTGGGGAAATGTAAGCAAAGCAAAGTCTCCTGCCAACCCAGAAAACCTCTGCACACAAAGCAGCAGAGAGACGAGACAGTTTTATTATTGAATAAGCATCAAACTAGAATGTGATGTGCATCTCAGGCCACTCACTAAAGAAGAGACAAAGGAATCTCAGCCTTTTGCATAGCCAACCACATACAGCCCACTGATGGGCAATGACTAGTCCTCAAACAGCGGACTTGGCAGCACCATTTGTTACACACACGCCACCCTAAGTTCATTTGGTCATTAGGGTGGCCTTCTGCGATAGCTAATTGGCTTTATCCAAAGGAAAATTAAATGACAGGAGGTAGTTTTGGAGCAAGGTACCTGCCACGTCAGGCTGCTGTCCTTCAGAAACTGGATGACAGGAGCACACTCTTCTTGAGGGTTACATTTTAAAGTGATGGGTTCTAGGTCCCTGAGGCAGAAATTCCTGTCTGTTATTGAAAGATGAGAGAGAGGGCCGAAAACCAGGACACAGGCTTTATTAGAGGACAAGGACCCCTGCTGGGCTGCCTCCCAAAGAAAGAAAGAGCCCATGTGCTGCAGGGGTGAAGGTGCCTTTTGAGGGGAGGAAAGAGATGGGATGGGGCTTAGGGTACTCGGCACATGCTGATTGGTGGTTTCATATAAGGCACATGATTAGGGACTTAGTAATCGGGGGCTTAGGGTATTTGGCAGGTGCTGATTGGTGGTTCAATGTACTGTCCATATAAGGTGCCTGGTTAGGTGCTCAGAAATGTTTGGGCTGTGAAGTTTACGTCTTTCTCCGTCCATCAGTTGGAGAAAGGGAGGATCTGTCATTTATTAGTAAAATATATATAACATAAAATTTACCATTTTATCATAAGTGTACCATTCAGTAATATTAAGTACATTTGCAATGTTATGTAACCATCACCTCTATCTATATTCCAAACTTTCTCATTGTCCCAAATAGAAACTCTATCCTATAACCAATTATGTTCCATTGTCTCCTGAAAAAACAACAACAAGCAAACACCTCTTATCCTATATAATAAAAGGCTAATATACAAATTGTCCCCACAGGCAGGAGTTCGAACTACTGGAAGTTAGATGGTGTGTTGACCACCAGGGGGCGGTGGTGGAAGGCAGGTGGGAGAAGGGAGGCCCGGCTGGCAGCAGGCAGCCACTAAATACCTACCCATTCATGAATTTCGTGCACTGGGCCTCTAGTTTTAAATAATCCTAAAACTTCTCATTGTGCCCTCCTCCCCTCCCCACACCTGTTTTCAATAAAACCTTTGGCAAGCATCTACGCATATTTTTCTATAACTTAATGTGTTTGTTTAGTTTTCCTTCTATTTACTTTTGCATTTTCCTCTAAAGACAAGGGGTACTATTACTTACATATATGATGGTAATAAAACGGATCTTTTAAATAAATTTAAGTAAAAATGAGTTTATTTTTTAAAACATTTAAAATAAAATGAGTCAAGGCCCTGGCTGGGTAGGCTCATTTGGTTGGTGCGTTGTCTGATGTGCTAAGGTTGCAGGTCTGCTCTCCCATCAGGGCACCTACAAGAAGTAATCAGTGAGTGCATAAATAAGTGGAACAACAAATCGATATTTCTCTCTCTTTCCCTTCCCCCTTCCCCTCTTTCCCTCCCTTCCTCTCCTTCTTCCTCTCTCTATATAAAAAAAATCAATAAATAAAATGAGTGACTGTTGTGACCAATGTGGGGCTTGTGTTCAAGTCAGCAGTTCCATCGTTCAAGGATAGCAAACAGGAACCACACAGCCTTAAGCTGTCACAGTTGTGAGGATGAGTAAATGGGGAGTCTGAAAACAGAGGCAGAATGAACCTTGTCGTGGTGATATGTGATTTTTGGACTGGAACACGTGGTGTTCCCTGACTTCTTTGTCCGACAGAGTCGAAGAATGAATCCACAGACTGAGATGGTATAGCAAAGGTGGAGATTTATTGAAGAACAAGTACAGATTCCCATGGGGTGAAGATGAAAGGATCTCACAGCACAGACTCCCACTTGGGGAGGAGGGCAGAGTCCCACTGACATCCTGTTTCCAGGTTTTATAAGAGCTGCAAGTCCCTGATCTCTGCAAGTCCTGATCTCTCTTCTGATTGGTCAATATCTCCTTTTAAATTGGTTACTATAGTAACTCCTGAGGCCCTTCTCCCTCATTGTCTTCTATCTCATAGTCCTCCTATTCCTTCCGGGGGCTTTCTATCTCCTTTATTTTGTAAATAAAGACCTTTTTGCTCTCCCAGTTCCCTTATCTTATGTAAATATAACTGTTGGCTCCCTTGTATTATGGAAATGTACCTGCTCCCAGCTCTCACATCTTTTGGAAATGTAACTTCTCCCAGTCTGTGGCCCCGTGTTTTTTCAATGAACCCCCAATCTAAAAATTCCCGAAATCTGCCTATATTCCCCTAAAATTCCTATTTCAGTGGTATGACTGTGAATAATTGATGGATGCTAAAAGACTAGGGTCTGTATATAGAAGATTTGACAGGTGTTCCTGTGAAAAAGATCTGGATGCCATTGTGTAAACATGTTTATTAATCCTTTAAAGCCGTATTTATGCCTTTTAAAGCTCACTGATGCAACTCTAGTGTTCAGAACAAGGAGATCATGGTTGTGCAGATTTAGCACTGCTCAAGGCATTCTATAAAACCCTGATAAACTCAGGCGGAGATGGATATTATAAAATGAAGCACGTCCAATAAAGATTTTGAAATGCATGCCATGAGTGCTAAGTCTGAAGAACCTAGGAATATTTATTCCGATGAACAGAGATTTGATTCTAAAATCCTCTTTGCATATCTGAACAGGTGTTACATGAAAAGAGGAACCAGTGAGACAAACAAGGACTTGCTAGCAAATACTGTTGTCCAATAGTAGAGCCAGCAGCCATGTTGGGTAGTGAGAGCTCTCTCAGCAGAGGTAATCAAACAGGTGAAGCCTCTGCTGATGATTGTGCAGCCGCAGATGTGTGCGGTGGTTGGGTTGAGTTGTGGTATGTTGGGAGCCATGAGAAAGGGAATTAATTTGTAAAAGATACCTGTTATGTTTCAGGCTATTTGCTAGTATTCTGCATCACCTGTTTCAGTGTTGGAAGAACTTTAAAAAATTATTTTCTGGTAAAGTTGCTTGATTCCTAACAACAACAACAACAACAACAACAACAACAACAACATCATCTTTACATAGAATTGATGCTTCCAAGACCAGGAAGAAAACTGCCAGCACAGACCCCTTTGAAAAATGCGATGGTAGAAGTTTGTGTAGAGGATGATGGGCCCAGATTATGTCTTAAGGGAATTACAGGCTTTGGGGGATTTTCCCTTTATATTTTCATGCCTTTCAAAAGCTGACTCTGGATCTCCAGGGATTCTGGTGAGAGGGGCCCAGTCTTCGCAGCTTCCCTCCTAGAACAGTGAACATCTGGGATTTGCTAAGTGTGACTCCAACCAGCAGATGGCAGCATGTGCCTACAGATGTACGGGCCAGCCCATGTGTGGCCTCACAACACCATGGCACATGTGTAAACACCACTAGGGGGCTCTAAGCTCCCGCCGCTGGCTACAGAGTGGGCTGGTTCAGAGGATCACTTCCTAGGAAACAGTCATCCCGTTTCTCCACCCTATAACTACTCCCCCCACAACACACACCTACACCTACACCTATTCACAAAGTGAGTCCCGTGGCTATTAGACACACGTTGCAATCTGAACCTCCAAATCTCAAGGTTCAAAGGTCGCTGTCTTCTCTCTTTATCTACTTCTTTTACCCTTTGGCGATCACAGGAAGTGCTCTTTATTAAATGCAAGTTTCAGTGGCAGGACTTATAGACTCCAAGGTCAACCAGGGTACCAGATGGACAGGTTGTATTCAGCAGGAAAGGACAGCAAATCAAGAACAGGGACAGATGTTGGGCTGCTGTGAGCCTTGTGCGAGAATAGGGGAACTATCTGTCCAATGAGCTTTTAGACGCGTATGTGGTTTAATTTTGTGGAAGGAGTAACTCTGTCCCCCTTTCTACTTTAGGCAACTGCTGCTCAGTGCTACTACTTGGTTACTTCTCCCTTGTCATAAACTGCCCTCCGACAGAAAGGAGACTCAATCCCAAATTTATCTGATTCCAAATACTCTGCTATTCCTACAGCCTTTCTCTGCTGCTTCCCCTACAACATGGGAACATTCAAATCTCTGAAGAAATATTCAATTCTCTGAAAGGAATTTAGTGTCACGTGCAACTGTTTTCCCCTTTTCCAAATGGAATACAGTGGAATCAAACAAAGGCTCTCTGCCAAGTGCTAAACAGAAACCCGTCCACCAAAGGCGAGCTCTCCTCAAGCGGAATGTGATGCGGGAATTTGCAGGAGCATTGCCTAATACCCCCTTCTCTGTAATCACAAGAGCACCTAAAATGTCCAGCTACCATATACACTTTATTTTTAAAATATTTTATTGATTTTTTTTTTTTTTTTTTTTTTTTACAGAGAGGAAGGGAGAGGGATAGAGAGCCAGAAACATTGATGAGAAACATCAACCAGCCGCCTCCTGCACACCCCCCACCGGGGATGTGCCCACAACCAAGGTACATGCCCTTGACCAGAATTGAACCTGGGACCCTTCAATCCGCAGGCTGACGCTCTATCCAATGAGCCAAACCGGTTTCGGCTACCATATACATTTTAAAACAAAGCTAACATACGCATTGCTGAGCTTGTTCTCTAAAATGTTAGTGAATAAAGTAAAATGAGCTGCACACACATTCTCAGGTCAGGGTGAGATGAGAATGAATGCGGACCCAGAGGTCTCTGTCACATGGGCTGCACGAGGCTCTGCACAGTGAGTCCATCTGTGAATCTGGATGATCTTAAGGGGCAGTAATGAAAGCACAAAAGTTCTAACTAATGGATGGGATCATTTCCCTCCACTTGGCTTGGTCAGATCATTCCTGGTGGTGCTAGGATCTTGTTGCCACGTTTTGGCAAGAGGAATAGGTGGCTCAGTGAGGGGGATAGGAAACACTCAATGGACCAATGACAATTGAAGCAGAAACTCCTTTCCACACACACAGGGCACATGCTGACTTAAAGCTGGGAGCACAATAATGACAGAGGCAAGCTCCGTCCTCGCCTTGTTGAACCTTCCTCTGATGGGGAAACGGGGATCACAGCCACAAGATATGAGATGTACTGGAACAGGGGAAAGAACTGGGTGGTAAAGAGCCCATCGGAGAGGCACCTACCTCCATTCCAGGGTAACCAACTCTTGGAGAAAGGTTGTCTAATTTGAGACCTGAATAGTGACTAGGAATTAGTTAGACAGAGAGGGTGGGAGAAAGTGAGGATTTTTCCTGAAAATAATCTGCTTTCCCAAACAGAAAGGTTCCTGTGACTTTCTATATGTATGTGGTCTTTCTAAAACACCTGGGAAAATGTCTTTTGTGTCTATGATCTATTGGTCCTTGCTGGGTCTCCTGGTTTGATCCTCTCTTTGAGTCGTGCTTCCCGTTTTGGCCATGATACCTCGCTGGCAGTGGAGGAGAGGTTCTGTTCTTTAGCTGGCGACCCATACGGCTCCTGGCTTCACTGTGGACACTGAAACCAAACGGTGACTCTGAGGACTATTATGAAAGCACATGGAGTTCAGCACATGAGGGCAGAAGCCGTCTAAGCCAATACATATCTACCGCCAGTTGGATTTCCACAGGATCACCCCCCTTCTTCTCCTCCCCCCCCCCCCCCATTTATCTTAAGTCATTTGGGAGAAGACACGTTACTGCTGAATGGCCTTTGAGAGGAAGAACTGAACAGCAATCAACTTTTTGGCAAAGCCACGAACGATGGAGGTGACTTAGATCACCGAAGGTCATGCGATAGCCAAATGATCTAAGCCACTGGGGATGGATAGCAAACATTTCCTCACATTTTTTGGTTGCTCCGTGGGCAGGAACAAAGCGTGATTGAAAAATTAAAGCACAATCTCTCTCTTTTGAGTAAACCCTTCTGTCATTCTGAGGCCGGCTGGCAGCCACCTCGCCTTTCTGTGCTGAAAGTCTTTTGAAAAATCAAGTAGAGGCATGTTCTCGAAGCCATAGCAAGCATAACAAGTGTCTTCCGTTTCCTAAATATACCCCTTTGTTCCTTTAGACCCGAAGGAACATCTGTAGAAATGCAAACCAAGAATCCAGCCATTCTTAATAGTTGGCAGTTGGTGTTTAGGCTGTTCCATCAACCTTCATGCTGGCAAAAAAAAAAAAAATGAGTCCTTTGTTTTGCTTTGGATAGAAACGGAGTCTCTTAGTGGTGGCCGGAATAAAGACCTGTTGATTCAACGCGTTTTGTGTTAGATTAGCTAGACTCTACAGAGTGACATGCCCCTGCGCCTCAGGTTGTCTATGTTTTGCTAAGATAGGAAGGATTCCCGCAGGGACCGACAGGCCTGGGGCTCATTATGCTTGTAGGGTGAATTCATCACTAAATCTTGTTCGCTAACAAAGACAAATGACTTCATACAGTTGTAAAAGGCCCTAAAAAATTAGGTGAGTGAATCTAACTTGCAGCCAACACATGAACCCGGAGTCAGCAGATGGCAGCTCGCCAGAGAGACTCCTCACTGTTGGTGTGCATAGACAAAGACGAGAAATAGGCAACTGTCGTTGGGCTTATGGCGGATGGCATCCTTCACCTACCGTGGTCTTCACCGTAGTCACTAAGAGGAGGGAGGCATTATTAGGGTCTTCATGTGCGAACGTGGAAATTGTGGTTCAGAAATTTCAGAATCCTATCTAATCAAGAGAGCTTGGGTTTTGCAGACAGTCAGCTCTTAGCTCCAATTCTGCCTTCGCCGCTCATTGATGTGTGACAGATTTTAAAGTCTCTGTGGGACTCAGTCTCCTCGTCTTTATCATGATGATAATACCTACCTGATAGGCTCGTGACAACAGAGAGAATTTATCCATACTTACACACTCACACATATATGTACCTTAAAACATTTGTGGATTGGAAGAACGATGGTAGGTAGCTTCTCTGTGACACATTTTCTTACTTATAAAATGTAGACAAGAATAACAGCTGCTCCAGTGATTTGTTGTGAAGCTTGATGCTGATAATGGTAGAGAAAGTCAACCAATAAGCACTTTGATGATGATGATGATTCTCTTATCCCTCAAATTATTAGTCCAGGTTCATTCATCCTGTAAGGTCCAGAGCCAGGGTCCAATCCCAGGCATTCTAACTTTAAGATAGAAGGTTTTTCTATTGTGAGAAAGGAACACAGAATTAGGGGCCAGGATGGGAAACAATGTGAAATCCCAAGAGCTGGGGTTTCTGTGATGGTTTAAAAGACTTTCAAGAGACAATGGAAGTGTGGGAGGGCTAGGCTAATGCCTTCCTGATGGCCAGGATGGGACCTCTCAGGCTTTGATGAGGGAGGTTCAGAAGGACATTATGTTGCAAGACCTGCAGAGCCTCTGTGTTGGTCATAGGGCTGACTTACAGAGCTACCTGATATGGAGTGGGATCTTCAGCTCAGGTTTGAGAGAAGAATCTGCCATGATCAAAGGGAAATTGTATTCCTCCCTTTTGTAGCTTCCTCTTTTGGGAGAAGAATCTAGGGGGTTGTCATTTATATCTGTAGTAAAAAGTGTCTTATCCTGTATTATTTATTCAGTTACTCATTTTCCATATACTACCACTTGCCAAAGGTCAAATGGCTGGTATTAAAGTTTCTATCTATTTATCTCTAAAACTGGTAATAAGAGTTTTTATTCCTTAGGATTTTAATCAAGATGTAAAACAATGCAGGTAAAAGACTTAGCTGTTATTTATTAGTCACTGTCTTCTTTCTTATTGATAACTCTATTGAAAATGCATTAGGGATATAGCAGCAAAAACGGGATTTGGCCATTTGGTTATTGTCTGAGGTCTAGGTTAGAGACCTGGTTCAGATGATTAGTATGACCTAAAGAAAGTCACATTTTCTCTCAGACTTTTGTTTGTTTTTTCTCATCTGTAAAATGAAGACATTGGAACAGATCAACATTTGAAAGTATTTTCCACCTGGCTGGCATGGCTCAGTGGTTGAGCATCGATCTATGAACCAGGAGGTCACGGGTTGTGAACTGCATTCCCAGTAGAAGGTGTGCAAAAGGCAGCTGATCAATGATTCTCTCTTATCATTGATGTTTCTATCTCTCTCTCTCCCTCTTCCTTCCTCTCTGGGGAAAAAAAAAAAAAAAAAAAAAAAGAAGACATTTTTTTAAAAAGGTATTTTCCAAGAAACATCGACCTCATAAGATTGTCCAGGAATGCAAAGGAGTTTAGTGGACATGCAAGTGGGAGATAGTTTGTATCTTATAGTCCTTTCCCAGAAAGCCTCAGTGCACATCACCATAGTAAAGACCCTGAGGTAAAGGAGTTCTCTGGTAAGAAATCTGTGAGATTGAGATGAAAGTTTCCCAAAGTCATTTGAACACAGGACCCATTTCTCTCCATAACAGCACATCCCCTTCATGGGATTGTTCTTTGGGACATGCTGAACTAGGTGATCTAAGAGCTGCTTCTCTTTTTAAAAAAATATATTTTTATTTCAGAGAGGAAGGAAGAGGGAGAGGGAGATAGAAACATCAATGATGAGAATCATTGATCGGCTGCCTCCTGCAAGCCCCCGCTGGGGATCGAGCCCACAACCTGGGCATGTGCCTTTGCCTCAAATTGAACCCAAGACCCTCCAGTCTGCAGGCTGATGCTCTATCCACTGAGCCAAACCAGCCAGGGCTCATAAGAGCTTTTCAACATTGATATCTTTTCTCTCTACTAATGCACATACATTTGATGTTTTCTTCTGTGCTTTCAACAACAGGTACAAGTGGGGATAGTCTCCTTGTTGATGGGGGCCATGCCTGTCAATCCCAAAGCGTGTGGCATAGGCAGCTGACAGGTCTGTATTCACAAAGCCACATGGGTAAAATGCACTCATCAGTGCGTGCCCAAAGAAGATGATAATATGCAAAATGTAGACATGCATTTCACAACATCCTTACTGCTGCCAAAACTGTTTATTTTTTCACTGTTCTCCGAGCCGCCTTTTCTTTCAGAATCGTATCTCATTTTTCTCACCCAAAATGGAAAGAAAAACTTGGAACCAGAAGGCTTTCTTTGCTTTCTGAATAGTTGAGCCAAATAGGAGTGATGGTCTGGAGACCAGAAGGGTTGGATTCTAGTTCTGCCTGCGCCATGGGCTTGATTTTGATTTAGAGCACGCCATCTGTCCAATCAAATCCTACATTTCTCCATCTAGAAGGTGAGGAGTTGAGCTCAATTGGTCTCGGTGTTCTCACCCAGCATGAGATGTGGTTTCTTCTAGATAATTGGCAACTGAAGCCCGCTTTGGGTCCAGCAGTCCCGCAGTCTATCCCAGCAGCCTCTGTAGTAGCCATCTGATCCTGTGTGGTTTGCATTAGCCTCTCTGCACCAATAAGCAATAGCAGGGATGGGAACAGCTCGAACCCATCTGGCTCTTCACACCCCACGTGCCACCCACGCTGATGTCACCCTCATTGTTGGGGAAAAGGCTCTCTCCATCTGTTGGGACAGTCTGTGTCCACTAGATCAATGGTCTGGATTTTAGGGATTTGGGTGTTTTTCTTTCCTTCTTTCTTTTTTTCATATCATAACAAAAGAAATATCATCAATACAAAACCTAAATTAAGTTATGGGAAGGATTTCACTGAAATCCACAAAAGCAATGAGAACCAGACTTGGGTTTGCAAGCAGGGCCAGACACAATGGATTAGATTAAGGCATGAGGATCAGCCTCAATTTTGAGGTTAAAGATTGTTCTTTTCTTTTGTGGCTCTGTCAGGCCCTTAACATCACTTAACCATAATTGATTCGGGGGAACTGGATGCTGCGAATGTGTACATTGGCTTCTGTTTCTCTAGAATTGTGCTTTCAAGGAGCTCACATTCCCCGAACTATTGAGCGCAGTGATCTTCTCTTTGGAAAAAGCCTCCAGTGTTGATTTTGAGGTGGTTTTCTGGGTCCCTCTCCCTGATCCATAGGCAATCAACTAATTAAGACCTGCTCAGGGATTGGATCACTCAGTAACTCCCTGGGAGGGGTAGTCCCTGTACATTTGCAGTTGGAGGAGCATCACAGACCTGGGCTGTGTCTTTGGGGGGCTCAGCGGCTTTGCCACTCCGTGACCCTGGGCCAGGTATTTAACCCCTCTGTTCACCTTCCATTTATGTACAGTGGGGGGTAGATAATCCTTGCCATGAACCCCTCATGGGGCGGGTCCACTGGGACACCTTTTTCTCCTTCACCAGTTTTCTGTATAATATCTATGGGACATCTTGACTTTGTCTCACTCTTCCTTGTTCTCAGTGTCTTGGACACTTGGCAAAGGCTGTCCCTTCTTCCAGTAACCACCTTCCTCTTTTGCTTAGTGAATGTGTACTCATTCTTCCAGACTCAAGTACAGTGTTTTCTCTCTACGTAAATTTTTTCATGACATTCCATTGTATGTTTCCCTGCCCTGTGCTAGATTTTCCTCTCTATATTTACATTTGTCAGAGCACCCAGGAAACCTGAAGTCACCCTTAAGATGCTCACAGACTTGGGAGAGATGTGTCCAGCCTCCCATTCCCTTTGTGGTTAAACCCTGTTCTAGGCATATCATAATTAGTGACTAAAAGTGCAGAATATATTTATTTTTATACACCAGTGGTGAGAAGGATAATCCTAGTGAGCTGAGTGAAGGTAAAAAAATTCTTGGTGACAGTCTTCTGTGAGCCAGGGTACATTATGTATTCTACCTCATTCCACCCCTCCAAATTCTGATGATGCGTATAGAACAATGTAATTTGAAAGAGGAAGGATTGACAGAATTTTTAAAAAATAACAAATGCTCATTATTTTTTAATATATATTATTGATTTTTTTACAGAGAGGAAGAGAGAGGGATAGAGAGTTAGAAACATCGATGAGAGAGAGTCATCTATCAGTTGCCTCTTGCACACCCCCTCCTGGGGATGTGCCCACAACCAAGGTATATGCCCTTGTCTGGAATTGAACCTGGGACCTTTCAGTCCACAGGCCTACACTCTATCCACTGAACCAAACCGGTTTTGGCCTGACTCTCAGAATTTAAGTAACTTACCTTGTCAGTTGGATCCTTTGGGAAGCAGACACTGAAATGGAATTAATAGTTCATGTAGAATTAAGTGTGTGTGTGTGTGTGTGTGGTGGGGGAGTGGGCTTTGACAAAGTATAGGACAATTCATTAGGGAACTCCAGAACAATTATTGCCCAGAAGAAATGCCCAGCAGAAATGGTAAAGAAATGGTACTGTGGCTGGAAGTTCTCAGCTAACTTTAGCCCTTGCCATATGGAATCTAGATGTCCCAACAAAGCCATGATTTGAAACCATGGGTCAGCCTGACTTTAAGTCCAGTTTTTGCTACACTATACTTTTCAAACTTAAGGGACCTTCTATTACATATCTTGACATCATTTTAGAGATCACATGAATGACCAAGATCAGTACAATACCAACACACACGTGACACTAGAGTTTAAGTTCCTCTGAAAAACCAGACACAAGGTGACCTTCTCATTCACAATCTTGCTTCCATTACTCTGTTTCCTCTCTCTTGAAACTATGTTTTGGCAGAACCTACAGGGATCATATAATATATTAAATGATTAAAAGTTATTAAAAACCCCAGATGATTGAACTTACTGATTAAGCAACTGTATGGATATCCAAATCACTTAACAGGGCTCTGATGGTCGCCAAGTGTTGTAACCCTGGGCTGGAAAGTCAGGGGATTTATACAAGCTGGAATGCTTCTGACGCTTCCTCTACCAGAACTGGTCTGAGCCAAGTCTTGATTAACCATGACCTCATTTTCATTATAGACATCCTGGGACTGCAGCCTTTCAACCACCTCCATCTATGGCCACTCGAGGGCCATCAGAGTGGGATGGCATGGGATCTATTACAGTATGAACTCTCTGAAGTATTCAGAAAACTACAAATCAATGCAGAGCCATTTCAAATCTAGTGCTTTAAAGTAGCTTCAAAATGGGATGTCAAGTAGAGAGACTGAGATGATTTTAACTTTCCCTCAGATGATTCTGTTGCTCCATTTGGTAAAGCCTGGCCGATAGATCGGTAGTAAGTGTAAAGTCTCAATCACTCTACTCCGCACGCCCCAACCTAGAGTTAATAAGTACCTCCAGGGCTGGAGCTCAGAATCATTACTTTATTGCTGATTTATGTGAGTGCATCAGATAAATCAGCAATGTGAGAAGACTGGCACTAGATCTTGAACCCCATCCAAGTTCATGCTGATCTTAAGAGGTCTAGTCCCAAGGTCACCAGCTCTTTAGTGGGAGAAACAAACCTAACCCCCACTCCAGCAGTCTGTCAGAATTATAGGGAGTTATACAGCTCTTCAAATCAATATGTCAATGGCTGGCTCAATTGGTGGTGAGCTTTCCATCCCTGGAGGTATTCAGCAGAGGCAGGAAGGTCATGTGTCAAGTAGACTGTGAAGAAGAGTTTTGGAGAAGGAAGGAGATTGAAATCCATAAATTCTCTTGCAACTCTGAAAGTCAACCTCTAATAAAGCTAGACATAGACAATCCAGTAGGAAAAAAATTCACTATAATTTATGCCTCGTATATATAACCACACCTTTCTTCAAATAATGATCTAGTATTAGGCATTCACTTTCTAATGCCATCTACCCATCTAATGCCATCACTTCATTGCTAAAATAAACAATAGTCCCCTTTTGTAATTCTCTGTGGTTCACCCTGAATACAAAACATTTCCAGTTAGATCTCCCCCTCTTCCTTGGTACCCTCACCCCTTACCATTTCCCTTCTTATCCCAGAGCATAGCATGAACGTGGATGCCACCTCTATTATCTATCTATCTATCTATCTATCTATCTATCTATCTATCTATCTATCTATCATCTGTCTGTCTATCCATCTGTCCATCTAATCAGGGTATGACAAAGTACCCCCAAACAGTGGCTCACAACAGTCACAGGCATTCAGAAGAGGTTATCTGTGTGGTTCTGGTTTGAGGTCCCTCAGGAGGCTGCAGGAAAGAATCAGGCAGGCCTCAACTCTCTGAACACTTAGCTGGGGAATCTTCTTCCAAGGTGATGCTCTCCCCCGGCTCTAGCTGCTGTCAGGGGGCTTGAGTCCTTCATGGGGGCTTCTTCCTGAGCTGCCTGAGCCTCACTCAATAGGGTGACTGACTTCCCCCAAGTGTGAAATCCAAGAGGGCCCAAGACAGACACCACAATATTTTTATGGCCTGGCTTTAGCAATCACACAGTAAATTCTGGCAACGTTTTATAGTTACACAGCTAAGCTTTTTTTTCTTCAATATGAGAGGGGACTACACAAGGGCATAAATACAGGAGGCAGAGGTCACGGGGGGCTCTCTTGGAGCCTGGCTGCCATACTCATAATGCTGAACATGCTGTTCTTTTTGCCTTGAGTGTCCTGTTCTCATTTTTTTTTAATTTTTATTAAATTATTATCTGTGTATATATCTTAACATTGCCCCTACCCCTCCCATACATGCCCTCCCTCCCCAGAGTTCTGTGTCCATTGGTTGTACTTATTTGCAAGTATACAAGTCCTTCGGTTGATCTCTTATCTCCCCCAGATCTCCCTCCTATCCCCACTGTAATTTGACAGTCTGCTTGTTGCTTTACTGTCTCTATATCTATCTTTTGGTTCATCAGTTTATAATGTTCTTTATTATCCATAAATGAGTGAGGTCATGTGGTATTTCTCTTTCATTGACTGGTTTATTTCACTCAGCATGGTGTTCTCCAATTCCATCCAGGTTGCTGCAAATGATGAGAATTCCTTCTTTTTTATGGCAGCATAGTATTCCATTGTGTAGATGTACCATAGTTTTTTGATCCAATTATCTGCTGATGGGCACCTAGGCTGTTTCCAAATCCTAGCTATTGTAAATTGTGCTGCTATGAACATAGGGGTGCATATATCCTTTTTGATTGGTGTTTCTAGTTTCTTGGGATATATTCCTGGGAGTGGGATTACTGGGTCAAATGGGAGTTCCATTTTCAGTTTTTTGAGGAAACTCCTTACTGTTCTCCACAGTGGTTGCACCAGCCCTGTTCTCATCTTTGCCTAGTATTCTCCTATCCTTCCAGAATAGCAGTTCTCAACCTTTCTAATGCCACGACCCTTTAATACAGTTCCTCATGTTGTGGTGACCTCCGACCATAAAATTATTTTCGTTGCTATTTCATAACTGTAATTTTGCTACTGTTATGAATCGTAATGTAAATATCTGTGTTTTCCGATGGTCTTAGGCTATACAGCAGCGGTTCTAGAACCACCTCACATGCCACTGCCTTTTCAGTGAAGTCTTTTTAAACAGAACTTCTCTGTTTATAATTTATGTTTTCCCATAATATTTCCATAATCTTTTCTGTTTGCACATATTTCTATTAGGTTATCTCTTATAAAAAGATTCATTTTATTGTAAAGTACAGCTTTATCTCCCCACCAAGATACATATAAAAGAAAGGGCCATATCTTATCTAGTGTGTCTAATATTGAGTTGAATTTTGGCAAATAACAGGTACTTATGGAATATGTCAATGAGTTTATATCACTTCCCTCATCTGATCATCCCTAACTTACTTTCAGGGATCAAAATTAATATTAAGGAAGTAAAAATACAAAATAGCACCTAAGATAAAGTAAAAGGCATCAAATGTTATTTTTCATTTGAACCATAAACTACACATCATTTTAATAAGAAACAACCTTGTATGGGGAAAAGTTGAGATAAAATGGAAATCACAACTGTTAGAGCAGATAAAAAGCCTTAAAAATTACCAGTATGTTGCCCAAATTTCTCCTTTTGGAAATGGAAAAAATTAAGGCTTAATATTAATAGATATTTCTTTTGGCAGACACTATAAAAGAGGGTTAACTAACTTTGATAGAGAGAAGAGAATGAAATCACTCGAGTAATTTTGGTTTTTATTCCTTTATCCCTCTCATGGCCCAATATCTCTAATTTCATTCCTATGAGTCTTTCTTTCTTTTTTTTTTTTTTTTTAAATATATTTTTATTGATATCAGAGAGGAATGGGGAAGGGGGAGACATAACCATCAATGCTGAGATAGAATCATTAGTCAGTTGCCTCCTAATGGGGATTGATCCCACAACCCGGGCATGTGCTCCTGACTAGAATAAGTCTCACCCTGGACCCTTCAGTCCTCAGGCTGATGCTCTATCTACTGAGCCAAACCAGCTAGGTCCCCAGGAGTCTTTCTTAAAGAAGGGCAATATAGAGTAAGTTGATAGATTGAGTCAATTTCCTTCACAGGGCAGAAGAAAAATAGATGATAACTCCAAAACACCAAGAGAAGACTCAGGCATTGGGTGTCGAGCTCAGGTAGAGAAGAAGTCTTCAAAAAGAGAACTTACAGGCAGTGCACTCACCTCTCCTCTGAGCTCCAGTGTTCTCTGCTCTCAGTGCAGAATCCTAACTTCCTGAGGAGGGTGCATCTTTTCTGGAGAAGGAAAAGTAAATACAGTGGCAAAAGTTTGCTAAGTCTTGAGATCAGCATTCAATAATAAAACTGATTTTCTTTCAGAGTGGAAAATCGAGGACATTGCAAAGGGGATAGAGAGAAAACATTGCCCTTTGCAAATCAATCTTGAATGTAAGCTGTATTTTATTTTATTTTATTTTATTTTATTTTATTTTATTTTATTTTATTTTATTGGGAGATCAGGGCTCATTTATGCCCATCTCATTCCTCTATGACTGTCCCTGTCCAGAAGTGGTTCAAATAGTTTCTCCTGTCAAGTGTGTGTGTTTTTTTTTAATTAAAAATTTTATTTTTTATTTTTTAATGACAATATCCATGTGAGTTGTCAGATGTTCTGCAAAAGGAGAAGGAAAATGAGGTATCTATGGAACCAGAGGACTCTGGTGCCACCGTACCAAATGCACCAGTAAGATGTAGGCAGGGCATTTGCTGCTGACACCATAGCAACAGTAACACACATCCCAAAAGGGTTTGATTTGAGTTTTCCAACCACAAGCTCCCTGAGAACCACTTCCCCCCATTTCCCATTGTGTCCCAACTAGGACTCAGCACAAATGTTTTTAATTTGTTTGTTGAACCCACCCAGGGAAGATAAATAAATTGCTTTAGCAATTGCTCTTTCAGGCCACTTACACAATAGGCTGAAGTCATTCTTAGATTTTTTTCAGTGAGAATAGAAACCAACGTAAACTTATGGGAGATTCAAGGGCTTGGAAGAGCCCTTAAGTGACTCATCTACAATGTTGTTGGACTTGAACCAGTGGTTCGCAGCTCTGCTGAATAAGAATAACCTGGGGAACATGCAGCTGTATTTCCAATCAGTGGGATGAGGATTTCTGTAGGTGAGGCGTGGGCATAGTATTTCTTACATTGTCTTTGGGTTACTCTAATATACATATGGTTATCACAAGATCTAATGGTATCCTAGGGTCACGGAGAATATGAGAGCAAATTTGAAACTCCAGGTTTTCTGTCTTCCTTTTTTTAAAGGCACCATCGTAATGCACCGAGTAATTAATGCACTTAGTAATGTCTACTTAATCACTTCAGGGAATAGAGACAGTAAATCTTAAGATCTTTTTCTTTAAGTAATGAACCTCAGGCATCCAAGATTCTCGGTCACCAGAATATTGGGCTCCAATGCTTGTTGGTAATTGGGCTGAGTGTATTATTTCTTTTTAAAAAAATATATTTTATTGATTTTTACAGAGAGGAAGGGAGAGGAATAGAGAGCTAGAAACATCGATGAGAGAGCAACATTGACCAGCTGCCTCCTGCACACCCCTACTGGGGATGTGCCCGCAACCAATGTACATGCCCTTGACCAGAATCAAACCTGGGACCCTTCAGTCTGCAGACTGACTCTCTAGCCACTGAACCAAACCGATTTCGGCTGAGTGTATTTCTGAGAGGCAGCAGAGCACATAGAAAGCATGCTGAGCTGTAGGTCAGGTAAAGCTGGGTTCTGGTATCAGCGTTAGCTTAGCTATCGATGTAGGCTGAACGCATTCAGTTTAGGCTGTGGTTCTCTATCCAGGCTTAAACATATAAAAGCTTTAACTCTACTCTTAAGTATTTTCATTTAGAAAACTTACTGTGACTTAAGAATAGGTATGTTACAAGATCCTCAAGTTATCTGATGTCCATTCCTCGTTGAAAACCCCTAGACTGCCCTGACCAGTTTGGCTCAGTGGATAGAGCATTGGCCTGCGGACTCAAGGGTCCCAGATTCGATTCCGGTCAAGGGCATGTACCTTGGTTGCGGGCACATCCCAGTAGGGGGTGTGCAGGAGGCAGCTGATTGATGTTTCTCTCTCATCGATGTTTCTAGCTCTCTATCCCTCTCCCTCTCTCTGTAAAAATCAATAAAATAAAATAAAAGAAAACCCCTGGGCTAATGATACCCAGAGAACATTTTTTTCCAGTTCTCATATTGTGTGGTGAAAAGATTTCTATGGCTCTGGCATATGCTAACTGTTTAAGCTTGTGTGTTTTGTTTATTTTTGTTGTTGTTTTGTTTTGTTTTTTAAAACAGATTTATTAGGATATAGTTTGAATGCTATATATCTAAAGTGTACAATGCAATGATTTTGATGTTGTCATAGATGATGTGCACCCATCACCATAGCCAGTTTTAGGACATTTTCAAACCCAAAAGAAACTCCACCTGCTTTAGCTCTCATCACCTCCCTGACTCCTAGTTTCCCCCTAGCCCTAGGCAACCACCAATGGAGTTTCTGAATCATTTAGATTTCCCTTCACATGAATGGAATCATATGTAACATTTTTTCAGTTACTTCTCTCATTTAGCATAGTGTTTTCAAAATTAATTTGTTTTTCCCCCTCTCTTTATTTATATTTTTATTGAGTTTATTAGGTAACATTGGCTTGCAAAACCATACAGGTTTTCAAGTGTACAACTCAATAAAACATCATCTGCACATTGCATTGTGCACCCATTGCAAAATCTCTTTTTATGGCTGAATAATATTCCACATTGTGGTTGTACTGCACTTTGGTTAACCAGTCTTCAGTTGATGGACATTTGGGTTGCTTCCAACTTTTGGCAATTAGGAATACAACCCACCATGACTAGATAATGAAAAACAGGAAGCCTAAACAGAAAAATAACAAGCAAGAAGATTGAAGCATTAATTAAAAACCTCCCAACAAAGAAAATCCCAGGACAGATGGCTTCATGGCTGAATTCGTCCAAACATTTGGCAAATAATTAATGCCAAACCTTCTCAAACTCTTCCAAAAGTTGAAGAGGAGGGAACATGTCCACACTAATTTTATAAGACCAGCATTACCCTCCTACCAAAGCCAGATAAGAACACCACAAGAGGAGAACATTGCAGGTTTGATGAATATGGGTGAAAAATCTTGATGAATATGGATGAAAACCCCCTGAACAATTACTAGCAAATTGAATTCAACAGCGCATACGCAGATCATACACCATGATGAAGTGGGATTTTATCCCCGGGATGTAAAGATGGCTTAATATAAGCAAATCACTAAATGTGAAACACGCATTAATAAAAATCATATCCCAATAGATGCTGAGAAGCATTTGACACAACTCCACATTCTCTCATGACTAAAATAAAATCACCTCTGAGCAAATTAAGTATAGAAGTAATCTGCCTCAATGTAATAAAGGCCATGTGTGACAAACCCAACAGCTAACATCATCGTACTCAGTGGTAAAAAAGCTTCCTCAAATATCCAGAATAAGGCAAGGATGCCCACTCTCACCACCTTATTCAGCATAGTACCAGCCAGAGCAATTAAAAAAGAGGCATCCAACTTAGAAAGGAAAAAGTGAAATTCTCTCTTTGCATATGACATAATCTGATATATAGAAAACCCAAAAGGTTCTACCAATAAACTCTCAGAACGAATCAAGTTCAGTAAGATTGAAGATACAGCAGGCAAAAGGCAGACGTGTTTCTATACTAACAACAAACTATCTGAAAAATAAAATTTTAAAAAATGCCACTCACAATAGCATCAAAACAATAAAATACATAGGAATAAATTTAACAAAGGAGGTTAAAAATCCATACCCTGAAAACTATAAGACACTGATAAAAGAAATTGAAGAAGACACAGATGAAAAGATACTCTGTGTTTATGTGTTCAAAGAATTAACACTATTGTTAAAATGTCCAAACTCTCCAGAGTGATCTGTAGATTCTATGTGATCCCTATCAAAACTCCAATGGCATTTTTCACATAAATAGAAAAAAAAAAAAAACTAAATTCATATGGAACCACAAAAGACACAAATAGTCAAACAAAGATGAGGGGGGGAAAATAGCAAAGCTGAAGTCATCATTATTTCTGATTTTTAAATTAATTATAGAGCTATAGTAATCTCAACCGACCTGTGTTAAAGTTCTCTGGTTCTTTCTTTTGCTTGCTCCACTCTACTACTTAGCCCCTCTCATAATTTCCCCCCTCATTTCAGTTATTGAACTATTTAAATTCCAGAATTTTTACAAGTTTCTTTTTTACAATTTCAGTCTTCTTATCGACATCCTCTATTTGAAACAACATTTTCATACTTTACCATCACTCTTATACTTTAGTTCATTGGACATGACTTTTATTTCCATTTTTGATGTACTTGAAATAGAATAAAAACCTTTGTTTGAGAAGCCAACATCTGGGTTTCCTCATGGGAAGAAAATTAAAGGAAAAGGAACTTACTCCTTTGCTCTTTGTTTCTCCTCATTGTGCCTGCTTCTGTTACCCTCTGGATCCTTAGGCAGGTGTTTTTCATATTTTGTCCAAAGTCTGAGAGTTGGTCTTTAGGAGGCTTATAACATCTGCCTATAAGTGGAGCCCACACGGCAATTTTTAAACAAATCTTATTGCTTGTTTTTAAAAAAGTGGGCTTCTTTCTTTTCTAAATGGGAAGATTTTATAACCTGAAACAAACCTATATTCTAAGCCCCATAATGTCATGCTTTTCTTGTGTGGCCTTAAGTGACTTATTTACCTTTATCGAACCACAGTTTTCTTGTTCTTCAAAGGAAGGAAATTATAATGAGGGATTTTATGTGAGAATTAAAGGAGAGAGTGCCGACAAAGTGCCTCGGATAATATTTGGCACGTGATCAGGGTTTGTAAATGTCAGCCCACTTCTCTTTGAGTAGCAGTGAAGGCTTAGGAAAAGAATTGAACTAGCTGGTGATTCTTTGGCTACCGCATGTGAAGGCAGTCATCCGACATCTGCATTATCTAGGTTGATAAGATTATCTAGATCACTGCTAAATCTCCCTGCCACTTTGTAGTGGGGATACTGAGACACCTAACTCCCAAACATAATCTCCCAAAAAAAGCAACCTTACAGAGTATTGCTGAAAGACTCTTTTGTGCTAGCAAACAATACCCAGTGTGCCTTCCAGATAGACAATATGGTAAAGCAGCACATTAATCTTCCCAAATCCTATTTCATGTCTTCCGGACCTTGCAGAGGGGAGCGGGGCGGAAACAATTGGTCCATTGAGAATCGCAGGCTGACCTCCAGCTCAGACCTCTACCTGGGTGAGTAAATTTGGATGGAGAACAAGTGCTTTGGCCCCAGCCAAAGGTTGCTTCCTGTTCCCCGGCTGAGGCTGGCTGCAGTTCAGTTAGGAACTCCGCTAGTGAGACTGCCACTGGAAAAGACGTTAGCAGTGCCCACCCAGCGAGGGTTTAATTAATAGTCACACAGGAAACAACTTCCTCCCACTCTGGGGAAAGGAGGGGTTTGGCAGCTGGCCATTCCCAGGCTGCCAACTCTCAGTCCTTTGAGGACCTCAGCCGTGCACCTGTGCCAGGAGGCTGGCAGCGGAGGGTCAGATCCAGGCCCTCGAGAAATCTTGGCCACGCATACACTTGCTCCTCATTGTTTTCGGAAAAGCCTCACCATTATAAAACTCTTCTTTTACGCTTCAACTCTCCTTCACTGTTGCAAGAGCATCTGCGGCCTTCCTCACTATTCTGTCTTCTTTTTCTTTCTTTAAAAAAAAAAATTTTTTTTATTGATTTTTTACAGAGAGGAAGAGAGAGGGATAGATAGCTAGAAACATCGACCAGCTATCTCCTGCATACCACCCCCTACCGGGGATGTGCCCACAACCAAGGTACATGCCCTTGACTGGAATCAAACCTGGGACCTTTTAGTCCATAGGCCGACGCTCTATCCACTGAGCCAAACCGGTTTCGGCCGTCTTCTTTTTCTTGATCTTTCTTGTAGTCACCATTTGTTGAGTATTAGTATGTGTGTGTCGGTGCATTCCTGTTCAGGGCACAATACATTTTTGAACGTTTGAACAGTTGTAGTTACTCTTGTGACTCCTGACTACGTCAGTCACTAATAAATGAAGGACACATCGGTTGTGGGTCTTCCCAGAGTTGAGGGGGAAATAAATTTCCAGACACCTGTGGTTGTCCGTGATTGCTGCAAAGTGGGTATCAGCAGCGAGAGCACAGCCTTGGACAAAGAAACGCAGGTGCTGGCTGTGGGAGTACAGTCACACCCAAGACTGGTGCGCAACAAAACGAGTAAGGGTTCCATGGACTGTGTAGCCTCTGCTAAAACCACACACCTTTTCTGCTTCGTCTTTATTTTGTGTTTTTCAATGAGAAAACTTGGCTAATGGCTGTCCTCATCCATGAATCATAAGCCCAGTGAGGGCAGAACCCTGTATGTCCTCAACCGTCACAGCCAGCACTTTGTTGAGTAAATGCTTAGATGCTGTTCCAAGGTGAAGGAATCAAGGCTCAAAGATACGAGGTGACATTGTCACTGACCGGATGAGTCTTTTGGGGAAACTCAGGATATGACAATGAAATGTATGCGGATGCAAATTCCTTGCTCTTAATCAACATAATAGTGTCTCCCGGAATCCAATGTCATCCTATGAAATGTCTGTGATTCATATGCAAAATTAGGGGAGTTAATAATAATTTGACATGCTCAAGAATCAGATAATTGCAGAGATTCAGATTAATGTATGGAAAGAACACGAATAACCCTTGTGCATAGCAGATGTGAATTGTTAGATATTACAACCATCATCATCCCATCAACATTACCTGTCCCTGCTCCTCCCTCTCCTAATCTTTTGGAACTCTAGCCTCTCATTGCATTGTTATTCTTGATTTTCCACGTAAGCCCTAGGAACGTTTTATGAAAATAAGCAAAACATTTACATTTAAATCTGATGACTCTTAAAACACACACACACACACACACACACACACACACACACATATTTTAAAAACACCTGTTTTATAGAATCCACAAAATATTCAAGAACTTCCCCTGGATATATCTCTATTTCTTTTTTAATGTGGGGGAGGGGGTGTAGAAAAAAAAAGGAGTAAGATCAAATTAGTTTTTCCTTCTCTTCTCCTTTTATAACCTCAATCTTGTCATATAGGATGCAGGTGGCTACAGATACAGACATAGCTCTCCTGCCAAACTCTTACAGAGTAGGTAGGATGAATAATGTGTAATGCTTCCATTCTCTAAATTGTTTTCTGCAACCAGAGCTCAGAACTGTGGCAGTGCTTTCCACCTACTCTTATCCAGGAGAAATAGTCTCGGTCTTGACTGATCTTTGTTCTTCAATGCCATTGCAATCACAACAAGGGTTTACTTTCCATCTGGTTTATTTCTTCCTATGACCCAGTCAGGCAAGAGAAATTATTATCATTGTTTCAGCGGTTCTATGTTTTTATCTTTTTAGCACAACAAGCACAGTAAGTCAGGCTACTCTTTTTAACTGGGCATAGATGGCCATTTTAAACTTATTGATTCATAATATGATTTGAATAAAAACATACTTACTCTCTGTGCCCTTAACATAGGTACTATGAATGTTTATCTTTTGGAAAAGGTATAGGGAATCAGTTCAGAACATTTTTATTTTTTTATTTTATTATTATTTTTTAAAATATATTTTTATTGATTTTTTACAGAGAGGAAGAGAGAGAGATCGAGAGTTAGAAACATTGATCAGCTGCCTCTTGCATACCCCCTACTGGGGATGTGCCTGCAACCAAGGTAGATGCCCTTGACTGGAATCAAACCTGGGACCTTTCAGTCTGCAGACCGACTCTCTATCCACTGAGCCAAACCGGTTTCTGCAGAACATTTTTAAAACAAATGCTAACATTGTTTATCCTTTCATCTCAATTATCAAGTTACATAATCACATTTCCCTAAGGTTTAGTGATGTTGACCATCTTTTTTTACATGTCTATTGACCATATCTATGACCTCTTTGGAGAAATGTCTATTCAGGACCTCTGCCTTGGATTGTTTTTATGTTAAGATATAGGAGTTCCTTGTATATTTTGGATGTTAACCCCTTATTTGATGTATCATTGGTAAATATCTTCTCCCTTTCATTTTCTTGCTGATTTCCCTTGCTTTACAAAAACTTTTTAGTTTGATGTAATGCCATTTGTTTATTTTTCTTTTGTTTCCTTTTCCCATGGATGGATATATATATATATCTAAGAGAGATGTCAAAAAGTTTACAGCTTATGTTTTCTTCTAGGAGTTTTATAGTTTTAAATCTTACATTTAAGTCTTTAAATCATTTTTAGTTTGTTTTTGTATATGGTGCAGGAAAGTGGTCTAGTTTTTGTTTGTTTGTTTGTTTTTTTTTGCATGTGTTTGTCCAGTTTTCCAAACACCATTTATTGAAGAGACTGTCTTTACCCCATTGTATATTCTTACCTCCTTTGTCATAGATTAATTAGGTGTGGGTTTATTTCTGGGCACTCTATTTGGTTCCATTTATATATTTGTTTTATGCCAGTACCTTGCTTTGTTGAATACTACAGCCTTGTAGTATAATATAGTTTGATATTAGATAGTGTGATACCTCCAAATTTGTTCTTTCTCAAGAATGCTTTGGCAATTTGGGATCTTTTGTGGTCCCATATAATTTTAGGATTATTTGTTCCAGTTCTGTGAAAACTTCCATTGGCATTTTGACAGGGATTGCATTAAATCTGTAGATTGATTTAAGTTGTGTGGATATTTTAACAATATTAATAATCCTATCCATGAACATGATATAGCCATCCATTTATTTGTATTTTCTTTAATTTATTTAATGTATTACTGTTTTCCAAGGACAGGTCTTTTACCTCTTTAGATAAATGTACTCCTAGATATACTTTTTGATGCAATCAAACCGGGGAACTCTTGGTTCATGGGTTGATGCTCAACCACTGAACCACACTGGCTAAGCTTTAATTTTCTTTTTTGTTTTGTTTTTGGTGTTAATATCAGGTTAATTTTGGCCTTGAAAAATGAGTTTGGAGATTTCCTTTTCTTTAATTTTTTTTTTGTGAAAAGTTTCAGAAGGATTGGTATTAATTCTATTTGAATGTTTGGTTCTAGGACTTTTGTTTGCTGGGAGGTTTTTTACTTGTTGGTTTTACTGATTTGATTTTGTTAGTAGTTATTGGTCTGTTCACATTTTCTGATTCTTTGATTCAGTTGTGGCAGCTGGTATGTTTCTAAAAACTTGTCCATTTCATCCAGGTTGTCCAATTTGTTAGCATATAATTGTAGTATTTTCTTAAAATCCTTTGTATTCAGTTGTCACTACTTCCTTTTCGTTTTTGATTTTATTTGGGACCTCTCTTTTTTGAGGGATCTGGATAAAATTTATCAATTTTATCTTTCACAAAAAATATAACTCTTGGTTTCATTGATCTTTTCTATTGTCTTTTTTAGACTATTTTCCCTCTGATTTTTATTATTTCCTTTCTTCTCATTTTTTGGCTTTGTTCTTTTTCTAGTTCCTTTAGGCATAAATTTAGATTGAGATTTTTCTTGTGTCTTTTACTTTAGTTTGGCCAAAAAAGCATCAATCTAGCATGTCTTCTCTATATTATCAAAGATGTTTCTTTTGTCTTCCGTAGTACAAAAGCTGAAGTTACTATTTTTATTCAATTGAGTCAGCCAGTGCATTTTTTGGCAATTTGTAAGGAAGTTACAGCTGTCATGGTTCTTAAAAATGATTAATTTACCTCTTGGCACTTAATGACTGGGCAGGGACTAGGACAGGAGCCTTCATTCTGGCTTGTCTCTGGATCTCAGGAGCATAACTGTTTTTGGTTGTTGTTGTTGTTTTAATTTAAGTTCTTTATTCTTTAATGTATTACATAAGTCTCCTTTTCCCCCCATTGACCTTTCCCCAGCTCCCCCAACTCTCAGCACATTCCCTTACCCCTCCCTGCCCCCCGAGTCTGTGTCCATTGGTCATGCTCATATGCATGCATACAAGTCCTTTGGTTGATCGCTTACTCCCTCACCCCCTCACCTCCCTTCATAGGTTGGACAGTCTATTCTATGCTTCTTTGACTCTGTTTTGTTTTTGTTTATCAGTTTATGTTATTATATTTCACAAATAAGCACAACTGTTTTCATGCACTGTTGGTTTCTAAACACACACACACACACACACACACACACACACACACACACACGTGCATGAGATCCTGGGAGAAATTTGCCAGAAGACACTTTCTGAGGGTGATCTTACCATTTTTTTTCTATTGCATGCTTTTTCCTTAAAACACACACACACACACACAAACAACAACAAAATAAAACAAAAAAAACACACCGTACACTAGCTCTTGCATATAAGTGTTTGATGAGAGAAATGGCCAATTGCCTCAATACTGCTGATCCACTGCCCACCAAACTCTACTGTAGGCTACTGATATGCTTGAGAATGAGAAGAATCTGAGAGAAAGATGACCAGGGAACTGGTCCCTACTGGTGAATCCTCCTCTTGACTCATTATTTATCAGCTCAAGAGTTTCCCAGGAGAAACTTACGTGCGGGGGATGAGAATAGGCCAAGGCTCCTTTAGTATTAACTGAGTTTGGCCCAGAACACCTCAGAGCTGCACCAGAAGGGGGTAGTGCCAAGCTTTTCCTTATTTGCCCTCAACCAATGGTTTCAAAAGCAGCTGTTCATTGAAAACCTTGAACGCCTTTAAAAAAACAAACAAAGGTATGTTATTGTTTTTTTACAGAGAGGAAGGGAGAAGGATAGAGAGATAGAAACATTGATGAGAGAGAAACATCAATCAGCTGCCTCCTGCACACCTCCCACTGGAGATGTGCTAGAAACCAAGGTACATGCCCTTGACCAGAATCGAACCTGGGTCCTTTCAGTCCACAGGCTGACATTCTATCCACTGAGCCAAACTGATTAGGGCTTGAATGCCTGTTTAAAATAAACAGTAAATTCCCAAGCCCTACCCAGGCTTAATTAAGTAAATTTCTGAAATGAGGCCTGGGAAGATTTCATGAAGTATTCTTGTGATTGTGATGTCACTAATTACTAGAGACTATTGTCCTGAGATTTACTCTAGTTCCAACCTGCATCCAAAAGGGGGTGGGGCAGGGAAGAGGGGACCATCTTTCCCAGAAAAGGAAGCTACTCAGCCACAAAGTACATGGAATGAAAGTGCAGAAACAGTTGAGCTGGCCAGGCCTTCATCCAAGAGTGGGCTGCCTCTCCTTCCTGTGCTTCAATCACATAAAAGAAGAGAAAGGAGGGAGTTAGAGAGAAACCTGTCTGGGCCTTGTCTTTAGCAGGAATAGCCCCTGGCCCTGGGTTCACCTTCAAAGTCCATCTCCTCCAAGGGGTCTGATTGTTAATTTATTCCAGAAAAAAAAAAGCCATGTTTTGTACTTCACACCCGTTTGAGAAAGTCTGTTAGCTATGGGGATAGAGGATTAAGGAGTACCATTTAGAGAGTGTTCTCCAACATGTGGCATGGGCATTGTGGCCCAACATGAGGGAATTCCAGATCTCATGACCTATGTGGGGCAGAAGCAGCCTAAGTGGGGAGCCCAAGGCAATGTAGGGAGGAAGAGAAGAGGGCTAGAAGGAAACAGAGGGGTTTGAGGAGTAATGGCCTACAGGGTTTCCTTTTCCTAGGCATTGGCACCTCTTTCTCAACCCAATTAGCATGCTGGAAACACTCCTTGAACCTCATCTGTTAATTAAATGAACCAACATTATATAAATTACCTTTTGTTTTTGAATGAATTGACTTTGAACTTAACTGTGACTCTATAAACACAATTCAGGAAAAACACTTAGAAATACCTTGCAAGTATCTCTTCATAATATTCAAACTAGATTGTGGTTGTGCATGGGTAAGGCAATTTGCCACTAACTTTGCAGAAACTAATGAATAACTAGACATTCAGGAAAATATATTCTGGATATTGCTCCTGATGGCTTCTCTGTGCACAAAAATTTGTTGAACAAAAGCCATGTATATCATTATTTTCAATGTCTAACTCTGTCAGCAAAGGTATACAGTTAACGGATATAATTTGCCTTTCCTATGTACATATATAAATTGGAATTCAAGATAAAAATAGTCTTATGGACAGAAAATTTCATCTTTATCCTAAGTTTAGTAGTGCTAAATGGAATATTCCTAAGGAACCATGGCCATATCATTTATTCTCATTAAGGATTTTTTTCTATATGAATTATGTAAATTATAATGACTATTTTTAATTAAAATTAACAAATGTTAGTATTATTTGCTGAGCTTTTATAGCTCCTTTCTATTTATGGCAAACAATAAAGGAGTTATTAAAAGTTTATTTTTTAAAGAATATTTTATTAGATTCGTTTTTTTACTTAAATTAGAAATTTGTGTTTACAGGGAAACTCAAGATGACAGTAAATGATGATAGCAGTTAAAGAATCACTTGTCCCTGTGGTCCTCCCTGGAGGAGGAAGACGGAATGATCGAGACCCAGGGTGACTGAAGAGTTACTGCAGGAGAAGATTCTCGACCTCAGAACACCATCCAGGTGTTCCAGGATTCAAGATCTTTTGGGAAAGATAAGGTAAGGCAGACAGAACATGAACTTTATGTACAGAAGGCCCTCAAATAACACCATTTCCTTCCACATCGTTTTGTTATAACATTGACAAGATGCTGTCAGAACTTATCTCTTGTTTATATCATTTGGCCTATAAACACTGGTGTAATTGTATGTCGTTTCACTTAATGTCACAGAACCTATAGGTGACACTAAGTGAGGATTTAATGTACTTTTCATTCCTAAAATAAACCCACATAAAACGTAAGTAAATGGCCCTTTCTACTTTTCGTTTAGCAGTAATGGGTTCTATGCTATTAATTCCCTATAGGATTTTTTGTATTGTACACGCTGCTGTGAGATCTTCCTTCTCTCCAGTCAGCATATAGGATCCACACCAAAGGCACAGTTCTTCACCCTCTCTTGCTTGCTCCTCCCTCTCTCCTAATGGACTTGACATTGTAGGCTCCGGACTCAGATTCTATTGTGCAGGAAACATTTTCATCCAAGAGATAAGCAGTTGTTAGAGGATAAAGACAGTTATGCAATAAGTTTTTAAGTCTCCTTCATTGAAATTCAGGCTAGATGGGAATTTATTACCTCCCGTTCCCAATTCCCCACCTTATTGCACCCCAGCTCTGCCCATATTTCTTCATTGTTAAATTATTTATTTATTTATTTTAAAAATATTTTATTGATTTTTCACAGAAAGGGAGAGATAGTTAGAAACATCGATAAGAGAGAATCATCGATCAGCTGCCTCTTGCACACCCCCTACTGGGGATGTGCCCGCAACCAAGGTACATGCCCTTGTCCGGAATCGAACCCGGGACCTTTCAGTCCACAGGCCGACGCTCTATCCACTGAGCCAAACCGGTCCCGGCTCTTCATTGTTAAATTATTTATTACCAGATTCTCTTCATATGCGTAGAGTTCTAAGGCATACATGTCCTTTTTATTTTGCCTTTCTCAGGGTAACAAGAGAATAATCTTTTAAGTCCAGTGGGCCTGGGTTTGAATCCTGGTCCATTGTTTGATGACCATGTGCCCTGAGGCCAAATCTCTGGACCCAGGGGGAAGATAGCACTGTCTTCCTAACTAGACTGTTGTGAAGATTAGATGAGAAACAAATACGCAGGGCATATTAGCACAGTACCTGCCCCCTGTTAAACACTAGTATGTGGTTACTTTTATTAGTGATATTTTATTATCGAAAGGTATAAAAATACTTTCTCTTTTCTGCCATCTATAACATTTTTCATTCTTAACCAAATTTATTTTACTATGTGTGTGTCAATTAGTAATAATTCATGTAAAAACCCTCTTAAATATTTTTAAAGTTATACATGCATAAATTACATACATCTATCTATATATCTCTATCTCATCTCTATCTCATCTATCTCTATCTCTATCTCATCTCTATCTCATCTCTATCTCATCTCTATCTCATCTCATCTCTATCTCTATCTCTATCTCTATCTCTATCTCTATCTCTATCTCTATCTCATCTCTATCTCATCTCTATCTCATCTCTATCTCATCTCTATCTCTATCTCATCTCTATCTCTATCTCTATCTCTATCTCTATCTCTATCTCTATCTCTATCTCTATCTCTATCTCTATCTCTATACTAGAAACTCAGTGCAGGAAATGTCGAGGTGGGGGGATTACTGCAGCCCCACCTGTGCCCTCTGGCTCCTTACCGCCTGCCTGCTCACTGCCCCTCAGAGCTGCCATAGAAGTGGGAGAGGCTCCCACCACCACTGCTTGCTCGCCAGCTGTGAGCCCGGCTTCTGGCTGAGCAGCACTCCCCGTGTGAGCACACTGACCACCAGGGGGCAGCTCCTGCACTGAGTGTCTGTCCCTCGGTGGTCAGGGTACATCATAGCTACTGGTCATTCCGCCATTCGGTCAATTCACATAGTAGGCTTTTATTATATAGGAAAAGCCCAGTGACCATTATGGCAGAACCAGAATGATTGGTCTCTATGACCTGCACTGACCACCAGGGGGGCAGATGCTCAACGCAGGAGCTGCCCCCCGGTGGTCAGTGCGCTCCCACAGCAGGAGTTCTGCTCAGTCAGAACCTGGGCTCATGGCTGGTGAGTGCCGCTGCCACTGCACTCTGCCTCCATAACAGCGCTAAGGAGTGGCGAGCCAAATGGTAAGGAGTGAGCAGTTGGGAGGTTAGGAGCAAGGGGTCCCGGATTGCGAGATGGATGTCTGATAAGGCCTAAATTGGCAGTTGGACATCCTCCAAGGGTAAGGTGACCAGATGTCCCGCTTTTGGTGGGACAGTCCCGATTTTTAACAATTTGTCCCGTGTCCGCAGCATTTTAAAAAGTCCCAATTTTTGGAAAGAATGCACAAGCTAGGGAACGGGAATATACGGTTTTTGGCGGCCATGTGACTCTTTAGCCAGGATATGAGTTTTGTATTATTTTTGTTAATTTTATAATGTTAAACTTTAATAATAACAAATGTTGAAAACTGATTATTGAGAACTGCTTATCAAAGTTCGCATTGCTGATCAGTTGTTAGACTTAATGAACAATGGCATTTTTTGGGATTGGCAACGACAAAAACATTTTGTAACTGTCTCTCAGACGATACACATTGTACTGGGCATGCTAGTAAGCTAGTTAAACAAGTGATGTCATTACTAATCAGCTATTCAGATAATGTAGGTAAATTATTTCATAAATTTTTTTGAATTTAGCAGACAGTACTCATATTATTTAAATTTTATAGTGGCGGCAAAAAATCTAGCACCGGCCTTGAGAGTGACACTTATGACTATATATAATTTTTTAAATTATATTTGTAAATTTTTTATTTTTTTTTAAATTTAAATATATTTTTTATTGATTTTTCACAGAGAGGAAGAGAGAGGGATAGAGAGTTAGAAACATCGATGAGAGAGAATCATCGATCAGCTGCCTCTTGCACAGTCCCCACTGGGGATGTGCCCGCAACCAAGGTACATGCCTTTGCCCGGAATCGAACCCGGGACCTTTCAGTCTGCAGGCCGAAGCTCTATCCACTGAGCCAAACCGGTCCTGGCTATATTTGTAAATTGTACTTATGTTGAAATTTAAAAAATATATTACAATACTATTTTTGCGTTCTATAAAAATTTTTGTTGCTCCATATAGATCAAATTTTTAATCAAGAAACCCCCTCCCTACCCCGGTCAATGTCAAAATCTGGTCACCTTACCCAAGGGGTCCCAGATCTCGAGAGCATGCAGGCTGGACTGAGGGGACCCTCCCACCCCGCCCCCATGCATGAATTTTGTGCAACGGGCCTTTAGTATATATATTTCTTTTTTAAAAAAATATATTTTATTGATTTTGTACAGAGAGGAAGGGAGAGAGAAAGAGAGTTAGAAACATCGATGAGAGAGAGTCATCGATCAGCTGCCTCTTGCACATCCCCTACTGGGGATGTGCCCACAACCAAGGTACATGCCCTTAACTGGAATTGAACCCAGGACCTTTCAGTCTCCAGGCTGACGCTCTATCCACTGAGCCAAACCGGTTTCAGCTATATAAATATATTTTTCTATGTATGCAGGAAAAAATACTTTTTATTCAGGTCAGTTGGATTCACTTTGCTCAGAGTTTTTATCCTCCACTGGACTGATGATTCAAAATCTGAAAAGCCTGAAAAAAGTTGCTTTTTAATTTCAGTTTTTAAAAAGAATTTGAATGTTGATTAGGGTAGGAAATTGATGCTTATACATGGATTTGGTATAGCATTCAATAAAAAGGATTATATATATAAACTTGGTAATCATGGCCTAGAATGATCCCGAGCTTGGCACAGTTACGTACAAATTTTAGAAATTTATAGGTAGGGGATTGTGGAGTACTAAATTCTGGTGGAATAAATTCACTACAACCAAACGGGGGCAGGGCCCACCCGTTAGAATTAGATTTCATAAACGGAGCTCCGGGTCTTTGATTTGTTTCTCTGTCTTGAGAATGTTTCTTTTGTGGTGGATATCCCAGCTCTGGGCTTCATCTCCAGTGACAGCCCATTGCCTTCCCCTTGGGCTCTGGTCTGAGGAAGTCCAGTCAAGGGATTCTATGCAGTTTCTTTATGCTTTCTGGTTTCTTCTTCTTCTTTCATCTTTCTAAAAATTGTTTATTATTTTTCCATTTCAGTTGACATACAATATTATCCCTTTCAACTGCACAACATAGTAATCAGACATTTATGTAACTTACTAAGTGATCACCCCAATAAGCCTAGTACCCATCTGACACCATAGTTATTACAATATTATGGACCATAGATTCCCTATGTTGTACTTTATGACCCTGTGACTATTGCACTGCCAATTTATATTTCTTAATCCCTTTACCTTATTCACCCATTCTTCTAACTCCTCTCCCATCTGGCAACTTGAATTTTCTCTCCGTCTCTATGAATTTATTTCTGTTTTAATTTTTTTTCTTTTTTAGATTCACATGTAAGTGAACTCATATGGCATTTGTATTCCTGTGTGACATTTTACTTAGCATAATACCCCCTAGGCCCATCCATATTATCCCAAATAATAAGAATCAATTATTTTCTTTTTAATGGCTGAGTAATATTCTATTGCACTATTACTTTATCCCATTTGTCTATCAATTGACACTTAGGTAGCTTCCATATCCTGGCTATTGTAAATAACACTGCAGTGAATATATGGGTGCACATGTCTTTCTTCAGATAAATGCCCAGAAGTAGAGTTTCTGGATCAGGTATTATATAAAGAACAGAATCTCCATACTGTTCTCCATAGTGGCTGCACCAGTTTGCAATCGCAGCAACAGTGCAGGAGGGTTCCCTTATGCTTGCCAACACTTGTTGTTCATTGATTTATTGGTGATAGCCATTCTGACAGGTTAAGGTGATATCTAATTGTGGTTTTAATTTGCATTTCTCTGATGATTCGTGATGTTGAGCATCTTTTCATTTCATATGTCTATTGACCATCTGTATGTCTTCTTTTGGAGAAGTGTTTAGGTCCTTTGTCCATTTTTTAATCAAGTGGTATTTGTGTGTGTGTGTTTTTAAATATATTTTGGATATTAACCCCTTATTGGATGTATTTCCTCACATTTAGTAGGTTCTCTTAATTTTTTGATGGTTTCCTTCATTGTGCAAAAACATTTTAGTTTGATGTAGTCCCATTTGCTTATTTTTTACCTGATGAGACATTTTGCTAAGAGTAATGTCAAAGGATTTGCTGCCTATGTTTTCTTCTAGGAGATATATGGTGTGAGACTGTGGCCATTTCATTTTTTTCTTGGTATGTATCTGTTTTCCCAACACTATTTATTGAAAAGAATGTCATAGATTAATTGATCAGATATGCATGGGTTTATTTCTGGGGTCTTAGTTTTTTTTTCTTTCTTCCTTTTCTCTTTCTTATTGCAAAACAATTACCAGAATGACTTTCAACTAGGAAAAAAAAAAGAAAGAAAACCAAATACCAACTACATTTATGGGTTTATCTAACTTCGATGATTTCCATAAATGTTTACATGATAGAAAAAAAAATTTAGTGTCTTCCTAAGGTGGTAAATATGTTATCTATTTCATCCCATTGTTTGCCAGTTTCTGATTTTCTAATACACAAACAGGAAAAATTATTAATGAATATCTTGTCTTATCCCCTAAAAATTTCTCTAAATGAACACTTATACAGTTAAATCACCTTGGACATAACTGACTTCTCACTAAGTTATTCAAAAACTTAACAAGTTTCAAAGATAAACAGAACACTTTATTATAAAACTTATAAAATAATTAAATATTACACATATATTTTGGCTTTTCTCTATAACCCATGGTTTTAGTCAACACTTTTCCTCAGAATTAATATCACTCAGAGAAGCAAGTGAGAACACAACAATAGGCTATTCATAATAAATTAATTTTTCCATAAAATAAAATGATAATTATATAAAGAACAGATAACTTGCAATTTTTCAGAGGGTGGTGATGTAGAACTCTTTTTTTAAAATGATAAAATAATCACTATTCTAGGGCCAGAGAGTTGAGAAAATATCTAATCATTTCTCTGAGATTCGAGAATGTATGATTTTAATTAGAATGGGAACAAAGGATGATCTAAATTTAATAAACCACTGTCTAGTTGGTTGTGCTGAGCTGACAAGTCTCTGTTTGAATTGAGACTTTTTAAAAGTAGTTGGGTTACATTCATCAAAAAAAACGGAGGAATGGAGTAGAATTATATAAATACGTCTTTTATAACCACATCTCAAGAAATTACAGAAGAGCCCAGTCTTGTAAGTTACTTTGGTTTTGGCAAAATAGTATGGTGTTTTTGCAATTGAGAACAATTTTAAACTCATTAGTGCCAACCAACAGCTGGCTTTTGAAGACTGAAAATATCATCTGAAAGATTGTAAAATACTTATTCATTGAATAGTTTTGTCATAGTATGATTTATTAATATTAACATAGCAGGAAGACAGATGGATTTTTCTATTGCCACCATGACTTTTTTTTTCTTGTTAACTAAATCCTAGGGCAGATTTAAACATGTCAGTTGGTAGGCAAAAAACCACAAGTGGCCTTTAATTTTCCAAGCAGCTCTGATAATAAGTAGGGAGCATTACAAATAATGGTCTCCTCTCTTTCAACACACTGCTATTTAACTCCTAGATTTTTTAGCAAAAAAACATTTCACCAATTCGGATTCCCAAAGAGCAGACTCGAGGATCCTGGCTAGCACCAAAAGTTAGAGAGGTTGATTTAATGTATAGGGCACCAATATTTACCTTTCTTATGAGCTCTTTTTCTTCTTCTTCAGAGTGTGCATTTCAATTAAATGGAGATCTTAAATAGTCCATGTTGCCCTGTTTTGTGAATATTCCTTGGAATACGTTTCAAGTTGTGAATTTTAGTCTTGAAGACTCTATAAGCAGATATACTTTAAACGAAATAATAAAAACAACACACGCACACTAAATGAACATACATGAAGCTTGCCAGTCCAGCAGCAAGCACTGTAGTGAGCACCATTTGGCTTTTTGTGTAACTCCTGGTTGGGGGTGTCCACAGTTTCCGTCACACTGTGAGCTCCAAGTAAACGTTCCATCCATGCTTGGTTCCTCCAGCTCTCAGTCTGTGACCTGAAGTCTCGAAACCTTTTGATACAGATGTCTTTGCCATGGAACCCTTTTAAATTCAAAGGGCGACGTGTCCCAAAGTTGACCAGACTCTCACATTGACGTATCTCAGTGTGATTCATCACTTCTTTCAATTAACAGTGCAAATCAACGGTGTTTCATGAGTCAGATTTGTCATCGCTTCCCATTTTCAAGTGCTTCAGAGTACCATGTGCTTTGGGGAAGTGAAAAAGAAGCCGGACTGTTCTTCAGAGCTGGCCCCTCAACACTGCCAATCACCCGTGAGGAGTCCTCAGCCTTCGGTCCGAAAGGTAAGACCCCGGCCCTAAGGAGCTGGGGAGGGGCATCAGCTCTTCCTTGTGCATGACTTACAGCACTGTTTGCCATAAAACTTGTGGTTGCAGACACCATGTTGAGGAACTAGATGACACCAGTTGAAGAAATCAATACAGGATGGATCCTCTGCAATGAGAAAGCATAGTTAGCATGCTAGGAAAAGGCTCAGTCTCTTAAGGTGAAGGCTTATGGTTTAATGAACTTGGATCTACCTGCCTGTGCTTCTGAGTGGCATTTCTTCTTATCCATTAGGACTTGGATAGGAGGGTGAGAAAAGCAGCATTAAGACATCAAAAGGGACTATGACCATTAGCAAAATTTAAGCCAGTGGGGGGAGTGGATGTTAAGAAAAAAGAGTCATATCTAGCCAGAGATGATCTGATCCTCCCCATTTTACACCCCAGGGAAGTGCCTAGAACAGCCCATTCAGAATCACCTCAGGATCTCGTGAAACCACTGGTTCTGATTCCAAAGGTCTATAGTGAGTGCTGGGATTCTATATTTCTGACACACAGGCCGCTGGTCCGTGCGTTACTTTGGGGAACCAGGAGCCTAATGGAGGCCCATCTGCAATACTCTGTTAAGTTTAAATAAGTCTCAGAGCCAATCTGCAACCAAATGGATACCAGTCTTTTCTAACGTCTTTGTTCAAGTAGAACAGATGTGGTTACTAATTAGAAGCAGGACACTGTACAACAGGAATTCTTACCCAGAAGCACCTCACAAGATACAGAATGGGCACAAAATTGTAAGTAAGATGTTCTTCATGTAAACATAAGTGCGTGTTTGAGGAATTAAGGCTCGGTCGTTTCACTGGATTCTCGAGGAGTTCTGACTTCAAACATGTTCTCATTCACAGCTGGGATAGTTTCCTCCTCCTCTGTGCCAGCCTTAACTTGCCTTTACCTGCAACTCAAAACTACACACCGCCCACAGGTGTCTATTCATGTGCCTTCTGAATTCACCCTCCAGTGGCTCTCCCCTGTGCCTCTGGTCAGAGCATACAAAGCTCCCAATTTGTAGCCTACCTTTCTGTGATTCAGAACTACCTAAATTTGTTCTTCTACAAAAAAAAAAAAAAAAAAAAAAAAATCCCATCTAATAGTGATCCTTTAAAAAAAAAGTAAGACATTTTATGTAAAACCCACGCCCCAGACTCTCCCTTTAGCTCCCAGCCACTCAGAGTAAAAGGTAGTTCTTACACTGGCCAACGAGGCCCCAGGATGTGGTTCTTCTAATCTCCCCTAATCTTTGCCTGTGTGGTTGTGTCTGGAGCTCAGGAGCCATCTGACTAAAGGGTGGAAATTTGGAATCACTGATAGTGGAGGAAGGAGGAGATGGTCCGGAAAACATGACCACATGCTCAATGTGTGTGCACTTTTCCCTCAGAAGCTTTCTGACGAGAAAGGCTGCAGGTGTGTGCAATCCTGGCATTGCCTAGAGGTGAGGAGCTGCTACAGGACTAGCTTTCTGGCCTCCAAACCTCAGATAAGCAGGAGGGAATGGAGCAAGGGAAAGTGGTGCTGGAGCGAAGGCTATCAAGCAGGTAAGCAACAATGTAGATTCAGATGGGAAGGGACTGACTGTCCTGAATCTGATTTACCGCAAATTGGCAAGTGCAGGCTGAGAGATTGGGGACTCTTGGAAAAAGCTGTGATTACACTCAGAGAAAACTCAGCCCAAGGAAATCTGGTTAGGCTGAAAAATATTTCATGGTGTTTGTCAATAAGTTGCATGAATGAGGAATGGTTGTAGTTCCTTCACTGAATTTCCCATCAGCATACATGCACTTCATTTGAACTAAGAAAACACGTCAGCTGTCATCCTAGGACAGTGGTCTGCAAACTCATTAGTCAACAGAGCCAAAATATCAACAGTACAACAATTGAAATTTCTTTTGAGAGCCAGATTTTTTAAACTTCCGCCACTTCTTCAAAATAGACTTGCCCAGGCCGTGGTATTTTGTGGAAGAGCCACACTCAAGGGACCAAAGAGCTGCATGTGGCTCTGGAGCTGCAGTTTGCCGACCATAGTCCTAGGACAATACATAGTCACTGGGCTGGACTGTAATGTAACTGTCTTCTCAGTTAAAATGTGAGTTCGTTGAGGGCAATTCTTGTGCACTTTTGCATTACCATTGATTATACAATCTCTGGCACAGTGTTTACCATTTCTCCCTGGCGGAGAATTAATGACTAAAAAAAGGCTTATCATAGCACAAAATCTCCCCTGCG